>NC_080687.1:72242446-72867446 GCF_030445035.2 Dasypus novemcinctus
TCATTCCAATTGGTGACCATATTTTGGAGCACTGCTGCACTGCATGGATTATAATTTACATTGTGGTATACACTCTCCCCCATTACTTCAAGACCCTGCAATATCATTTAGAACAACTATTGTCCCTGCAATATCATTTAGAACAACTGCAAATCCCCAAAGGGCCCCATATCACATCTCTACTTCCCTCTGCCAGCCCTCAGCAACCACCGTGACAACTTTCTCCACATCATTGCTACAGTTTCTTCCATTACTAGTCACGATAGTTCTATAGTAGACTACCAGTAAGTCCACTCTAATCCATATTTTATTCCTCCATCCTGAGGACCCTGGGATGGTGATGTCCACTTTACCTCTATATTGAGTGGTTGATAGATGTGATTCTCCTGCTTGGAGTTGTAGGCACTCTCAGTTCTCTGGTGTGGTGGTTGATCATCTTCACCTCCTTGTTAGCTGACCTAGGTAAGTCCAACAAACTGGAGAGTTAGAGTTGCAACTCTGCTGAGGCTCAGGGCCCAGCTGGCACATGGCCAGCCCAGAGATTCAAGTCTTCTCAGCATACACCAACCCCAGTGCCAACCACAGGTTCAGTGACAGTGACGGAAGAGGCACGTGTAGAAAGGTCACATCTGACTCCAACTCCATCACACTCAGAAGCACAAATTACAAAGTAAGATCCACTGACAAGGCACTGAACTCCAGAGTCATCTGCCGTGACCGTAGAACTTGTGTGTCTCTAGAGCTCTCAGGAACACCACTGCCTGGGATTATATCTACTTTGGCTGTCTCTGGGATCCTCCTGAGGCATTAGTAAGTTCAACCCCTCTGATGACCTCCCAACTCTTTTTTGAAGACTTTTCACCATATCAACTCATTTGTCTTTACCATTTCTCCCTTTTATTCAAGGTCTTTTTCTGGTTTAATCACTCTTTTTCCATCTACATTCAGTCATTTATTTATGAATAAGATGTAAAATGGACAATATTTCTACATATATAATTTCTGTCAATATAAAATCTTGGTAGATAATTCTCTTTATACTATAGAGAGTGAAGCAGAATGTACATTTTTTTAAAGTTAAAGCAAAATAACAGTGATAATCTCTTTGATACATGTACCAGATAGGGTATATTTTAGAATATTCATTTAATATGGTTGTAAGTAAATCTTTGTGAGCCATTCACAAAATAAGCTCTGTAGTTTTTGAAAGTGCTATATTTTCTGTATCCCTTATTCTAAGCATGTTTGATGGTGGGAAAATCTGTTGTCTGATTTTTGAAGATCCAAAATTATTAATAACTCCCCCAAATTTTGCATGAAAATGTATTAATATTTAATTTTAATGCTCTATGAATAAAATTCAAAGTAATATCTCCATATTTCCGGACTTATTATAATTCCCTAAATATGTTGATGGAAACAATGATACCATAAACTCTATGTTTAGAGCAAGAGAGTGATGCAAGGAAGGCAAATTAATTGCAACTTTATAATTATTTAAATAAATGCAAATGCAGTTAAACCCAATAAATTACTTAATTAAGTTTCTGGAGATATAGATATCTATACTTGGGCTCCAGTAGGGATTTCAACCATTGGAGGTCAAGAGGTTGGGAATGGATGGATATCATTTAAATTCATTATATAGCCAAGTTTTTCTAGAAATAGTCAGGAAGTGATTGATATATGTATTAGAACCAGTCAAAATTAGATAGAATGTGTTTTTATCTTTCAATTTTTGCCATAAAATTTCCAGCTTTCCTTCTGCTTCCCTTATCCTTCTCTCTTAACTGAGTACCTATCCCCTACTGTGAGTTGTATAAAAACAAACAAAAAAACCTTCATCATTAAGTTGAAAAAAGTTTGGCATTTTAAAAGATGTTGCTCTAATTTTTGAACCCTAATTCACTATAAAGATATGTTCATGTAGCTGTTATTTCAAGTCTCTATTCTTTTTTTTTTCTTTTGACATATATTTATTAAATACCTGCTATGTGCCATATATTCTATTGGGGATATCTAACTTCAAATTATTTTATCACCACCTAGCTTACTTATTTTATTTCAAAGCTCCGTTCCTTTTATCTTTCAACAAATATTTATCAATATGATTATGTTCCAGCATTCTACTAGGTATTGGAGAAACAAGACAGATAAAAGCAGTTCCTTTGCAGAATTTATATTCTTTTTTCTTCTCTTTATTTTCTTTTAAATGTTACATTAGAAAAATATGAGGTCCCAATATACCCCCTACCCCACCCACGCCACCCCTCCCACATCAAAAACCTCTTCCATCATTGCAGCACATCCACTACACCTGGTGAATATGTTCTGGAGCACCGCTGTGCCACATGGACAGTGGTCCACTTGTAGTCCACACTCTCCCCCAGTCCACCCAATGAGCCACAGCAGGACACACAATGGCCAGCATCTGTCCCTGCAGCACTTTATATTCTAATAATGTGACAATTAAAAAATTATAAATCACTAAATAAATTTCAAATAGGAGTGAGTTATATGGGGAAAATAACTCAGGTTAGTGGAAAAGTGACTTTGGAGAGAGGCTGAGGATCAGGGCTTTTTTAGACATAGTCATCAGAGAAATCCTTTCTGAGGTAGCCATATGCCAGCTGTGGGCTCAGCACAGCAAAACTTGTTTTGTCCTGTTCACAAGAGAAGCCAAATAAGAATTTTTGAACAAACATGATATATGAATACCATTTTTTTTCCTCACACATTGCATGGATAAAGTAATGATTTTGTGAGAGGATTTTTTTTTTTTCAATGTGGAGTTAAGGAGAGGAGGGCATATAAATTATGCCAGATGGCTAAAAGACCCTAGGTTATTTTTGTTCATGCACGGAGGTGTGTCAGATCAAGTATTACTAATTAACTCCAAAGAAATATCTTGTCAAAACTGTTCTATGTTCTTGCTTTTTTTCCCTTATATCCATTCTTTTATCTTCCATTCATATTTGGTTTTCTGAGATACTGGAGAGAAACTCAGGGCACGTGTTAGGAAATATTGCTGTAACTTGTTTATTAAGGACATGGGCTCCATGTTTGTCAAGCTGGCAAAATTCACATATCTTCAGTTTGCTTCATTATTTATGATTTTGTCGAACAGTGACAGGATACTTGGCTCTGTTTAAAAAAAAGAAAGAAAAAAAAAGCTGCTGTCTGCCCCAAGGACATGCAATTTAAGTTGGACATTTCAGACATAAAACACAATGGCTGAGGAACTAGTTCATTTTCAGAGTGAAAACCTGGGTTTCCATTTCTTGTCTGTGGAGGTGGAACACTTATTTTGGAATAGTTTTTAAGGACAATTATATTGGGACAGATAGAAATGGAGATATAGGCAATGTTACCTTTAAAGTTTTATTCTTTGTATTTCGGACCAATTTCTAACTAAATTTCATCCCCATTGGCCAAATGCTCAAGCAAAGTCCATGATTAAGTCTTAGAAGCAACCAAGTGTATTGAGATGTTCCGTTTACTACTTAGGACATAAAACAACTGAAATAAATTTAGGGTAGATCAAGTCCAAAACCAATTCCAAAATTAGAATCAATAAATAAATCAGCATCAAAAAACATAAATACTATTTGCCTAAAGGGTATAAAAATGTTCTACCAAGTCAGTGATCTGAAAATAGTGAGGGTAGAAATTATTGAAAACAAATATGAACCCATAATGCTACCATAAAAGACGTGTTAAAAATTCAAAATTTTAAAAGCAATTGTGGGCAAAGAACACAAATTGTCTCTTCATTAGCCATAAGTTAATATATGGATAGTAGAAGTCAACAAATGATTTTAGAAAGAGGGGAGGGATGGAGAGAGTTTCTTCAGAGTAAGGAATGATTGGCAATATATAAGTTGCTTCCCAAATTTTGGTCTAAGAAAATTAGATACTCTGGAAATTCTTAAACGTTTTCCTCTCCCATAGTCTGAATTATCATCTATATTTCACCAAGAATTCATAACTCACTATGAATTTCATTAGAATCGAGCTCGCTGGTTACTTAGATTACTTATTTTAAGGGAAAAAATGAAGTTTGGATGACAGAGGTAAAGGAAATACAAGAATTACAGTGTTCGGTGCCCTTCAAAGGGATAGCTGTGGATAGGGTGTCACCATGTGTGTGGGATTTATGAACATAAGGTAAAGGTGGAATTTAGACTCCTAGAGAGATGAGTAAGAAAGGGAAGTGAGACAAACTCACAGAAAAATAAAACATTAGTTCTCAATTTTGTTAAAGACCAGCAAAAGCCATGGCTCCCACCCACATCACCATGCCTTTAATTATCAGCAAAGGTGGACAGTGCTTTGGTTAAACACTTCTCTCACTTTTCCTTCACGTCTTCAGAGTGTTCTAAAAGAAGGAAGCAGAGAAAAATAATCACACTAATCCACTTTACTCAATGCAGGCCACTAAGAATTATAACTATAACATCTACAGGGGCAAGGAAACCAATAAGTAATTTAATTCCCAACCTTCTGAATGTAACATCTTTCCAAATCATTCAGTGTATTTTATTCATTGTGCTTATTCCACTGTAAAATTAGATGTACAAAGAAAAACATAATTCTTTGTATTTGCTATGGTTATAAATTTTTAGAATAAGCTTTGGCTACAGTTATTTAAAACTATACATCATGACCACATTTGCAGTTTTTTTCCCAATATTTAGCTAATACTATATAGATCCATATTTATTAAGATTCATTTAATTGTGAAGCCACATACAGCTTGCCTTCAAATTGCATTGGTTAGATATAATATAAAATACCACACTGTGCATGGTACTAGATGTATATTTTATTTTTCAGGAATTAATTAAGTAGTTTGGGGAGTATAATGGTGGTCCTCTATGCAGAAAAACTTGCTCTGAAAAACCATTTGTATGTATAGACAGACTCTAGAACTTTCTATAATTCAAAAGGAGGCATAAAGATTATTCAATAATAAATAGTAAAATTGGAGTTCTTAACGCACAATACATGTGCTGCATCCAGTTCATGGGTCTCAGCATGACAGTAGGCCCTGTGTGTGTGCCTGTGGGTATTTACATTTGCTGGAGAGATTTCATTAGATTCTCAAAGGGTACTCAGAAAAAAACAGAAACAAAATTTAAGATCTGAGTAAGCAATCACTCTGTAAAATTTTATTCCAGTAGATTTGTATTTCCATCACTACAGACATTTTATAAAACCGCCAAATGTCTGGGAATATCAAGACTCTTATGAAGACAGCACCACCCCATTTGTGGGTGCTTTACAGATGGCAACAAGCTTTGCATGAATGACAGGCTCTCAGCTCACTTCCTCCCTCTCCCTGCCTTTCTTCTGTCCTCTTTGCAGCCAGGCACTATATTAGGTACAGACACTTTATGGCCACTGCAAAAACCATTTCATCAGATTTCCCCCCTCCCTCTCTTCAGATTACCCTGCTCACTGCTTTTTTTTTTAGTTAAGAATCTATTAACGGTTGCCCTCCTGGTTCTAAAGCTCAGTATCCCTGGGAGAAGTTGGACCTTGACGATAAGGGCAGCATTTTACCTGCCTTCTCCGAATCCTGGCTCCACCTCTTGTTTGGTTCATGGCTTATCTAAAATATCAAAGTTCAGTTTCCTTAACAATAACAGAGGAGGGTAAAAATAATAACTGACGTATAGGGTTGGTGTGAAAAATAAAGCTAATATAGATCATACAGAAATAATATATTAAAAGATTTTTGCCTGATACCTGGAATATAGCAAGTCAATACAAGCATCAATAAATATCAGCCACTACCAGGAAGTAATTAATGAACTGTGAAAATCCCCCAACTAAAAGTACAGTCTATTTTGAATAGGAAAATCTGATCACCTTTATTAATAACAATAAAGAAATTGATGTTTTCCCTTTTAGAATCTGCTACCCTGTGGAGCAGTGTCCCTGAAAGCTCATTCTGCAATCTCCCTGGCTGTTGTAGTTGAAAATTCTTGCTCTATTTCAGCTGAGGACAGAAAGATACACTATATTCTTCTAGGTACTTTAAAAAGAAAAACCCATTCTTTAACTTACTTTTGGCATTTTCTACAAATGGGGTCACTTTAGGGAGCTTCCGAGGAAAAAAATAGCTTTATGAGTCTGCTTCGAGAGCATCCAAAAGATTAGGAAATCACAGAACCTCAGAAGCCAGTTGGAGGGATCTGTGCCTGAGGAGAGCGTGGGCCAGCTGGAGCCACGACCAGACATCCAGCAGAATTCCATCTGGACTGGGCACGGAAACTTCCCTTGCTGCCTGGGCAGCCTGGTGGGTTCCCTGGCTTCCACCTCGCCTGGCTCTCTGGCCCTCTCCTCTCTGCTCTGACTGACAGCCTGTTCCACGTTTGACCTGCTCTGTGTTCTGGCTCTGACTTCTGGATGTGGCTTGTTGCTATGACGACAGGCATTGGTTTTGACTTTGCTCGATTCCTGGTCACAGCTTCTGCACTCATAGACACCTGGGTGCTCAGTCTTAGCTTTGGATTCATTTGCAACCATATTTATGTACATTTGTTTCAGGCCTTTAATTTCAGCCATAACCCCCTTAGTTTCATCCATTAAAATCTGTGGTCTGGGCCCAAGGTCTCCAAAATGAGCCTCAAGGAGAAATCCTCAACTGATTATTTGATGCTATTTGGGTCCTAGCCATGTCCCTCTTTAGTGGCTTTGGGACAGCACTTCATTACTCATCCTTAGTGGGGACTCTAATCTAATAATTCTTGAAGCCATAAGTAAATCAACCCTGCCAGCATGCATTTCCTCTTCCATGAATGGTACCAGGATTAGTGTAAATGAATATATGCCAATATTCCAATTTCAGCTTACATTGAGCATGTACAATGGGAGGGCACCTGCAGAAGATACAAGATCATCACATAAATAATGGTCTGACTATGTCATGTGCTGGAAGTGTAACAACAACAACAGCAACAATAATAATAACAGGGAAAAGGGAGTTTATAAGTGGCAGACATGATTTGTATTGGGGTCCTTAGGAAAGTCTTCCTTGGAGAGGTAAATTTTCATATTACCTTAATGAAGTAACTGAATATGAGCAGAAAGGGCAAAGTCAGAAAGTGGACCTAACAGGGTGAGAGCAATAATGAGAAAATGAGGAATTGGTACTGCAACAGAACATCATCAAGAACATAGTTAACTTTCTATTTGTCAACAGGAAAATAATGGGAGAAAAAATTTTTCAGTTAACTGGTGTTCTCCACTGAGGACTTTAAAGCTTGGGTGAGAAGGCTACATTTAATTATAAGAGGACACGCAAGGCATCATAAATTTTACCTATGCCATAGGAGGATTTTTTAAAAAAAATTTTATTGGAGAGAGACTGGGTTTGGGCTAGCAGAGATAAAAGAAAGCTTCAGTAATATTCCAGGTAAAAGGGCAAAGTTGTTCAACTAAAGGTACCAGAAAAGAGAATATAGAAGAAACCGAATGGGAGATGCTGCGTAGGGTGGTCATGTATTAGGCCAAGGTCCTAATAATTATGCCTGTCTCTCTAAACATATAATTTCCATTGGGGATATAGATCATAGTTTAAAGGAGGGCAGAAGCCACATCTCTCCTTCGCTAGAAAGTAAACTTCTGAATTCTTTCTTGAACGTTAAAGTTTTTTCAGAGTCATAGTGCCAGGTATCAGAGAGTTTCCTAAACTTGATGATGTGCCAGAATCACTCGAGCAACTTGTTAGTTCTTATTCAGATTCAGTAGGTATTAGGTAAATTGTTTGAGGCTTTATTTTGAGAAAAGCGAACAGCTACTTGGGAAAGGATCTAGAAACTGCTGATTTTGGAACAAGAATGTCTGTGTTCAACCTCCAGGTTTCCTTGCAGTCATAACACACTTCTAATAATGCTCTTTGACCTAATGGCATTGCTATAAGTTATTTTGATGGCAACTCAGTAAAATGAATTTATTTGTTTTTATCCCAAAAGAGAGAAAATTACATCCACTGTAAACAGGATAATTATGTATGTATGCAGGCAAATTATTCAGAAGAGAATTTCAATAAAATAAACCTTGAACATGTTTGGAAACATTCTTGTCATTTTTAAAATGGAAATTGCTGTTGGCCAATTAGATTATATCATATTTTTTTACATAGCTAAGAGCCTAGTGAACTTATCCCACAGTGGTCTGGTTGGATGGATATTCAGTGTGTCCTGCTAGTAGCATTATAATCGAAAGTCTGTGGTTCTTTTTTTATCTTGTTCCAAGCTCCATGGTGCTCAGCCAAGCAAGAAGCTCCAATTGCCTTCAAAGATGACTCTTCACTTGAATGAGCACTGCGGGGTATGGAGTAAGAGGAGAATCTGGCCTGTGCAAGAAGCTTTAACATATGCCTTATTTTAGATCAGGCTCTATCTAAACACTCAGGATTCTACGAAATCTTCAAGGCATGGGTACCTCTCAAATTCAAAATGGGAAATTATGAATTACCGAGTACACCAGGTGAAACTTTTATTTGAAAAAGACTTAGGATATGAAGATACCAAAATTTAAGTATCAATTAATTTTCATGTCTGGAATCTCTCTATGCATCTAGTTAAGATTTCAGGAGATATGGTAGTAATTTATAGGACAGTGGCATCCAAGTGTAAGATGATAAATGCATATACGCATCTATTTATTCTCTGTATAATAATTTACAATGTTTTAGAATATAGGCTATGTTGTTACATTAGTAATGATACTTGCATCATTATTAAAATGTTCATTTTTACTTCTCAAATCTCTTTCACTGACTACCAAAGATTATAATAAATGCTCTACTCCCCAAACCTGTCTCAGACAGTCCTAATTCAGCAAAACTTTTCTCTCACCCTGTTAGGTTTTGCCCGGGTTTTTTGTCTGACATTTTAAAGTACCCTACTGCTTTCAGAGCAACCAAATAATAGTAATTTTAAAACGTTTTTCTTTTGGAGGAATTGGGGGCCGGGGAATGAACCTGGGACCTAATATGTGGGAATCTGACACTCAACCACTGAGCCACATCAGCTTCCCTGAGTTGGTTTTCTTGTTTGTTTTGCTTGTTATTTTTCAGGAGGCATAGGGAACTGAACCCAGGACCTGCCATGTGGGAGATGGGCATGCAACCACTTGAGCCACATCCACTCCCCAAAAGATTTTTTTTTTTTTGGTCTTGGTTTTGTCTTACTTTGCTTTGGATAAATATACACCTTCATTTTTATCCCAGGCCATCAATTAATCTGGTATGTAATGTAAATGAGAAATCTATCCCCCAAATTAGGAGGCAATGCCATTAGATACTACGGCCTGAACAGAAACAGGACAATTCACTTGTATTGTTCTTTATTTTTGTCAGAGGAAAGAGACACCGTTACTACTTGCAGGAGAGAGGTCTCACAGAATGGAGGCAGCGAAGAGCATAATAAGGTCTGCCACCAGGATCGACAGTTCTGGAGTCCCAACCCACTCCTTGATTTGCAGGTGTTAGTGTTACCAACAAAATCTCAACTCAAGCAGGCACTGGATGGAACAGTGTCTACTCACACAGAGAAGAGACAAAGCAAAGTCAGCTTCATTAGAGGGTGTGAGTCCCTTCTGGCTAGCAGATTTCAACCTGTAGCCTAAACTGGGCGAGGGACACTTCTTGTGTCCTAGTGGAAGGACCTGCTCCCCCACCTACCAGGAGAAGTTGTAGTGAAGGGTGTGAGCTAGGGTCCATAAAATTCACATACTTTAGCCATGCAGTCTCCAGTGGATGTTTACATACTCTCGGGGCAAAAGGGTTAGATTGGTAGCCCAGTATGTGCTAGTGCAGTGGTTCTTAAAAGTTAACTTATTATCTTTATTTTCTCTGACACTAGCTGAAATCTACCATTTCCTTCACTCTTGAATGTAAGCAAAAAATTAGAGTAATATTCATTTCATATCACATTTTAGTTGTTATATCTCGAAAAATCTTACACTCATCCATACTTTGAAATTACAGTAGTTGTTAGACCCAAGGATAGTTGAGTGCCATAAAACTATCTGCCACTACATTCTGAGAAGGGGTCTGTGGAACAAAAAAGGTTATTTTGTTCTTTAAAACCATGAGCAAACTCTTGATATTCCATGGTTATAGGAAGTAATCTGGCCATTTGAAATCTAGGATACCAGTTTATTGGTTAAAACGTAATTTTATGGGGTTTTATTGCTTCCTGGGCACAGAGTTTCTGTTTGGGGCGATGAAAAGCTTGTGGTAATAGTTGGTGGTCAATGGTAGCAAGACATGGTGAATGAAACTAATTCCATTAATTATGTACTTAGAAATGATTAAAATGAGACAGTTCAAAAAATATATATAAAACATTGATTGTAGGCCCTGTTCCCTCATTCTCCCTCTCAAAGACTTCCCTATTATTAATACTTCACACATAACACACCATGTATCAAAATTGAATTCTTTGCACTTAACTTTCTTGGTCTTCCCTCACTTGCTTTTGAGTTATGTGGAGCTGGAGAGGAACAGACAAGAGCCCTACAGCAATTCCTTCCATCACCCGTTGATGCGTTGTCTGCCCATCCATCCTTTCCCACTTGTCTCCTCAAACATGCATGAGAAATGCTGAGGCCAGTCCCTGTGCTGGAGTCTGCAATGTCTGGACAATTAATCTAAGCCAGCATAATTGTTTGGTTCTTTGATTTTTAAGTCTAATTTTCCACCTTGCGTTGAATCATTTTTTACTAGTTCATCTTTTACAGACTTGATGTTTTCTCTCAGAGCTGATAGGTGCACTGAAGCAGTCGAAGTTACTGGAGACTTTCCTATCTCCACTCCCTAATAACTGTACACACACACAAATATACAGGTACACAAATGTTCTAGCATGTCACAGCATTAACCTAATGTGTGAAAATGAACCAGAGCTATTTTACTGGGAGTATTTTACGTCGAGTGATTATACCTTAAGGAGTATATGTTTTAATTTCCTTTGAAAGCCAAAGTGCTATGATATTACAACTCCAGAACTATAAAGTGTACATTCACCACACAATGCATTTTATTGTATGTTCACCTTTACCCTTTAAAATAGCAGATTCGGAAGTTAGCCCTGTAACTCCACTCCCCTCATAGGTAGGCATTTTTGAGTCAGGTGGAATATCTACTCTTAAATTTCTTTGCTTTGTGATGAATATAATTGTTATCTGCCTGTGGATAAAAGTGTAAAGTAGTTTTACCAATTTATTTCCAGGTTTTTCATTTGAATTAGCGAAACTTATGCTATGGTTGGTTCAACCATGATTTCATGGTCTAACTCACATAAACAAGGGCAAACCTCAGGGGAACTTCTGGTGGTAAAAACAATTTTAATTAGTAAATGTTCCTGAAGCTGCGTATACTGTTATTCAGAAAACAATACTGGTTCTGTCAGTCAGAGTTCTCAAAGTGCACGAAAAGACAGGAAATTTTGGGGAAGAGCAGGTAAGAGGTAATGAAAAATGTCACTTAATGTGTTAGTTCCTGGAAGTAAAGACTCAAGTGAAGGACACTCATCCTCCTGGCACCAGAACTCATATCAAAGTGTCAGGTTTCAGAGTTATCTCTCTTCTGCAGTTCCAGCCAAGGAAAGGGAAATGCTCAGTAGATTTTCTACAAGTAATAAAATTCTTGTTCTTGAAATTCTAAGTCATTAAAGGAAATAGGAAATGGTGGGATAATAATGGCTATAGCTAAACCAGCATGTTACCAAATCATAATCCTCAAAAGCTTGTGATGACTTATAGATGGGTATGAATCTTCACGGTTTTGTTAGCAAATACCAAAATATTAAATTTTGAATTGTTCTTACCAATATCCTTACTTCTATTTTCAAAGGCTATTTTCTTTTTAATACTTTTTATGAATTACATTTTTGACTTCAAATTATTCATAATTAACTACTACTAATATATTATGAATAATAAATGGCTACATGAATTTTTCAGAAAGTGCCAGTAAAACATTTGTATTCTACAAACTTAAAACTGCTGCTCCAATTAGAAATGGAAAATTAAAGAAAAATCTCACAATTGAAAATAGAATTTCACACTGCAAAGAACAAGTGATTACAATTGTGATAAATGGGCATTTTAATTCAGATACATAATTCAGTATCTGAATTGTTGATCATTATAATCACTTGGAAAAGTCAGCAATATTTGAGCATGCCTCTTCTTTCTTGTTCTCAGGGCATCTTATCTAAACTAGTCTCATTACTCATTCGAAGGTGTGATTAATGATAAGGCCAAGAATGGCAGAAACAAAACTCAAGGTAGAAAGGGGAGAAGAAATAGACTCCAACTCCATAACTGCAAGGAGTCAAAGCTTCTCCAGGTGGATGAGAGCTGGTGCTGAAAGCACTTAAGGTAAAGTAAATGGTCCAACATTTACCAGGAACCCTTCCAAGGGCTGCAAGGTCTCGATGAAAATAAGTTAAAACAAACATGCACCATCAACTCACCTTTGTGGCAAAAGTCAGATCATATGTTTAATGGGTTCAAAGGGTGGAGTTAAGTTAGAGGACTGGAGAGGGAGGAGGCTAAGATAGGGAAGGGGTGCGGGTAGGGGAAGCAGAAGGAACAGAAAATAAATGACAAAAAAGACTCCGGGAAAATGCAGGAGTATGAATGCGCCTCAAAATTGGAGAAGAAAATTAAAACCTGTCAAAGAATAAGCAAACACACTTTTCTCTGCTTCTTCTGCCAAGCACACAAAATTTAGACCCTAAATGGAAGGATAAACCACTTTAAATTGTATCTGATTTCAAATGTTCCAAGGCCTGTTTTAACAGGTATTTTTCTCTAAGTCATTCTGACGTGGAACGTTGATCCTTCTTAAGGGTATGAAACGTGGGGGACTTAGTATTGAGTCTAATGGTATTTAGACATCTTTTTGGATGATTAGTACATGCACAAAATATTCATTTGAGAAGGAAATTTTTTAACTCAGTCAATACTTATTGAGCACTGTTCTATGTTTAGGAATATATTTGAAAGTAATATAAACTTAACCCTGTCTTTATGGTGATTATAAAATAAGAAGAGTATTAGTTTATCACTGCCTTGGCCATTTTCTATATTTTTGTTATTATTCTGTATTTTTGTCACGTTTCCCATCATTGGTGGTGCTTTAGTTGTTGTTGTTATTATTACTTTTTTGTTTCAAAAGGGGGACAGAAAATAAGCAAAGATTTTGATCCTGACCATACCACATCCAAAATATGATCTGGAGAAAGTTAGTTTTTGGGACTCTTTGAGGCTCTTTCCTCCTTCTTAAGTCAGAGTTTGTTGAATATGATTATAAGTAGTCTGGAAAACAACAGATGCTCAAAATATTAGCTCCATTCCTTTCCTCCTTTCATCAGATCTGAAAAGCTATAGAGTACAAGTTACACTGTTATTTTAGATACCATTAAAAAGGAATGCCAACAATGAAATTACAACAAAATACTTTCTTAGCACGTTGATTATATGATGCACCCTAAATCTAGGCAATATGCATGCTTTTAAGAAAACATTGTGAAAAAATAACCGGGTATTTAAATTGTGTTCATGAAAAAAAATGTTTTTGTGTTTTAAATTTGAAGATAACTCATGTTAATGGTATAGGGAAAGAGATAAAATTAATTAAAAATGTAGACATGCATATATGTAATGAGGAAGGACATGGAAATAAAAATTAAATTAACCAATAAATGATCATTACAAAGCAATAGCTATTACTTATTCTAGAACTGAAGCAATAATCTGGAACATATTAATAAATAATCTTTAGAAACGAAAAGTATCTCTCTTAAACTAATTTACTAGCAAATTAAATACAACTTAAAGTAATAGTGTTTCTTGTCATTGCATTCTTTATTTTGTTTTGTGGGAAAAGTTTTCATCCTAAATATATTGGGTGCTCTTAGCATCATTTAACCAACTTATCCAATGATGTTTCCCAAAACAAAAGTGATTTTAAAAACGAATATAAGTACATCCAGTATCCATGTGGAATCTGAGCCTCCTCTTGACATAGAGGTGCAACAGACACAACCAATCCAAGGTCCACAGAGAAAAGGTGGCATTGGAGTGGAGTGGGAACAGTGGACATGGTGGTTGATGGGTATGGGGAATGGCAGGAAGAGATGAGATGTGGAGGCGCCTTTGGGACTTAGAGTTGCCCTGGATGGTGCTTCAGGGGCAATCACCGGACATTGTAAATCCTGCCAGGGCTCACTGGATGAAATGTGGGAGAGTATGGGCCATGATGTGGACCATTGACCATGAGGTGCAGAGATGCCCAGATGCAATGGATGTGTCATGATGATGGGAGTGAGTGTTGCTGGGGGGGGGGGGGAGTGGTGGGGTGAGGGGGGGTTGAATGGAACCTCATATTTTTTTTAATGTAATATTTTTACAAAATCAATAAAAAAATTTAAAAAAACGAATATGAGAAAGCTCTAACCACTCCACCACAACAATGCAAATAATCAAAATGTAGCAAAAGCTGACTTTTCCTAAGAGGTGTCTTTGATGTGGAGGCACAGGAATACAAAGCATTTGGCTTATAATAAACATCGTGATGGATGGGAGTCCATGTAAGTACTTGATGCTTGCACATATAAATATGCCCAGAGGCTTGGGATGCCTGCCCCTGCATCACTGGCAGGAGGGCATAGTGATGCACATATTTCCATAAATACTTGGAAGATAATTCACACACACACATACACACATATACACCATCCAGATCCACTGGATCCCAAAGAACTACTTCAATACTGGAATTCAAATTGCTGTAAAATGCTGCCTAGGGAGTGACAATTGTGTTTTAAAGTCACATTTGCAGTCAGAAAGAGCATAGTTTTTAATCTGGCAAATGCCATCCTTGATCTGGGCCACCAAGGGACTCCATGTTTGCCAGTCTCTTTCTTGTCTTCCCAGTTGGCATCCTTCCTGAACTGCTCGAGATCACAGCAATGTGAGAGCCCTGTATGATTAAGGGACTTTGTGTGCAGGTGGCCAACTGCCAGGTGCCTTCAGCCCTTCACCTAGAAACAACAGATGCTGGAATGACTCGTGACTCACTTGGTGAGAGAGCTGTTTATAGAAGGAGAAGCTAAAGGAAAGCTCATTGGAAGCTAAAAGGATGCACACAAATGAGCTGACACTTCCGTAACTTGTTTGGAGCTAGAGGAGAAACTCATGTAATTGGCATTCATGTTTTAGACTCACTGATCTTTATGTACTTTATTCTGGGTCCTGAGACACCCAAACAAATTCTAAAGCAGATTGCCTGGTGGCTGAAACAAGCAAGTGTAATTAAACTGCACATGGGACTTTGCTTGAGGAAACTTGCTAATATTGTTTTCTTTGTCTCCTTCCTGCTTTGGCTTGCTCTTCTAGAAAGGTAGTTCTTCTCTATACTCGTCTTTAAATGTTCACACGTTCTTGATTCCTTTTGGGGATTTAAAAAAGCAAGAGCAACTGTCTTGGAATTCACTAGATAAATGGCCACATCTGTCATTGGTTTTCCTGCAATGATATAAAGGGAGATCAACAGTGTACCTAAACACCATAACAATTTTCAGACTTTAGATATATTGCTCTGCTTCTGTCAGATTATTCTTCCTTGAGTGTAAAGTGCATTTACAGAAGTATTAGCTCTTAGAGGCTGTCCTGCCAAGGAACTAGGAGGAGGAGCTTTTAGAAATGCTGCCCTCCTTGGGCTCCCACTTCCACCCTGGGCTCTTAAGCAATGGATGCAGCATGCCTAGAAGGAGTCACTTTCCCTGTAGGAAAAAGTCATTTATTAAAGAAGGAAAAAGACAAAGAAATTATTAACTTTTGGAGGAAAACACTATCATTTTTTTTCTTTGAGAGAACTAAGAACCTAACAAAATTTGTTTTTCAAAGAATAACCTCAAAAAAGAGGGAATTTTCCTAAGTGGAATGTAAGTTCAGAAATCTCTAATGGTGCCTAATTCTACTGAATATGGAAATTACAGCCCTCCTCTGTTAATTAACTCAATTCACTAACTTTGGTATGGACAGGGCTTCTCAGGGCGAAGCTTTGGTATTACATTTAGAAAGCAATAGGTCAGTGGGGCTTCCACCAGGATGTTTGCCTGCACGACTGGTTTTGTTGAGTAACAGGCTGAGCCGAGTAAATGGCCTGCTGACATGGATTTCGCTTTGGTTTTTGCTTTTTTTCCCTCCCTTTCAAAAGCTTTCTTTTGTTTTGCCAACATGCCTGCTTTTCTGGCACACCTGCTTTCCTCCTTAGATAGTGTTAGTTCCTTCAGAATCAATTGCGAGCAGCTTGCAACCAAATGCCTGATTAAAAAGTTAGCAGACCTTGAGTGCAATTACTTCTGCTCTAGAGCACTCAGGCATTAAACCCTGTGTTAATTGTTTCCCGTTTCTGTAACGATTCTTATAATAAGATAAAAACAGAACAGATTATTTCTTGTAATTAAAACAGCAGAAAATAAAGACATTCACTTGGATTAATAATTTCAATATGAAATTAAACACAATTAGGAGTAAATAGAGTTAGGATATTTTTATTTCAGCCAAAGCCATCCTTTCTGGTAAGTCAACATGTATCTACAAATTGCCATTGCAACAAATTATTAAAATTTGAAAGGGCAATGTAATAAGTAACTTTTAATATCATATTTTTAAGGATTTTATCTTGTAGCTGAACATTGTCTTAATGTTTAACATAAATACATATCCCCTTGATAAATATTTTTTGGGGGTCAAAGTGGTTTAAAATTTCTTATGCATTAGAATTTTTAAAACATAAACTAAATATTTTAAAAGATTGTATTTAGATAAGAAGAACCAAATAAAGAAAACTATAGGAGAAACATTAATCTAGCCAAAATTGCCTTACTCTAACATTTAATAGTATTGAAGAGTCTGTAAAACTTGCAAATTTATTATTTAAAATAGTAACATTTTAAATATTTTCACTCTAAGAGAATAAAGAAACACATGAAGGCACTAGCCTGTTTTCTACTTCCTATTCTATGCAGCTATTTTGCAGCTGTTTTCCCCTCCTTGATCAGGAAACTGAACTTCATGTTTTGTCAGAGGGGTATTTATTGGGCTTAATGACTGATTTTGGTTGTTGAGATTCAGGCTGTGATTCTGTTTTCTTTGACTTTACCACGGTCGTCCATGGTAGGGTTCCCATCGTTTCCATTGTAGACAGCAATACAATTTGATGAATGGTCTTTGAAATTAAATGGATGGAAAGACTCTGAAACAGTACCTCTGAAGAGTCCATTTTCAATGCATTCATATATGCTTTATATTGTAAAAAAAAAAAAATTCAAAGCATATCTGCTTATCTTTTTCTTCCATCTGCCAACTCAAATAAAATTTCAGTATTTTCTGAATAGATAGGCATTTGATTTTCATCTTTAAAGGAAAATTAAGTCATGCTAGTTCTTTTATTTTGAGAGTGCTCTTAAGGAAAAGAAAGCTTTATGATTATTTTGATCATTCGTATACTCATTCAACATGCATATTTTGAGTGCCCGTCATCTGATAGGCATTACACTGGGTTCTAGAAATATTAAACCAAATAGGTGATACTCTCTGCCTTTGAAGATTTCCTAGTTTTCGTTCTGATTGGCCATAATTTTCTTTATATATTATTTTTGTCATAGCTTCAAAAAATAAGCTAAAATTACTACTACCCTAAGATATCCTGACAGTGGCTATTTTACTAAATTACCATGGTTAAGCACTCACCATTATTGGGACCTAATAATTAAATCTTGAAAAGGCAAATGTAACTACATCCATATTTATGTTAAAGGTATCAAGTGGAGCAGTGGAAAGCAAGAGGTCTCAGGAATCTTGGGAAATGTGCTTAAATGGCATCTAGAATTTTTATTGTGAATTTCATTCAAGGGATATAGATTTTGTATTCCATAAAGAAGTGCAAATAAAATGAACAAGAATCTGCCTCTGGAGAGTTATTATTTCATGTTTTTGCATGCAACTACAAACTAGGGGGACTACGATTATAGCCTCCTAACGTCTGCCAGATAGTCATGCCCAAGCTGCCATATTCCTTATAGGAAAAGTGGTGTAGATGGGTTGTATCTCTCTACTGCATAATACTATTGCACCCGGAATTTCTCCTACATAATACCGATCACTTTGGTGATTACTTGTTCTAGGCTATTTCGCTTACTGGATTATAAGCATTAAGAGTGGAGAGATTGTGCCATTCTTGGTCAACAAAGCTTCCTCAGTATCTAGCACAGGCCATGAAATAGAAGTTGATTAGTTGTCGTTGTTGAATAGCTGAGTAAAGAGGCATTCTAGGGAATCTCTTGGCTAAAATTAAATATATATGAATATACACGTGTGATTTATATGTACATATATATATATATATATATATATAAAGTATGTGTGCTTTGTATGAATTAAACCCTTATATCTTAGAATGTAGTCTCCATAGTTACCAATTCCTCTAATGTTAAAGTTTTAAAGATGGTCATTTTGTGGGGACTCATAATATACATTATGTTTTCCTTTTCTCTGTTTTGCAGTTTGAAATCTAGTAATGAAATCAGTGAATAAGTAAGTGAAAATATGTGTAATATATATTGCCAAAATAGATTTAAATCTCAAAGTATTAATTTTCAGTTCCTTCTTTCACTAAAAGCACTATGATTGCATTTTTTACTTGGTGTCCTACCAAAACGGCCCTCCAGAAATTAGGAAAGATTACTGTGCAGGTGGGGTGGTGGTGGTGGGGTTTATTGTCACGTCCTTATAGTAACAGAAATTTTTTTTTTCTGAGTTTCCCAGAAACTTAAGTTATTTAGCTGACATGTTTGGTCACTTGTCACCCAAACTGCAGGTCTGATGTAAGTCTCACAGATTGTCACATCAAAGAAAAGTTAGCCATGAAATAAGATGTCTGAACTGCATTCTGTGTGTGCATTGTCAGTCTTTGACGCCTACGATCAGATGTCTTTTACGGATATTACATACTATGATCTATTTTGGGAAAGGTAATTCTTTGATTCCCAAAGAACCATCATCTGTCTTCTTCCATCTGTCAGGCTAGGACATGAACTAGATCAGAATTATTTTCTGAAATATTGAGTATTTTACTTCATCTTGATGAAATTACTCTCTGAAATATGTTTCTCAAAGTATTGGGATTGGCTTAAATAATTGTAAATAGAAATTAAAATGTTCATTTCATGAAAAACCTTTAAAAGTTTATACTGTTTCAAAGTAAACAACAACAACAGCAAAAGTAAAGGATAGTTTTAGACCACACTCACAAAATTTTGCATCCAGAAATGTGTGTTCTTTTTGGAAATGCATATGATTATATAAATATAGAACCTTTTTAAAATCCATTTTTAAGAAATAAATTTTATTGATACATATTAATAAAGCATAAATCCATCCAAAGTGTACAATCAATAGTATTTGGCATAATAACATAGTGTGCATTCATCACTTCAATCATTTTTAGAGTATTTTCATTATTTCAATAATAATAACAACAACAAAACAAACCAGAAAAACCTCATCACCTCTCAATCTCTCTATACTTCCCCTGCTGTACATATCTGCTTTTCTGTTTCTTTCTCTCTAGCTTATTTATATTTTGTAAAAAACGGTCATATATGCAATATCACCCATATTCATATTTTACATGTTTTCCCATGCCATACAGTCCCATGTTTCTTCTAGTAATATGCATGACCTTAGACTTACCCTTTCTACCACTCTCTTACCCATAAAATAACTCTGCTAGCAACAAACATTGAACCTTTTTATGACTTATAATGGATCCATCAGGGCTAAATAGAAAAATTATGATTCATGAGTATTTACATCTACAAAATATCCACACATGCATACAAACACATACAATGGAAGTAAAGTTAAGCATAACATGTTATCTTAAAAATTCCTTGAAAATGACCTGCAGTCCCCTTCAGTTTCACTGCAAGTCTTTGCCTACATACTTTCCTTCCCTTATCTTTTTAATATCCTAGATCCAGAAATTTTTCTTTCCAATATTTAGTTGTACTTTCCTTCACATTATTTAAGCATACATATTTAAATGATAGTTGACTATATTAATTTCAATGTGAAGATATGCCAAGTTAGCAATGTGGTCATCATTCTTAGCACTATGTACATAGGAAAATATATTTCTGACTTTCAAGACACTAAATACAAAGCAGGAAATTTAATATACATATTTTTCTTTTCAGGCTGCCTTATAGTCCTTAAAATATAATACATAGGCCATATTGTACCATAGAGTAAGTTACCTCCTAGTGTGCAAACTTTTGTAAATGTTTTGTTCTGAAACTGTCCTTCGCTGCCTGCCCTATACATAAATCAGAATGCATTTATGTAAAACTCTTTGCATCTAAGAGCCGTGTAGACTTAATTAGTATTTACCTTTTCATCCTCAAAAATTGTACTTTGGATTTTTACCCCATGTATTTCTGTGTCCACATTTAAAGTGTAATACTGGAGAACGTGAAACTTTTCCAAAGTGACTTAGTTTTCCTGAGTACAACTCATTATTTTATAGAGACCACCTAAATCTATGGAAGGTATCTTTAGTTCTTGACATGTGTTTGAATTTTATATTTGTATTCAGGGAAAATAAATTGGCCCAGTGCACAAAGAACTGAGATTGATAAATTCATAATATTTTCAAAGAAAAGACTAAGAACCAAAGGGCAAGTAGTAATTATCACAGATATGTAGGAGTGATTTTTATTTCAAATATCAGGCTCAAAGTCATGGTGACTGTCTGCAGTAATAGGTGGGTTTTACTACTGCTGTAGTTGTTTTAAATAAACTCCAGCTACTTCTCTCAGAACAAAGCCTACTCCACCCTGGAGAAAAGAAAACTTAATATATTGCTCATGTTTATTTCAACTGGGGTGCATTTCTCTGTTTTCTTAAGCTCTTTATAAGGTCTCTGATTCTAGCAAAGTAGGGTTGATAGTTATATGGTTCAGTTTTCAAAGAAAGAGAGGCTTAAAACATTTTCCTCTAGCTTATCAAGACATCAATGCTTCATACATTCATAATGACTATGAATTCTTTCAAAAGTGTTTTGATATTCTTTCCATATCCCAATTTTCCTATGTAATGGTTTGTTACATTTTCTACAATACATATGTAGCAAAATTGTTTCATAAGGTTTTCCATGGAATTCTGTAATTCAAAACCCCAAAGTGGAGTCCATCACCATTCATCTCATTCTCCTGTACCATGCTGCCGTCACTATTTTTTCTAGATTTTTTATCCATAAAGAAAATTATTGCATATAAGCTGAGAATAAAATTGAGACTGATCTTTATTTTTAAAAGACAAATTATGCACTTACATAGGGCCATCCTTCAAATTTGCTTTTATGTCGCTCTCCTTAATATTGTCATTACTCAAAATATTTTGGAACTCCTCTTTTGTAATGATCTTCAAAGAGAATTTTTAAGCCACTCAGGAAAATATGCCTTATTATTTTATACTCTCTCATTCTTTTTAAAGTGTTCTTGTTCACCACTACAAATGTCCTGTAGCTACTTCAAAAATTAAAATCAGGTCTTTAAAGGCACATGGTTGGCACCTTGAGACTTTGCAAAATAATGTCATGCAAGCTCTCCAAACAACTCAAAACCAAAAATTGCAAAATCATTTATAATACAGTGGTATCCCTATTAGGGTTTAGATGTTTAGTATAGCTTACTTAAAGAATAAAATACATGTTTGATTCAATTTCTGTTTATTTAAAAAACTTTTTTTGTCTCATTATTACAAATTTTATATGATGAATTCCACACTCAATGAAATATCATTCATTCTTAAACAAGTGTGTTTTAGTCACCTGGTAAGAAAGTAAATGACATGGCACTAAATAAACCATGACTTGACTGTTTGGGGAATGAAATTTGTATCTGAATTGTTAGAGTAATTCAGGCTTCCCAGATAAAGTTTTTATTTAATTTTCAGCATTAATAAATAAAGCAGTGATTTTGGATATAGTTTGACATTTTCAAACTAAGAACAGGACAGTTCAGTGTTCCAAGTCCTGTGTGGTGTGTCTGCACTGATGTTTGTACACAGTTTTATATCATATGCACGCAGGAAGAACATACATACACACAAATGGATGTCTATGCTGTTTCGAACAACATGCACATTTTGTTCCTAACAGTCCTTGAGAAAAAGGAAGGTGACTTGGATATAATGCATTTCTTATAAAAAATTTTATTTGCAATCAATGTTTTCATAGAAGGCTTTAAGAGAATTTTGAGAATGTCAGAAAATGCTTACCTTACTTAATAGTATTTTCTTTCCTAATACAAAGAACAGATAAATGAATTTCTTAGTAAGTGTTTTTACTTGGTAATTAACACAGGCAGACTTTAAGTGAGTAGTTATCGTTATCTATTTCCATGTCTGTCCATCTAGTCTATCATCTATCTATCAATTTAATAGCTTGTCAGATCATTTACTAATGGGCCAAGATTACAGATGAAATCCGAAGGAAGCCTGTTTCCTTTTCCTGTGCTCTCTATGGCCAGCGAAAACCCTCCCACTTTCTGGACAAACATTTCTCAAGCGTATGTCATGTTTATAGGACAGTCTAGCACAGAGAAAGCAATGTTTGACCAATAGTGTCATTGGCATGTTCTGTGCCTGTGTGCACTCATTTCTGTACCCTGGAAGTGTAACTGGGGTCTTTAGCTTGTTTTGTAGAGTGTACCCACCCATATCTTCTCCATGCAAATTAGTCCTCTCATTTGTTGGCTGATGAGCCTCTAGTTCTTTACCATGACTGACTCTTGAGCTAATAAGAGTCACATGGCCATTTTCCATCTTTGTGAATCATAGATTAGAAAGAGGCTCTTCATCCAGCAGCACCACTCCTGTTGTCATTTTCCTTTTTTTTTTTTTGCTGACAAAGACATGTCCGAAGTCTCAGAATTAATTGTTACCCCTGAGCTGTCAGGGATAGCTATCTGTTACATATGCCAGGACTGGTTCAAAGAGCTTCACATTGCTGCACAGCTTCTAAAAAGAGTTTTAAGTTTCTTCGTAAAACTCAGATAAAAGGGCCACAAAGTCAATAAATAAAATAAAAATTGCAGCATGTGACAGAAGAGCATTTGAAACAGATTTTACCACATTTTAAGTGCAAATTAGCAATCCTTCATGAGGACTTCTAAACAACGTTATTATACAGCAATGGTATTTCTTGGAGTCTTTATACAGATTGCTTCTTCTACCCTTCTATTTGTGTTTCATTCTTTAACTCAGAAGAGCATGATTTCTCCTCTAAAGTCCTGAATTACTAGTTTTCATTCTTACGAGGTAATTATGATCTTGTGCCTTTTCCGCAATACACTAGGGAAGTGTAAATTCGGTGCACAAGTGTGTGTGAGAGTGTTTGTGTCTGTTTAGAACCTTTTCTCAGTCAACTGGCCATGGCCTGAGGTTAATGATAATATACAATTGGGATTATCTTCTACAATATGCAACTTAAAGAAAAGTGGCCTACTTGAGTTCTGTGAGTCTATTTTTGTATAGGAAAATAATAAAAGAAGGGACTACTAGGGAGAGTCCTGTTGCCTCTTTTACTAATTATGCTTAATCTAGCTGAGACCAATTCTTATATTCCCAAATCAGACTCTCACTCTTTCTCTCTCTTTTTTTTTGGTATCAGTACAGATAGGTCTGTCTCACACTTTCTAGTGATTTATTATTATCCAAAGTATGTCCCACTTTTGGCAAAAGACCTCATCCTGGGTCAGTGAGCTCTATAAACCCAATTACTAGAAATTATAATAAGTGACATTTCTAATTAAATAGCTACAAATAGTATGTATACTGATTTTGTAAATATGGTAAGAGTAACTTATTTTTGTTACATGAATTTGTTCATCGTGGAAACCTAAATTGAAAAGGACACTCTGGGAGTTGTTTCTTCCCTATTTCTGTACATATAATTTATATATGTGAAAATTTTGCCTGCAGATTAAGGAGCAGCTGCTCTTGCTTAAGTAGTCATTTTATATTTTGTATGTTCAGATAAAGTACTGACTTCCTGCTGGGTAGCATTTAACTGTGAGAAATCAGTTGAACATGTTTCTGATAGCAGAAATTAAATAGGAATATAATAAGGAAAATAACCAGTTATGCAGACAATTCTTAGTCCTCACTGCTTGTCTTGGACCCCAGAGGAAGCTTAAGGGTGGAGCAGTGCCCCTAAACCAAACAGAATATTTGATTAAAAACTTATTGCTTTTCTCTGCTGTCCCACAGGGGAAAGGTTATAGGGAGGAGTTATCTGTTTTATGATTTTTCCCCTAATATTTAAATTCAAGCACCAAGTCTACGTCCAAATAAAAGAGGATAAAGTGCACTTTTCCCTTAAGTTTCTTAAAGCTACCAATTGTTTTTCATATAATGAGAAATGCTACCTAACTTTCCCTGATAGCATATTGAATTCAAAAGGAAATCAAAATAAAATTATAAATTTCAATATATGTCATCAGCATGAGTCTTCCAAATTTAGGCAGTCCTATGTGGTATTTGGTGTACAGAAAATGCACAGAAGATGACTTTGAGGAAGTCATTTCCCAAAAAAGAAATTTACAAAAAAAGAAAACACAGAGAGGTTAAGTCAAAGTGAGTTTCCCACACACATTAAAACTGGGCTCCAAAACGAAGCATGCAATTGAGTAGTGAAGTTGGAACAAAAGCTGACAGCTCTGTCCTGGAAGGAAGCGGTTGCTTAGCAGCTGATACCAATGTGTAAGTTAAAAGAGCAGTAGGCAAAGGGGAAAACAAGCTACCACTCCCCATTTCCCCTGAAAGAGAGCCTTAATTTTGAATTGCCAACAGTACTCTTTTAAATACTAAATAACATTAGTATAGAAAAAACAATTTTTTAAGTTGCTGACACCTTTTTCATCAACTATGATCAGTGAAGTTGTTACACATATTTCCCAAACACAATCTGAACCTTCCCATTCTTCTCCAAATATTCCAAAATGTAAATATTGAAAGAGGAAACAAGGAAAGATTACCAACTAGTGGAAAGCTGTCATGCTTCATTTTGCTACTTCTAAAACAGGGCAGCTCTCTCTGCAAAGATCTTATTGGGGAGACAGAGAACTTTTCCCATAGGCAGGGGTTCTTAACCTTTTTTGTTCCCCAGAAACCTTTGCCAGCCAGGTGATATGAATACTACTGTAATTTATTTATTGCATACATTAATAAGTAAAGGAAATGCTAGATTTCAGCTAGAAGTCAGAGAAAATGAAGATAATACAATGGGTTTTTTAAATTCAAGCCCCTAAATCCCTTGGTCCATGGCCCCCTGGTATAGGAAAGCATCTTTGGAGGATGGGCAGTGATATTTCATTTCAATTACATCTCCTTTAGATTTCCAAGTTCAACCCTGGGTAAGTCATTATTCAGTAAATATTCATTTATAAACTCATAAAATGTTAAATATGTTTTCCTCAGAAAAACTTGCTGCTTTTGATTTCATCCATCCTTAGTTGAGATTGTTAACAACTTTCTAAACTACCTAGATGAGAAAATTCCTCAAGGACATGCAAAGTTAACAATGATTCTGTATTTCAAGGATAGTCTACTGTAATACTCTCTTATTCTTATATCCCTTTTCTTTTATGTTTTCATGAAATTGGCAATGAATTGCAATCTATGTCTGGCAACAAATCAAAGGGTTGTTTTGGCATAAACTCCAAATATATCCCCCCTCCCCTTCCTTTTCCACCTAGGTTATTGTTGATTAATACAATGAAGGCCTTCCATTCATTACTGACTTTGCCTAAGTCAGTATAGTTTGCAAGAAGTAGAAGGAAATCACATTATATAAAGGTGGCACCCCAGCTGGCCAGAAGCATCCTCAGAAGTGCTGGCGAGTACCTTAATGCAATTCTATGTAGGATAACACGGACTTATTTAGAAAGTTGTGGGGCATAGTGTCTGTCCTGCTCACCATTATATTCTTAGCAGCTAGAATGGTAGGCTGTCTAGCACATAGTAGGTACTCAAAAAGTACTTTTGAATGAATGAGTACTGCTATTATTGTTTATATTGGAAATAAGAAAATGTGGGTTTTGTTTCCATCACTGCAATCTGTAGAGTTTCATCACTTTATCTTATTTCCTCATCTGAAAAATAATATGTATTAGAAAAGAGTATCCCTTAAATAAATAATTTCCAGCTCAAAAAAAATCACAAATTCTACATTAGCAGAATCATTTTAACATGAGTACTTCCAATAAACAAGATAGGAAATTATCTCAATTTACCAGTTACAAACTATAAAATGATTCACCATAAAAGAATTCTGGGGAGCAGATATAGCTCAAGTGGTTGAGGGCCTGCTTCCTGTTACTGAATTTTGTCTAGGTTCTTGACTATGCTGCAGAAATGAATTTCAAGAGCATGTCAGGTGAGTCAGGCCGGTAATTTATTCAGGCAGAGAGGGACGAGAAATGGGAAAAAAGAACAGATCATGGGTCCCAGGTAGAGAGGAAGGGGAAAAGTGATAAAGCAGGCTGATTTACAGACTCTGATTCCCCATTATAGATTACAAATGCCCAGGTTTTATTTGCGTGGTGACCATGGCAGGGGAAAAATGGCGAGAGCAGTACCCAGAGGGCAGGAGTCCACAGGTGAGATGTGCTTTTTGAGTCATTAATAATTCCACCCCTTTGCTAAAGGCAGGGAGGAGTTCCAGCTGTTTTGATTGATTACCCCTCTCCCCATGAACCCCCCATGAGGACCCAATGATAAAGTCCTTGTGGAATGTCTGGGGCTTCTCCTGGCTTCCAGAGGAAGTCTTTGTTCTGAATGGCAGAATCTTGGGGAGGATATTCTGGCAGCCATCTTGGGGGTTATTGATGTTCAGGTGGACTCTCTGCCAGGTTCCAGATCCATATATTGATTCCCTATCTTACTAGCCAGCTTCATTCCTATATGTAAGGTCCTGGGTTCTATCCCTGGTACCTCCTAACAACAGAAACAAGCAAACAAATGAAAAAAGCAACTCTTGTTGGGGAGCAGATATAGCTCAGTGGTTAAGTGCCTGCTTTCCATGTAAGAGGCCCTGGGTTAAATTCCCAGAACCTCCTAAAAAGAAGAAAAAATAAATTCTTTGCTGTGAAGTTTCATTTATTACCAGTAGAAAAGTCCCTTACAATTTGTTCCCTTCAAAACAATTTCTTATTCTTAGTAATGGATACCTAAGCTACTAGTAATTTTCCTAAATCACTAATCCAGAAATAATTTATTAAAATTTGCCTCTTTGATTCTTATCTTTCAAACATGAATGATGAACATGTATGCTTTAATATTAGTTACCCTTAGACTGAGCCTATACCTACTATCAAATTAAATTATAACCATATATTGCTTTCTAGGGCAGATTTACTCTTCTTTCTAAACCATACTGTATTTTACTTGATTCTGGATTTTATTAAGAAGTATGTGTGTATTGGTTTTAGAAGGCTAGAAGCTATCTAAGAATTTACTATTGAGTGGAATTAGCTGTTTTAGTTACAAGTGTGTTCTTTTGTCTTTTAAACCTTCCCTTTTTTGAATATTCATGATTGGTATTTAAAAATATTTCAATTAAAATAGGCTTTCTTAATAAAAGAGAAACATAAAAATGTAAAACGTTTTATTATTATTACAAGGAAAAATCTGTATTAAAATGCAGTTTCCAGAATCTTAATTATTTCCCCTTCTTCGGGATGATTTCCTTTGCTACTTTGAGAAGAGATGATATTAAAATATTATTTCTAATCAAAGAAAAGCATATCTTTATTGGATTGAATAGTGAAATAAAGTAAAATCAAGTTCACATATAGAATGTTAACATTCATTTTTCTTAAAATTCATCATAAGTAATTTCTGGTGGATATGTGTGTATGTGTTATTTAGAAATGGGTAAATGATAAACTATAGATACAGAAATATGTATAAACACAGAGAGAAGATATTTTATTCTAAATGTGATAAAAGGAACTATATCAGTTCTTTGAAAACATTTAAAAAGACATCTTCAAATAAAATCTAGTTTAAATGGGTATAAAGCACCATTTTTCTATTTCTACATTATTAATAAGATTTTACAGGATAATATAAATTTCAGTCATTACTGGCAAATTTGTTTATTTGACTTTTAATAATTGGCTTATTGCTAGAATCATGTTATTTTGTTATTTGAGGAAAATGCAAGGATTAAAAATGTAGGCAAAGAAAGTAAAGAATGGAAGTGAGAATAGAACAGATGGAAGAGGAAAAGTGCTTGGCATTCCTTAGCTCAAGGGAAGGCCTGTCTACTGGAAATTTCTGTTCTCTTACTATGTTCTAATTTTCTATAAATGATGAGGAGGAATACCTAACATTTAGAATATGTTTTATTATTACAAAGGTAAAGCATTTAAATTTTAGAGTAGCCAAAATAATAAAATTTTCAAAACTACAATTCCACCACCAAACCCTACCACATTCATCATTTGTTATATGCACATTGAGATCTTAGCCTATGTATATTCATAGCCAGACACATTAAGAAAAATGCAATTCTTTTTTGCAAAATTCTTATTACCCTGATTTTATGCTTATCAAAATTTATAAACATTTTCTGTATTGAAAAAAAATAATAGTACATACAATTACTTATGTTTTAGACATTACACTTTTTTCTGCCTTTTTGCCATTTTATGCAAAGACACAGTGAAACCTATTACCAAATCATACAAATGGCAAATCCTTTCGATTAATGAGACTGGAATTGTAGGCTTAGAAGTGAGTCATTTATTTTGTGAATAATATCCTGTACTAGTGAAAAAGCTGGAGAAGAATGCAAGCAATGGCTCTTATTTCTTAGGAGATTCATTCTTTTTTTTTTTTTAACTTTTTTTATAAAGAAGTTTTAGGTTATAGAAAAGTTACATCAAAAATATAGGGGATGGGAAGCAGACTTGACCCAGTGGTTAGGGCGTCCGTCTACCACATGGGAGGTTCATGGTCCAAACCCCAGGCCTCCTTGACCCGTGTGGAGCTGGCCCATGCACAGTGCTGATGCGCGCAGGAGTGCCGTGCCACGCAGGGGTGTCCCCCCTCACGGGGGAGCCCCATGCACAAGGAGTGCACCCCGTAAGGAGAGCCGCCCAGCATGAAAGAAAGTGCAGCCAGCCCAGGAATGGTGCTGCACACACAGAGAGCTGACACAACAAGATGACACAACAAAAAGAAACACAGATTCCCATGCTGCTCACAATAACAGAAGCGGACAAAGAAGACACAGCAAACAGACACAGAGAACAGACAACCGGGGCGGGGAGGGGAGGGGGAGGAGTGGGGGGGTAGGGGAGAGAAATAAATAAATAAATATTTTAAAAAATATATAGGGGATTCCCATATACCCCACTCCCACCCCATCTCACATTTTCTCCTATTAATAACATACTACATTAGTGTAGTACATTTGTTAAAATTGATTAATAAATATTGAAGTATTGCTACTAGCCATGGACTACAGTTTACATTGTGGTTTATACTTGGAACCATACAATTTTATAGGTTTTGACAAAACACATAATGGCCTTGATCTGTCATTGAAATATCATGCAGAGCAATTCCAGTGCCCTAAAAGTGCCCTAAAGTCCACCTATCCTTCTCTCTCCCTCCCATCATAACCCCTGGTAACCATTATCTTTATATCATGGTTAACTAGTTCTTCCATTACTAACAATAATAATAAGTCTGCTGTGGTCCATGTTGTACTTCCCTCTTATGTTTGTTCATTCCTTCAGTCTTGAAGATTTGGAGAATGTGATACCTACTCTGCTTCAGATTAAGAGGGGATTTGGACCTTATAAGGCAGATGGAAAGAACTGTTTTGCTTGTAATTGCAGCCATGTGTAGGAAAATTATTAATGAGTCTAACTCTGTTACTTTGGGGAAATAGTTTATCTTATATTTCAAGGGAAGGCCCACTGATGGGGTCCCAATTTCCTGAGATTATGTACCCTACCTATAACATCCAGATGTCTCTGAAGCCCTTGGGAACATGCATTTGAAGCCTTTGTTTTCTGTGGTTGTTAGTGAGATGTGTATAAGTGTAATCTCTAGAATGACCTCTTGACTCACTTTGAAATCTCTTAGCCATAGAAATTATTTTGTATTTAATATTTTCCCATTTAGATCAAAGTCTTTTTCCAAATGCACCACTGGTTGGCACTTGGTAATTATTCCTTGGTGCCAGGGAAGTTCAACACTGGGAGTCAAGTCCCACACTGTGGGGAAAATAGTGAGTTTATTTGCTGCGTTTAGCTTAGAAGGAGTCCACATTTGAGTAGCAAGGAGGTTTTCAGTAGGTAACTGTATGGCAATAGGTATTATTGGGTTACATTTCAATATTTGAAGAAAAAGGTTCAAAGCATTAATATCAAGAGCTTGATATATTGGTCTGTTTTCTTTTATTAGATACTGCCTATATACTACAGAGAGGCTTGCCTCTCTAGTAGAGAACGTAGCAGAACTAGTGCCCACTGTGGGAGCATATGTATCTTCTTTGGGCACCTTTGAATTTTCCCTGATTTTCCTTTCATCTAACATGTAAGAAAAAATGCTGGAAAAGTACTTGATGGTGTTTCACAAATCAAACCACTGTGGCACGTCCAAACTTGCAGGATCCTGGATATAGCCATATTGTATGCATGGCTCTTTATGCTTGTATCGAGTAGTGAGTCTCAGATTAAAACTTCTTCTTCTCAGTATTCATATCAGAATACCCACAGAAATTAATGTGAAGCACCCCTAGTACTTATTTGTTTCCTTCTTATTGTTTCTCAAGGTAGCCAGGGACGTAGAACTAACCTGTTAATGATAAATCAGATAAACAAATGTGACTTTCAAACCTATACCAGACAGAGCTGAAAATAATAATAATGTTTCACATGGCAGAAAATGGAATGGGTAAGAGATTTACTGGAAGCAGGTGTAGCTCAAGTGGTTGATAACCTGCTTGCCATATACAAGGTCCTGTGTTCAAACTTTGGTACTTCCTTAAAAGAAACAAAAAAAAAAAAAAAAGGAAAAAATCAACTCAGGGGAGCCAGTATAACTCAGAGGTTGAGTACCGGCTTCCCCATATGAGGTCCTAGGTTCACTCCCTGGCCCTGGTACCTAAAAATAAAATAATAAAATAAAATAAAATAAAATAAAATAAAATAAAATAAAATAAAATAAAATAAAATAAAATAATAATTTAGGATACAAAATGTAAGTACTCAGTCAGACTCTGGAATCTCTAAAATAATCTTATGCTAACATGTGCTGTCTCAGTTCAGTCAGGAAGAGTTTGATGACCTAGACTAGGTTTCATAACCTAGACTGGGCATTTTTCTATGGTGATAAGCTAAGAAGCAAAGTTCCCAGAGGTAGTAAGTAAAAACTTCTCCCTCCTTTCTCTCTTCCAAATATACAAAAATTTATAGGCTTCCTGAAATGAATGTGGGAAAGCCTTCTGAGGAGAAATGACATATTATAGACTGTTAGTCTCCCCCACCCCCCACCCCACACTCTCAGCTGAGAATAGCTCCACCTCAGAGGAGGCTCTGAACTGACATGATCTAAGTCATTTTGCGGAGTACGCCAAGATTCTGTGCTTCAGGCATTTTTCTTCTGAAAGAACAGTACTTTTTTTTCTGGATTGAAGGAATCACATCTTTAAAGCTAACTAAGCACTGAAAGACCCAGAGGTTAAAAAGAAAAAATGTAGCTATAAATTTCAAGAATTATACCTACCTTTTATTATGTACCTACTATGTTTCAAATATTATATACTAGGAAAACTTATTGATTTATCTATTTTGAGCCTTAAAATAGTCTCCTGGGGAAGACATTGTTTTTTCCATTTTAGAAAGTCAAATACTTGTTCGAAAAGATTAAGTGCCTTGCCTTGTGCCAGTCTCTGAAGAGCAAGCTGAAAACCAGGAGGTATTGTGCTAGCTTTACTTAGACAAACACTGTTGAGTCCTTGATAATATCTACAACTTCTGTTTCTTAACACTTTGTTGTTTCTCCTTCTCCTGCATTTTAATTTATTCAAATCCTCTTCTTACATCACCTTGATATTTCAGATATTCTTTAACCTGCATCAATCATTATGATGATAAATTAAAGATTTATTTGGTTGATCAAATTGCTTTATACCACAATATCTGTTTCATTTCCATATTTATAACCCCCTACCAGACTGAAAAATTGTACAAAATTCTGAAAATGAAGACTTAAACATCTTTGAGTCCAATTAATTTGGAAATATGTCCATAAGCCTTAACTAGTTTTCCTAAGTATTTTAAACTCTAATTTAGTCTCATTGCTAATAAATAACGCTAAATTTATCTTTTCTTACTTTCACTTGTAAAGTGTTAGAGAAATATTGTAGTATAATATATGTGAGATAGTCTAATAAGCTGTTTTTAAAACAATTTTGAGAAAAATGTTTTAATTATATTCCCATTGTAATCATGATATCAAGTACCTAATAGATGCTCAGTAAATATTTGTTCTAAATGTGTATAGTGTGGCTCAAGTGATAAGGCTTCCACCTACCATATAGGAGGACCCAGATTCAATTCCTGGGGCCTCCTGGTGAAAAAAAGAGAAAGCATGACTGTGTGGTGAGCCCAGTGCCCACGTGGTGAGCCAAGTGCCCATGTGAGTGCCCAGGTGGTGAGTCAGTGCCCATGTGGGGAGCCAGTGCCTGTGCAAGTGAGTCACGCAGCAAGATGATAACACAACAAAAGAGAGACGAAGGGGAAAGTTAAGATGGAGTGCAGCAGAAACCAGGAACTGAGGTGGTGCTATTGACAGGGAACCTCTCTCCACATCAGAGGTCACCAGGATTGAATCCTAGTGAATCCTAGAGGAGAAAGATGAGAAGAGAAGACAAAAAGAGAAATAGGTATAGAAGATCACACAGCAAATGGACACAGTAAAGGAAACAGCGGGGCGGGGTGAGGGGAGGGGGATAGGGAAGAGGAAAAGTGAGGAAAATTAAAATGTCTATAGTGTGAGAACTGCTGGATTAAGGCATAATTTCTATTGCATTTTGGACATTTCTGAGAAGAAATCAGGTTATTGTAATTAATATGTTTAGAAGATACCACAGGACAAATATTCTTTGTACTGGCTTATGAGACTTCTGAAAATGTCCCAGCATCTATTGTTCCATTTTGTTTCCTTTCAGTCTTAACTTTTTTTTAATCTCCTGAGCTATGAATAGGATATTTTTGAAAAGATAATAAAAAATATGCTTTAATTATTAAAAGTAAAGATGTTTTTAGTAAGCAAATCACATTAAAAGTAATATTTATGCATGCATTTTTGTTTGCCCATTTTTAGTGGGCAGCTGTGGTCATTGGTCTTAGTACCATTTTCATCACAAAAGCATACTGATGAATTAAGGGCAGACTGAAACAGAAACTGAAAATATATGTTGTTAGTTTCCCACAAAGAGTTAAGTTCACTATAACAAAAATGGTTGGATTAACCTCCTTAAACAATGAGGGATGCTTTTCAGATGTTAATATACAAGTTTGGATTGCAGATTGTATAGCACTCACCTAGGCACGTTTCAAAACCTATTGAGAGGAAAATGATGCCATTGTGATAGCTATGCATGAAGGTGAAATGCTGCAATAGACTCAATTAGTGCCGTTTATGATTATAGTTTATGTGATGTCAGCGTCAGTTCATTAAAAATGTACTGAACTATCTACAGATTTTACACAGGTCATTGAACAGCAATAAAGTGGTATCATCTCTTCTCCATTATAACTCTGAGCTGGATTTGAACCAGTGACTCACACGAAATAGGTTGTGTTCTATTGTGAGTCTATAAAAATGAATTTATAGAGCAGTATACCAATCTATAGCATTTTGTCCCTATCTGTATTCCTTTTTGTTGGAAAATGATAACATCCATAAATCATCTCTTGAAAAACATTAACAGTAGTTCCTATAAACAATTGCATTTTATATTATATATTTATATGTTATATATTTTATTTAACTATATATTTATAATTTCCTTAAATTTAAATAAAACTGGTCATATGTGGCATGATATCAAAAGGTCTTTGACTGTTAAACCAGAATGAAAACTAGGTAGCCAGAGAGTACAAATTTACTACTCTCTAAGGCATAAAAATCCCCACTACATAGCTGTTAATATTCCCATATTTCATGGATTGCATCAGCTGAAAGAACATTAGGTGAGAGTAATAAACAGCAATCTTTGCTAAAATGCACAATTTTATTTTGTTAAAACACTAAAATTTATTCAAGTACCCATGTATACATTTTACATCACTTTTGACAGTGACATTGTGCAACTAGATGCCAAAATAATATTCCAAATATCTTTCAGCTGGGACTTGCTATAACCAATGACTGGTAGACCAGTGAGCCATACTTCATAATGACTTACCAAATTAATTCATGTTATAAAAAATAGTCTTTTACTCACATATATCAATAGTAATTGCCTAGAACTTGATTCTTTAAAATAATTTTAATCCACTGTTTCAGTACTGAAATACTTTATTACTGGATATCCAGTATTAAAGATATTCAAATATGTAAGATGCTCTTTAAATATGAGGCATTACTGTAAGAAATTTATTCATTTGCAAAAATGATCTTAAAACCATCAAGTAAGCACTGTCTTGCTCATTTTAAAGATAAGGAATGTCTTATTAAATGTGTATATTTTGCTCTATGGAAGAACTGTGCTTGCATATGTCTATTTTTTTATTTTTTCTGTAATTTTTGTCGACTAATATAGGTATTCTTCTTTGCTATCCTTTTTTTTTTTTAAAGGAGATTCTAGGGATTGGACCCAGGACCTTGTATCTGGGAGGCAGGTGCTCAACCACTTGAGCTATAGCTGCACCCCTTCTTTTAAAAACCTTAAAATTAGTTGTACAGCCTTGAAGGATGCAGAAGGGAAATTCCGTCTGGTATTTTGTTAGTTGGACTTTACACAGTCAATGGCAAGTAATGGAAGCTTGTTTCTAGCTTTTGTTTTAGCTGTTGCGCTTTTACATTGTGTCATGTGTTGAAAGATGTTGTTAGATTTTGTGTTCCGCGGCGCCTGTTTTCTTTCGGAGGATTGTTAATTGGCATGTCCTGTGGTCTTCTTTGTAGTCGCAGCGCCGCGTTACGTTTCACCTCCCCGACGGCTCCCAAGAAAGCTGCAGTGACAGTGGTCTAGGAGACCACGAGCCGGTGGGTAGTGGAACCCTGATCTCACACCCTCTTCCTCTGGTTCAGCCACAGGACGAATTCTACGACCAGGCCTCTCCGGACAAGAGGACCGAAGCAGATGGCAACTCTGACCCCAACTCGGGTGAGTCCCTTCAAAGCCTTGACCGTTTGGAGTTGTTCTGGTTTTCTCTTGTGCTATAAACAATAATCCTAGGGAGCAAGTGAACAGACTTTTAGTTGTTTTTTTTTTTTTGCTGTTGTTATTGTTGTTTTATCCTTTGAAATAGGTTAAATCTAATGTGCTTGATATATTATTGTTAAATTGTATGATGCATCATTATTTTATGAACCATTACCAAAAAATTGGTTCAATTATAATTGAAAGAAGTCATGTGTTGAAAGACATCCTGATGTCAAAGATGGTAAAATGTGAAAGTACTCATCTTAGAATTGCGAGTTCAATAAAATGTAACCAATGAAGAATAAGAAAAAAATAAAACTGTTCTGTGGAATTTAGGAATCATTTTACTACAATTCTCTTTGCTATTTTCCAATAGAGACATAAAAACAATTAAATAATATTTGAACAAGGATGAAAATGGGAGATAAGGGTTTTTAAATTTAATTTTTTTGTCTATTTCAGTTTCGGATGATTTGTTTGTAATCAGGATGTTGCAAATGGGATAAGTGGGATGTAATGGAAAAAATCCTTGATTCTCCTCAGACTCACACACCACCTTGGAAATCACTTCACAATATACCCTGTGGGACTACTTCCTTGGCCCTTAGATTTTGGGCAAGCATTAAGTCACTTCAGACTAATCCATGTCTATTAAAAAATATATTTAAAGTCCTTATTCAATAATATTATTTCCAGTCCAAATTAATAACCATAATTTCTATATATTTTTAAAGTTTTTCCTAACTCATTCTGTACCTGCTTTTGATGGATTGCCTAAAGTGGGAAACGGGCATATGGTAGCTTCTTCTTAAATTTATAGCTGTTTTTATTCTACTGCTTCTCACAATAATGTGTCTCTGACATTTCCACGGTTGAAATGAGAATACCAAGCAGAAGTAAAAATAAGGAAAGGGCTTTCTTTACTAGTGTATTGTGATAATCCACAATTGGTACTCTTGGATTTTCAGAATTGGGGGTTGCTCTTTTATTTAGGGGGTGAGGGCGGTTTTTTGTGTGAGTGAGCTTGCCTATCCCAGGTTCACCACCATCCTTGCAGATCTCTGATTATTGGTTCTCGTCTCATAGGCAAGTAGTATGCATGAGGCATTATATTTGCATGTTCTTTTTCTGGAGATCTTCCCTCTGCTTCAGGCTGTCTTATAGGCAGGAACGAAACAAAATTCATGCCAGTTCTGACTCTCCTTTTTCATCTATACCTTGTTCAAAGGAAAACTAAATGGGTCTTTTGACTTCACATACTGCAGAAAGGCATACCATTTTCAAAGAGGCATTTTCTTGCCTGAATTTTGTAGAGTTGGCAACCTAGTCTTTTGCCCTTTTGATTTCCTGCCTTTCATCCATCTAAGGAGTTCTTTCCAAAACCCTTTCTCAGTCTCCTACTTCCTCTCTCTCTAGTTAAAAAAATATCTCTCATTGGCACTTGACTAAGAGTCTCAAAACTGATTCCTGCCCACCTCTTCTCCAAGAATGTGGTATGTGGGAGAGGTTGGCTCTTCTGATCTTGGAACTTGAGCTATAACCAAGACAGGAAAAACTTGCATCTTAATCTATGGGTGCAGATTTGTGTAGAACTTGTCTACAGAGTTTACCAAAAATACTTTTTGAAAAATATCTACCATGCCTTTGTACTATGGATGATTTCAGGTGAAGGATTTATACTCAATAAGCTTAAAACAGTGTTTCATGATTTGTTAGCCAGCATTCTGAAATATTTTAGGTGCCTATGGAAAAATGTCAGAGTGCAGTAAGATTAATCAGTGGGTTTTAGAAACTAATGAACATATGGGTAATTTTCTAAGTAAGTAATTAAATTAGAGATTTAAAAATATTCCACTAGAAAGCAGAAGCAATCTTAGGCTGTATTACCTATATGGATAAAGGATGGTTATATATATTCTTTTGCTATATGATTATATGTGTGAGATCTGTTGGAGCCAAATGAGAACTATTTGAGTATAGGAAAAATTAATAAATCATGCTCTATACAGCTTTACTATCATAATAGCAATTTACATTATGGTAATTACAAATATTGAATTCTTCTGTTAGTTCTCCTAAAGAATAGGAGAGTAAAACATTTTTGTCCTCAGGAGGACCCCAGAAACAGCCAAAGTGAATACAATCCCAGGTACTAGTTCTCCTGAGGGCTACAGAGACCCACAGTTTCTATGGTCATGGCAGATGGCTCTGGAGTTCAGTGTCATGTCAGTTGACTCTCTTTGGAGTTTGTGTCCCTGAGTGTGATGGAGTTGGACTCAGATGTGACCTCTCTACACATGCCTTTTCTGTCACTTTTACTGAACCTTTGGTTGGTGCTAGGATTGTGTACACTCAGGAGACTTGAATCTCTGCACTTTCTGTGTGACAGCAGGCCCTGAGCCTCAGGAGAGTTGCAACTCCTTCTCTCTGGTTCATTGGACTTACGCAGGTCAGCTAAAGGGAGATGAGGATGGTCAACCACAACAGGGAACTGAGAGTGCCTACAACTGCAAGCTGGAGAATTGCATCCATCATCCATGTGTAATCTAAGCCCCCTCTCAATATAGAGGTGGAGTGACATCACCACCCCAGGGTCCACAGAATGGAGGAATAAAACATGGATTAAAGTGGACTTACTGATATTCTACTATAAAACTATGTGACTACTAAAAAAAAATAAAAAATAAAAAAATTAAGTACAAGGTCATACCTCAAAAAATAAAATAAAATAAAATAAAATCTGTCCCTCTCAAAAATAAAATAAAATAAAACATATTTGGACAATAATAAACCTCAGGCTTAGGTATAAAAGTTCACTTAAGTACCTCTTTTGTCATAAAAAATGTGCTGATGTTATGTAATTTAATATTTAGAAATAAGAAATTCTAAATTCATGGAAAATACATAAAAGCATTGTGAGAAATATATTGATATGGAATTTTTTGTGTGTGTTGTCAGGAAAGTCAGTGATATTTTGAATACTTTAATTAGATCCTATACTAACAATAGATCCAATTAAATATTCAAAGTATCCCTAAAGGAAGAACATGGTGGAAGAAAAAAGAAAAAAAAAAAAGAACAGGGTAAAGTAGGCTTTATTTTATTTTTTTTTTTATCATTGGTAAGTTGACCTAGAGTAGGATGACAAGTGAGTCCTTTTTAGGCAAGATATATATATATATATATATATTCTTTTTTTTTTTTTTACCAAAACTCCTCTGCCTTCTCCCAAGCTCACACTTGAAAAAGTCCACCTTTGACTTCTTCAATGATAGAGAAGGAAAAAGAGAGAGAGCCTTTTGTCCAGTTTTAAATTGTGCTTAACTTCGGTTGCCCTTCTCAGGCCAGAACTATGGCCGGGAAAGCTGATCACCCAATGACACTTAGCTTGGTCAGTAGCACTGGACCAGCTACCAAATGGGAGAACATAGAAGGATCAAGAAAACAGCAACAAAAAAAGCCTGTTAAACCCATTTCAAGCAGCTTCCAAAGTTTTTACCAACTCTATCACATGAGACCCAAGGGATGACATATCCATCTTCACTTCAACCTTCAACTCAACACAGTGATGTCAGCCAGGACAATAATGATGAATAAAATATCTTTGAGCCAGAACAGTGCTCCTTGGTGTAGAGTGTCCATATTCATCATCGAGAAAGGAGAAGAGGAAGCTAGAGAAAGCAGCGGCCCTAGGGACCCTGGAGGCTAACTGTTCTGTTGACATTTAATGGGACTTCAAATTATAACCTCCTTTGTAAATGTCTAAAGCAGAATTAATTAAAACAGCCTAGGAGTATTAATAAATTCATAACTAAATGTTCATTCATACTAGGATATTATTGTGATATATTATCTTTAAATTTGCAGTCACATTTTTGTAATTAACTTTGAGGAATTTGTTAAGTGAGGTACAGTATAATTGAAGTAATACCTTCAATAGCAATAATCTTTCTGTACAGTACCTGTTTCCTTTGTCTTTAATGGTGGTCTCATAACCCTCGAAGAGCCATAGCTGTGTGATAAGTGTTCTAGAAATCATAAATGCCAATATTATCTGCAGTAACCAAGTAATATGTATTGAAACTATATGATACCCTATTTTTTCAAATATTTATATAATTCTTCTGATTAAATATATATATTTCATTAACAACTACAAAATGAATACTAACATGTTTCATTATGCACTGTTTTCAAAGAAATTAATACCAGTGGTATCATGTGAGGAAGTTTTGGAATGTTTGGACTTTAATGTGAGGTCTTGATTCTAAACACACATGCACACACATACATATGGTGGCATTGATCTACATTATTCTTTACATCATACTTTTCATTATTGGGCATCATAAATTTTATATTATAATAAATTTTTGATTTTTGGAAAAATAGTAAATCATAAAGGTCTTTATATACAATGCCAAAAATATGTGTAATAAACATTTCAAATTAAGCAATAATTTATGGTATTTTAAAATATTTAATAACATATAGAGTAGTCTATTATATCAAGAATGAATCTTTTTGGAACTTATTTACATTTGCAGGGAATGTAGCTTTCATTTAAAAAAATTTTTTTTTTAATTGAAATCCCCATATCACTGTATGGCAGAAACTTCATTTCTTTTCCCATTAATCCCAGCGGACTTATATCATGGCAAGGAAATTGGAATGCTATGGTCCCTAGGTCATCTCTCTATTTAGATCTCCACTTCAATGCCCAATGCCTCATTTGGTCCACATGTATCTCAAATGAGATGAATTTTGTTCTAGTCTTTCTCTTGTCCTTCTGGAGGTAACACTGCTATTACCTCATGACATGGGAGAGGAAAGGTGTTTCTGTAGGGCTGTCTCTTAACCTCTTGTCTAGATGTGTGGTGCAACCCATCGTTCTCTGGGATCTTCCTGCTTCCCAGGATTCCTCCTTGGAATCTAGCCTAACATCTCTGTATTCTTAACCACCAGATAGCTCTGAATCTAACCATCAAGCGTGACTTAGGCTCATTCCTCTCCATTTCCATGACTTCCATACTTCTCTCTCCTTCCAGGCCATGTTGAATGTATGTTTTATTATCTGGGGTTGGGGATCCCCACTCTTTTCCTTGATTTTTTTCTCTCGAAGACACATTCATTTATCATGTTTTATGCCTCAGTAATAACCATAAAATAATTTCCAAGTTAGAGTTAAAACTTTAAAAATGACTCTGCTATTTTACTCTTATACACTCTGCCTCATTTTCATCTATGCAATGAATATAAAGTCAAGTACCTGTTTGAAAAGAGCAGGGGTAGTGTATTAGTCAGCCAAAACAAGTGCTGATACAAAGTACCAGAAATCTATTGGCTTTTATAAAGGGTATTTATTTAGGGCAAAAGCTTACAGTTACAAGAGTCCAGCTCTAGGTTATTTCCTTACAAAATTCTGTTGCCACATGTTGAAGCAAGATGGCGGGTGATGTTTGCGAGGGTTCAGCCTTCCTCTTTCCTCTTAGGGCTCCATAGTCCTAGCTGCTTCCATTCTCAGCTGTAGGCTGGCATATGCTGGTCTCTGTTTCCGGGGCTCATTTCTTTCTGGGCTCAGCTCCTTTGTTCTCTTCACAAGGTCAGCTGTAGATTATCAGGGAATGGTTCATCTTTATTCCCAGGGCCTCTGTTGTTTCTAAGGAGCTATCTTTCTTCCTCGGCATTCTTCTCTGTTTATCTACTTTTGTGTTCTTGATTGAGTGTGCATTTATAGAGCCCACCAAGGCGGCAGGGATTCAACACTGCACGCCCTAATGACATGGTTAAATCAAAGCCCAAATTTTTATTTAATCAAGTAAATGTAAAGCCTTCGAATTTAACACAATCAAAGGGCACCATGTCCAGAGAAAAGACCAGTTTACAAACATAATCAATATTTCTTTTTGGAATTCATAAATAATATCAAACTGCCACAGGTAGGTAAAGAAATTACTATCAGAAAAAGCAACATATATTAATATTTCAAAATTATTTGATCAAATAATCGCATGAAACAACATTTGTGTTTATTGCTAAAAACAATTACAATGCATTCTCTGAATGTGACATTTATTGTACAGTGGGTGGACACAAAAAGAGAGACAAAGAAATTATTCCTTTTCCAGCAAAGTGGTTGTAAAAAACATATGGTAAAGGAAATTATCACCTCATCAGTTATTGATTACTCAACTGATAAAGAAAATGTAAGATAAAATTTGATTTTTATATCAATTTTTATAGTGATGAATTGGTGTTCTAGAGAATTCCAACAGTGACTAAGTTTGTTTCTTTCTGAGTATCATTAAAAAAAGGCATTTGAGAGAATTGGAGATATTTGAATACAGAATATTAAGAACTATCATTTATTTTATTAGTTGTGATAAAGGAATTGTAGTTATGTTAAAATAATGACCTTATCTGTTAGAGATACATTCTGAAGAATTTAATGAAATAATATTAATTCTTTTGATAATACTCCAGAAAAGTAATATCAATAATAGTAGTGATAATTATGGATTAAACAATGAAACTTTAATTGAGGTTGGATGATGGTTCATGGGTGTTTATTATACTATTCTCTCTAATTTTCTACATATATTTAATTCTCAATACAAAGTTAATTTTTATGTATGTAGTGTAAGACTGGTGTAAAGTTCCAAATCAATTTATGAAACGTGTTAATCTCACATATTACTTCTTTCTTTCTGTATTAATTGCTTTGATCTAAATGTATGGTTTAATCTACAAACATATGGGGCAAATGTTTTGTGTACAGCAGGCAAATTTTAGAAATATATAGTGTGTTGCAAATTGTGAAGTTTCAACAAGTAGAAATTTTCAGCAATTACCTATTTTTTAAGATACTAGGGTATAAATCAATAATTACCTAAATTTAGTACCTTTAGAGTAAAATGAAGTCTTTCAAAACTGACTGTATGAATTTAGCAATAAAATCATTAACCATAAACCTCATCCTGCTTTTGTTTGCATGACATCTTTAGGAATTTAAGGGTAGAGGGAAACAGTTATACTTCTGGCAACCAAGGAGGCTGTGTTGCCATGTCCTAGGCACACTGAAGTCCTAGATCCGACCTCACCACCTACCCCACAGGCGATGCATATACATTCAGTATTTCTTGCACATACACATTTTGCTGCATACAAAGATTCATTAGTTATCCAAATAGGAGGAAATCTTATTTTCTCAAAAAGTTCACTCATTAACATGATTATACACTCCATGTACAATTCAATAAAACCATCAATTCTAAGAAAATACTAAGGGGATTTTCATTTGAAGATTTTTCTTGTTACATTTATAACTGGACTGATGAAAGATTTTCACTAAGTGAAAAGCAAACAAAAACAATTGTGTGAACAGATCAGGAAGAGGTTATTAGCACTAATTCAGAATTACGTCAGTCTTGTCCAACTGAGAATTATGAATCAAATTATTTTTATATCTGGTATTTCTTTGAAATGGTATTTTAAAGGATTTAATGTTGCTTAATCATGTACAAAATTGCAAATTATATTTACTTTAAGCCCTATCTCTTTGAAGGCTCTAACTATAGTTGTACTGTGTTACGAATCAATTGGCAAGCTTCTCTCATTGGATAGTTTTCACACCTAATGATAATTATGGCTAATTTTTATTGAGGTCAATTTATAAGCCGGGAATTCTAGTAAATATTTTAATATATCATTTATGATCCTGATATGGAACTAGTTAGATAGTTTTACAAGTACAAGGAAATTAAGAAATTTTAAGTGATTTATCTAAAACAACACTTGGTTGAGCTAGAACATGAAATCAGCATCTGACTCCACAGCTTATGATTTTGGTATTCAGAGAAGATACTGTCAAGGTATACATTTTCTAGGGCAATCATCATTGGCACAGGTCTTTTAAATTCTGGGACACTATTCTTAATTTTTAAGAGGAAATATGATATATTAAATATTTAGAAGAGGAGTTGGTTGAATAGTTTCTTAGTAAGATTAACAAATGTGGGAGAACTATTTCTGCACATTTTTTTTCAAGATAATTGATCCTACAGATCTTCCATTATGCCACTCTCATGTTAAAGGGAGACATAAAAGGAGGTGCTTTCCCTAATGTTACATAGTTTGAGCGTCAAAATAAATTCCAGATATGCTGATTCCTATTTCAGTGCTCTTTTCACTGAAACAGTCTTTCCTTGTCATGACCCTTTTATCTTTCTTTCAGAGAAAATTTGTATGATTAACAATTGTCCCCCAATTAATCTGTAGGAACTTTGTTCACCTTTCCATTCTCCACACCTAAGGGTGCCTGACATAAAGTAGACCGTCAATATATATTTCTTGACAAAATAAAAAAAAATAGTATTTCACACACTTGCTGAATAAGATCAAACTAAAAAGTGTTCTACAAAGACAAAAGCAAATAAAACTAAGAAAGTAGGGCATCATGTTAACTCTGGGTTTGGTTATTAAGGATTTAGGGATTGGGTTCTTCTTTGTAGTTGTCTATATTTTAATAATATATCCAAAATGATAGTGCCATACTATAAAGAGATAACATACAGGGAAACCCCTGAGACAAGGCTGAGAAAAACTTGTTTCTTAATAGAGGTTAGTTGGTTTTCTCTGTACATCAAGTAAAAATTTACACGCAGAAAATATTCTTCCTGTCAGCCTAAAGATGTAGGACACCTGTGCAAAGAAAGGTTAAAAATGTAAAAGATTTGGACATGAGATACAGGCTGTCATTTTGAAAAAAAAATCAAATTAATAAAATGGAAATGGCTCCATAAGGTCCTGGACAAAATTAATTTCCCCATCAATTCCAATCTTAAAAAATTGTGCTAATCTTAATCTGCAGGAAAAAATCCCTAACAATTATAGGCTTCTGGAATAAAATATGAATTTGCTATTTGGTACAATATTGTATAAAATGATTTTTGTGAAGTGTGTTTATAATTTCTCTAAGTATCCCTGCCTAAGTTAATTATGTAGATTCAAAAAAAGATGTTTAGAGGTTTCACATTGTCACCTGCTGTGTTCACTTTCCCATGGAATTTTTGTAATCAATTCTGGGTGATCATATAATAGTCACCCCTGAATTAATGACTCTACATTTTCTCAAAGAATCATATAAAGACAAAATAAACAATCTGTGATTGGTGTTAGGGGGACATTTTCTAAAAAAACCTCTTTGGAAATAAATAAAATAGATTCATTTTTTATCCAATGAGACTTTAATTAAGTCTCTGCTTTATTAAATATATTTTCCTAAATCTAAGTCCAAAACTTATCTATTGTTAATTATTTTCAACACAGACTCACAAAGGGTAGATTATTTTTTAGATTAAAAATGCCCAGGTGTATTAGTCAGCCAAACAGGTGCTAATACAAAATTCCAGAAATCTGCTGAATTTTATAAAGGGTATTTATATGGGTAGAAGCTTACAGTCACACAAGGACATAAAGCATAAGTTACTTCCCTCACCAAAGTCTGTTGCCACATGTTGGAGCAAGATGGCTGCCAGTCTCTGCAAAAGTTCAGCCTTCCTCTACCTCCTAAGGCTCCGTGGTCCCAGATCCTTCCAATCTCAGCATAAGGCTTTGTTTCTCTCTCCAGGGCTCAATTCTTTCTGGGCTCAGCTGCACTTTTCTCTCCATACGGTCAGCTGTAGTCTATAAGGTTTACTCTCTTCTCAGGGTCTCTGCCATGTCTCTGGAGCCATTCTCTTCCTCTGTGATCTTCTTCTCCTATGTGTTTACTTCTGAGGGCTCCAGCATCGAAACTCATACTCTAAACTCCTCTGGGTGTTGTTTTTTCTATGAGTCCTTGTCCATCAAGGGAGCAGGGACTCAATGCCCTGCTGATGTCATCAATCAAAACCCTAATCATAATTTAATCAAGTAAAAGTGAAGCCTCTGAATTGAATACAATCTAATATGCACAGAGGAACAGACCAGTTTACAAACATAATCCAATATCTATTTTTGGAATTCATAAACAATACTATATTAGTCAGCCAAATAATGCTGAAGCAAAATACCAGAAATTGGTTGGTTTTTATAAGGGGTATTTATTTGGGGTAGGAGCTTACACATGTCAGGCCATAAAGCATAAGTTACTTCCCTTGCCAAAGTCTATTTCCACATGTTGGAGCAAGATGGCTGCTGGTGTCTGTGAGGATTCAGGCTTCCTGGTTTCCTCCCTTCCTCAGGCTTCTTTTTCCTGGCCTCAGCATTTCTCTCTTCCTGGGGGCTTGCTTCTGTTTCCTCTGTGAGCTTGTTTCCCAGGGCTCCATCTTAAGACTTCAGCATCAAACTCCAATATCAAAACTCTAACATCAAAAACCCCAACTCTGTCCTTTGCCATGCCTTTTATCTGTGAGTTCCCACCCAGCAAGGGGCAGATATTCAGTGCACTACTGAATCCAATATAATCTCATATGCCCAGAGGAAAAGACCCGTTTACAAACATAATCCAATATTTCTTTTTGGAATTCATCAATAATATCAAACTGCTACAAATACCAAACTGCTACACCAGGTTATAAACCAAATTATCTATACCTGACTATTATCTGTTTATCTATCTATCCATCTATCTATCATCTATCTCCACCTGTCAGATTTTTACTGCTGTAGACCAAATTACTCAGCAGCAAAAGCAACAAATTTAGCAGCTTAAAACAACAAACATTTGTTTTCTCACAGCTTCTATAGGTCAAGATCCTAAAGTCTGGGCATGGCTCAGCTGGACCTCTGTCTACAGTCACAGGACTGCAGCCAAGGTGCCAGCTATGTTCATTTTCATCTGGAGGCTCGACAGGGGGCATCTACTTCCACATTTACTCAGGTTGTTGGCAGAATTCATTTCCTTGGGATTGTGGGACTAAGGGCCCTGGCTTCTCACTGGCTATCAGTTAGAGACTGCCCTCAGTTCCTAGAGGCTACCCTCAGCTCCTGTTAATGTGGCCCTCCCCAAATGACCATATACTTCTTCAAAGCCAGTGAGGGAGACAGAGTTCTAGAGCACATCTGTGGCAAGCAGAGTCTTGTATACCATAACATAATCATGGGAGTAACAGCTTGTCAACTTTGCCATGCTCTCTGGCTTAGAGCAAGTCACAGGCCCTGCCTACAATCAGAGGGAAGGGATTATATATAGTCTTGCATATCAGGAGGCAGGGAACATGAGGGGCCACTTCAGCGTGTGTCTGCCACAATCTATATAAAATTTAATCATGTTGATAAATCTTAGTATTCAAGAGTTTTTTGTTTAAGATTCCTTATGCATTTGATCTTTCCAGATTTACTCATTTATTAATTAATTCATCTGCATATGCTGCAAATACTTATGTAGAGGTTACTGTGTGCCAGGTATTATGCTAGACTCCAGGAATAGGCAGAAAAACAAAAGAAAACAACAAAACCCCACAAGGCTCTCTAAACATATAAAGCTTTCCGTTCAGGGTAAAGTTTCTTAATTTGTATTCCTTGGTCCTTGAGGCCCATGAATAAGTTCAGTGGAATCCATGAAGTTCCTGAAATTGTGTATTTTTGTTTTTGTTTTTGTTTTTAATGAGGGGTATTATATGAGGATTTTATGAGCCACACATAAAAAACTTTTAAAAATTAAAAGAAATACTAATTTTTGTAGGGAAGATGATAATGGATACAAATATATTAGTGAGGTAGAGTAAATGCTAAGATTGGTATATAGAAAGGAGAAATCAATAAAGATTATGTAACGTAATAGCTTTAATCAAGTGACATTGGCTCAATAGGAAGTTTTATCTAATAACTTACCTAAAGTGTATGTATGTATTTTCCTGATGCTACAAATGGGCATGACCAGTTGTATAAGCAGTGATGATTTCAATATCTTTAGAGCACTGAGCTCCATCTCTTACTTTATGTCTCAGATTCTTTACCTGTAAATTGGGACTGTTTGTATCTATGAGAATATTGTTGTAAAAATTGCAGTGATTTGCTACCAATATTCACCTAGCACAGTGCCTGATGGAAAATAGATGCTCAATAAATGATTGCTAATTAACAGTTCAAGTAAGTGACAATGAATGAAACTGGGCATGACCTAGCTGGAATCTCTGTTGAGAGATAGGTTAGGACTAGATTATGAATGATGGTGTGATGAGTCATAGAAGGATAGAGTTGATTCTAGTTGGATATAGAGATAAGGAAGATGTTCCCAGGTTTTTGTTTGTGAGGCCTGTTCGAAAGCTATGCCATTAAATATGCTAACAATTATAAGAGAAAAACTCATTCAGATTAACTTTTAAAAAAATATTAAATTTGAACTCCTGGAGAGGGTTATTTAGGAATTAGGAATGTAACTCTAGGTTGGAGATTGGAAACTGACAATTGGGAAAGTGGTTGAAGCTTTGGAAGTAAACGTGGTGATTATGAAGAAAGACAAGGAATCTGAGAACTGAATCAAGGCCAACTTTGACATTTAGGACAGGCTAAGTTAAGAAGCATAAAAGTGAAGAAAGTACAGTGAGAAAGATATCTGAATGCTCCAGGGATATATGAATTCTGTGGATAGTTATTAATGATTTCTTATTGGGTGTAGGGAATGCAATGTAGAATTATGATTAAGAACAAAGGCCGTGTTGTCAGACTAACTTAAGTCCTATGAGTAATGTTGCAACTACAAGTTTTTGGCACAAAGTGTGGACTTAGTTGACAGGGATTACTTTTTAATGTCATTTTTTTTTAATCAAAAGAGAGTTAAAAGGTGTAGAGGAAGGAAAACATATTTTAGTGTCATTTAGCAAAGGTTTCCAATTGAGGTTTTAAAATGACCATGTAAAATCATTGTTATACATTAGAAAAGGAAAGATAATTTTAGAAAAGTGTTAGTTTCAAATTCTAAAATTTTTCTCAATTTTGAATTCTTTTCATCAGACTTGTATTTTCTTAATTACCATGTCAAGTGAGTGGTTCCAAAACATCACAGTTTACTAGAGACTAATAAAAATTATTTAGCAAAAAGTATATATTCTCCCATACTTTCATTGCTTTTCTTAAAAATAATTCTCTTCATTTTGTAAATTTAAAGGTATTGTATTAATTTTTTTCTCAGCACAATTTCTGTTTTATAATCTTTATTTATTTATTTATTTTAGGAGGTACTGGGCATTGAACCCAGGACCTCGTACTTGGGAAACAGGCACTCAGCCACTGAGCTAGATCCACTCTCCACCATTTTGTTTTAAAAAGGGGTATTATGCGATGATTTTATATAACATCACTTAGTGCAGTTAGAAGATTACTGTGAAACAGGCAGGGATACAGGATCCCTCTTGGAAAGATTCAGATTTCATCAAATGCTTGTATGATGTATTTTCCCCAAAAAAGTACATTTCAAGTACTTATTATAAAAATTAAAAAGTTGTTATTAAAGTTCCTTTGCAATAGAGCCTATTTAATGTTTCTCAAATATTGTATTTTGTATTAAAGTAGAACAATGTGTAGGAACAATATGCCTCCTAGTGTAAAGTAAGGGTAGTGATGACTTTCCCTAGTATTCAGCAGGGATTTGCATTTCCATAGCTGCATACTATCATGGGATTCATTTTTTTAAGAGCAGTAAATGGGACTGGCATTTATTTAACTCTGAGTGATAGATTAATAGCTATGTACATTATAGGGTGTTTACTGATTTCAGTAACTCTTAGAAGTATAAATTTCAAGGTGTTTTTTTATCATTTCAGAATTAAGCTATCTCACACATACAAAACTGGCAATAAATTGCTAGTTGTAAAGGACATATATTCATAACATCAAACTAACAGGCTTTACAGTCAAATAATTAAAAGAAATGGTCTAGAGCTTTAAAACCATTGGAAATTTTAAGGAAACCTTAACTGTTTGTGTAAAATGTCCCAAATCTACTTTAATGGTATTTTGGCACACATTTCTACCAGTTTTTTTTTTTTTTTAAGTATAAGCAATTTTTTGTATAAGTGTATCCCGATCACTGCATGGGACATTACTGTATTGCCAAGTTTGGGACATGCTTGGGAAAAATTTAGCTAGCTGTACTTACTATATTTTGATTTTTTTTTTTAAATCAGGCAGCTCTACTCTAAAAATATGGCATGCTAGTAAAACTGTATTAGGCAAGTTAAATCATATAATTCAAATATAAAGAGGAAACCTATAGAGCGCTAATTCAATTATAATCAAAATTCAATGCAGGGATTATTCTGTGTTTTATTAGTGTTGGCCATGTAACATTGTCCCGTATAGAGACATTTTTTTTTCTTTACTGCAAGAAACATTAGTTTATAGTATAGTTATTACCAATTTTAATAAATAACCACACTTTAATATTAGAAATTCGGTTTGTTCTCATATTTAACACTTTATATGCATTGCTTCATCTTGGAATGATGACATCTATATTGGTCTTTTACAGAAAGATTCTTTTAAAGTGTTCATTTCAGAATTTTTTGTTTAATGGTCCTTTCAAATTATCGTGTTTTAGGATGCTGTATGTATTCATTGAATTTTCCGTATTTCCTTTGCTTTCTTGATCTAGGTTTGCTTTCTGTAGGTTTCAAGGTCTAATCATTTCCAAAGCAACCAGTGTCAACCTGGGGCAAGAGGGGTGTGGGGAATGGACTGGGAATTGTCAATTACTTTCAAAAGTTTGAATTTCTTTCTGAACTTAGGGTTTTGGTTGCATATCCTAGCTAATATATCCAGCTAAATACACAGATTACTTTTTTAAAAGACATTTTATGAAAAACAATGGAAATACATGAATGGAATTTATGTAGTGGTTTATTGCCATTAACTGAATGGAAATAAACTCCATTAACTGATGGAAAAGTATGTAGTGGTTAACTGCTGGTGAGCCAGATTAACTGAGTACAAACCACGGTTCTTCCTTTGGCCAGCTCTGTGACCTTGGGCAGTTACCCTGCCCCCAGTGACCTAGTCTGTCACAAGGGATGAGTATAAAATTATTTTCTTCATATCATTGTTGTATAGATTACAGTGGGTTGACTCAGAATAGTTTTAGGTTCATATTAAGTCCTCAATTATGTTACCTATTATTGTAAGAATTAAAGCCAAACTAGACAATTATCCAAACAAACTGTTTTGCTTGAATTCTGTGATTGTAACTAATATGCAAAGAAATAAACCTGAGACTAATTGTCCCTAAATACCAATTTTTTGCTACCTAGTTCAGGAAAGATAGGTATGTTTATCTCAGTGTGTACTGAATCATTAAGATAATTATATTAGTTCTTCATTTCACTTTTCTTGCATAGGCAGCCAAATTTGTTTTTATTCTTCTTTTAATTGTGTGGTTTAGCAACAGCATTGCATGAAGGGTTGCACAGATTGAATCTAAAAAGAACTTTTGATTAATAACATGGAGGGAATTTAGTATTTTTCTAGGATCGACCTATACAATCTACAAGTATTTTTAAATGGTTAGATGTGAGGAATGTGAGTGAAAATTTTATTAAATGCTAGACTCCTATTCTTTATTTGAATTTTGGACCTTTACAGATATGTTCCTACTAATTGGCAAGAAACCTCTTTTTTCTTTGTAATTAAAAATAACCTAACTCAAATGCAGATCTGCAGACAGGAAAAATACTACCCTTTGGATAGATTAGCCCATTAATCCCTGCAAATCAACTGTACTTTTAAAAAATAACATAACATCAATTTCTATTTAAATGCTTCTTGGAAGGAAAGAATTAAACCATAAACTTCCTAAAGTACAGGCACTGATTTCATTGATTTTTTTTCCATATTTTTGTGTTTTGACATGAACAGGTATTTTATCATGCCTGAGCATCCTAATGAAAATCTTTTCACATTCGGAATAAAATGAGAAAACTTGAACTAGCTTTAAAAATATACCATGAATGAAAAAATAAATTGCTTCGGTCAAAGAAGGGAGGAAATTATCTTTTATATTTTATAAGATGCAGTCTTAGACCAAGAACAGTATGATGAATGTGAAACTACAGCTAGGGGTCAAAAATAGATGTAGGGATCCCTCAAAAAAACAAAACAAAACAAAAACCCAACCTTAGGAAAGGTACTATCCTATCATAGGAAAAGAGATGCCTCATTGAAATATTTTCCCAAGGTCTCTTTTTCTAGAGAAATGTATTTTTAAATGAAGGAAAAAGGGTTTTTCATCAGAAGTAGATGTTCAGTTCTGATTTATGATGCTGAAGAAGTAGCTGTAGAATATAAAGAAGTGACTCTCTGTAATCTCTCCTAAGTCAAAACCATTGTATAGTAGAAGATTATCATTTAAAATAAGAAGTTTAGGTATTTTTATATCAGAACTACCAATATTCCACCTGTAGTAAAAACTTGTGACAAGCATTGTAATAAAGAGAGGGGGAAACTGGCCTATGTTCTATCAATTTTGCATCATATTAGCACAATCAGAAGGCTTTTTGGTGCTTTAGTTAATTTATTGTTCCAAAAAGGTGCTGAGTGTGAAGGTATGTTATGATCTTCAGTGCCCTAGGCACATCTATGTTTAGAATTGGGCAAATTGAGGTTAACTCTGAACCTGAACTTTCTAGTGTTGAGGAGGCTCAATTTCTCCTCTCTTAATCTTGCTTTCTTTCTCTCTCTCTAAGATGATAACATAACTGTCTTATGAGAGAATGTTAGAAGACTTAGAATTAATATAAGCAAAGTGTGTCCCAAATAAAGTCTGGCAGATAATAAGTCTTGGAAAATATAAGTATTAATGTTATTAAGTAAGGAAGGAATGTTATCTTTCCTTACTGGTATTGGTGTCCCCAGACCTAGACTTTCTAATTTGCTGCTTCTAATCAAATTTGAGTTGGTAAACTGAATAGGAGGAATGACCTGTGGGATATCCTCATGAATGTTGTACCACAATTAAAAATACATATATATAGGGGTATGCAGTTTGGCAGCTCAGCCAAATGTTTCATTTTCTTCTTCTCAAAAAGAAATATGTATTGGTATTTTTCAATAATAAAAAAGTCAGGGTAAAGGTAATATACAGGATGATGCTGGTGTAGTAAGAATTAATTTAAGGAGTTTTAAAGGCAGGAAGAGATGAGAGGTGGAGGCGTCTTCGGGACATGGAGCTGCCCTGGATGGTGCTTCAGAGGTAATCACCGGACATTGTAAATCCTCACAGGGCCTACATGATGGAATAGAGGAGAGTATGGGCCATGATGTGAACCAATGTATATGAGGTGCAGAGGTGCCCAAAGATGTACTTACCAAATGCAATGGATGTGTCATGATGATGGGAACGAGTGTTGTTGGGGGGGGGAGAGGGGGGGTGGGGGGGTGGGGTTGAATGGGACCTCACATATATATTTTTAATGTAATATTATTACAAAGTCAATAAAAAATAAAAAAATTAAAAAAAAAAAAAAAAGAAAAAAAAAATAAAAGTGATAGGTTTATAGAAATCAAAATGCAAAAAAAAAAAAAAATTCTCAAAAGGTCACTTATTAAAAATAATCTGCCAAGTGTATACAAAAGGTATATATTTTCATAAAGAGTTCTAAACTAAAAACTGCCACTCTCTTCTAGTATGTTTATCTCCACAGGATAATGATTATGAATCATTAATTTAAATAAAAGTAATAGACATATACTATAGTGAGAGTAACCTATAGTGAAATAAAATTGCTGTGAAGGGATAATGATAAAGGAAAATTTTCATGTTTATGACATAGTACTTTTAACAAATCAAAATATTACATTTTAAGCATTTATTTTATGTTACACTTAAGAAGATATTGCTAAAGAGTCTAAATTTTCTATTTCCTTTGGAGCTTAGTTTTCTTGTATCTCTCAGGTTTGCTTATTATTTGACTCCAAATCATCTGCAGTTGGATGTTCCTGATTCATTGATGGAAAGCCAGATGCATGGACTTTATTTTCCCATATTCACTGAATTAGATAAACAATTAGAGTAGAGGTCTGTTTTACCCTTAGCTGCAATGGGATCACCTTCAAAGTTCATCACCACATTGGGCAACATCACCAACACTACCCAAGGATCTCATTTAGTACCGATCATGTTGACGTCGCTCTAGAATGAAAAGGCAGGACTAAAAGAAACCTTAAGAGTTCCTTTAGCTAATCCCTTTGGTTCAGGTCAAGTCATTATATAAAGATCATTTTCTTTCTGTTTTCTATTCTGACAGAACAGTTTTCCCTCCTCTTACAATTTGATCCAAAACATTTTAAATGCACTTCCCAAGTGTTTTAGGACTGTGACTTCCCTTTTTGTAGTATGGTGATGTGGAGGTCAAAAGCAGCAGGGTGCTCAGTCTCTGGGTTTGATTCTTGGGCTGAGTGTCCTTCAGGGTATTTCCTGCTTAGGGGTATTTGACAAAACTATCTGCTATTAGCCTTTAAGGTGAAGTTCAAACTCTGTCTATTCCTTTCACCTCTTTCCTTGCACTAATAGATTGGGGAATTGGAGGTTTAAGTGAATGATGTGACTGGTCATCTTATTCCAAGCATCTGGGACAAAATGTTAACCATAGTGCTGCCTCTTTGTACCAGAAAGGCAAGGCTAATGTGTTTCCTTAACACTCAAAGTTGTTTTTTTTTTCTTTCCCTACTCTAATATTTATTCAAAAGAAATGCATGAGATCATAATTATGTGAGGGTTTACCAGTGTTAAAAAATCACTATGGTTGCCTTGAAGTTTTAAACCTTAGAAAACTTTCCCTGGGCAATCAGTTTAAGAAAGTTAAATTTACTGATCCCATGAAAACTCTTCTTATAATCCATTATCATAAACATCTGTGGCAGCTTGAGATTATTAATGAATTCCATAAAGAGAGATTAGGTTTGTAAATTGGTCTGGGTGTGATCCCCTTTGATTGTATTAGATTCAGCTAAGATGACTTTGATTAAATTATGTTAAGGTTAGGGCTTTAATTAGACACTGTCAGGAGGGTGTAACTCAGTTTAAGTCCTCACCCCCTTGGTAGCTATATAAACGGACACTCACTCAAGAAGACGCATGGAAGAAGATACATGGGAAGAGAGAGCTCTATAGATGCCAGAGGACAGGATTTTGTCATGGCACGGAAGAGTAGACTGCTTTGATTCTGTGGCCCCAGGAAGAGAGACAAGGCTTATGCCAGCCTGTAGCTGAGAGAAAGGAAGGCTGAACCCTCGCAGAGTTAGGCAACCATCTTGCTTCAACATGTGGCAACTGACTTTGGTGAGAAAGGAACCCTGAGTTGGACTCTTTAGGGCCTTGAAACTGTAAGCTTTTATGCCAAATAAATACCCTTTATAAAAGCCAATAGGTTTCTGGTACTTTGCATCTTTTGGCCGACCAATACAACATCTAATATGTAAATTTACTGTAGTATTTTTAACAGTCTTTTTCCTATATTTATTAACATGTCTTAAGTTTTAAAGGACAAGTATGTTGTCCTTTAAATGCACAGTAATACAATAACCTCTTATCCAAGGTATTCCTAAAGAAGCAATTTTCTTCTTTGTAAACTCCAATCATTCATTCATCCATGCATTGTCCATTTATTCATTATTTCTTTTGGTAAATTTTTACTGAATACTTACTGTGCTGTAGTGTGTTTGAAGTTTTTTTCCCCTTTATTAGAGAAGTTGTGTGTTTATAGAATAATGATGCATAAAATACAGGATTCCCATATACCACCCCACCAGCACCACCTTGCATTGGTGTAGTATATTTTTACAACTGATAGTAGAACATGTTTTATAATTGTACTATTAATTAAAGCCCATGGTTTAACTTCGGTTTCACTGTGTTTTAGAGTTCTATGGATGCTTTTAATTCTGTTATCTTATATGCAATCTAACATTTCCTCTTTGAATCATATTCAGATATAATTTCAGTGCTTTTTTTAAAGATTTATTTATTTATTTATTTATTTATTTATTTATTTATTTCTCTCCCCTTCCCCCTGGAAGCCCCGGTTGTCTGTTCTCTGTGTCTATTTGCTGCGTCTTCTTCTTTGTCCGCTTCTGTTGTCAGCGGCATGGGAATCTGTGGTTCTTTTTGTTGCATCATCTTGTTGTGTTAGCTCTCCGTGTATGCGGCACCATTCCTAGGCAGGCTGCACTTTCTTTGGCGCTGGGCGGCTCTCCTTACGGGGCACACTCCTTGCGCATGGGGCTCCCCTACGCAGGGGACACCCCTACGTGGCAGGGCACTCTTTGCGCGCATCAGCACTGCTCATGGGACAGCTCCAAACGGGTCTAGGAGGCCCAGTGTTTGAACCTTGGACCTCCCATGTGGTAGACGGACGCCCTAACCACTGCACCAAGTCCGCTTCCCAAATTACAGTGCTTTTAATTGCATTCACAGTGTTGTGCTACCATTACCACTAGCCATTACTAAATTGTTGCCATCATTCCACAGAGGAAACCTATACATTTTAAGCCTTAACTTCTCATTCCCAATCCCCACTCTGTCCCCTGGTAACCTATAATCTAGATTTGGACTCTCTGAGTTTGCTTATTCTAATTGTTTCAAATCAGTGAGATCATACAATATTTGTCCTTCTGTGTCTGGTTTATTTCACTCAACATGATATTTACAAGGCTCCTCCGTGTTGGTGCATGTATCAGGACTTCATTCTTTTTTACAGCTGAGTAATATTCCATTGTATGTATGTACCATATTTTATTTATCCATTCATCAGTTGATGAACACTGGGGTTGCTTCCATGTTTTTGCAGTTGTGAATAATGCCACCATGAGCATCGGTGTGCAATGAAGAAATATTTTTTTATATGTGCTGTATTCCATTCACTTTTATTCATTCAGTGTGCATTTAATTTTGCTTTCTATGGGAAGATGATTATTTATAAAATATAACATAATAATTATATAAGTTATTAAATCATTACACAAGTAATCAACTACATCACTGGAAAATTTTCTCTCAGTCTTATTTTTTCTGAAAAGACATATACTGGTTTGATGAATTTTTTACTTTAGATTAGCTAACAACTTGCATGTATGTTCCATTTAGCAAATGTTTAGATTTTGGACTTATTTTCCTAGATAAAATCCAGTCAAATGCATTTTAAGACTAATTCAAAGGTACCATAAGAACACAAAAATATAGTTTTCTAAGATCTTAATTCAGTGTCTTTATGTGAAATAATTAACAGAATATGAGAGTATTAACTTTGGGAGAGGGTATGATTTCATGCCTAAGGAGGCTTTACTTTTGTCTTTACTGTGGTTAGTTAGGTTTGTGGTGGTCTCATAAATGTTTATTTTCAAGGTCTGTGATTACATGTTTAATGAAAGAAAAATAAAAGACACTCTGTAATTTGTAGCACAATTTGGACTTTAATAAAATATTTACCATTTATTGAACTCTTTTGTGCTAGGCCCTGTGATAAGTTCTTTGAAATAATTTCATGTTCATAACAACTTTATGAATGATCATTTTCACATGTGAGAAAACAGAGGTTGAAAATTGGTTAAAAATTGGCTCAAGACCATACCATTGGCAAGTATAGGATAAGACCTTGGATTTAGCTTTTAAGTACTAAATTAACTGCCTCTCCAGGGCACTTTCTTAATGAATGTTGCATGTTTAATGTTAATATTTTTGTATTTAGCAAATACTTTTTTTAGTAGTGATCACTATATTTTCACAGAAACTCTCAGATTAGTCAAAACACAAAACTGTCACCAAGATTTTCTTACAAATTATTTTAACATAAATAGTAGGATTGTAAATAACAATAATACAGTCCCTCGGATTTCCTTTTAACTTTTGTGATGCAAAGTGTAGATAATTTGGTATTCATATTTTAGCTTCTGATGAAAGAGAAATGCTGCTACTAGTCTAGGGTACCCTACCAAAGAAAAAGAAAATAATTCCTAGGTAGGATTGGCAGATTTAGCAAATAAAAGTACCGGACACTCAGTTAAATTTGGATTTCAGATAAGCAATGAATAATTTTTATATGTACCGTGAAAGATTTGGGAAATGTGCATATTAAAACAACATTATTTTTCTGAAATTCAAATTTGATAGGGTTTCTGTATTTTGTCTGGCAACCCTGTACTTAGTGTAGACTAGTAATTTTGCTTTGCAGTTTTTAATTTTACTGATAATAGTTGAACATGGATCTTGATCACCCTTACAATGAGAGTAGAAAGAAGACCTACTACTAGGTTATCCTACGTTTCAACAGAAACAAGCAGGTTTTACTTCCGAATTCTAGTACTATTCATCATATTTTGCTAAAGCACTAACATATCTATGAACTTCTCTCATTAGAATGGAAACTCTGTGAGAAGTTTCATTCAGGTCTCCATCCCCCATGCAGAGAATAATGCCTATCACACAGGAGGGACTCAATTAATATGTGTGGAAGAAATGAGTGAATAAATACACAATGGAACCACAACAGTCATGTTCATATTAGGTATTCAATATATACATATATACAGGGAACTGTGTACATTTGTCTTATCAGAGATAAAAGTACAAGAAAGGTGGTAGTAACTCTCATTTGCTCTCACTGCCTGTCCTGCTAATTCTGATTTTGTGTGGGAAAAATAAGTCAGTGGGTGAGAGCCTGTTCCTCTGTGAGCTCTAATCCTGAGGACCATTGAGAGATGAAAGGGCTGCCTGCAGCTTAAAGAACTGCATGAATGCTCAAGGCAGCCCTTTGATTTCCATTTCACTCTCCCAAACTGCATTTTAAATCCTGCGAATTTTGGCAGAACCTCGAGGAGGTGGATGCCCCTGTTATCCAGAATAACAAATTGTACTTGAAAGAGTGAACTCAGCCAGTGTTGCTATTATAGAGAGACAAAAACTTCTCTAGCACATGGTAAATGAATCCTTCCTATCCAACACTGTAATCTTCAGAGCCACATGTGGCATTACGTAATACTGTATATGCATCATTAAATCTATTAAAATATGGAAAATATGTTTATTCCTCTGGTAATACTGATAAATAAAACTCTTAAATAAATAATCAGAGTGCCAGTTCTGCTGAATAGTCTGTCATCTGGACACTTCATTTACTGTTTAGCTGAAGGCTGAACAGGACAGAGAGCAGGAGCCAAGTAGACAGTAACTTTTAAATATAGATGAGGCTTTATTATAAGCCTAGTTCAATATTTGAAAGAGCTGCTTGTAAAACTCATACGTTGTCCTTTGGACATTTTTCTTAGAATAAAAATCACAACTATTTCCTCCTTGTTATTTTCCTTTGTGTCTCTCCTTTCAGAACTTTAATTCCTAATATTTGCCCTGGCCCCAAATTATACTGGATTTTGTAAAATCTATCATGAGAAATCTATACAAGGAGGCCTCTGAAAATTACAGAGTTATTTGTATATTGTTCGATTTCTTTACTATTAAAAGGCAGCTTTTCCATAAATCCAGGGAATCTGTTCTAGGATTACGTAAACTGCGTGAATCCTGGTACAATTATTATTTTGATCATTTGAATGAATATTTGGAAAATATAAAATAATCTACAAACAACTTCAGTTCATATATATTTATACTTTATATTTATATGTGTATTTATATTTATATATTTATGTAAATACATATATGTGTGTATGAGTTCCAGGTACTTTTATACACTGAGTTAATAATATTAGGTATCAGCAAATCTTCTTTAGATTCTTTAGATTCATATTAAGATTCATAAGTAGGAGAGTTATGTTAATTTTGGGTGGAAAATAAATGTATAATGGGTAATATATAATTATTTACCTATAATCACAAGAGATTTTTAAAAAATTAAGTAGTAAAGAAATTAGTTGGCTTAGGATAAAAATAATTGCTTGTCCCATTATCACTGTGAATTGATGAAAAATATGCACACATTTAACTATCTATACACACAGAAATTATTTTTAGAATATTTCTATTCTGCAAAGGAAAATTACAGCAGGAAAAAATCATATGCTCAGTCAGGTGCATTGATAAAAACGGATTCTGCCCTGAAATAGAATCTCTCCTTCTGAAACATGCAGCAAGAGACCTCTGAGTTATAGAGTTGGTGACAGAGTCAAAGAAAGCTTTTGATAGCAAAGTCCCAGTGAGAGGGAAGTCTGAAAGTAAGGATGAATGGGTCTGTGGTTGGGTGCTCACTAAGAGCACTCACTGTATCTTGAAATGGAAATTTGATAACAGAATGATATGAATTATAGCATAAAAGTGTTTTCATATTTAAAAGGAAGAATCAAAGTTTCTATCATAATGAAGTGGAAGCATAGTTACATCCAAGTCTAATTAAAGATAAGTAAGTCAGAGAAAATCAGTAGAATAAAAAGAACACACTTAAATTGATCTGAACGGGCATAATTATTATGGTATTAGGTTATTGTGTCTATTATTTGTTTAGGAATATGTATTTCTAAGCTGATTTTGAATTCCATCGCTAGATAATACAATCTTAATGTCAAAATGCCCCCATTTCTTTTTTTTCCCTAAGGTATCAGGACAGGGGATTAAACCTGGGACCTTGTAAGTGGGAAGCCAGGACTCAACCACTGAGCCACATCGGCTCTCTTGAGTTAGCTTTTTCATTTTGTTTTTGTTTTTTCTAGGAGACACCAGGAAATCAACCCTGTACTTCCCATGTGGGAGGCAGTCACTCACTGGTTAAGCCATATCCATTCCCACCCTGCATATCTTTTAAACCTTTACACTTGTGACTAAGTGTCACAATCTAAACATCAAATAAAAAGTGTTGAGGGGGGAGCAGAGTGGACGTGGATCAAGTGGTTGAGTGCTAGCTTCCCACATATGACATCCTGGGTTCAATTTTTAGCCCTGGTACTTCAAAAAGAAAAAATGTAATGAGGGGCCAAAAGCCAGTTATTAATAATGAAAATGCTTTCAATTGAAACTCAAATAAATATTCCTTAATCCTCCATGTATAAATGTCAGTATATAACTAATAAGTGTGTATTGAAACATATATGAAAATCACTTTAATGTACATTAAATATATTTGACATTTCCCCATGGACATTGAATAATGATGCTGAATGTGTCCAAGTAGTTATATATATATTTTTAATTCCAAAGAAATTTAAATGAAAAAGTTTACACCATTTTATGGTCATCATAGACACCTTCTCCAAGTTAAAGACAGATGACTCCTTCTCTAAATTAACTAAATTTTAATGGATGTAATATTATATTTAGTTTGTGCTTGTCACATTTGGCACTAAGATAATTTTACTCATAAGAAAGATTTTAACTGATGGCCTGTGCACTGCAGAAAGCTGATGCCCATGTGCTGCGGAGAGCTGGCACAGCAAGATGACAAAACAAAGGGAAACAAGCAGATACAGAAAAAACGTACAGTGAATGGACACAGAGAAGAAACAGCAAAGAATGGAACAAGCTGCAAAGGGAGGAATAAATAAATAAATCTTTAATAAAAGAAAAGAAAACTTTTAAACTCTAATATCATATTTGAGTCCATGAAATATTTTCTTGAATGTGCTCTTAAAATATTTCTATCTAAGCTCCCTCTCAATTAGAGGTGGAGCAGGCATCCCCATCCCAGAATTGGGGAATCAACTTTGGACCAAAGTAGACTTACTTGTATTCTACTAAAGACTTCCTGTGATTCTAGCAATGTAAGAACTTATATCACTGATGTACATGCAGTGGCCACTGGAGGCTCTAAGGGCAGGGAGAGGGAAAAACAGGTATAAAATGGGGGCATTTTGGGGACTTGGGAATTCTCCTAAATGACATTACAATGACAGATACAGGCCATTATATATCTTGCCATAATCTACAAAATCATATAGGTGAGAGTGTAAACTACAATATAAACTATAATTCATGCTTAATGATGATGCTTCAAAATGTGTTCATCAACTGTAATGAATACATGACAATAATGAAGGATGTTATTAAAATGGAAAAATGTGGGAGGTAGAGGTAGTGGGGCATATGAGAATCTCCTTTATTTTTATTTTTTAAATTAATTTATTGGAGTATATCATTCATACAGAAACATACATAAATATTAAGTGTATAATAATACTTGTGAACTTACAAAACTAACATATATCATACAGGACTCTCATAACTCACTTTACACCAATAACTTGCATTGTTGTTAAACCTTTTTAATGATTAAAGAACATTGTCAAAATATTACGACTAACCAAAGTATTTTTCCACCCATCCAACATACAGTAGTCCATCTCAGTCCTCCTCTTCACCATGAAACAGCTCCCAAGGCAGCTTGTGCCTCCAGTGGAGGATGGCACTAGCTTCTGGGGTGTGGAGCCTCTACTTGAGTGTTCTCTGCAGATGGTCAGTCTCCTCCTTCCATTCCTTCAAGGATGTGGCAGGATGTTCTTCTGGTCTCCTGGAGCCCCAAACAGGTGCTTCAGCTAGCTCCAGAGAGCTCTGGGTGATTACTAACTGCCCTGTAGTAGGAGCTGAATCTAGGAGCTCCTTACTCTGCTGCCATCTTGCTTCCCCTTTATTTTTTAAGTAACATTTATGTAATCTAAGTATCTTTTTTAAAAAATAAAAAACTGACTAGTGCAGTAAACCAAGAGGTGGATGGGAATTGTGGTTGACTTTAGAGATGCAAGAGTGTCCTTTGTGAGCTAGAGCAAATGTACATCACTATTGCAGGGTGTTGGGAATGTAGAGAAGCATGGGAAAAATACAGCTGGAGTGACCGATGGACTGTGTATAGCAGTAGTAATATAATATTCTTGCATCTATGTGAAAGATGTATTGTGTTTATAATAAGGCAGTATGAAAAATGTGAGCCAAATGTACACTATGGACATGGTAACAATCGGATGATATTATCTGTAGCAAATATTCCACCACAGTGCGGTGTGTTAATGGAGGGGTGTATGTAGAAGTTTTAATTAATTTTACAGTAAAGGTGTGGAAATGTATAGAGTGGAACAACAAAAGGTTCACCACAGTGTGATGTGTCAATGTATATTGTTTGGAATGTATAGAGTGAATCTGCCCAAGCCAGAAAGAGGCTGCTGGCCATTTTGACTCTGTCCCCAGCCTGATGGGCAGCTGGGCTGAGAAAAAAAATCACATGATAGTCGGAACCAATTTCTTTCACCCAGATTGGCTTGTAACCCTAGACTAGGCTTCAGCCCCACCTTTGGTAGGGACTGGTGGTCCCTGCACCAGCATATCTGGGTAACTGCAGGTAATTTTGGCTGGCAAAACTTGGAAATTTAGTGGTGCTCTGTCGTGGTCCCTAGGGGAGCAGCGACAGTCTCCCAGGTACAGTGGTGGGGACCGGGAGGGAGTGAGGGTTCAACAGTGAGCCCCTGATACTAATGACTATGCTTGTGAGCTGATAAACCCAAAATAATAACAAGGCCTAGAGCAACTTTGTGCCTGGGAATTTCCTTCTGTCAGCCTTCATGTTACTCAAATGTGGCCAGTCTCGAAGCCAAACTCAGCATGTAAATGCAATGCCTTCCCCACAGCGTGGGACATGACACCCGGGGATGAGCCTCCCTGGCAACGAGGGACCACTATCAACTACCAACTGATGATGCAACTGGAAAATGACCTTATACGGAAGGTTCAATGCGGATCAGCAGAATATCCATGTCTACATAAAATACCATGACTTTAAAATGCTGTTTGACCTAAAGTAAGGGGGAAATGGAAAGGAGAAATGAGTTTATATGGCTACGAGTTTCTAAAAAAGAGTCTGGAGGCTGGCAGAAGGTTTGCCCTCATGCACAACTGAGCAGAGTCAGAGAGACAGATAAAGCAGATACAACCCCCAGATATTGGTTCCTTTGAGGGCTAAAGAGACCCATGGGAGTTATGGTCATGGCCGATGGGGTTAACTACCAGGGCAGATGGCCCCTCTTTGGAAATGGTGTTTATGTGTGATGAATCTGGACTCAGATGGGATCTCCCTTCATAAGACTTTCATGCTAATGTGCTGGAGGTGCAGTTAATGTTGGGGTTTAAGATATATTTAGGGGATTTGAATCTCTGGACTGACAATGTGATAGCCAGATCCTGAGCCTCAACAGACTCCAGCACCTACAATCTGATTTATTGGACTTACCACACTCAGCTAAGATGGAGGTGAAGAAGGACAACCACCACACCATGGAGCCTAGAGTGATTACAACTGAAAATGGGAGGATTGCATCCAGCATCCAGGTGGAATCTGAGCCTCCTCTTGACATAAAGGTGCAATGGACACAACCAATCCAGTGTCCACATAGAAGAGGTGGCATTGGATTGGGAAAAGTGGACATAATGGACAAAGGGTATGGGGAAAGGCAGGAAGAGATGAGAGGTGGAGGCGTCTTCGGGACATGGAGCTGCCCTGGATGGTGCTTCAGAGGTAATCACCGGACATTGTAAATCCTCACAGGGCCTACATGATGGAATAGAGGAGAGTATGGGCCATGATGTGAACCAATGTATATGAGGTGCAGAGGTGCCCAAAGATGTACTTACCAAATCCAATGGATGTGTCATGATGATGGGAACGAGTGTTGTTGGGGGGGGGGAGAGGGGGGGTGGGGGGGTGGGGTTGAATGGGACCTCACATATATATTTTTAATGTAATATTATTACAAAGTCAATAAAAAATAAAAAAATTAAAAAAAAAAAAAAAACTTGGAAATTGGAAGTATAGGGGGGCAACTGTGGTCTTCTTGGCCCTTCACTGCATAGATTGATGCTCACACCTGTTGCCCCATATCCACCCCAGGCAGGGGCAAAAGGGGCATGAAGATTCATCAGTCTCTCTGGGCAACTACAATCTAGGCCTGCATTATTTGGATTATTCCACACAGTTGTGATACTGTCCCTAACCCTAGCAAAGGAGAAAGTTGGAAGAAACTTCATTGGTCCCTGGTGCAATGAGAGCAGCGTGAGCCTCCACAGTTTATAGCATCAATTACAACCTTGGCTCCTACAGTACAACCATCAAGGGAGAAAGGACAGGAAGCCCTAAACTGAAGAGAAAAACTGCACCAAGAATAAATACTCTAGTAAGCCAGATGCCAAGAAACCAACAAAAAATTACAATCCACACAAAGAAACAGGAAGCTATGGTCCAGTTAAAGGAATAAGATAAGCCTCCAGATGACATAAAGGAGTTGAGACAACTAATCATAGATATTCAAACAAATCTCCTTAATAAATTCAATGAGATGGCTAAAGAGATTAAGAATATTAAGAAGACATTTGATGAGCACAAAGAAGAATTTGAAAGCATACATAGAAAAATAGCAGATCTTATGGGATTGAAAGGTGCAATAAATGATATTAAAAGAACATTGGAATTATATACTAGCAGATTTGAGGAGACAGAAGAAAGGATTGGTAAACTTGAAGAAACGACCTCTGAAAGTGAACATAAAAAAGAACAGATGAATAATGGAAAAAATTGAACAAGGTCTCAGGGAAATAAATGACAGCAAAAGGCATGCAAACATATGTGTAGTAGGTATCCCAGAAGGAGAATAGAAGGGAAAAGGATCCGAAGGAATATTTGAAGAAATAATGGTAGAAAATTTCCCAACCCTATTGAAGGGCATAGAAATGTGTGTCCAAGAAGCACAATGTACCCCCATCTGAAAAATTCTAAATAGACCAACCCTGAGACACATACTCATCAGAATGTCAAATGCCAAAGACAGAGAGAATTCTGAGAACAGCAAGAGAAAAGCAATGCATAACATATACGGTATACCCAATAAGATTAAAGGCTGATTTCTCACCAGAAACCATGGAAGCAAGAAGACAGTGGTCTGATATATTTAAGATACTATAAGAGAAAACCTTCCAACCAAGAATCTTATATCCAGCAAGACTGTCTTTGAAAAAATGAGGGCGAGATTAGAATATTCAGAGATAAACAAAAACTGAGAGAATTTCTAAGCAAGAGACCAAATTTTCAGGAAATACTAAAGGGTGTGCTGGAGCCTGGGAAGAAAAGACAGGAGAGAAAGACCTGAAAGAGTCTAGAAATGAAGATTATAGCAATAAAAGTAACTAAAAGTGTCAAAAGAGTGGTGAAAATAAAATATGACAGATAAAACTCAAATAGGAATAAACTTAACTTATAATGTAAAGCACTTGTATTCAGAAAACTGCAAGTCAATGTTAAAAGGAATTTTAAAAAGGCCTAAATAACTGGAAGAACATTCCATGCTCATGGATTGGAAGACTAAATAGCATTAAGATGTCAGTTCTACTCAAACTGATATACAGATTCAATGCAATTCCAATAAAAATTGCACCAGCATTAAAAAAAAATTGAAAACACAATCATCAAATTTATTTGGAAGGGTAAGGGGTTCTGAACACCCAGAAACATCATAAAAAAGGAAAGCAAACCCTCATCTCCAAACTCTAAATCATATTACCTAGCAATAGTGGCATAAAGGCAGACACATAGGCCAATGGGACCAAACTTGTGGTTCAGAAACAGACCCTCACATGTATGGTCAAATGATTTTTCACTAGCCTGTGAAACCCACGTAGCTCGGGCAGAACAGTCCATTCACCAAATGGTGCTGAAAGAATTGGATATCCATAGCCAAAAGAAGGAAAGAGGACCCCTATCTCATACCTCATCCAAATATTAACTCAAAATGGTTCAAAAACCTAAAAATGAAAACAAGACCCATAAAACTTCTAGAAGAAATTGTAGGAAAGTATCTTCAAGACATTTAATTAATTATCCTAAATAAATTCAAAGTACTAGGTGAAAAATGGACAAATCAATAAGTGACATAAGAAAAATGATAGATGAAAACAAAGAAAATATCAGTAGAGAGATGGAGTTTATGAAAAGTATCCAAATAGAGCTGAAGAACATAGTAACAGAAATTGAAAATTCCATAGAGTAGTTCAACAGAGATTGAAGCTGGCAGAAGGAAGAATCAGTGAATTCTGAAAGCTACAAGAGAAAAACAACATGGCACATACAAGGGAGCCTTCATAAGATTAAGTGGCAATTTCTATTGGAAACCATGGAGGCAAGAAGACAGTGGGATGATATATAAAAAGTGTTGGAAGCAAAACAATTAACAACCAAGTATTCATATATCCAGCAAAACCATCCTTCAAAAATGAAGGAGATATTAAGAAATTCCCAGATATGCAAAAACTGAGTTCTTCATCACGAGACCAGTCCTCTCAGCAGTGTTAAAAAGAGTTCTGGAGGTTGAAAGGAAAGGGTGATAGACAATAGTTCAAAGCTGCATGAAGAAATAAAGATATCTGGTAAGGGTAATGACATGGGAAAATATAAATGCCAACACTACAGTATTTTCATTTCATAACTATACTTTTTACTTTCTGTGGGATCCAAATGGCAATGGATAAGATATAATAAGAAATCAGTGGTTCCGAACTCATAATGTATAAATATGTAATTTATGATCAGAACTACATAAAGGTATTCAGAGGGCAGAAGAGTATAGAAACATAGTTTATGTATACTACTGAAGTTTATTTGGTATCAGAGCAATTGAGATTAAGATTTAAGATGTTCTCCAGGTGCACGGCAAGAACCAGGAAGGAAGGAGGGCCCAACAGTGGGCTCTTGATACTAATGGCTACACTTTTGAGCCTATGCACCTGCAATAAGAACAAGGCCTAGAGTAGCATTGTGCCTGGGGGTTTCCTCCTGACAGCCTTCATGTTACTCAAACGTGGCCACTCTCACAGCCAAACTCAGCGTGTAGATGTGATGCATTCCCCCCAGCGTGGGACACGACACCCGGGGATGAGCCTCCCTGGCACCGAGGGATCACTACCACATACCAGCTGAAGAAGCAACTAGAAAATGACCTTGAATCAAAGATTCAATGCGGAACAGCAGAATATACCTGTCTACATATAATAACATGACTTCGGGAAGCGGTTTGACCTAATGTAAGGGGGAAATGGAAAGGAGAAATGAGATTATAAGGCTGTGAGTCTCTAAAAAAGAGTCTGGAGGTTGTCAGAAGGAATACCCCTATGTACAACTGAACAGAGTCCAAGAGACAGATAAGGTAGATACAACCCCAGGTATTGGTTCTTTTGAGGGATAAAGAGACCCACGGGTTCTATGGTCATGGCAGAAGGGGTTCACTGCCATGACAGATGGCCCTTCTTTGGAGCTGGTGTTTCTGCGTGATGGAAATGGACTCAGAGGGGATCTCTTTTCACAAGACTTGCATGCTACTTTATTGGAATTGTAGTTGGTGCTGGGTTTAAGATATATGTAGGGGATTTGAATCTCTGGACTGATAATATGACACCCAGGCCCAGAGCCTCAACAGACTTCAGCTCCTACACTTTGACTTATTGGACTTACTCCACTCAGCTAACATGGAGTTGAAGAAGGTCAACCACCACAACATGGAGCCTAGAGTGTCTACAACTAGAAGCGGGAAGAGTGCATCCAGTACCCATGTGCAATCTAAGCCCTCACTTGACATAGGTGTGCAATGGACACAACCAATCCAATGTCCACAGAGAAAATGTGGAATGGGTGTGGGAACGGTAGCCATGGGGGCTGCTGGGTGTGAGGAACGGGAGGAAGAGATGAGATGTGGAGGCGTTTTCGGGACGTGGAGTTGTCCTGGATAGTGCTTCACGGACAATTACGGGACACTGTAGATCCCCCCAGGGCCCACTGGATGGAACGTGAGAGAGTCTGGGCTATGATGTGGACCATTGACTATGGGGTACAGTGATGCTCAGAGATGAACTTACCAGGTGCAATGGATGTATCACGATGATGGGAGAGAGTGTTGCTGTGGGGGGAGTGGGGGGTGGGGGTGGTGGGGTTGAATGGGACCTCATATATTTTTTTTAATGTAATTTAAAAAAATAATAATAAATAAATATTTAAAAAAAAAAAGATTTAAGATTTTAAATTTAAGTCCCAAGGTAACTATAAAGAAAATATAAGAGAAAATACAAGCTCATAGAGACAGAAGTTAGAATACAAGTTGCCAGGGGCAGAGGACAGGGAATGGGACATTAATATATGTTGAGTATAGTGTTCTATTTGAGGAGATGAGAACATTTTTGTAATGGAAGGTAGTAAGAGCACCACAATATTGTGAATGAGAATAAGCCCATTGAATTGTATGTTTGGAAGTGGCATATATGTTGTTTAAAAAACAAAAGAAAGAGCAGTCAAAGAGACAGTGACAATTAAATACAATACACGATCCTAGATGGGATCTAGCAAGGGACTAAAAAAGGCTCGAAGGGACGTTTTTGGGACATAATTGAAAACATTGGAATATAGACTGTAAACTTCATATTAATGTTAAATCTCTTGTACTTCCTAATTGCACTTAAGGTGCACGTAAGTGAATATCCTTGTTCTGAGGAAATGTTCATGGCAGTAGTAAGTGTTCAAGGAGCATGATGTATAAAGTACAACCAATTGCCAAGAAAATGGGTTGATAAATAGACAGTGAGACGCATGATAACTAAATGAATATATGGATAGAATGATAGGGAAAATGTGGGAAAATTTTAAAATGGGTAGATTTGAGTTTCAGAGGATTAAGGGAGAGTTGTAGTTCTCTGTGTGGGTTTTACACTGTTTTTGTAAAAGTCCTATAAGTTTGAAAACATTTCAAAAGAAAAAATTTTTAAAAATAAGCATCATGTGATCGTTAAATTAATGTATCATCTTGGGTACGTATGGTGTCCAGTTGTTTGGTCAAACAAGTACTGGCCTGCTTGTTGCCATGTGGCTATTTCATAGATAAAAACATCAGTAAATTGATTGTACTTATGACTGATTACATCTACAACCAATGAAGGAGACTGCCTTTAACCATGAGAGAAAGCTCATCCAAACAGCTGAAGGTCTTAAAGAGATAACTGATGATTTCAGAAGTCAGAAGGAAAAAAGTGACCACTCTACTTAGCCAGCTGGCTTCTCCTGGGGTATTAATGGAAAATCTTCATCCGAGTTCCCAGCCTGAGACCTGCCCTGTGGAATTTGGACTTGTCTATCTCCAGTTGCCTAAGCCAATTCTTATAATAATCCCATAATATATACAAAGGTCTTAAAAAGGGAATTTTTTAAAAAGTTAAATAAGACATCAGCATCTTTTGTAAGAGATACCTCTCAAAATACTTTCTCTCAGAGTTTGGAATAAAATATAGAATTCCTTAGATCTAGCCCAGGGTTAACCTCCAACAAATGTGATAGTATGTGTGACATTCTTGCTGTATGAACAGAATATTGTAACCTGGGTTAAAAAGGCTCTTCACATATAAAGCAAATTTTCTTAGGAATATGAATTTATAGAACTGGATAAATGAAGCCCAGGTGTGACCTGGGAAAGATCTCACTTATAAAACACCAGTGGAAATATATAGTTTGTCCCCCTCTCTCCCTTGCTCTCTTCTCTGACTTTCTCTCAACATGCATTTTATAATAATTAAGAAAAGAAACATGAAAAAAATCTTAAAGTAAGTGTTCTCAAGTTAATTAGAGTGTTCCCTGGGAATTGAGTGTATTTTCATTTTTAAGTACGTTAAGTCTAGATTTAAAAAAAAAAAACAATTTTAATGTGATATAAAGTTAGCTTCCTGGAACAAAGAAAAACTTCTAATTTTTGTCCAAAATGTTATTATACATTTGCTTTCTTGAATTTTCAGGCATAAAGTCTTTTGCCAACCTTGACATCAATATCCATAATTACTGTTCATAAAATGTGAAGCACAAAACCAGTATGACAATATAATATTCTCCCTTCCTAGAATATGTACAGTCCAAATTACTAATTGCTAGTATAGGGCAATTAAGTATCTTATCATCACTTACACAAAATGTTAAGAGAAAATGTGTAATTACAGAATTGCTTGAAGTACTTTTAGTTTGTATTTATCTTTTGTCAGTTTATTAGAAACTTAAGAAAACCAGTCACTGGAAATAATATGAATGGGTTAAAATATGATTTTTTGTTGCTGTTCTCTAGGAAAAAATATAATGAAAATTTGATAATACCAAATGTTAGACAATTCTCCATTAGACTCTCTGGTACTAAAATATTTTATCTTTGAATTGTCTGATCATGAAACTTTGCGCTCAGTGTTGAACCATCCAGAATTCAAATCACTTTGGGAAACTGTACAGTATATTTGATAGCTTTTTCTTGGTCTTTTGGTCTAATAAACTCATTGAAGTATTTTGAAGTATTTAGCTGCAATAGAGCAGTTTAACATCATTTCTTAAATGCATATTCCATTTATTCATTTGTGCTTTAAATGATTCAAAATTTACTGATGGCTTATAAGTGACTGGGAAAGGAAATATGAATGAAATATGGTTGCAATTTGAAAAGTGCTATAATTGAAGTAATGAAGCATTTGCAAGCATAATATCATATCAATCAGGAGGTTTATCATCATTAAAATTAAAATTGAAATCCAATTCTGAAATTCTCCTTTGATATAACTTTAAGGAAATTTTTTTAGGGACAAGATCAGTCATAGGCAAATTATGAAGTACTAGTTCTGGTACTTCTCCTTTTTAGTAACTAGAGTCTATAATGAGAATATTCATGTAATTAAAAATATATTGCAAGGTTTAGAAAATTATAAGTATTGATATATAATGTACTTAAATATTTTTCAAAAAGTAGAAAGTTAAAAATATAAACAAAACATTAATATTTCAGATAAGAGCTCCTAATAAAAGTAACCACTGAGAGATATCCTAAGTGATTATTAGAGTAGGGATTTAAATACTTAGTTTTTATTTTCATTCAAAAACTCCCCAATTAAAACAAATGCATGTTAAATTTCCCAGTGCCTTATCCCCTAACATTTTCAGTGATGCCCATATAAATATATTTCACATTTATATCAAGTGGTATCATATAGAACTAAATTTACATTATGGATAATTAAGTGAAAAAATACTAGCTAAAAATAACATACATATATTCTGCATATTAAAATAGCAATCATTAGAATATTTTTAAATTTTCAAAAGCTGGTTTTGCCAAAGAAACTGCTCTAAGTATTCAATTTGATGTAATGAGAAAAATAAATTACATGATTTTAAATTGTTCACTCCAAGTAATTGTTATAAAGACATATCTAAGGAAGGTTGGTATCTCTTATTTTGATTATCACTGTCTTTGCTTTAGGAGCAGTTTTATAGATATATTGTACTAGTCAAAGCTATTTCATTTTAGCAATATAAGGTAAATAATTACAAGGCCAAATACATGGACTCATTCTCTTAAGTTCTTGATATGGTTCTTATGAAGCATTTATATAAAGTCTGGTAATAGTTCCCTTTCCCCTAAAACATTTTAAATTTATGAATAAACCTCCAAGTTGTTTAATCTCCATTAATGTGTCATGTGCTAAATAAATTTAAGCAAGCACACAATTTCGCATGTTTAGATTAATTAAATCATTAAGTCAGTAGTTTCTATGCTGCAAATATCCATTTTGCTGTGTTGAATTTATTATCTAATATCTGTGGGCACTGATTAGCAGTTTTGCTCATTATTAAACTGAACTTCTTGCATAAATCAAGGCCCTAAAACATTACTTAGTATGGTTGTTCCCTGAGCCATTTTTAGTCTTTCTGGCTCAAATACTTCATTTAGTTTAAAAAAGATAAATATGTATTAATTTCTTGAGTGTTATCTTGAATATGAATCATTACAGTATTTGAACAAATTTCTCTCAATTTGTCTATTGTTTTTATCTTCCACAATTAGTCTTCCATTTACTCTAAAGATAACTAAAATATATATATAACCAGAAAATTCTTATCTCTTTTTTACATATTTGTGTTTAGCTACAGTACCAACTCTATCCTTACAATTTAAAGTCTTCCTTTATTACTGAGCTTTGTAATAGAATTTACTTGGAAAAAATTAAACAAAGCAAGAAATTTTTTTCTGGTAAGTTATTTAACTTTTAAACAGTATATATGAAAATTCTATCACATGAATTTCAAATATTGTGATTGATTTTTTAAAATATGTATTTTATTAGAGGAATTGTGAACTACAAAACAATCATGTACATGCATAGAATTCCCATACAGCACTCCTCCATCAACACACTACATTGTTGTGGAGCATTAGTTACAGAGTATGACATAATATCATCAGACTATTACCACTAGCTATGATCTATAGCATACATGTGGTTTATGTTTTCCATACCCCCCATCATGAACACAGTACATTTTGGTATTCATGCAAAAATATTACATTGCTGTTAACTACAATCCACAGGTTACATTAGTTGTATTTTTCCTATGCTTCTCAATATTCTTTTTTTTTTAAATTTTACTGTCTTTTTTTAAAAGATACATAAATCACATAAAATGTTACAATAAAAAATATAAGAGTTTCCCATATTCCCCACACTCCACACCCCCCCTACTCCTCCCACATCGACAACTTCTTTCTTTAGTGTGGTACGTTCATTGCATTTGATGAGTACATTTTGGAGCATTGCTACACAGTATGGATTATAGTTTATGTACATTCAGTGGGTTATGGCAGGATATATAATGTCCTGCATCTGTTCCTACAATATCATTCAGGACAATACCAAGTCCCAAAAATGCCCCAATACCACACCTCTTTTTCCCTCTCTCTGCCCTCAGCAGTTCCCATGGCCACTGTCTCCACATCAATGATATAATTTCCTCCACTGCTAGAGCCGAAATAATTCTATGGTAGAATATCAGTAAGTCCACTCTAATCCATATTTTATTCCTCCATCCTGAGGGATGGTGATGTCCACTCCACCTCTAAATCGAGATGAGGCTTAGATCCCATATGGTTGCCTGAAACCGGCGGGGGCGAGTCCAGGGACCTGTGGGAAGAAGCAGGGGTAGGGGCAGGAGTCGAGAGAAGAATGGAGACAAGACAGGGTTCTGATCAAGGCTCGTTTGTTGGGGGTAGAACATGGGAATTTATACTAAGGGAAGGGAGCGTGTCCATAGGTGGTAGGCTGGTTTCGCAGGTGGCAGACGTCCAAGGAGGGGATTGGCTGAAAGTTCGTGCCGGGTCTGCAGAGTTTCGCGTCTTGCACATGCATGCTTGCTGTGGTCACTAGAGTTGTGGCGGGAAGGGGAGAACAAAGAAACAAGGAAGAAGAAGGAAGTGGCAGGGCAGGGCTGTAATAAAAATGAGATTTGCCATGCTGTAGGAGGCTGTAAACAGACCTCACAGCGGGTGGCTCCCCACATATGGTGATGGATGAAATTCTTCTGCTTGCAGCTGTAGATACTCTCAGTTCCCTGGGGTGGTGGTTAACCATCATCACCTTTCTGTCCACTTACCTGGACAAGTCCAACGAACCAGAGAGTATGGTTGCAACTCTGCTGAGGCTCAGTGCCCAGCTGGCATATAGACAGTCCAGAGAATCAAGTCTTTTGAAATTACACCAACTCCAGTGTCTACCTCAGGCTCAGTAAAAGTGACAGAAGAGGCATGCATAGAGAGGTCACATCTGAGTCCAACTTCATCAACTCAGGACCACAAATTCCAAAGTAGGGCCCACTGGCAAGGCACCAAACTCCAGAGCCTTCTGTAGGACCTGGGTGTCTCCATAGCCCTCAGGAGGACCCCTACCTGGGGTTTTATCTATTTTGGCTGTCTCTGAGATCCTGCTGAGATATGCATAAGCATAACACCTCTGATGACCTCCCGACTCATTTTGAAGTCTCTTAGCCAAATAAACTCATTTATCTTTACTATTTCCCCCTTTTATTTAAGGTCTTTTTCTAGTTGCATTACCAACTGGTGCTCAGCAGTAATCCCTTAGTGCCAGGGAGGCTCATCCCCAGGAGTCATGCCCCATGCTGGGGGGAAGGTAATGCATTTACTTTCTGAGTGTGGCTCAGAAAGTGGCCACATTTGAACAACATGGAGGCTCTCAGGAGGTAACTCTTACACACCCTGCAGCTCTAGGCCTAGTTGAAATTTCAAGCACGCAGGCTCATAAGCATAATCATCAGTATCAAGAGCCCATCATTGGACCATCCTCCCTCTCTGGGCTTTGCCTTTGTACTTGGAGGATTGTTGCTGCTCCACTGGGGAGTACAACAGAGTTTCCTTGAATTGGAACTCAGCACTCTCTTAGTTGTCAGTGATATTCTCCCCTCTATGTCAATACCCAACAAACATCTGAACATATCTATATAACCTATATGCATGCCCTGGCAAACTCCCTCCCACCCATTCATCCTCCAACAATGACACCCCACATCAGTGTTCCTCCCTGCCATAGTTGAACCCTTCTGTGATTTAAAACTTTTTCAAAAATGAAGCCTAATGTATTGCCGAATTCAACTAATAAGAAAATGAAATTGGAATGATAGTTTTAAAGATTAAAAATAGAATACATAATAATTTAGAAAAGCTAAAATAAAGCAAAAAACAAATTGGGGTATTAAAAAAATGAAAAATATAAAACTTTTATTTGATGTTTTGCTTTCATCACTGTAATAAGTGTTGCCCTGTATGTACAGTAGCAAGGCAATCTCTTCCATTTCTTCCTCATTGTCTACAACCTTTTGTGTTTGTTTGTTTTTATTATGTCTTTAAAATGTTTTAGGTCACAGTAAAGTCACATATGGAATATAGGGTACTCCTGTATACCCAATATCAAACCCTTTTCCCTCTTCCCCAGCAATGATCTTTTTTCTAGGGAGTGAGTGCTCATCATGTCATAGTGTGTTGTATCAGGGGGTGGAAACCCATCCAATGAGTGGGAAGATGTTATGCCCCCATCCTGGGGAGGCCTGATGTTCTTAAGCAGGGGGCTGGGTATCTCTCAGAGGCAGGGGTGGCTCCCAATGGGGAGGACAGACTAGTGTGCCAAGGCCTCAACATTGTTGCAAGTATCTATGAATCTTGTCCTGCAAGCAGTGAAGCTTGGTTGTCACTGTGGGCCCTGAGGGGAGGGAGAGGGAGGAATAGAATAGTTGGAAGAGGGGGTAACTGGGGGTAATAGAAGTGTTCCGCATGATCCTACACTGATGGATACAGGCCATGTTAAATATCACCAAAATTTATAAAGGTGTATAGTCTAAAATGTAAGCCATGATGTAAACCATAATGTAACCAAAAATTTATGAAAATGTAAAATCTAAAATGTAAACCATAATGGAACATATTTAGTAGCTATGTTTCAATATCTGTACATCAGTTCCAGCAAATGTGACATCCACATATAAAGATCATTGCTGTTGATTTTTAACCATTTGTCATCTCTTGGTTAAGATGAAAAATGTCCCATTATTTCTACAAAATTTGTGACATTTGATTAACATAACCATATGTAAAATTCCCAAAAGATTGCTCTTAACCAATGCCTAGCAATATGTGTTACCTATAGAACAAAATAAAATATAATTTATCTGTCTCAAATATACATATACATATATATATGGGTGTGCGTATATACACAATTTGCATATCTACATATTTGTATATACATGCATATATACATAATGATGCACACAGGCATGCACACATACACACACAATGATCTTATTTTAATTTCTGGGTTTTATTTTTAAACTCAAGAATTTTCCTAGGGAAAATAAAAATGGACGTTGTTTAATTTGTTGATGTATTCATTAAAGAACCATTTGTTAGAAAATGAGACAGAGAATATATAAATTTAATGAAGACTTAATAAAACAATTTTCCCTTATATAGATAAGTGAATATATAATATTAATCATTTTATGTTAATCATGGAGTTAGGTTTCACATTTCTTAGATATCTCCAATATTGGACCAAAGCAATGTGAACTTCTTTTGAATTAAGGGAATACAATATATTCTTATTTTGTTTGTAGTAAATTGTTGCATATTATGGGTACAGGATTGATTAATAAATTTGAATGTTTATTAGCACAGTTTATGGCCTGACAGTAATATTTAATATCCTAGCAAATTCAACTTACACATTTAATATCCTATAAAATTCGATGCATGTTAAAAAATCTTGTTTTGCTTTAAGATTGTGCCAAATAATACTTTTTCCTTGAAAGGTTTTTGTCTTAATTGAATTAACAACGATGTTCATGTGTTGAGAAGTCTTAACTTCTCAGTTCTGAGTTTACATTTATTCATTTTTACTCAAAAAGCAGTCATTCCTAGATGTTAGCACATGGCACTTAGAAATGTGCTTAACAATGAATGACCATCTATAAATTTATTCTAATTTATGACGCTAATAGTAAAAATGAACATGTTTTCTCAATTAGCCTGTATTCTTTGCATCAGGCACTGTTTGTTTAATCTATAATAAACTATTGCTACATTAAGTTTGTCTGTCTTAGCCAATTACAATTTGGGCTTTTATATGGTCAATGTTTTTTCACTAAGAGCTTTATTTCATTTCTTTAAGATAAGGAATGGAATGGTACTTCCACATTTCTTTCAGATAAAGTTTCTATCTGGATACTTTTCCAGAGGACGACATTCTGATGTTTGTTGTACCTTGCTTATGAGTCAGAAATGAAGCTCAGATTGATGTGCCTTACTAAATATTGTTCTCCTGAGAATATTCCAGCATGTTGCTTCTTTTCTCCCACATCACACAGCTGTTGGCCGTGTTCTTCTGACTTCACAAAATATTTTGTCTTGATGCATCACTTCCAAATTAGCTTAAATTTAGCAAAAGTCCTATTTACAAATAGATATTTTGTACCGTTCCTTGGTACATTACATTTAAAATCATAATTGCTTCACTTATGTCATACCATCTGTTGCCCTAAACACCATTATCCCTAAATAAAATTCCAATAAAAAATCTATTAAGGTATTTTAAATAGAGTAATAATCTTCTCCATACTCATAATCCTGATTAGTACTGTACTGGTATAAAAAGAACTTGGTGACAGCTAGAAGAGAATTATATAAAGAGTATAACATATTACAAGTCTAATTACATCCTTGGGAAGAGTACACATTCTCTTTGTTTTCTGAAGCAACTTTTGAATTAAAAACAAAAGGAAACCAAAACTCTTTCCTCTCTCTGCCTCTGAAAGAATGGTAGTTATGACTGCTTACAACTGAACAGTTTACTAATGATTCTGAGTGTTTAAAATAATTTCTCTAGCCCTATGAACCATTATCAAATGATTTTCTCTTACCAGAAATACTGCCATGTATTTTCATGGTTTTTCATTGTTAGAAATTATTTTTTATATGTACAGATTAGTACAGACTCAATCGTGAAGAACTTTCTCTTGAAAACAGTACCATCTTCATTCATAGTTTCAGACTGCTGTATCTAGACCAAAACCACTTTCTAGGAAAGGAATATATACATACTTCTTTCCCTGAACTTGGTTATACAAATTCGTATTTAGATTTATTATACTCCTTGCTTCTGAGGGTTCTCATTATCATTCCTTTCTGTTAATAAACTACCATTAAAATTATCTTTTACAATGCCAGGAAGAAATACTTGGAATAAGATGTTCGTCACACATGCTCCACGTATAATCTTTGTGTGCACCTCATTGTTTTATCTCATGAGATACCAAAAATGCACAATGTGATTATAACAGCTTTAAAGAAATACTTCCAAATTCAGTTAAGATCTCAGAACCATTTAGGAAGGCTGGGAACTCATGGTCTACTCTGTTCTGGAAATAGTATCTTTCCTTGAACCTCTGTTGCTGCTGTTGGGGCTGTCACCTTAACCTTAAGATGAAGTAGAAATTAAAAGGCCAAATAATGTTCATTTTGAAGTAAAATGATAGGAAACCAACTACTTTCAAATGTTTTCCTTTTCTGTATTGACTCTTATCTTTCCTCACACTTAAATTATCTTTTGATTCCATGTGCTTCACTTTCTAAGTAAGAATATAACCCTTGCAATAAACAACTATTGTCATGATTTCTTTTATTCTTGTCATTATCTCTTTGTTCAATTTCTTCTCAATCCTTTTTCCTAAAATTTACAGAAAATTAAGGTATATTTGCATCACAACAGACAAAATAGATAAAATGAGATAAAGTTCAAAATAAAACAAATTAAAGTAAAAATGTGTATCTGGAATAAAATAATTTAAAATCCCGATTCAATGGAATTTCTTTTCTCTATTTGATTTTAGGAGAAAGAGTAAAATCACAGAAAACAAAGGGAAATTGTGATGTTTTTGAAAAACTCTCTCTATTACTGGTATCTACATAGAAACAGTTGATTTATCTTCCTTCAATAACTTGACACACTGGTCTGTCATATTTCAATAGCTTTGCAATCTGAAAATATCTGCACTATCAATTATTATTAAATTCAGAAGCAGGAAAGCCTTTAATAGAATATTTAAAATCTTCTATCCCTCCCTCCCATCTCCCCGCCTTCTCTCTCTCCCATTCATTCATTCATTCACACATTCTATTAAAAGCTTAATACATTGATCTATAAGATAACCAGGACATGAGTTACCTTTGTCATAATGATTCATGCCCAGCATTCTAGTTAACTGAAGTCATATGCTATTTTTGTTTCTTGTAGAAGATAAAGCACTGTTGGGTTGATTGAATCTTGCCTTTCCTTAACAGTGAATTTAGTCAAATCACTTTCAGGATATAGAAAAGTTCTCCATCTAATTGTATTTTTTGTATTCCATATTCTATGAGCTACTGCTATAAATAAGCTCACATCCAATTTATGCTCCCTGAAAGTCCCTCTGGGTGATGGACAATTTTATTTTTATTTAGACTTTGTATCATTTTATCATTGTGTTTGCCTTTCTATTTGAGTATTTCCCACCTAATCCTTTGCATTAAGATAACTAACTTATCAATATTTTATATTGTCTCAATATTTTAAAGCATATAACCATTACAGAAAATTTTTCTTGGTTAATTCAGAATCCATTCTTGTTAAATAATTACAAATTAAGATATCTTCCAGGCCAACTGTAACTCTGTCTGAGTTAACACTGCCCTAGAAGCTAAATCATAGTTTATCATTACTTGTTACATGTTGATTGATTTCTGTTTAATTTGACTTCTTTCAGTATTGCTTTAGATCAGACTGCTTGACAAGATGCCCAAAATGAAACGTTTTCATATTTTTTTTCTTATGATAGTTGCCATTTGTGTCAGGTTGACTTTTGCTACAATATCTTTTAATGTGAATTATCTTGAGGTACATGCAATATTAGAAAAATCTAGATTTAAATAAATATATTTTAAGCCAAATATACTATTTATAAAAATATTGACATGCTAAGAGCAGCATAAAGTCTATGGGATGCTGGATAAACCAACATCGCAATTGCTTTATCTTAGGTACAAAACAACAAGCTAAGTCTATAATAAAAATAATTAGAAAACTGAAAATTAGATGACTATGGAAATGCCTCCTATGAAGTATTAATAGACTTCCTTATTTGAAATATAGACAGCATTTTTTTTCCCTTAACATAGGTTATACTAACTTTAATATTAAATCATCAAGAACAATTTAGGTACATTTTATTATTTTTTACCATCAAGAAAAAGATTACCTTGTAGTTTTAGTATAATTTTGCATCTTTTTTATTCATAGTTTGACCATACCCAATATATATTTGGATTTAATTTTGACACCTTAGATTTATAAAAAACGTAATTGTTAAATTATATAGTTAATGAAAAGAAAGAGTAATTGTAAGAAATAAAGTGATATGTAGAACTATATGTAAAGAAAATAATATACTCTTTTCAACGAGAGAGCTAAAGAAATATACTTTCTGTTTTAGATTTAGTTCAAGAATTTATTAGTGGGAAAGGGAAAAATAAATTTTAAGAAACTGTTTTTATCCTAAACTATACCTGTCCAATGAATAACAAATGCAAATACTGTAAATACTTTCATTGAATAGTTTTGTATTTCACTTGGCTTAGCATCCAATCATTCTCAGAAAATGGTAGGTGCAGATTAGATTTAGATTTCCTTAAAGGGATTAGCATTTACTTTTAAATAAAAGTAATAAATAAATAAATAAAAGTGGATTTTCTGTCTCCAAAACTTTATTATTTAATACTCTGAATCTAATTTTCACTTGGTTATTGTAATAGTCAAGCTATACATGGTTTAATATGAATTTGAATAAATATGAAAAAGATTTTTTCTTGTGTTGATTGTATTTTAAATTTTTGAAAAGTTCCAGGAAGTTCTGCTTTCTCTTTCTGGCTATTTAGTCTTTTTCAGCAGATGTGAGGTCCAGGTTACATGTGAGTATCACCATTCTTTCATGCCCAGATGAAGGATAACAAGGGATTTAAAATCTCTCTTGAGTTACTGTTAATTTTTGTCCATTTTAATGGTTTACGGTGAATAAGAAATCCTTGCTTAGGATTATTGGGGTCAATGGGTCGTTAAGAGTTTTAAGTGATTTTTTCATTAATATCTTCATAAATAAATATTTTGAACATTGATTAGACCTGTCAATCATATATACAGCTTTTTCTGGAATTATATATAAAGAATTTCTGTCAATCATATATAAAAATTTCTTCTCTGAGCAGGAAATATGAACTTTACCATATGTTAGTTAAGTAATATATAATACAAATGTAATCAATTTTCAGTGGTTTGGTTCATTGGTTTGAGTAATATAGACCAATATAAATGTATGAAAAAATAGGAAACCTTATAAAATGCTAAACAAATTTTGATGCTATCTACAGAACATGGCTGAGATGGTGTTTTCTTTTAGAGTGCCCCTGTTTTCCCATCTGATTGGGTATTTTTATATGGAAAAAAGTCTTTAAAACTGTGCTTTTAATTTAGCCTGTAAGGCATGTAGATCAGTTCTTGACATGACATAAAATATTTCATTCTGCTTTTTAAAATAGCTATGTGAAACTACAGCAGTCACATAATTTCTCCAGATGTAAAATTATTCAGTTTGACTATAATAGATATTCTCAAACTTTTTAATTTTTCAAATTATGAAACTTTTCAATCATGTGCGGTATTACTTGTAATGTAAAACAGATGCCATAGTTGCAGACAGGATAAGAGACAGAGCTCAGGCTGTTGCCTTGCCAGCAACCACCCCAACCTCTACATCACCGTGGTTACCACAGCCCTGAAAGACTCCCAAACACCTCTCACTCCAAGGGATCCATGTAGCACTAGCTCTCAAATCACGCCATCTGACATGACTATTCCATAAAGCTACTTTAAAATCAGCATTTTAATACATTTTCAATTCCACCCTACAATTTGTTATAATTGGCACGACTTGTCAGTTTATTGCTTTATTTCAAGTATACTTGCTCTACCTAATCTGTAATGGATAAGTAAGCATTAGAGACATCTAGACACAGAGGTGCTTTATTTATAAGATCTAACTGTAATAACTCATAAATTAATTGGCTTCAAAAGAATAAAACATATTCAAACCATTTTAGAACTAGGTGGGAGATAACCAACCACTAACTGTTTCCTGGTTTAGGTAAAAGTGAACATTTAATATAACATACACCTTAAAAAAGAATGGAAGAGTATGGGAAACCTTTCAGAAGTATTGATTATTAAGTAATTTAAAGGTCAACCTTTATTCCTGTTCTTTCTTGGTAAAACAATTGAACATTAAAAAAAAATGTTCTCATAATGGTAGATTTGTGATAGCCCTTGAAAAGTAGCATTTTTGCCTGTTATTTCTTTATTTCAAGGTGCAAGCTTACATTAAACCCCAAACCATGTTATCATGTAAAATACATCATGCTATCAGCTGTATTGAGCTCCATGGAATTTATTCAAGAAAATAACTTGTTTAATCAGCTTTGAATTCAATCTTGAATAATTGTATCTTGGATATCTTTCTCCAATGAACACAGAAATGAAGGACAAGTTTTGCCAGATTTTAGGGCAAGGGATTGATTTAGAAATTTTGTGCATAGATTTTCATTTTTAAAAATTCAGCCATTAAAATAAACATATGAAACGTCTCTCTGCATGTATATATGTGTGTAATAGATGTTCTCTCCTTTGAGTGCAAAATAAAATAAAAAGTAATAACAGTAAAAAGCCGATGGGCAAAAATTGATTCATAAATGAGTTGGTGGCATTCATCTCAATGCTCTTATTGGAAACCTAAATCTCAGTAAATTTGTAGCCTAAGGATACAATGGGCTTAAAGGATTTCTGTCTCTGAAGAAAAATTAGAAGTCCTTTGAGGTAAGGTAAATGGAAAAGGTTGTTTGGGCAAATGTGGAGCTCTAGCACTATTAAATGTTAAGCACCATCAGGGGGTATCTCAGTGATTATCAGGAGTGGCATGTGGGAGATTGTTTCAAGCAGGAGAGAATTATGGATGGCTATGTGAAGGTGGCCCAATGCCACAGGGAAATTCTGTCAAGCAAGAAATGATTTTTTATAAAGTTATCGTAATAAAAAAGTAAAGGGGTTATCGTCATTTCTTCATCTTTTTGGCCCATCCACCGAGAATATCAAAAAACAAGATATTTGAGGGAGACAGACAGACAACAAGATACCTTAGAGGAGAGCAAGTGTATTATATTATTAAGTGGGAGTTAACCAAAAACCTGAGGGCCACTCATTTTTACTAAAGATGCAAAGATTTAAAAATCTCTACATTCTTTCAAAAACCAAATGGGTAGCATTCTTGGTTGTTTTGGCAGTGTTTTCTGTTTATGGTTTGTTTGTTTTTTTGGGGGGGGGGGACAGGGAGCGGGCATGAAAGATGTATGCATGCTTCAAAATTCTCCAGGACTTTTTTAGGTAATGCAAATTAACTTCTACCATGTGGCTGCAACATGCTTCCATTGGGGAAAATATCATTTAGGGACTGACTTGGGAATCTTATCTCTAACCATAGTAGAAACCTGAACATCACATTCACACAGTATTTTCAGACTGCTACTTTCACACAGCACTAAGCCATCCATCTGCCAAGTCTGAGAAACACCCTGGGATTCTGAGCTCTAAGAGAAGGCATCCATGTTCTCCCAGCTGGAAGTGTGTAGTATTGACAGCAGCTACAAGAATTTTATGGGTACTAAGTTGGGTTTACGGTTCGTGTGCTAACCAAACATTGCTTGAGGATTTCCCTGAAATAATAGCTCAAAGGATGGTAGCCAGTGAAGAAGATATATGAGAGTTTCTTTTAATGTGATGCTCATTGTGTGTATGCTTTTATTTTTTGATAATGCTTTTTGAACTCTTCTTGATTTATGTCCTATTCTAAGCAATAGCATAGAATTTATTTTTCAATTTCCCTTTAAAATAAGTTATATTTAGCTAGTCAGAGATTTAGTAATGATGTGGGTCAATCAATAAAATCAGTTTACTTACCCAAAAATGTGAATATGGTGATGAGATGAATTTTTTTCAATCTATTTTTGGAAATAACAAATTGTATTAACCAGTAACTTTGAACTGATTTACAGATTTGCCACTTAAATTTTCTTGTCTTGAGCATATTTAGCAATAATTCTATGGTAGCTTTTTTTTTTTTTAAGTCCACTATATTCTGCCTTTTCTACGTAAAAATGGAGTTTATTTCTCCATACCATTAATCCTGGCTTGCCATGTAACTAGCTCGGACTTATGGGTTAACAAATGTGATGTAAGCATCGGTTTGAAAAGTGCTTCCTTGGAACTTGTTTTTTTTAGCTGCTAGGAACCCTGAGATTTTGACATAAAGCACCTGGGCTAGAATCCTGGAGATCAAAAGGCCAAACAAACAGAGCCCAGGCTGCATCCTGTCTTCCAACTGACTTGTAGCAATGGCTAAGAGATGCACATTTAGATCTGCTGTCCTCAAAAATGTATGCAATGTTAGAAATATCCAAAAGGCTTTGAAGGGAATTGAAAAATCACAGTCAGTGGGAAAAAAACAATCTAACTTAATCTCTACATTTTAGCATATCCATCTCTTTTTTGTGGCTGTTGTATAATATTACTTTTGGCTCTGTTAAATTTTTCACTTTTTAAAAGTATTGTCCCTAATCGGCCTAAAGTCTCATCTGTCAATATACTTTTAGTTCATTTAGCTTAATTTCTCCCTGAATCTGTTAGACAATCTGAAAGATGTTAATGAATGGTCTCTATATTTTGATCAAGTGTATCATTTGACACTCAGATGTGAATGTTTTTTCTTGCTCCGGTTCCCCAGACAGGGAGAAATGTTTAATAAAAGGCCCATGTTTGATGTGGTTTGAAATGCAACAGACTTACATCACAAAGCTATAGAGTGCTAACCCAATAGAGTTACTCCAAGTTAGATTAACCAATTAATGACTTTGCCTTGACTCACAAAGTGTGTACCAAAAGAAACAAATGACACCTGATAGTCTCTTTGTTCTTTCTTAGGTCAAAATTGAACCTGAATTTGTTAGTCATGTATTCATATTCTAAGATCATTTGTTCACCTTTATATCCTGCTATGTAGTTCAATGTAAATGTTAGTCTTTTTAAAGGGCAAAGGGCCAGTGGTGTCACAGCACAGGTCACTTCCGAAGCTTTCTGACAATGTGAAAGATCATCTTCAGTTTCCCTGCCAGCCGTTAGTATCCTAGTTCTTTATTTTTTATGTCAATGCAGCTCCTTTTTGAAAAAATGAAATAATGAGTAATAGGAAAAAATTTAAGGGATATGATTTCTGAAATACCTTTTTAAGTTTTTAAAAGAATAGGTGAATTTTTCTTTAAAGTAAGTTATTTTATGTTAAAAAATTTATAAGACAAGAAGGAATCTTGATGACTCTTACTTCCTTATCCTCCCTACCTTTGGTCAGGTATATAAAAGAAGAGATACACATTAAAATTGGCTATAGTTGGTTGCACTTGATACTTACATATAAAATAGTAAAAGTACTAATTATTTTGAAAAAAATTACTTAACTAGTTTCGTCTCACTGACAATTGAAGTGTTACACAGTACAAACACAAGTTACTTTTTTATTTGCATCTCCTTCTGCATACTCTCTGACATGTATCCCAGAGCCTATTCCTAAAAAATAGGAAAACAACTCCTGTGCTTTCATAATATATGCCTTTGTGCAAACTATTTCCTCTAACTGGAATGACCTTACCATTTTTGCTTACATAACAGAGTTTTACCTACCTTTAATCCAGACACTACCACCTTTTTGGAATGTTCTTACCTTGTTTCTAGTTCCTTCCACTCTGGACACTTACAAAACTGCTTCCTACTTCACCAATTTCCATAGTGTCATCTACTCCTTTCAATTATTAACTTCCAGAGGTCAAGAATGATAGTCCACATCTCTCTCTGGCAGCTACCATGTCTTGTTTTATACTGGGAGTTAAATGAATGCTGTTTGAACTGAACTCATACTTTATTGGCAGTTTTTAAAAAGATGAAAATAATTCTGAAAAATATTCAGGAATTCTTTTTTGCGTTAGATGACCTAGAGCAGGGGTTGTTAACCTTTTGGTTCCATGGACATACTTGCCAGTCAGGTAAAATGAATGCTACTGTAATTTATTTATTGCATACATTCATAAGTGAATGCATGAAATGCTAGATTTTAGTTAGATGTCAGAGAAAATAAAGATAAGAGGTTGATTTTTTTCAATCGAAGCTCATGGACCCCTGGCTAAGAATCCCTGATCTAGAGATATATGATGAATAGAGCCGATAAATATTACAGCAGCTTATGAATAATTTGAGCCTGAAGTAACGAAAATTTTAAATTAATCATTTATTTAAGGTTATATTATTTTGGAAACTGTGGAAATCTACAATCTAGGATTTGTGGGCTTTCATGAAAGTCTAGTAATAATGATTAATTCTGTAATAAAAAGCAACCTTATAATGTGTATATTTTATTAGAATTGACTTAAGGTATTTCACAATAATCCAATGTGCTCTAATAAGATGTTTTATGAGTAAAGATTTATAAATTGTACATAAGATGAGGTTATATACCTTTTCCTTGAGAACAGGTTTCCCTCTTGATTTAATAACTGGGAATTACAGTATAAATATTTGATTAACCCTAAATTAGTTAGACTTTTTTTTAAAAGATTTATTTTATTTATTTCTTTCACCTCCCCCCATTGTCTGCTCTCTGTGTCCATTCACTGTGTGTTCCTCTGTGTCTGCTTGCACTCTTGTAAGGCGGCACCGGGAATCTGTGTCTCTTTTTGTTGCATCATCTTGCTGTGTCAGCTTTTGTGTGTGCAGCATCACTCCTGGGCAGGCTGTGCTTTTTTGTGCAGGGCGGCTCTCCTTGCGGGGCACACTCCTTGCATGTTGGGCACCCCTATGTGGGGGGCATCCCTGCATGGCATGGCACTCCTTGCATGCAGCAGCACTGCGTGTGGGCCAGCTCACCACATGGGTCAGGAGGCCCTGGGTATCAAACCCCTGCACCTCCATATGGTAGGCGGACATTCTTATCAGTTGAGCCACGTCTGCTTCCCTAGTTAGACTTTTTGAATTTTTCAAAAGGAATGGATGATTTCAACTCAAACATAACCCACAACTTTATAAGATTACCCCAAATAATTAGTCACTGATACTGGCTTTGGAAGATTACTTATTTGTGAGATATAACATAATTATAGGCCATAAAGTGAGAAACAATAAACCTTTTTACTAAAAAATATATTTGTTTCACTTTAGAAGCATCTTTCTTAGGGCTTTACAATGACATTTTGTACCTAAATTATATTGTTTTTTGATAGATAAGTTAAATGGCTAGCACATAGGATGATAAATTTGAAAAGTCTTAATCCTAGATATGGAATGAAGTGGGAAGAAAGTACTATCAAGTGCATAAAAATGAACAAGATATAATAGGCAAGTGCATAAGTGCATTTTTCTTGACAGGGCATCGATTTCTTTAATCAAATTCTCAAAGTAGCGAATAGCACCAAAATAAACTACTACAAGAAAAATATATACGCACCTACCAACTATTTTGCATACAATTTCAAGAACATTCTTAAACCCATGTTATAGACCCTGTTTAGGGAAGACCAAAAATTAGATTTGAAAAGGAAAGTCATATTATAGTCATAATATTCTATTATGGTAACTATCAACCATAATAGAAATGAGGAATATAGAACAATAATCTTGATGGTGCCCAAATAAAAGTTGGTAGGAACTAAGTAGAGGATTTGTATTGGAGTGCCAAGATAGTTTGAAATCATGAAGAAACATTAACAAGAATTAGGGGTAGATTCCTGTCCTATGAAATGTGAGGTAGAACTAAAGTTTTGCTTCAGCCTTTCTAGACATGTTCTGCTATTGAGAAATATAGTTTATAATGGATCCTAGTAGGTTTAAATGAGTCTTGTGAGAGGCTGATCAATTTATGATTCCAAATCTGGTTGTCTATTCAAGCCTCTGTATTATTTAAGTAGTTTTGACCAGAGAGTTGTAGTTTTGTAGGTCACTGGCCTTAGCACTATTCTCAGCATTAATTTAAATATATATATATATTAAGTAATTATACCAAATGTGGGAGGTAGCACAAAAGATGTCTGTCAGTTTGAATTATGAAATATTAAAAGAACCAGACTCTATAGAAATAATTATCAGTCAACTTACTAATGTTTTATTATTAATGTGAGATGAATAGCTTCTTGAGATAAGTGAAATATCAGGACGATTATTTAAATGGTTTAATAACATTTTAACTTGTCCAGATCATTCTTAGCATAGGTGCCATATGGATAAAGAAAGAATCTTCTCTTCCTATATGGAATATAACAGTAGAAAATTGTAAAGGTAAGCCAAAATTAAATTATAAAGAAGAGTGCAGAATATATTTTTTTGCTCCTCCTTTTATAAATTCAGAGTACTTTTCTATCTCATTATGATAGACTAGGTGTGTAATGATGTACACTTTGGTCTCAAGACATTACACAGAATGACTTGATGGAGCATTGGATTCTCACTGGCTTTGGAGAGAAAGATTTAAGTTTGAGACTGACTGAAAGAGGGCATGAAAGAGAAATGGATTAGCTGATCTCATGTTCCATATCCATATGAATAGTCATTATGCTGGCTAGATGAGGTACATTTTTCAACATCTAAATAGGATGACTGGTGGACGGTGTAAATTTTGTATTATTATGTAGATCTTTAAGGCAGGGATTCAAGCAATAGGCATTTGAAACCGCAAAGAGACTGAAGGGAAAAGAAGCTGTGGGACTGCCATTGATTTGCTGGTTTTCATAGCAGCACCTGCCACACTTCACATTTTGGGCACACATGGACTATAATTCAATTTCTGTGCATGAAATAGAAGTCATTTAAGGAAATCTTCTTAGGGTAATTAAATGATTCTTCTTCCTGAAGAAAACTTTCTGTTTTTCAGTTTGAATTAACGTATTTTCTTTTACCCATCTTTTATCTGCATGTTTCCTTCCAATGTAGGTTTGTTCTCATGAGGAATAGGAATAAATGCTATAATTAAAAGCTTCTCTGATAACATTGTTCTTCAGGGAATTCACTTTTGCTGTGCGTCTTCTTTGAGACAGAACCCACAACAGATGGTGTGTTTAATGCTAATCTCCTTATTATTCACCACCCAGGATTGCAGGAAATTATACATAGCAGACTATGACCTGGTTTAATAATCATGCTATCTTGGTGCCTATTCTACCCCATCCGTAGAATGGTACTGATTTGTCAGTGGCCAAAGAGTTTTAAACTTCGTTTTGTTTTATAAAGTTTGTTCTAAAAAGCTAAACTATTCTCCAGTTTATTATTATTTGTTGTGTGTATTATTTGAAAATATAACTAACATACTGTTTAAAAATAAGGTTATCCTATGTTCCCCAGCTTTTCAGACACCAGAAGTCAAAAGCAAGTAGAGCAAGCATATTTCGCAATGTGTTTAAATTTATGAATTTCATCTGTTTGGAACATAAGAATTGCAACTTCATGGTTTCTATTTGTGACAAATGTGAGGCATTACTTATGTTATGGTAGTTTAGTAACATTGCTTAAGGTGGATAAAGGAATTTAATGTAAAAATTAGGGTACCATAAATATACGGACATCTGCAGAAACAAAGCTTTAGAAAGCTGCAGCCAGTTTGTGTTAGTTACTGACCAACACTGGGGCCAAATTCACTGCCATGTTCACCTTGACTGAAAAATCTCCCACTCTAAATTTCTTCCCCTTCTCTTATGTCCTCTTCTCCTTTTTTCATTGGTTCTTCCAATTATTTTAAACATCAGTTTAAGTATATAGAAAAAAATTGTCAAAATTGGCAGTGCAATGCTTGAGCTTAGATCTATATCCTTATTATATTTTCTAACAACTTTATTGAGTTATAAGTGACATGCCATAAAATGAACTCTTTTACAGTGTACAGTTCGGTGGTTCTTAGTGTATTCATGAAGTTGTGCAACCATCATCACAATTAATTTTAGAACATTTTCATCACTACAAAAAAAAATCTAGTATCTGTTACCATTCCTTCCCACCCTGCCCACACAAATGCCTTAGCATTTGACAACAATTAACATTGTGTACAAGGTTTAAAGATCTTTTTCATCCTCATATTAATATTATAGTGTCGACAGACTGGCATTCTTTCATTGCATATGCTTATTTGTTAAACAAGCACTTATTGAATTTATCTTTGGTTTCAGATATGAGTCAGTTTTGAGGATAGAAAGATGAATATAGCATTAGATCCTAGCCCTCAGCAAATAAGGAAGTAATCTAGAAAGAAATAGATATGTATGCCAATAATTACAGAAGAACGAGGAAAATATCCTAACTAAGGTGTTTTAAATTGATGTATAATCACCAAGGAAGATGTGATTAAATTTATCTTAGGGGAAGGAGGATCTAAAATTTACATACAAATGTGAAGGAAATTATTTACTATCTTTTAATTAAAACATTCATTTCACCTAGCACTGACTCCCATTGTCTTCTGTAGATCCTATTGATCCTGGAAACTTGAGAATTTAAAAGTACACTTTAAAGAAAGATATTTGAACATCTTAAAAATTATCTTTATGGTATAGATCTAATTTTGACTCTAGAATAGTTACCTAGGACTTTGCAATTCTTTCCAGGATAAACTTACTTAATATGCTCCATTGAGGGTTCTTTATTTTTAAAGAAGCTTTAGATTACATAAATGTTGCATCAAAAATATAGGGAATTCCCATATGCTTCACCCTCTCCCCCTCCCACACTTTCCCTTTTAAGAACATCTTTCATTAGTGTGGTACATTTGTAAAAATTTGATGAACACATATTGAAGCATTGCTACTAAGCACGGTGTATAGTTTTCATTATGGCTTACCCTTTGCGCTGCACAATTTTATAAGTTTTGACAAAATGTTTAATGCTTTGTATCCCTCATTGCAATATCATGAAGAAAAATTCCATTGTCCCCAGATGCCTCATGTTACACCAATTCTTCCTTCTCCCTCTCCTCAGAACTTCTGCTGACCATTGTCTTTACATCTGTGTTATAAGTTCTTCCATTACTAGCAAAATTGTAAGTCCACTTTAGTTCATAGTTCATTCCCACCTTACTCAATTTGTTTTGTTACTCAATTTTGGGAATTTGGGGATGGTGATGCCCACTCTGTGTCTAGTGAGAGGAGGTTAGATGCCGTGGGGCAGACGGATGGCAGTATCTTGCTTCTGGTTGTAGACGCTCTTTTTCAGGTTCTGCATTGTCCATTATCATCCTTTTGTTAGTTGTCCTGGGTGAGTCCGATGAAATAGAAAATAAGTGTTGGCTGCAACTCTGCTGAGATTCAGGCCTCAACTGGCATATGAACTACTGGAAGATTTAAGTCTCTGGAACATATATTTAGTGGGCACTGTGCTAATTATAGGTTCAAATAAAGAGGGCAAGATTCAAATAAAGGGGACAGAAGAACTTGTTTAAGAAAATTATAAATGAGTCTAACTGTGATATATTGGGAGCTAGGTTATATGTTCCAAGGTATGGCCAACTGATGGGTGGCCAATTTCCTGGAGTTATCATCCTGCCTATAGTATCTAGATTCTAGTACTCAGGAGCACTGCTGCTTGAGGCACTGTTTACTGGGGCAGTCAGTGACATCCTGCTGACTGTGCATAAGTGTAACCTCTGCAATGATCTCCTGACTCACTTTGAAATCTTTTAGCCATAAAAACACATTCGTACTTAATATTTCCCCCTTTTGGTCTAGGTCTTTTTCTAAATGCATTGCTGGTTGGTGCTTAGTAATAATCCCTCAATGCCAGGGACACTGATCGCTGGGAGTCATGTCCCATGCTGGGGTGGAATGGGGTGGAAGTGGGGGGGAGTAAGACAGTGAGTTTATATGCTGAGTTTGGCTTACTGGAGAGAGGCCACATTTAAGTAAAAAGGAGGCTTTCAGGAGGAACTCTTGGTTAATATGTATTACTAGGTAAAGTTTCAATAAGAAGAACAGGGTTCATAAGTATAAGCATTGATATCAAGAGCTTGCCATATTCGTCTGTCCTACTACACTAAGCACTGCCTATGTACTCTAGGGATTGTACTCTAGGGATTCTTGCAACTCTATTAGAGCGCCAGGCATCATTCTGATTAGTCATTGCATTAGTTTGCTAGAGCTATTATAATAAAATACTACAAACTGATTGTCTTAAACAATAGGAATTTATTAAATCTTCCAGTAGTTCATATGCCAGTTGAGGCCTGAATCTCAGCAGTTTGGAGGTCAGAAGTCCAAAATCAAGGTACCATCAAACCATGCCTTTTCTCAAGTCTGTAGCATTATGGCTGTGGTTTGCTTGCAACCAATCTCTGCCTCCATCTCATGGAAATATGTCTCTTTCTGTCATCCTATGGCTTGTACTTTGTGACCAAATTTCCTTTACTTTCAAGGATTCCAGTCATATTTAATTAAAGCCCTTCCTGAAAATATTTGGGTTCATCTAAATAGGATCTTTCAGGAGCCTATTTAAAAATGAGTCCACACCCATTGGACTGGGAGTTAGGATGTGAACATGTCTTTTGGGAGACATGATTCAATTTACCACACTCATTTGACAGCCAAGGTACATAAAACCCTTTATGTTATGAGGTTGGATATAAATAAATAAGGCCCATCTAACAGATTGATGTACTCGTTTTTTTACTGATTCTTTTGTTGTAATAACAATTTTGATTGACAGCAAACTCTCTCCTTCCCTCCCCTATCACAATATTATATCAAATTTCCAGCAATATGGTCTGTAGAATAATCATTTTTTTTCTGACACTGGAATATATTTCTCATAACAGTCCTTTTCCTATTCATGTTTGACCATCAATAAATGAATTATAGGATTTTTGTTTTATGATGGTTTAACATTGCTTGTTTCTATTGTAAAATTTTTCACGTTTGAAGATATGCATTTTGGCTGCTGATTTACTTGAGCATATATGAAGTCATTTTATGTAGTAGATTTTATTATTTCCATTATGGAACACTTTTACAATTTATATATTTATATTTTAGTTGTGGTTAATGGCTGCATCAGAATGAAACTAAGAGGAAAGTCAATTTTGGAAGAAAGAATCCCGTTTATTATGCATGTCAAAACAATAGGCAAAGCATTTAAGACACTATGTACCTGTAGGATGGAGAGGGCTTCTATTAAATATGTAGTTCTTGTTGTTTAAAAAAATATCCTAGAGGCCCCAGACCCTATTAGTTGGGTCTCCTTGACCTTCCCTGGAAGGAAAATAAAGGCCTGTTTGTTAGTCTGAAATTAATGCATTTGATAACAGTGTTTTAGAGGTTGCTATCATAAGCAAACTTTCTAATTGTTCCATCTGCATGTGCCAATACATAGAGCCACTCAATAAAGTTGTTGCGTGCTTATTCACTGCACTGGCCACTCTACCAGCATCTCCTTTTCTAAGCCTCTCTAAGAGAGAGTAGATATTATCTCAACTTTAAAGGTGAAAAGAAAGCCTGAATCTTATTAAACTTAAATAATTTGTCCAAAGTCAAACAAGTAATAACATCCAATTCAAAGTCAGCTCTCACTGGTGAAAAGCCTCACTACAGACGCTGCCTTTATACGTAAGATAACACGAGTCCAGGTGGATGATGTCTTTCTTGAACCTGAAGAACATTCTAACAAATTATCTAAAATAATACAGTTTTCCTACTTATGTGCATTAGAGTAATATATTTTATTTGCTTCAGGTTTCTTCATGGAACTTATTAAATATATTAGAGATATATTCGTATCTATTAAACTTTTAATTCTCAATAACTCCTGGTGGATACATAGCACGCATACCTTTTAGAGACACCTATTAACTTTGATCTCAATCAGTTCACTGGCTATGATAAAGAAAAAAAGTTCCAGAAATTAGTTTGTGATCACAGTTTTCCCACATTTCTCTTGGCATCAGCACTTTAAGAAACAGTAAATCTCCAGTGGAGGTTTATCAGCTGAGCCTACAGTTGTGTGTCCTATTTTTCAACTCTTCATGCATCTGTCACTTTTCAGGTTTTAGTGAAGTTTGCAGGGCACCAGCATCCTTAGCCAACAAAGTGCTAAAATCCACAGCTCTAAAAAACTCCTTTGAACCCTTTAACTAATGCTCTTCAACTCAGGTGGAAATGAAAAACTCAAGAAAATTTGAAACCGATCTCCAATAAGTGAAAAGATTGCTTCTATTTTCTTACCTTTGGGGATACAAAGGGAAAAAATATAGATATGAATATGCATCTTATGCAGTGTCTTTTAGGGTCACCAAGTGGGGACAACAAATTTCTGAAATAGACATTAGTGAATACCATGTTTCCTGGCAAAATAAGTACTTCAAATTCCAAAAAAAGAGTTCATGTGATATAAATCTCAAAATGCCTTTAGTGAAACAAGTGTAAAATTTTAAAAATAGCTTTGTAATCCATTCTGAGTTCTAATATTTACTTGATAATTCAGATCCCTGAAATCCAGGAAAGATTTTGGTTACTGCACATAAAAATTCTACATTCAATAGGAGGCATTTTTCAAAAGAATACCTTTTTTTTTCACATTAAAAGATGCATCTCAGTTTTTTGCTGTTGGCAAATAGTAGACATGATAATATTTAAAATTTTAATTGGCAGTATTTATTTATTAGGCAACTGATTCACTGAAGAAATCAATACCAGTAATCTTGATCTTCTGTAACAGCAGCAAAGACTTTTGAAATTAGGTTATATATAAGAAGAGGTTATATCTCAGTGAGATGGTTTGTCAGTTGCTTGCTCCATGAAATTATGTGGTGTTTTTTTATTCCAGCAGCTGTAATGTCTTCACAATTACATATATAGTTTGGCATTAATGCTTTTTAATGTAAATTTACATTAAAAAAAACAGAAGAAATAATTTCCACCGAATATATTCATTGTTTTAATTTTAATTACCTGTAGAAGCTTTTTCTCAATCCCATGACAAAGTACTACATCTAGATTTTCTATTTTCTATAGCTTCTTTTCCCTTAGGATTTTATTCCATGCAAGAATGGAAAATTGAAATGGAGTGTGATTGTGGCAAAATAATTGATGTCCCTTTAGGTTTTCCTGATGAAAATGCTACCATACTAGCTTAAATTACTCTGATTTAGGTGTCAGAGTTTAACTTGTCAATATGTAATTATGATTCCGAAGCAAAACAAATTACTTTGCAGTTATGGCATGGATGTTGTCTTGCTGAATGAAAAGAAGTATTGGCTAGAGAAAGGGAATGCCTCATTAGTAGTTTCTTACTTGTTGATCTACCAAGGTTAGGACTCTGTGAATGCTATTTTTAACAGTCTGAAAAAAGATTCCTCTAGAGACTCTATAATATCCACAAAGGTTTGAGTCTATGACCTTAAATTTAGCTGCTAGGGTTATGAGCATTATAAAATGCAATATATATACACATAGCTCTGTGTGTTTATGTGTAGGTATATATAAAGAAATATATGTACTAACATTTACTATCTCTTCATATAGAGCAACTTGCCTCATTTTTAAATATCATCTTTGGATTATATATTTATCCTGAGATTTTAAAGGAATGAAACTATCAAAGCCATTAAAAACTTTGTATTTTAATAATCAATTGCAATTTTTAAAAAATGTTTTCTTCTTGTTGATTTACATTTACTTCGCCCCCCCCCCTTGCTCTGATGTTTTGCACTAAAATTTAACCAAAATGATTAGCTTACATGTTCTAGTTTGAGGAATGATTATTGTATTTTCACAGATGTTAGTCTTAGTATAAAACAAATATTAATAATCTATTGACCAGATACTGTCTACAAAACTGTGCTATTAGCATTGGGTTATCTAAACATCAGTAAATTCATTAAAGAAAAATGACTGAGTGTTTTGAGAGTGAATAAAACAGAAACTTCATATAGCTGGATGGTGATGGTTAGGAAATGTCTCTAAAGAAATGACATCTTATCAAAGATGTAAAGAATGAAAAGAAGGGAAACGAACTTGGCCCAGTGGTTAGGGCGTCCGTCTACCACATGGGAGGTCCATGGTTCAAACCCCAGGGCCTCCTTGACCTGTGTGGAGCTGGCCCATGCACAGTGCTGATGCGCACAAGGAGTGCCATGCCACGCAGGGGTGTCCCCCGCGTAGGGGAGCCCACGCACAAGGAGTGCACCCGTAAGGAGAGCCACCCAGGTGAAAGAAAGTGCAGCCTGCCCAGGAATGGCGCTGCACACACTTCCTGTGCTGCTGACGACAACAGAAGCAGACAAAGAAACAAGAGGCAGCAAACAGACACAGAAAACAGACAACCGGGGGAAGGGGGGAAATTAAATAAATAAATAAAATCTTTAAAAAAAAAAAAGAATGAAAAGAAATTAATAGATGAAGGAAGAGGACACCATGCAGTTAAAACAAGAAAACCTAAGGCCCAGGCAAGTAAGAACAAGGCATATTTAAGAAATTCAGGGAAGGCAATTTGTTTAAAGGATACCCAGTAGAGAAGAGAATGGTAGGTAGTGGGAGAGCATGGAGGGATTTGTTGACCTTCTAAGTTTTTCAGTATTATTCCAAATGCAGTGAAGAGCCATTGATTAATTTTAAGTAAATGTTTGCTGTTGTTGTTTTTTAAAGATTTATTTTATTTATTTCTCTCCCCTTCCACCCCTGTTGTTCGTTCTCTGTGTCCATTTGCTATGTGTTCTTCTGCGTCTGCTTGCATTATCCAGTGGAACTGGGAAACTGTGTCTCTTTTTTGTTGTGTCATCTTGCTGCATGCTCCCTGTGTGTGGCGCCACTCCTGGGCAGGCTGTCCTTTTTTCACATGGGGTGGCTCTATTTGCAGGGTGCACTGTGCACCCTGCATAGGGGTGGCCCTGTTTGGCACAGCCCTCCTTGTATGCAGCAGTACTGCACACGGGCCAGCTTACCACATGGATCAGGATTCCCTGGGGATTGAATCCTAGACCCTCCATATGGTAAATGGATGCTCTATCAGTTGAGCCATGATTGTTTCCCTTAAGTAAATATTAATGGAATTGGACGTGAGTAGGAGTCAGGGGAGATATCAACGAAGACATCCAGATCTCTGACTATAGTAACAGGCTGGATTATGATGCCATTTACTGAAGTAGGAACCACTGGAGGAATAATAGACACTTGTGAAAAATCCAAAGGCAATTTCCAAACATAAATATCTCTGTTGCTAGACTCCTTCTTATTTCCTCTTCTAAGGAATCCAGTGACTTTGGGATCTAGTGTTGCAGAAGCAATACTAGAGTTTGTGGAAGAGAGGAAAATGAGGGAATAGCAAGTGTCAGAGATGTGCCTTTTTCAGGAACCTTGGGTAGAAAGGAAGAAGTAAATTAATGTGGTAGCTAGGCATATTGACTTGAAGAAATTATTTTTGAAGATAAACATGATTTACTCTATTTGAAATATCCAGAAAAGAGTGGAACTTCGAAGATACAGAAGAGATGGACTTGATAGTATAAGGCCTTGAGAAGGCTGGTGGGACTGGGATACAGAACCTAGAAGAAAAAATTAAGTAGCAGATTATTTTAAAAAGCAGGATTGTAAGAGGATGTATTGGTAGATGTTTCATTTATTTGGAGTTATTATTATCTGAAGGTAACTATTTTCTCTATAAATTAGTAGGCTAGATCATTTGCATGAGGTAGAGAAGCTGTTACAGTAGAAACAAGTGGGAGCTGAGATTGTAGACAGAGGAAACATAAAAGAGGTTTGAGCAGACTAAAGCTGGTTAGAAGTGGCTGTGGAAAGGGATATAAGCAAATTGACTAGAGAACCTAGATAGTGGGTGCCAAGCAATACTGAAGTTCCACTTGAGGCTGGTGACCACAAATGTGTAGTTGAACCTTCGTGGTTGTGTGGTGTGATTTTTTCCATCAACAATTGGCAGCCTGGATGTAGGCTTGGGGGATGCAGAACATTTAGTTTATTGATAGAAAAACCCTTGGTGGATTTTTCCAGATGACCAGGGCATTTAGGCTATTGACTTGAGGGAGCTTACAAACAGACTATAGAATTTTAAAACCAAAGTAGGGAAGGAAAATAAAGCTAGTTGGGACACTGGAGAGCAAGAAAGCAGAGGAGAAAAGGACTGGAATTCCATGATTAAGGAGCCCTGTGGTGGAGTGATTCAGCATGCTGATGTTCATATGCAAGTAATGCAGCCTAATTATTTGCCCTGCACTGTTATTTTATTTTGTACCAAAAAACAAATACACAAAACCAAATCAACACTCAACTAAATACTCTTAATTATATGATTACCACCTGATAGCATTAATTATGGAGCTGTAAATCTATAAATCACTTTTCCTCTTATAAAGCACTGCACGTATACCATCTCAACTTGCTCTCTCAACCTGGGCCAGATACTGTGCTAGAAACTAGTGATACAAAGATGAACAAAACATAATCATTGCCTCCAAGGAACTCACATAGACATAAGGAATTCTAAGGTCAGATTACAGATAGGAAATTACAGTTGAATTGGGTGCTAATTGATATTGGGGCAACTCCGAGTGAATAAGAGATTTACTCAAGTTTATAAGAACAAAAAGAGTTAGCAGTAGAAGTGGAATCCAAGTTTTCTGACGAAATCCTATTCCTTTGCTTTTTAAATTTACCACAGTGTCTGCAAAATCACTTATATTTAAAAGTTAATGTCACCACAATTTACTGTAGAGGAAGTACTGCAAATTATAGATTTTATATGTAATCAAGCATTCCTATTAATGTATGCATACATGATGGCATATTTATATCCAGAACCCAACCAAAATAACCAGAAACATAATGTTGGATTGATAGACTGGGAAAAGAAAATGTTATTTGTATGCCCAAACATTTATCTATTTTATGACCTTAGAAGAATTATCATCCATTCACTATTGAGATTTCTCATTTGTAATTGCATATGCAATAGACTTATCAGTCTATCTCAAAAGCTTGTTATGAAAAATGACTAATAAGAATAATTATATAAAAATAGCAGTCTTTTAGTAGTTGAACTGTCAAGTGATAATGAAGATGGTTGCATGGGAATATAACTGATACATAGGTCAGGAGAGGACAATTATTTCTCATGGCAACAAGGTAAAAAAGAACATCAATACCATTTAATTGCTATTTTTAGCCTAAATAGAGCTTGCTAAATCTTTGATAATGCCTTTCTATTTTGCTATTACTTTCACTCTCTGGCTATTATAATTTTGTATAGACAGGTGAGCAAATCATTCTGATGGGTCTATAAATATCAAGCAAAGGGTCAATGTTTTAAAATTACATGTATTCACTGCTCAGAAAGACACTTCTAAATGCATCGTAATGTTATTTGAGATGAACCAAAACAATTTACAGTAGATGCCTGGGAGGATGAGAATTAGAACAGAGTACCTGATATCCCATGTGAGTGGTGTAACTTACCACTTCATAATATTCTTTTATTGGAGCATAATTCAAATTTATTAGACCTCACCTAATATATTTTGACAAGGCAAGATTTCTTGTTACTTTGAACCAGTGATAAGATTTTGTACCTGTTATGCTTAAGGATGATTATAAATATTACTTCTAATATAAAAATGATTTATTTCCAGTAATGAATAACTCATTAATAAATATTTATATAAGCTGGCCAATTTCATTTTCCCTTTAGTTGGAATATAGAATGGTCACAAGAATTATAATTATAAAATATACATTGTAGACTCAGGAATTTTCCTCAAATTTTGAGGCCCATCTTTTTAAATGTGTCCTCTAGAAAGTGAAATAAAAACCTTTATATTTTATGTTTTTTGGAAATTTACCTGTCATATACTGATACTGCGGCCTTAAGTGTCTACAATTCTGGATTAAAAAATCCACTGCCTAAATCTAACCACTTCATGAACCTAACCACTTGCCTTGCCTTTTTCTAAAATTTTCTTTTTCCTCACCTTGTGTTCATTGTGAATTTTATTCCCACTTAATTCTGATCATCCCATCTCTCATCTAAGAAAACTACAGATGCTCTGAATGTTTTTCCTAAGTACAATACTCCCCAACCTATAAATAACAAAAATTTTCCCGAATGGTGATGTGACGAATACAACTTTTTGAGTATCTGTGGAAGGAACTGGGTGGTATCCTTAAAAATTATGTTGACTCTAATTTAATAACATTAAAAATATTCATTAGATATCTTTAAGTGAAAAAAATTTACATAATAGTATGTATTGTTTGATATCTATGCAGAGAAAATGCCAAAATGTTCGTTGTGGTCAATTGTGAGCAATGGCATTCCTGACATATATGACTGCAATTTCTCCCCCAACCCTTCCAGTTCCTTCTCCCCTCCCCAAATTGCAGCAGCACCCCTGAGGAGTTAAAAAGGCAAGCCTCTGGAACTGGTTGAGAGCCGGTGACTACCCTCCCATACGCACGTGGACGTGCGTTATAAAAGACCCCTCTGCTTTGCAGCGAGGGTGGGTGATGGAGCTCAGCACATACTGTATCTCCTCCCCAGGACATAAGGCCCCTAAATAAATGCTCATTGCTAGCCAAACTGGACTTGTCTGAGTCTTTTCTTTGGTCTACGGATCCACCTCAGTCCAGCCGGAAGCAGTTGTTTTTACACAGCTCCTCACCATACTCGAGACCGCATTATAGATTACTTTATAATTTATTTTTATTGATCTGAATTTTCTAATTTTTCTAAAATGAAAATTTATAAAGGAGCAGCTAAGGGAAACTTCAAATATAGCAACATTTCTTACTACATATTGATTAATATTTCAATATCAAGAGCCGTCAGTCCTACCTGTAAGCATTTTGATGAAACACTCTCCTTTCCAGAAATGCCATTAATTTTCATGTTTTCATCCCCAGACTTACGTCCTTCCCCTTCAGAATGATGCTCAAGATTTACCTGTATATTTTCATGACCACCATTGGCTATTTCCTTGTTTGTCTTCCATTGAATGCTAGGGGACATTGAAATTTCTCCTGTTCTCTCTTCCTTGCACTCTCCTTATTCCTAACAAGCCAGCATGTGTGTGTGTGTGTGTGCTCACACATTTGCATTGTAATATCATTTGTTGAGGTCAAGACTATTGATTTATTAGCTGAAGGATGGATTTAGTTAGTGTTGTAAAAATGAAACAAACCCAAATAGTTGAAGGTCAGAGATTAACATTCTGGTATAATGGATGAGAAAGGGAGAAAGAAGACACTGTCAGGGGAAAAGGCAGCTGATTTTAAAACAATGTAAAACAATCTTTTAAAAGCCCTACCGTGCATCTTAAATTTAAATCTAGTCTTGTACTTTCATGTATGCAAACTATTTCTCCCTAGGTAGACCATAACATCCTTGAGAAAGAAACAGTGATATAGATGCCATTGTATTTTCAGTAGCTTCCAGGATGGCGCGCTTCACAGAGAATCACTCAGTGCACACTTCTGAATGGAACTGACTTAAACTGAGCAACACTCAATTGAATAAACCTTTTCTCTAGGACTGGCTGAAGATCCATAAACAAGAGAATTTTAAGGATTTTATTTTAAACATAAGTGTAGAGAATTTTCCCTCTCACAATTTTCTACCATTCATACACCATTTTTATATTCCCCATGACCCCAGTGGACTCCCGGTGAGCCTACTACCCCTTCCTATAGTTTACTAATTGTAGTTTACTCATATGATTGTGACATGCCAAAATAGTCTTTATTAACACTTGATTTATACTTTGTATACAAAGAAATTAATGTGTAATAAAATCTAGTATGGTTTTCTTGGTAAAATACCATCTAACAAAACTGTAACTAGATTTTAAAAACATAAGCTAATTCACCAAGACTAGCCATTAATTTGCTTCCAAAGGTGTAAAGGACAATTCCATGTCAGAACAACGAGAACTTGGCATGTCAAAACTCTGACATGTCAAGTAATAAGTTCCTGATAGGTAATATTGCTGTTGTAAAGTAAATGAATATGAAAGGTAGAGTGATTTTGACACAGATATTTCACTTTCTCTGTTTGGGTTTCAAGTTTTATATTCTCTTTTCATTGCCTCATTCTGCAGTGTGAAGAAGTGGAGAGAATATCTACAAAGTCAGATTTTATGTATAAAGCATGGAAGACTTTTATATATAGAACATGGAAATTGTTTTCTATGGACATAAAATTAGATTAATCTCCCTTGTTACCATGTGAAAATCCATTTAAAAAGTGTATGGATATTTCCTGTGGACTTCCATTTTTAGGGCTGGTCTGCTTCCAGAATTTTGCTTCCTCAGCTCACATTTTACTGACCCAAAGTGAAGCACAATTCTTTGCTTTCTTAAAAAAACAAACATGCCTTGAAAATATCTTTCAATTCAGTGGGCTTTTTTGAATAGTCTAGGGTGTGAGAAATCTGAGCAGAACATCAATAACTTCAAATAACTTCAAACTATGTTCTAGGATTTCATGTTTTTAAAAGTCCTTTTAATGACCTGCTATATAAGATTTCTGCAGGCCTAACCCTACCCTGGAACCTGAGTCTCACTCGCTCTTTTTGCCTCTTCTCTAAATTTCTCCTTTCTCTGCTATCCTCACACCTGCCTGGAACAAACACAAACCAAAAATTTCCTCTCTCAGGCAGAGCAGGGCTAGTCTTCTCCATTTTGGCTTAGGCTCTTGCCATGTTACCTAAAGTCTGGCTTTTCTCTCCAAAGTAGCTTCTTCCCTAATAGAAAACATAAAGCCAGCTGTTAAAACAACTAAATTGACTTTATATTTATATTCTAGTAAACTAATGTTCTAGAAAATGTGTATTTTCTTAAGGATGAACCTGAATCTGGCCAAAAAAAATTTTTAAATAAAATTTTATTGAAGTATACCATACATATATGTGCATACATAAACAGTCAGACAGGCGGTGTATAGTGAAAGTCGTGAACTTAAAATAAAAACATGCATATCATCATACAGGGCTCCCATATCACCCCATCAACAACAAATTGCCTTGTTGTGAAACATTTGTTACAAACTATGAACTATCGCCCATGTCTTACAGTTACTGTATTTTCCCCCAATCCACCAGATTATTAACACCCTGTATTAGTATTATATATTTGTTATAGTTCATGAGAGAATGTTCTAATATTTGTTCTGGCCAAATGTTTTTACCAAGACGTGTGCTCTTTCAAAAAATATTTTAGTGCACACACACACACATCTTGTGATTGAGTAAAAAAATGTTGAATGAGGGGTTAAAGATGAGATCACTACTAGATGAGAAATATAAAGCAGGGTGTGAAATTCAAGACAGTGGATAAATTTGAACTTTTCGCTTTAGTGACATTAACAGCTGTTCTGTCAAAATCTTCCACATCCCCAGTTTTGTGAATCCAGGACTGAAAAAGTTCATTCAAGAAATTCTTTCTTCACTGCACTTTCTAGGCTTTCTCAGGTAGCTTTTATCATTCCTAGTGAATCTTGAGGGCACATCCATTCATGAAAATGAAAGAAAAATCTTTATCACAAAACTAGATAATTATTCTTCTGCACTTAAGTTGTTATCACTATTTATTTGCAGGTCATTATGTTCCATGTATAAAAGTGAAAACTTTGTACATAAGAATCAGAATCAGTGTTATGTTCCAATTTCAGGACAAAAGCAATTTACCAACAAAAAGGATTTGTATAGCATTTTAGCATCCATCAACATGAATGAGTTTATGGTATTCAGATTGTACGTTTATTGATCTCGAACTGTTAAAAGAATATGTTCAAATTTTATGATATTATATTATATTTGTATAGCATCCTAAGGGAAGAATGTTCTCCACATGATGTCTATTGAAAAGAAAAGAGGTTACATTTAGCTAAGTGAATATAAGCCTTTCATTGATTTATGGAACCCCCCCCCCAAAAAAAAAACAGAAAAAACAAAAAAACTCCAGGATATCAAAAATCTTTTTAAAAAGCTACATGATGTGCATGATGTGTCTGAGTGAATTTAATTTTATGTTTGCATTTCTGAGATGGATGAAAGATGTGGAAAAATCACTTGTGGAAGATAACTCCCTATTGACTATGCATCAGAAAAAAAGTAAAATTTGTTGGTATTTCAGCAGCTAGATGGAATATTTTATGACTAATATACTAATTTCAGAGTGAAGAATGCAAATAGCTAGAGGGAAAAAAAAAAACCCTGTAGTGTTTCTGTTTTAAAATGGTCTTGCGTTTTTCAGAAGACATGATTTCAGTTGTCAGTGACATTGCATTTAGTAATCCCCTCCCTTCTTCTTTATCAGTTTTTTTTTAATTGCGTATAATAAAAGCCAGAAAAATTGTTTAAAGTACTTGTTAAACCATTGGTAAATGAATATCACATTTTCTCGTAAAAATATTGACACTTGTCCACTTGAATCACTGTTGCCTTTAGAGCTGCCAGCTCTAAAGATTGTATTCCTCTGGTTTATTGGCAGCAATAAAGCTCTTTTGGGAACAGTTGTGGCTCAAATAATTGATCTCCCTCCTACCACAGGGATGACCATGGTTCGGTTCCCAGTGCCTCCTAAAGAAGGCAGCAAGCTGGCACAATGGGCTGGCACAGCAACCTGACACAACAAGATGATGCAACAAGAGACACAGGAAGGAAAACGTAATGAGAGACAGAACAAAGCAGGGAGCAGAGGTTCCCAGTTCCTCCTAAAGAACATGAGCAAGACAGCAAACTGACACGATGGGCAGGTGCTACAAGCTGATGCAACAAGATGACACAACAACGAGACACAAGAAGAAAAAACATAGTGAGAGTACCACAAAGCAGGGAACAGAGGTGGCTGAAGAGATTAGGCACCTCCCTCCCACATCAGAGTTCCTGGATTTGGTTCCTGGTGCCTCCTAAAGAAACAAGAAAGACAGACAAACAGACACAAGTGAAAATAACAAGGGAGTAGGGGGAAATAAATAAGTTAAACAAATCTTTAAATTTAAAAAAAAAAAAAGGAAGCCAGTCCCATGAGAAAGCAAAGAAGGGGCTAAAATAAGTAGATAAATAAATAAATAATTAATTAATCCCTTTCATTGATCCCACAATTGTTTCTTAACGATGGTCTATTACCCTTTGGGGATACAGTGGGGAATGAGACAGATACAATGGTTCTTATAAAAGAATGTGAGGGTAGTGGTAGAATTAATAAACTTTTAAAGGTTTATAAATGATAATATTTCAACTAAGAAAAGTGATTTGATAAAAAGAAAACTACATAGTGTGATTTTAAAAAATATTTATTTTTTACTAGAGAAGTTGTAGGTTTACAGAGAAATCATGCATAAAATACAGAGCTCCAATACAATACCCTACTATTAATACCTTGCATTAGTGTGATACATTTGTTACAATTCAAGAAATCTTAAAATGGGGAAGGCGCACAGTTGCTAATTTAGATTGGTTAGGGGAGCAATCACTCTCTAACAGGTAACTCATTTAAGCCAAGCCTAGAAAACAGAATGAGTTTAAGGGTGGGAGAGCGGTTTGGGTGAAAAGCATTGCAAATCAGGATCTGTGCAAACATTGTGAGGTAGGAACAGACTTGACTGGGATAAAATAAAGAAGGTCACTGAGGGTGGTAGGAGGTGAAAGCAATGGGCAGTGGTCAGATCATGCAGTGCCTTGTTTTGAAAATAAGGAATTTAGGTTTTATTTCAAGGATAAGGAGAAGCCATTGCAAGGCTTACAGCAGGGTAACAACATGCTTTGATTTTAATTTGAAGGATCATTCCGGCTCATGCGTGGAGATTGGATTTTTAGGAGCATTTGAGAAGGGGGATGGAGAACAGGCTGGAACACACAGCCCCATTCAGGCAGCACTTTTCACGTAAGGGTGGAGAGAATGCACAGTATATGCACAGTATATCTTTTCGAGACAGAATACACAAGATATGCTTTTAGGTTGACAATGTGGAGAGGGTAAAGGAAGAAGAAATCAAGGAAGACTACTAGGTCTTCGGCCTCACAACTGGGTTAATATAGATGCTGTTAAGAGAATGGGGAATTGAGGGTAGGTGGAGCGGGTTTGCACAGGGAGTGTTGGGAGGAATCAATAGACATTCTACTTTGGCTAAGTAAATCTGGAATTTCTAATTGTTTAGACCTAAATGATATCTAACAAAACCCAGAAAAGTTAAATAAATCCCACGAAAGTTAATTCATTTAAATAGAAGAGAAAGCTTTTAGGGAACTTGTTCAATTAAATTTTGTTAGGGTCTTACTTTTATATGATGTGCATGCATGCATGTGTGTGAGTTACATTTATACTTTACATACACAGATAGACACTTATGCACCCAAATTTTAATATAAGTGGTAATTATAACCAGGAGTTATTTTGTTTTATCCTCTTTCACAGGATGGCTGTGTGAGCCCTTGTGACTCAGTTTCACATCTCTTCAATGTACTCACTCAAGGGAGACATACTTGCTCTGATCACTCATGTCTTTAGTACGTCTGATTTACTGAAATCTATTTGAGGCTGAACCTAGGAGCTCTTTAAAGGTTTAATGATGTGTAAAACAGCAACCTACATGCTGGCCTAAGGAAAAAAACACATCAGAAATGATGATGTCATTGGTGATATAGAATTTATATTTTGCAGTGAGTTTTAGTATTTTTTTCTTTTAAATGCATTTTTGATTAACTAGTGTTTCAGGTCATTTATGCAATTCCCAAGCTCTGTAATCACTTACCTGGATAGATATTAAATAGCATTTATGTGGATTGGGTTGAGTAGTGACTGGACAGTGGCTAAATTCCTATTATTTAGACTTAGTGGGAGTTAGATATGGTGGCCTTAAATCAAAAGGGTATTTTAAGTTATGGTTGGAGGACAAAAATGTTTTGATTTAAGTCTTCTCATTCAACTCTAATCAATCAAAATCTTATAGGCCATTCTACTGAAATACCATTGATTTAAACTCACATAAGTACCTACTAACAACAACCAAGGCTGAGAAAAATTATTTTTAGATTGAATAATCTTGATGCTTCCAAATTTTAATTTCTGTTTCTGTTCTCTGTGTGAAATTTTGACATTTATTAGCTGTGTATATAAAAATAACTGAATAGGTTAATTGAGAACAAAGGTGTGCCATGATCAAGTGGAAAGAACATGGGTTTTGCATTAGGTTAACCTCAGTTTGAATGTTTATCACCTTTTTCAGTTATTTGATATCAAATGGTTACGCAGTTTCTATGCAGTCCTGCATCCTAATATTAAAATAGCGATAATATCTTCCCCATGAGGTTTGTAGTATTAAATGAAACAACATAAAATAAAATGCTGACCACATAGCAGGTACACAGTGTCTTCGAATAAAATGTCTGAGACAACTTTTCCTAATTTATCTGTACTTAAATATAGTTATAGCTATTTGGTAAGTGTGGTAACCTGTGGGCATAGAAGAAGGGTTCAAGAACTATGAGTTGTTAGTAGCTTTTAAGATAGGCATATTTTGTCCTAATCACCAAGATTATCAGGTACCAGGAAAGTGAACATATAAGTTAGTAAATAGAATAGTTAGTTGTCTTATTCTTTACTCTCCTGAAAACCCTCTTCTGGTTGTAATCAACAGTGGATCTTGCTAAGGGACACAAAGGGTTTCAAATTCATTGCTTAAGAGAAAATAAGTGGAAAGTTTCAAGTTGTAGCCTCTAATGATACTTTGACCTCACTCAAGTCCTCAAAATTCTGTGCCTGTCAGCTCTGTCGTTGAAATACAAATTCAGAACTCAGCTACCACCAGGTAATTACATCTCACTTCATTGGCAACATCTGCCTTTTGGTTTGAGGAATTTTAGTTCCCTTAATTACAACTAAAAACAATTCTCAAACAACTTATGAAATAAGCCATTTCAACCTTTGTCCTAAGGAGTCTTGAAAACCAAATTTTAGCTTCTGGCTGACTGCATCCAGAGTGGTCTGAAGGGAATCTGGCATTTTCCAGACTAAGCCCGTACTCTGCATCACTGAGTTCTTTTACCGTTAGCGCCTGCCCTCTCTGCTGGAGGTGCTGACTCGGGCAATTGCTCCAGAGGAACTGACTGTGTAGTAGGGCACTTTGTGGAAGTTTCAAGAGAGGTGAATTTTGTGTGTGTGTGTGTGTTTTAAAAAATTTCTGTCTGTGCCAAAGAGAGCTTTAGTGGCATTTTCTTCCTCAGCAACTCTTTAAGTCTCCCCTTGTGAAATATCTTTCTGTGCACTTTGCAGAGAATGGAATCTCACCAGAGGCTGTCTGAAGTGACTTCAGAAATGCACAGAAAGGAGTCAGTGCAGTGCTGCCTCCCTTCTATCCCCTTACAGGGCAACTGCAGGACAGAATTTTGACCTCTTTTTTTGACTATGCTGAAATTTCATAACATAAAAGGCTTTTTTGAAGTGCAAATTTATGTAATAGTATGTAAAATGATTTCCCAAAACAGTCTCTTTTTCTTAATCAGACTTTCATGTAGTAATGTTGCAATTTAGTAATAAAAGTGAAAGAAGTAGCGGCATGGCTGGCTCAGTATTGTTCGCTGCTGGGGTTGGCCCATTATTTGATCATCCTGATGTTGATCTTAGTACACAGTTGTCGATAGTCCTGATGTATACTCCTCATGTATCTTTATATTTATGAGGCGACTCTTTTCTTAGTATATCTCCTCCTTCAGACATTGTTCTTCCCCTTAACTTTAAAATGGAATGATCTCTGGAAATTTAATCACATGTTTTCCATATTATAATAGCCTGGGTGTTTTGTTTTTTAGGGATGCTTACCAAATATGTAGAGGAATTCTATTATAGCTGGTGCTTGAGGAAATGAAGTTTTCTGTTACAGTAAGAGAGAAGTATCATAAATCATTGTGTAATCACGTCCATGGTAATTTCTATATTTATGGGCAGAGGAGAAACATATGTTGAAAACAGTTCTCTGAAGTTTTCCAATTTTCTGGGCAAGGGATGTCTTTTATAAAAATAGTTCTAAAATGCAAATGTGTAAAATAGATTATACCTAGTATTAAATTATTTAAGTATTAGTAAATTGTTTTTTTAATGATAATTCTGTGTATTTAAAAAAAAAATGTCATCTTTCTGGATTAACCAAGGAAATTCTTCTAAACTTCTAATCAAATATTATATGATTTCTATCTAAAGGTAGGTTGTTATCAGCTTCTGTTACAGTGTATTTGTGTCAACTGCATCAACTATACTTTTGCATTGTTTATTCAACAAACAAAAAAAATTCATTCCTTTTCCAAGTCTATGGGCAGCTTTTTCTCCTTATAGTCTTCTCTAATTCATTTGAATTTGAAAGTGTGGGCCACTTCCTCAGCAGTATTTGGATGTCTCACATCCATAATCTTATTGATGGGCTCCTTTGTAATTTGCAAAGCAAAATTAAAATCGACCTGTAATCTGTTAAAACAGTGCTAAGCACTCAGGTCCACCATTAGCTCTGATAACTCCTTTATCTTTGTGGAGAAGGAAAGGCTCTTCAGTATTGATTTTAAATAACAAAACATAGCTGCCAATCTCCTTTTAACTGTCACATACTTAAATCCGTGGGTTTTCATCTTCCTTCTTCATGGTTGTCCTTTTTGTTATGAAATAATCTCCTGCCTTGGCAAAGCATTCTAGAAGATTTTTTTTGTACTACCAAATAGCTGTATTTTGAGTGTTTGCCACAAAATAGAGAGCAAAGTGAAATGATATTAAACAAAATTTAGTGTTTATTGTCAGTTTTAGTTTGAATTTACATGATTAAATTATTGCTGTTGAGGCAAGCATTAAGCAATAATTTACTAATGCAAGTTGGTCAGGATATTAGAATACCTTTTATAACAAACAAACCATCGATTACTATGATACAGTTATCTTCACAAAAAAGTATTCCTTTTGCTTCCCTCTATTTCCCAACTCCCTTTCAGGTAAGGATCATGTGACTAGTTCAGGCCAAAGGAACATGATATATAATTTCTAGGTGCTATTGAGCAAAATTGGGGTTATTTATTTATTTATTTATTTCTCTCCCCCTCCCTTCCTACCCCAATTGTCTGTTCTCTGTGTCTATTTGCTGCGTATTTTTCTTTGTCCGCTTCTGTTGTTGTGAGCAGAATGGGAATCTGTGTTTCTTTTCATTGCGTCATCTTGTTGTGCCAGCTCTCCGTGTGTGCAGCACCATTCCTGGGCAGGCTGCACTTTCTTTTGTGCTGGGTGGCTCTCCTTATGGGGCACACTCCTTGCGCGTGGGACTCCCCTACGTGGGGGACACCCCTGCGTGGCAGGGCACTCCTTGTGTGCATCAGCACTGCGAGTGGGCCAGCTCCACACGGGTCAGGGAGGCCCAGGGTTTGAACCGCGGACCTCCCATGTGGTAGACGGACGCCCTAACCACTGGGCCAAGTCTGCCTCCAAAATTGGGGTTCTTTTCTGCCTGATACACTTCAAAGACCAGTTTCTGAGACACCTAGATTTCAAAGAGAGAAAGAGTTTTATTTCCTGGCACGAAGAAAGGAGCTATGAAGGTCTGATGGCCTAAAAGTCTGTCTCCCTGAGTTTGAGGAGTTTAGGGTTTTAATGAATTCCAAACAGGGGAGAATGGAGTAGTTGCCTTGACAATAGAAATAACCACAAAGAAAGGTAAAATCAGTCTGAAATAATCATCAAAATAGCAGGTTTATGTTAATGACTCACTGGGTTGGGGCTGGCTCAGATTCCTTTATATATATATATATATTTTAAAGATTTATTTTTATTTTTATTTCTCTCCCCTTCCACCCCCCCCGCCCCCATTGTCTGCTCTCTTGTGTTCTTCACTGTGTGTTCTTCTGTGTCCGCTTGCATTTTCGTCAGGCAGCACAAGAATCTGTGTCTCTTTTTGTTGTGTCATCTTGCGTCAGCTCTCCATGTGTGCAGTGCTACTCCTGCTCAGGCTGCACTTTTTTCATGTGGGGCGGCTCTCCTTGCGGGACACACTCCTTGCACATGGGGCACCCCTCTGTGGTATGGCACTCCTTGCGCATGGCAGCACTGTACGTGGGCCAACTCACCACGTGGGCCAAGAAGCCCTGGGTTCAAACCCTGGACCTCCTGTATGGTAAGTGGATGCCCTATTAGTTGAGTCACATCTGCTTCCCAAGATTCCTTAATAAATATTAAGGGAATATCTAGTTATCATAAGACTTAGAAGTTGCAAAATAAGAGAGGGGTTGGGTACAAAATGGGGTGGGGGTCAACCACAAGTTCTTTAAAATCACAAGATAATGGTTGTATAGTTTTACAATCATTTTCAGAGATCAGGGCAGCATCTGGATTCTAGTTCAGCAAGTTCCATTAATTTGAGGTATTTACTTTTACACTATACTAGAAATAAAAAGGCATCTATATTATGATTCCGTAATCATAACCGCTTTTTAATTCTTGGCCCTTGGTTAGGAGGCAGGTTGGTAGAGTGAAAGAGGAAAGGCGGCTTAGCGCTTCAGACAACATGGCCGAAGACCGCTTGGCCATGAGACTCGGCCCAGAAACCTCCCGAAGGGAAGGCTGCCGGAAAGATTCCAGTGGACTCTGGCTCTGAGATTCCATTTGGAACTCTTTCCGGGATCAAGGAGAAACCCTAGATAACCCCAAACAGGCCTCCTTATTGGACCCTGAGAGCTAACAGGCAGGGATCTTGGGGTAACTCATCAAACAGCAAACAGCTGGGGCCCCTTCCCCACAGGATGAAGGGAGAGGAGTAAAAGTCTTTAAAGGCCTAACCTGGGGCCTCACGCACGCAACTCACGCTTCTGGATGCCCACAGTCCATGTTTAGGGCTCTGTATTCTTTTCTTGTTTCTAATTCTTTACTCACTTGCCTCCCTATGGCATGTCCTTAAATTCCTTTATGCAGCATAAGCCAAGAACCTAGAGGCCCAAAACCCAGAGCCATCCACTAATAGTTACGGGGGCTAATAAAAAAAACCCAAGCCTACTTCTCCAGTTTCTCTTTCCAGCTGAGATGATCTAGAAGTCTGTACAGATAGAAGCTGTTGCAGATGGAACAGCTGCATGCCAGTGGAGCCTTGGGGGCCCCTAAGTGCCTTGTGAAGAATCACACTTATCTGTGGTGGTCCTGTAAAATTAGTGAGAAATAAGGTTTTATTTATTTTGGCTCATAGAATTTCAGGAGATATTTGTTATCATATCATGACCTGGACTCTCCCAGATAATGTGGTTTGAGGTCAAGTCATGTGGAGAAATTATAGTGTCATCACCTAGGGCCCATGAAAATCCACTGTAAAGCTTTCAGAAATAATTTTTCACAATTGCATTATTTATATTGAATTAGGGTTTTTAAAAAAAATATCCTTTTCAGCCCCTCCTATGTCAAGTATAAAAGTGAGTGAAAAACTGGAACAGAGTGAAACTGTTTTTTCACACAAAGGCTTGTACTTTCTATAATTCATCCCACCAGAGAAGATTAAAGGCAGGAGCATCTCTGGAGTTTTAAAGACATTGTAGACCATTTCCTTCAAGAAGACAGCTCTTAATCTACTTTAAGTCCTACTACATTATTTTTATGTTATTTTCTCAGGTTCAGTTGTCAAATATCTTCAAAAGAAGTTTAAAATGTGATTTGTTTTCATTGAATTCTATGTAATTTGCATCTAATCCTGTCAGTCTCAGGTTTTATATTAAAAGACTCTTTGAAATTCACTAAGGATTGTGTACATTTTATTTTGTTTCAAAGAAAAGATTGTGATAATTCGTATACAAATTGTATGAAGCTTTTGATCTTTTTATATTGAATTACCTAAAAATCTAATTTTGGTTTGAAATTTCTTAAGTGTTTATCACTGAAGAAAAAATGAATTCTTGTTATTTTTAAATGATGTAATATATTCTATAGATGGGGAAAAAAGGTGACCTGTATTTGTTTCTTTGCAGAAAATCCATGCAAAAGTAAACTACCTGTTTACATACAGTGAAAGAGAGTTTATACCTAAATTACTGAATGGCAAGCTATTTCTATTATTGGAGCCAAATTTTCCTTGTACCCCTACTTTACACTTGTGTTCTAGAGAGCAGAAAAAAACATATGCACATATAATTTAGAATTTATGGTAGACATAATCTACAATTTTAAAAATTAGATGTTCTCTTTGGGGCTATTTCTGTTGTTAATGAAACTGCTAATGTAGGAAATAGTGAACAATTATAGAATATATTTTACACTGTATTCAAAGTTTGGTAACTGTAGCCCATGCTCAGAATGATTGTGAAATTAATTTCATTAAAGTCATACATATTGCTTGTGATGACAAAGGCTAAAGAAATGAATATGTCAAGGACCCTCTCCTCTAAGATCTACTGATTTATTGGAGATCATTGATGTGTAAATGTCAAACTTCCATACAAATTGATTATAAATGCTATAAATGTACACACTGAGTACTTTAATATGCAAAGAAAGACTCAAATAGTTATGGAAGGGGAGACGAAGAGAAAACTAATCAGAAGTAGGCAAGCAACAATGGTAAGGAAGGAATTTTTGCAGATATATATGTATTTTTTTCTGAGTATGATTTCTGTGACAGTTTGAGGTTCTCTTATGTATCCCAAAAAGAAAAATGTTATATTTGTGAACTAATCCATTCCTGTGGGAATGGGGCTCTACTGATTGGATTGCATAGTGATGTGTGACTCAGGTTGAATCTATGCCTTCTTACTTCTTACACAAAGAGAGAAACACAGGAAAAAGGAACTCTACCATTTTTGATCCATGTGAAAGAGAACTTGAGAATTGCAGTCAAAGCTTAAGCATAAAGCCCTCAAGAGGTTGGGTCCACAGAGCAGCTCAAGGCTGAAGAGATGAGCCATATGCCTAATAACACACAACTCAACTCCGGAAGAAAGTGGAGCAGCCAAGACTGAGCAAAGAGACCCAGAAAGGGAAAAGCCCTCTGCCTGGTTGTCCACAGCTGAACTCTGGGAGATGGTAGATTCTGGAGGGGAAGGCAGGGACCTTGGCAGAGAAAGGCTGCCATCTTCACCACATGGCAGGACAGAGTATCACCGGTAGCTGAAATTTGTGAGAAAGCATCCCTGATGGTGCTTAGATTTGGACATTTCATGGCCTGAGAATTGTAACCTTTTATACTATATATAAAATCCCCATTATAAAAACCAACCCATTTCTGGTACTTTGTATCTGCATCCCTGTGGCAAATTAAGACAACCATCATTTGGATGAAAAAAAGAGTAAGGAAGTATAAAAAGGTTACTTAAGTTTCTAGCATGAATGGCTCAGTCATTCCACTAAATTATATTTATAATCAAACAAAAAGTAAACAAAAGACACTTGAGAAATCATATGATCTGAGGAGCAGAAAGAAGAAAGAATGAAGAAAAGTGAACCGAGCCTAAGGAGGCTGTGGGACACCATCAAGCATTTTAATATACTCATTGTGGAAGTCCCAGAAAGAGATGAAAAAGGAAGGGAGGGAGGAGTATATTCAAAGAAGTAATGATGGAAAACTTCCCAAATGTAACAAAAGAAATGATTGTACAGATCTAAGAAGCTCAATGAAGTTCCAAACAGGATAAACCCAAATAGACTCCCACCATGCCATGTTATAATCAAATTGTTAAATGCCAAAGATAAAGAGAATTCTGAAAGCCACAAGAAAAGTAGCAATATGTCACGTACAAGGGAGCTTCAATAAGTTTAGGTACTCAGCCCTAAGTGGAAACCATGGAGGCAAAAAACAGTGGGAAGATATATTTAAAGTGCTAGGGGAAATGGATGTGGCTCAAACAATTGGGCTCCTATCTGCCATATCCAGGATAGACAGGGCCTCCTGGTGAGGGAAAGCTGGCCCACGTGGTTAGCTGGCCCACATGGAGTGCTGGCCCACGCTGGAATGCTGCCCTGCACAGGAGTGCCCCACTATGTGGGAATGCCACTTCCATACAAATTGATTATAAATGCTATAAATGTACACACTGAGTACTTTAATATGCAAAGAAAGACTCAGATAGCTATGGAAGGGCAGACAAAGCCACCCTATGCAAGTGCCGGCCAATGCTGAGAGCTGACACAGCAAGATGTTGCAACAAGAGACACAGAGGAGAGAAAATAAGAGGACATAGCAGAACAGGGAGTTGAGGAGGGGCAAAAGAGTAATTGCCTCTCTCCCACTCTGGAAGGTCCTCCCAATGAGAATACAAGCAAATACAGAAGAACACACAGTGAATGGATGCAGAGAACAGACAAAGTGGGGATTGGGGGGGGGGGGAAATAAGTAAAAAATAAATTAAAAAATAAATAAAGTGCTGGAAGCAAAAAAAAAATTCTATCAAGGATACCATATCCTGCAAAACCATCATTTAAAAATTAGTGAGGGATGAAGACATTACCAGAAAACAAAAGCTGAGTAAGTTCATCATCACTAAACTGGCCCTACAAGAAATGCTAGTGGAAATTCTGCAGATTGAAAGGAAAAGACACTACACAATTGACTGAAGCCACGTGAAGAAGTAAAATCTCCTGTAAAGATAATGATGTGGGTAAATATAGATTCCAGTACTATTGCATTTTTGCTGTGTAACTACACTTTCTATTCCCTACAACTCTAAAAGACAAATGGTTAAAATATAATTATAAATCAACGGTTTGGGACTCACAGTGTATGACTGTAATTTGTGACAAGAAATACATAAAGTGGGAGAATAGAGAGATACAGGAATATAGTTTGTGTATGCTGCTGAAGTTAAGTGTGTATCAAAGTAAATGTGATTGTTATAGATTTAGGGTGTTAAAATTAAGCCCCATGGTAAATTTAAGAAAATATCAGAGAATATGCACTGATAGAGACACAGAGTAGAATACAAGTTACTAGTGGTGAGGGAAGAGGCAATGGGGAGTTAATACAAAATGAGTTTAAGTTTTCTGTTTGGGGTGAAGGGCAAGTTTTGTTAATGGATGGTGGTGAGTGTACTACAGCATGTGAATGTTATTATTTCCACTGACTGGTATGCTTGGTAGGGGTTGAGATGGGAAGATATGTTGTATATATGTTTCTAAAATAACAAAAAAAGAAAAATAAAGAGATAATGACAATTGAATGTGATATATGATATCAGATGGGACTTAAGAATGGAGGAGAAAAAGCTCAAAAAGACATTGGGACAAAATAAAAAATTGGGATATAGCATGTAAGTTTTACATCAATATTAAAAATTTCTTGAACTTGATAACTGTACTTACAGTGATTATGTAAGGAATATCCTTGTTCAAAAGAAATTTACCTGGAAACACTCTGTTCAAGGAGTATGAGGTGTACAAACTGTTCTCAAATGTTCAGAAAATAAACAGGTAGGTAATTTGGTAGGTAGGTAGGTAGGTAGATAGATAAGATAAATTTGGCAAACTGTTAATATTGGTGGATCTGGGTATCTGGTATCTGGGGGTTGGAGTTTTCTGTATGGGATTTGTATAATTTCTGCAACTGTCCTGTGTGAGTTTGAAATTATTTCAAAATAAAAACTTCAAATAAAAAAAAATTTTTGAGAGAAAGTGACTTTTAGTTTCCATGAAATATTGCATATATCCCCATAGTTAGGATATGACTTAACCTAGAGTTGTATCACAAGAAGCATTTTTAGAATAGACACAAAAAACTACTTCTTTATATTGTTTATTACACTCCTCATTCTTTTCTAAGCTCATCATTTAATTCAAACCTGTTATTCATCATTAATATTTGCTAATATACTGTTTGATTTTCTTCAAAATTTCATCTTAATATACCTCTTTGAAAGTCTCTATTTTCTTAATATTTTAATGCTCTAATATTTAATACTTTCTATACACTTTGCTAATGTATGAAGTCCTACACCTATTCTATAAAATTCCCTCACCTAACCAATTTATCTGTAAGATAACAAAAATGTCCAGAAGCATAGTTTTGAAGCTTTACTTTTTATGATATGAACACATGTATTTTAACTATTAATTCTTTTCAATTCAGGAAAATATTTTTAAAATATATTTATATATCTAGCTATCCATTTAATATCCATATTTCTTTTTGGGGGGTTGATTTAATTCTATTCTTTTAAAAAATTTTATAGAAGTTTATCATTCAGACATGAACATGCATAAAGAATAAGTGTATAGTTAAAGTTGTAAAATAACAAAACAAACATGCGTATCATCATACTGGGCTCCCATACATCACCCCACCACCAGCACCTTGCATTGTTGTGAAATAATTGTTACAACCTATAGGAGAAATATTCTTAATAAAATTTTGAGACAGATTAGAAATATTTTATTGCCTTACTCCTTCAGAAAAGTTATGATTTTAAAACTACCTTTTCAGAAAAGTTCTTATTTTATCTTTGTTTGCTGAAAATGGTCCCATTATAAAGTTGCAACAGAGAATGCATTATACATATCAAAACTTGAGTTAGAAGTATCTATTTAATATCTGGAAAAATAAGTGTGTTGCTTTTCAAAAAGTTACTTTTAGGGGTTAAATAGTACTTTCTAGGTGGTTTAGAAAAAAATAATTACTATCGATTAGCAATTGGCTCAGCTTCTCTTGAAGGGTTATTAAGGTCCTAAAATATAGAACAGAGTGTTATAAACCATACTGTGCTCTCCCCAGTCTATCTTAGACTAACCATTTCTTTGTTTGAAATGTCATTTGGACATAGCTTCTGCATCTCAGGAGCTTTGATATAAGGAGCAATTTACAGCTTTTAAAAGAGAGAGTATTTAGAAACCCCCAGAGAAGCCATATCAACTAGTATGAGTAGAATGGAATACTTACAGCACCTATTAATAATTACTCAGTTTTCATAAAATTACTTTATGGAATTGAGATTAAATAGTTCTTTTGGATTTACATGATTGTAATGGAAAGGGAAATGACTCCAAAATGCATAAAAGTGAAGACATTGTCAAATTGCAAAGAAAATAAAATTTCCACATTATGTGTATGAAACATGTGATGTTGGCAAGGGATACCTCTTGAGACATTCATAACTTTCCAAATAAGCCAAGAAATGTTTCTATAGGTCTCTGATATTTTTTCCCAAATCACATTTCAATTGGAGGTCAGTTTTGTTCTGGCATATTATCTCACTAATAGTAATTAAGTCTTCAAGTTCCACAGAAGTGCTTTTTCTCTTTTTGGGCCATTTTTGCCCTGATTGAAGTTTATAAAGCTGTTTTGTATCATTAACCTGCTTTACATCATTACATATTTACATGTTTCAATTTAATACATATGGTGAAACTTTCATATTAATTTAACTTAGTCAACATTTTCATTTGCTCTAAGAATAATTCATTTGTCCAGTCAGTAATCTATTCAACAAAGAGTACATTTCAGCTGTGTGCTGGGCCATATGCTAAGGATGCACAAGGAGCATTCTGCTCTTTTGTTGGTTCTTCAGTCGTCTTCCTAATTAGTTCAATGACTTTGTTCTGAATTTGGACTTCCTTCCTGACCTGTACATTCCCATCTCTCTTGCTTTAACTACTACAAATTATTTAACCTCTAGAGTAAGTATCAACCAATTGAACATATTATGTTAGCTTTCATATGTATGACTTTGGCTGCAAAGATACTGTAAATATCTTACTAATTTCAGGGACCTGAACAGTTGCTGGCATATAGTAGATTCTCAGCATATGTTTGTAGAACTGAACAGAAAATAAGGAAGGATATTCTAACAACATAGATAATTTGGGAGAGGTTTCAGAGTCTGGCACTGGACTCAGTAAATAGGTCAAGAGTTATATGATTATGTCTCCAAGTGACACCTGAGAGGGAATGGTGCTATCCAAGTTTCAGTTTCCCATCATGCAGCACATCTGTACTGAGAGTTCAAGGTGAAGCTTTGGGGTACCCATAAGAGAGGTGACCAAGCAATAAAGAATCAATATAGGAGATAAACATTCAGTCAGATACTGAGCCTGGAAAACTCTACAAGAGAATAGCTCAGAGGGTCACTAGCTGTGAATCTCTTCACAGAAACAAAAAACAAAGTAGTATAGGCTTAGGTGGGAGAGTAATTTAATACTCAAGAGTCATCATTGGGAAACTTCATCCATGATCAAGTACTTGGACTGATATGGCTAATACTGAGCCTAACTCCATTGTCATGGGTTATGGAAAGGCAGAGAATGGGACAATCCTAGGATGGTGAGTAAAGTGGATGGGGCCAAACTGCTATGAAAGCAAAGGCAAAGAGAACTAATTCATCTTTGGTGGACTAGCTGGTGAATTTCATTGGAGACTGACATTAGTCAGCATTAATATTGTTTGTTTTTAGCCTATTCATAAAAGGGTTCATTTTAAAATTTAATATTTGCTTATAGGTAATAGATAGAAAAGTCAGACCTTTCTCTATAGGATAAAATCTTCAAATAATTTATTAAAATTATTTTTTTATTCACAAAATGATTAAACAAATCTAGATTATTCCTGCAATCACTAGTATATTGTGTGAAATATATTTTTGCCTTGTTTATGGGCTAAAAAATTTTTTCACATTGAGATGCAGAAACTGAAAAATTTACATTTAAAAAATGTACACCAATAATGGATCAGAGCCTTGGAGTTCAAATTAACCAAAATTCTTTTCTATTTGAGACCTCACTGTACTGGAGGAATTCATTCCTCTACACCACTGGGACATCAGTGTTTATGTTTGCACTACCATTTAAAAATGCCTACCTAGAAAAATTTTAAAATTTTATTAACTGTCTCCATGACTGTGTCTTAAACTCAACATGAGTTCTAGAGCTCTTTTATTCTGTGTACTCTCTCCTCCCATTTCCCCCCTATGTTTCTCCTTTAACACAAGAGAGAAAACCAAGGATTAGCATAAGGGCGGATGATCCCAGGTGCCCTTTCCTCACTTGGAAAGTGTACTATGAATTATATTCTCTACCTTTTCTATATTGGATACATTGTGCTTCAAGTCTGTAGATGTAAAAAATTGCCATCTCTGCCTCCCTTTGGCAGAGAGGACTTAAATTGAATAAGGTCCTTTGGAATCTGAGTTCCAAGGTCATTTTAAAGAGGTGTAAGTCACAAATCACTTCAACTGAGACACTCTTGGGCAAAGTAAAGGGAAGGATTTGGTACCAGAAAAGCTTGCTTTCCTTAGAAAATGAGGAATTAAAAAAAAAATTAACTTCAGAGTCACCCTGAGCATGAAACACCAGCTGACAAGCTTGTGAACATAGATTAGCCACATTTCTGAAATGTCATGAATTACTTTTGCTTTCCCTCAGTTGAGAGTAGTGTCAAGGGGCTAATCAAACAAGTTGTAGGAGAGAAATCTGGGATATTAGTACAGAGTATCATTTGTAATGCCATAAACATTCAATATACGATGTCTCTCTAGTGTGTTGGAGAATCATTAAAAGGTAAAGAATGACTGTTCATTGATAAAAATGCCATGCTGTTTAGTCAGTATCATCCCTCTTCCTCCCAACAAATCTGTATTAGTTAAGATGAAGTTTAGCAGCAAATGGCAGAAATCGAAAAATTGCATGTGGCTTAAACAAGGTGAAAGTCTCTTTTTTTCTTATATAAATGTTCAGGACTGATATTGTGCATTGTACTATCATAGACACAGGTTTCTTTTTACTTTGTTGCTTCACCATGTGTTGCCTTGAATTTAAGGTCCAAGATCCAGGATTCCATAATCCAGGAAGGAGAATGGAGGAGAGACTGAAGAAAACAAAAACATTATCTCCCAGATACTTCTGTTTACAGTCCATTGTCCAATATTTAACCTCAAGGAAAGCTGGAAAATGTACTGCGGTAGTCAGGTGTCTATGAAACCGGAGTAGAAGAGATTTTGGAAGACAACCAGAAGTCTCTGCACCTCATTTGTTTCTGAGGAAAAAATATTAATATGATTTTATGTAATTTTTGATATAAATTTACCAAGGGAATTTGAGATTCTATTACTTATTTTCTTATAAACATATGATTCTCTGTTCTTTAGGCAATGAAAATGAATTTACTCTATAAGTCATTAAACAATTATTATAAAATTATTAGAAAACCTACCAAAACAAATCAACCTACAGCAAACAGATAAAAATGTTGATTGTGTGTATGTATTAGTAAATCTAAATTAATGAGTTAGTTTTGTCTATTGAAGTCATCCCTGTGTTCTACCTTCGAAAATGTTTTGAATCATCTACTTGATTTTATTTGTTTTTATTTTAAATTTATTTACTTTAAAACATTTTTCCCCCCTCTTCCCCCAGATGGTTCTCTTGTCTCTCTGCTCATTGTTTGTTTGTCTTCTCCAGGAGGCACCAGGAACCCAACCCAGCACCTCCCACATGGGAGGCAAATACCCAACAGCCTGAGCCATATCCACTCCCCATGGTCTGCAACATCTGCTGGCTTGTGGCATCTGCTTGTTTAGGTATCTGCTCATTGTTGTGGATGTGGCATCTAGCTCATTGTGGCAGATGCCCTGTCTGCTTGTCTTCTTTAGGAGGCAGTGGGATTCAAACCCGGGACCTCCCATGTGGTAGGCAGACACCTAACTGGTTGAGCCAAATCTGCTTCCTTATTGTTTTTGTTAAATATAGAAGGCAAGTTTTTAATGACATTTTTCTTTCTAGTAATGTTATCAAAATTTTTTTTCTACTTAAGAATCTCAAGAAAAAATAGTATTATTATATCCATGACTCTTAAGTGGCATTTCCCAGTCTCTTATATTATTTTCTTTCATTAACACCAAATAACCAGGACAATTAGCTTTACAGTTACCACTAAGAGATAATTAAAATTTAGCAACAAATCTTTGATCTTCAATGTCTCGCAAAAATTAAATTTGTCAATTGTCTTTAAAATTATTCAAGCTAAAGTATACTTTGTACTTATGTTTCCTAATGCAGTTCGTTCTTGTAAAACTAGTTTAGTACACCTCACCCCATCATATAAATGTACAAGTAAATATATTTTATGAATGTTTCCCTCTGGTATGTCACTGTTTTATAGAAAATACATATTTAATTCTACTGTAAGGTAACCAAGTGAGTCTGGGAATAATAGGTTAAACACTAATACACAACATAAATCTTCCTAGAAGTAATAGTGTTTTCAAGATCATAATTTTATAATTAAATATTATTTGAAGAGTCTCACTAGCTAATTTATATGAAGGCATATTCATTTGACTCATGAGAATATTTTAAAATGTGTGTTTTATGTTACATGCCTAATAATCTTGCTCTATAGGGATGGAGAATTAGGAAAACCACTTTTTAAAATTATAATACCCAAAAGAAAAGTTTCCTTATACAAATTATTAAATGTAAATAGCAATATAGTGGTTCTTTATTCTCCCCTTGGGTAAAGCAAGTAGGCACTTTTATTTTTTACTGGGATTAAGAGAAAAGGCTACATCAGGAAGAGTGTGTGAAGTTCTTGATAATACTGGATGTGTGGAATGGCATCACCTTTGCAGCCGTAAAAAAATATACTGTATGGGTCACTGGCAAAGTACAGCAATGGTTACTAGAAAGTCAATTTAATTAACCTTAATCTCCCAACAATAGCCTGGTATACTCTGTCTATTTGAACAAAGGAAAAAAAAAATCCAATTATCAAAGGTAGAACATAAGAATGCTGTTTTGCTTTTTTTCCACTCAAATTAAGAATAAATGCCCGTAAGGTACTCTTAGCTTTGCAAAACCTCAGACTGGATGTATAAGCCATAGCTTGACTTAAATAGGGAGTAAAGTGCTTTTTAGCAATTGCCCTTTACATAGCAAATATGAAGTAAGGAGTTTAAAAGTTATCAATTGAATTTCATTTCTATAAACTCGTGTTACAAGTAACTGGGTTGAAGATTGAAGTAATTATAAGATGATAAACCCATATAATTTGTAAATCTGCTGAAGCCTAATTTCATCAGGTACAGAAACAAAACTGATAACCATCACCTAATTAAAACAACCCTGATTTTATTACTTTTCTTGAAACTTTCACAATCTAATTTGATGTTTTTATTTTGCACCTATTTGATCTAGGGAATGAAAGCCTAGGAATAGGTTAATCAATATCGGAATGTTCCACTTTGGTACACTCAGGTAAAATAAATTTCAAGATTTGTCAATGAAAACAGCAATTGGCTTTGTGGTTTGTTTGGTGTTGCTATGATTCTAAGTGATAATAGAACTAGCTTAATGAGAATTACCTTGCAAATCAGGTAAAGGAAATTAAGTAGGATTTCTCTTTTCTTACTTGTCAATACAATCACATGATATCAAGGTTACACGTAATTTAAAGGATATCTAGGCTTGCTTGAATCAGTTTTATATCCAATCTGTATTTAGGCTAAACTGTTATTCAAATTGGTCAGGGAATGTTAGAGCTGCCTAAATAAAAACAGAGTTGTCTTTGCATATATATGCATTCTTGTTTGTGAATGTGTGTGTAAAACCACTCTTACTAAAGTTAACTAAATTTGTTTAACATGTTCTGAAGGTTATGTAAGAGGTTAGCATGTCCATTAGTCAACATTGAAAGACTGAGTTATCACTCTATTTGTGAAAAAGTTTTATGCCCATTATTAAGATTTTCCTGATGTTACAAATTGTGGTAGTATAATCAAGAGTTTGGAATTAACAAATAATTTTAGTTACTAAATTATTATTTTATATTATAAAATAGCCAAGATTATTATCTGAAATTACTAAAACAGGCTAGACTTAGCATGCACAAGGGTGAGCCTGGTTTTAGAATGACCTGAAACAAGGATAAGGTCAGTCTAGAATTACCATCAAGCATACACAGGGGTGAGGCAGGTGTAGGCTAAGTCTACTATTGTGATGACAACCACTCCACCCTCCTCTGTTTAATATACCCATGAAAAGCCTTGTAACGGACCTTTATTCTGTACTCTTCTATCCCAGAACTTTTGACACACCCTGATTTGGTGCCCACCCATCCTGTTCAGCCCTTCAATGTTTATTAATGATGGAACCTGTGCCTACTCCACACCTATTACTCAATAGCATCTTGATGTTATAAAAGATGAGAATTTCTGCAGATCCACGGGGCAATTTTGGGAGGGCCACAAGGCCACTGACCTCCTCTGCTTGCACAAACAAACTCTTCTTTGCTTTGAAACCCCGGTGTCCCAGGGATTGGCCCTTAGAGGACATCTGGAAGAAAAGAACCTGCTTGTTTGCTCCACAACAGTAGAAGCTAGATAAAGCGTGGTGATGCAGAGAGATCCTGCCCACTGCCCATTCTGTCATGAGACTGGGCCACCATTTATAATAAGGAATCCTACGCCCTGAATTTCAGAAGTATCAATCATACACACATCTATGAATAGGAAGTCATTCCTTCTAATTCTATGCCTAAGCAAGAGAATCAAGGCATTTCTACACTGCACTTATGTGTATTCAACCACTAGAGTGTAAGGAGCTGCTCAGAGTGTGTAGCCCACACCCCTCACACACCAGACATGAGTATCAGGCAAGGGTACAACAGGAAATAGAAGGGACAATTTCCCCTATCTGTCTCATTTTCAGTTTGCCTCACAGAGTATGACTCAAGAGTCCTTTGGATCTTGCTGATATTTCTTTATGGTCTGACGTAAGAGACAAAGTTTCTGCAACAGCATCACTATATTTCATTTCTATATTTTAATTTTATTTTTTGTTCAAACACCATATTATTTAGGGAGAAAGAGTTTTAAAAAACATTTTCTTTTGTATGCTTAATTCAATTGTTTTTTCCCTTTTCCTGCTTTAACTAATTTGCAGTGTACCTAATGACAACTGTTCATTTTTTAAACTATGAAGAATTTCACTATCAGATCTGATTAAACTTTTTAGAACAATCATTTTACTCACCTATTGTTTTGACAAAATTTGAGGGGCATATTCCGTATATTGTTGATTATTTTTTTCTTTTTGCTACTGATCTGAAAGATGAATATTTTAGTGATTTGTATAGTCTAAAGTACAATTGATTCTAAATTATTTAAGCCCTTCTCCCAAGAATAACATTATTTTAATGAGTATGTATAAATGGATTAAGAAGGAAAAATAAATGAAATCTTTGAAAGTAAAGATGTTCTGACCAACATTTAATTGTAATTATCTTTGTATATCTTTCTCCTAAGTTGAAGGTTACACTTTTTGACTGTATGTGTCTCCACATATACATATTAAACTGAAAATAACAAATATTGTAAATTTCCTCTATCACCTTCATTGGTAAAAACTTCTGAAAAGGACATAATTTAATTTGATAGGCTGGTGTCCTCAATAGAAATAGTCTTATACTTTATACAGCATATCACAGGAAGAAGGTATAAATGATAAAATTTATAGTGATGATAATTTTACTTTAAATGTACCCCAAAACTTTCACAACATTTCATTTTAATGTCCCTCATTTCCTATTTTTACAAGAGCTTTCTCAGGACTTGATTCACTTTACATTAAAAAAATAAATAAAAAGTAAGCATTGCAGGGACTAAAACTAGAAAAGTATATATATGCCAACCCCATAATTTTACCAGATAAAGCAAACTCCAGTGAGCTTCTCTGATTCTTTCGTTTAAGGAGATGCATCAGCACATTTCCCAGTTCTTTCTTTGTTTTGAATCCTTCTAGAGGGAATCCCCCATCTGGGATCTTCTCTTCAGGCTCTCGGGTAATGGAGAAAGTAGTGGAATGTATTAGATTGCCATTTGCATATGCAGGAAGAAAAGGAATATTCTTCAATGGGATAGGTTTAAAACACCAAGAAAAATACCTGATCTAGCAGATACGTGACATCCAGCAGTTACTTCCACTAGAATTAGAATGAGCAGCCAAGGCTGTCAAAAACATGGCCTTTCAAGGTGTATTGCTCAATTTAGAGTCATTCTGTAACCAAAGACTCATTAAGCTGATCTAATTAAATAAAAACAATAACCCACATAATTAAGGACAAAGTCATGACCTTTAATAATCTCTTGCCTTATCACTGACACAAAACGAAATTTAATTACCACTAATGGTCTGTAGTATATCTAAGATATGATGCAATTATAATGTCCCTTAAGGGAGTCCTCAGTTACTTTCATATACTAGGTACCCTTCTGGGAATGAGTATTAATTACTCTTTACAGAAACAAATGTATGTAAAGTTCTCAGGGTATTTTCTGACAAGTGTCAGCATAAGTGCACATAAAATTTTCATTGTGTCCTGTGTGGCATCCAAAATAAAATTATCCTTGAGAGCTTTTAGGAAAACTTAAAATTTTAGTTGCCATGTGAAGAAAGCTTTAATAACTAATTTTCTGATTATGTTGTTCAAGCAGCACATTACATTTAATTTAGGCGAATAGAACTGATAGTTTGATATGTGGTTCAGATCAAATTTAATTTCTGGCCAAAATTACTAAGTTTGCAAAACCTACACTACAATGTTATGTGTTTATGTGAAACTGCTGTTTGTTTTTCAATAGTTTCTTCTTGGATTTGTGTGCATAAATAGTTTTTATTTTATTATTTTTTAATTCAATGTCTTATTACTTAGCTTCATTTAGAAGACTATTCAGTAATCAGAAGTTAAAATTCTAGAGTTTGGTTCCCATTTTGAATTCCTCATAGAAATGAATTTTGGAGAGGCAGTATGGCAAAAAGCAGCAAATATTAAACTTTTAGTTTTTAGAAGAAATCTCCTAGGGTGGTATCAGTTATCTATTGTTTTAAAAAAAGTCAACACATGCAAAAAATCATATTAAAAAAAAATAAAAACTGCATTGCTTAACACAACCACCATTTGTTTAGCTTAAGATTCTGTGGGTTAGAATTTTGAGCTGAACTTAGCTGGATGATTCTTCCAGGCCTGGCTGGGCACCATATCTGTAGTCAGCTGCCAATCATACGGTGAATTGACTGAGGGCTGCCTGATCTAAGACGGCACTTTCCCTATTGACTGCAATAATGGAGCAAAGTGGCCACTTGTCTGTCATTATCCTGCAAGGGTTCCAATGGTGAATGTGGCAATGTAAAGGGCTTCCTGAGTCCAAAACCCAAAACTGGCACATCTCCATCTCTGTTTCGTTCTGTTGCTCAGAGGAAGTAAAAAATCAGTCAAGATGCAATGTATAAGTCAATAGACCCTACATCTTGACAGGAGAAGATGCAGTCACATTGTAAAAGAATGCGATTTCAGGGAGGAGAGACCTAGTTTTCCAGGGCTGCTATGCCGAATACCACAGAACTGGTTGGCTTGACTAATAGGAACTGATTGTCTCACAATTTGGGAGAAGTTCAACATTAATGAATAGGCAGGTCTTGTTTTATCCAAACTCTGGTATGTTCTGACTGTGGTTCAGTCTGCCTCCATCACACATGGTGATCTTTTACTTTGTATCTCCTCCTCTGAATTCTCCTTCTGTGTTCAATTTCCTTTGCTTATAAAAACTTCAGCCATATCAGATTAAGGCCCTTCCTTGTTTAGGTTGGCCATGTCTTTTTGATAAAGTTTTACAAGGTCCTCTGTGCAAATGGTTTTACACCCACAGTACCAGGGTTTAGGACTTGTGTATGTCTTCATGTGGGAAAAGATTTGGTTCCCAGCAGGAGGAAAGGAGAATTTTGGTCATTTTTACAGTCAAAGATGCTTGTCAAAAATGAGCTAAGTTTAAGCCAATCTACCCAAAGATTCTGATTGTTTTCTGGAAGTCACTTGAGTAATATTTATAAATCAGAAACAGCCTGTAATACCATTCAGAATACTTCTTGTATTGTAAGCCTCTTTATTTATTTCTTTATTTTAAATCCCCGTCCCCCCCTTCCCACTCATTGTCTGCTCTCTGTGTCTATTCGCTGTGTGTTCTTCTGTATCTGCTTGTATTCTTATTAGGTGGCTCTGGGAACCGATACTGGGGACTTCCAGAATGGGAGAGAGGCAATTACTCTTTTGCCCCTCCTCAACTCCCTGTTCTGCTATGTCCTCTTACTTTCTCTCCTCTGTGTCTCTTGTTGCATCATCTTGCTGTGCCAGCTCTCAACGTCAGCTGGCACCTCTGCCCGGAGCAGCTTTCCCGCACTGGGCGGCATTCCCATGCAGGGGGCACTCCTGTGCGGGGTGGCATTCCAGCATGGTCTGGCACTCTGTGTGGGCCAGCTCACTGTGTGGACCAGCTTGCCCTCACCAGGAGGCCCTGGGTACTAAACCCTGGACCTCCTCCATGGTGGACAGGAGCCCAATTGGTTGAGCCACATCTGTTTCCCTGTAAGCTTCTTTAGATAGCTAGTTAGGTGTTGCAAGGATGGGGGTCACCAGAGATGTATGAAAAGTTAGTACTCACAAGTCCTGGAACAGAGAGGAGTGGCAGGCCTCACCGGGCCACGATGCGAAACGTCAGGAGTGTAGGCACAACCAAGCAGATGGGGAGCAAGAGGTTACAGGGCCCTGGGTATGCTGCCTTCATAGTGATATAGGAGTGGGGCTGTAGCAGGTTGTCAAGCAAGAATGGGGATTGAGGGGTTTGTCGTTGTTCCCAGGGGAGCAAACCCAGGTGGAATACAAGGAGAGAGAAAAATTTTTATCTTGTATAAGCAGGTATCAGGGATGACCACAAGGGACCTAATGATAGGGTCTAAGATGCTGAGGCAGCATAACACTGACAAAGCCCCTTCTGTTCCTACCAACCTTGGAGATGCTCAGGTAGCATCACATGTGGGAAAAAACCCCTACTTTATTTTAATTCACTGGGCATATGTCCTCAGAAAGTTGGGTTTGTCACAAATTTGTTGAGGGTACTTTTCCCCACCAATAAAATAAGGAGTAGAGATAAATCTACATGCCCAATCAATTCTTCAGTTCTTGCCATCTAACTTCAGTTATGTAGGAAAGCATTTCACATTTAATCCAGTATTCTTAAATATTGTATTACAAACTGACTTTCAAAAGAATTTCTCCTTTTACTTCGAATAAATCATTAGTCATTACAGAAAACCTTACTCGGTCCAGTCATTTATTTTGTACTTATAAATCAATGGGTCAGTGCTAGAAAAATTGAGTCTTTGTGCATGAAATTTCATAGCTATAGGCCAATTTATGGTAAGACTGTTATATTGTATGGGTTGTAAACTTTTTAAATGTAAGGAACACCTTTTTAATGAGTGTTAGAGCTTTAATTTTATTTCAATGCCACATACTTCATATGAAATATCTGGTGATAAAAAATTACATAGATTAATGGTTGAGGTATGTCTGAATTATTATTTAATTATATATCCATCCATTCAACAAGGAGCAGAGAAGAGACATATAACATAACTGAGAATGAAGTTCTCAGGAGAGTCCCTAGAGAAGTTTCCATTTGAGCTAACTCTTATTGATTGAGGAGGGCATATCAGCCCAATGGTTAGGGGGTTAGTAGCAAATAATGAGACGGGAAAGAGAGAAATAACCCAGTTGGCACAAAGATGAAACAAAGTACTGGAATGTGCTGTGTGAAGCAAAAGTGAGATGAAGCTGCCAGTCTGCAGTCTGGGGCATCGTGCGAAGACCTTGAATGTCACGCTGTAAAACAGCTGAAGTTTTTCCACATATGCAGAGTGAATTTTTTCACGAGAGTGAATAATACTGACAATGGAGATTGTGTAGAGGCAGAAGAGGATTTGCAGGATCCTGGGATGATCAGAATATAAAGAACCTAGGGAGGAGATTGAGAAGAAAATGGACTTTGACAAGGAAATGTGGAATTTCAAGAAGGAAGAGGTAACAAAATCCACAGACTGAAAAATGCCCGTTAGCAGTCTAGAGGCCAGTGCTGCCTTCATTGGCAGTGGTTCCAGAAGATTATATTGAGATGTTGAGAGATGTTGTTGAAGAAATGGAGGCAGTGAATTCATCTATTCTTCTGAGAAATATGGATGTAAAGGGGGGACGATTTGATTTTTTAAGTCTTACTATGAACACATTCAACATTTAAATATTTCAACATATCTTCATAGCTAGGTAGACAGATAGCCATTGTTTATCTAAAAGCTTTGCCTCTATTTTATTAATGGTTTTAGAACCATAAGATACTGTGTTGAGACTTATGTATAATGAAGAATAATTTTTTTGTCAATTTTTTTTTTGCTGAGTAGAGCCTTTCATACTCTCTAGAGGGATACTTACTCCATTCCCAAACCTATATTGTGCTGCTTCTGTGAGATGAATATTGAAGGTTAGCTGAAATGTCCTTTGCAAAAAAATATTCATTTTGATAAAAATAATTTCCTTGAACTTTCTAATTATAAACAATTTTGCTCAACATCCGTATATAAAAAGGTATTGAAAATTGAAAACTGTAAAATCATTACCTTTCAGTAACATTTTCATTTTTATTTTTCAGCTGTTTCCCCACACCTAATTGTTATTACAGTCATATTTTAATTGCTATTCCATCACCTTTCATTTTGTTTCTCTGAATAACATACAAAAACCAACAGTAAAAAGCACTAATTAATGAAAACATAAGTGAAACATGTTTATTGCCTGATAATCATTAACATGAAAGACGTTTTAAGAATATCTTTGTCACTGAACGAGAAAACCAAGGTAACTTTAATGAGAAAGGGTAAAGAAAAAAAAATCTACTTCCTATTATTCCTGTATTGCATTTTGGTTTTCTAGTGACCTTATTCAATAGCATAATGTGATACAAAGTAAAAGAATATTAGCTTTTGCAACTTACAATGAATAACTTGGAGGGAACTTTAAAAATCGTACTGGATAACTTTTAACATGGACTTGAAACAAAAATGCTTTGGCTCACTTTGGTTGCTGAACTGCCCAAAGACTTCCTCTTTAGGGGCTAAGTTATTCAGTGATCAAATGTGCCCAGGATGAAAGATTTATTTTAATTAAAGTAACTGTTTGAATGACTTCCATGTTAATCTTTGCAGAGCAAACTCTAAAGATTTTTAATTGTCTTCCTGGCACTACATAAACTGGCTCCTGGCTGTCTTCTCCAATTCATCTCCATCTACATAACCCTCATTTCCTTATGCTCCTGCACTACAGGCTTCCTATTTTTCTTCATATATGCAAAATACATTCTGCCTGGAATGCTCTTCACCCAGATATCCCATGGCAAGCTCCTTCATTTTTTTGAGGGTTCTGATCAGATAGCATCTTCTCAGTGATGCATTCCTTGCCATATAAATCAACTAACTACTCACATTCACACACCTTATCCCTTACCTGATGACTTATATATGTCAAAGTATGACTTTGTATATAATTATATATATAAAGTATATAATTATATCAAGTATATGCTAATTAAATCATGAATGTGTACTGTGTACATAGGTTTGGGGTTCACTCCAATCCAATATCCCTTACATTGACCAAAAGCAATGCACTCAAGTACATGTGCCATTTATTAACTACTATAGTTTTTGTCTAATTTGACAAGAGGTATATTTTACTTTTTATGAATTTTATAATTTCTAACAATATTATATATTGCCAATATTCATAAGGGTACTAAAATGACTGTCAGCCTTGATGTATACTGTATTCATTGGGCAGTTATGTTATAATATGTGAAGAGAGTCACCAGTTAGTGTATTTTTTATAGGAATGCCTGAAACTAAGGTCCATATAAACAGAAAATATGCACGAGAGAGGAGAAGGAAAAAGAAACATACAATAAAAATTTAATTTCATCCTTAAAAAAAGCTATTCATCTTTCAATTTGAATTAAGTTCAAAAATTTTCTGGCATTTCATCAAATTTTTCCTGACTCTTAGTCTTAGAGTTTTCCTGACTCTAGAGAATATCCACAAGCTTCCAAATGATACAGTTGGGGCAGCTTGAATTTTTAATTGTAAATTATTCTGGCTCAGTCTTAAAGATTTCAGTATTCACTAATGAAACTAGCACTTCTAAAAGCAACACTTAACAAAATAATTGAATCAAAATGAAGTGTATATGCTGCCATAATTGTCTTTTTCATAGTGTTATTTCAGTTATATTTCAAGGCACCTAATACTCAGACTTCCACTCTCCGTAAACTTGTGGCCCATACAGATCTCCTGGAGTCAACTGATCACATTAAACTGGATTTGATCAAATAAAATGATTTTAGATTTTTATTTCAGTTAAATCAAAATATATTAGTTTATACAATCAATTAATAAAATACTTGACTAGCCATACACAATTTGTTAACTTCTTGCTAGGTTTATGTTTCTTTAAACCAACAGTATAAACAAATGGAAATAATATTGTAGTTAAATAATGCATCCTGTAATGAATAAGTGTACTGCTTTGCCTTTTGTAGACCTCAGAAAATTAAGTTCTTAAGCTAACCCATTCCTGTGCCTGTAAAGAAAGTGTAGATGGGGCTTTTTAATTAGATTCAGTTAAGGAACCTTTAATTAAATCACTTTTGTTTAGATTGCTTTAGAGTTTTGATTGGACTACGTCTGTCATTGAGATGTGACTCAAGTTAGGTCTCTTCACCTCCTGCTGGGACTATATAAACGAGAACAAGGGAGACAGAAAAAAGGAAGATGCCATTTTGACCCTGCCGTGTAAGAGGACTTGAGGATGCTAGCAGGCCAAGCTGAAGCAGGAAAGCTCCAAGAGCTGGGCCTCAAGGCTGAAGAGGCGAGCCATATGCCTGATTGCCCACAACTGAGCTCTGAGAGCAGTTAACCTTGAGCAGAAGGCAGGGACCTCTGCAGAGATCAGCTGCCATTTGCCTTATCACTTGGCAGGACACCAGGATTGCTAGTAGTTGAGGTTGGTGAGAAAGCCTCTCTAATGATGCCTTGATTTGGATATTTTTACAATATCAGAGCTATAAACGTTTATCCAAAAAGAACACCCCTTACAAGAGCCAACCCTTTTTTGGTACTTTGCATTGGCAGCCTTTAGCAAACTAAGAAAATAAGTTATGATATTTAATCTAATTAAATTCACAGAAATGGGAATAAATGCTTAACAGAAGATGTTTTTATCAGTGAGTGTAAGATTGGGAGATAATAGCTTTAAAGTAGTAGATTTTAGAATCTTTGTAAAAAATCTTTAAAGTAGTAGATTTTAGAAGTACTTTGGTTATTAAAATTTGCAGAAAACAAATATTAGTGCTTAAATTTTATAAAATTTACTGTTCCTTGCTAATTTTTAAAATATAATCACCTTTATTTTTAAAGAGCTTTTAGTTTACAGAAAAGTTACATCAAAAGTATGAGGATTCCCACGTACACCCCTGCCTCTCCCACATCATCCCTTATTTTTCTTAAATGTAGCAGCATAATTTATTATGATGTATCTATAAAATCCACTCATTTAAAAAAGGCACATTTAAAAAATGACTCACTTGTGGTAAGGACTAATCTACCTACAGTAATAATCTAAAAAATAAAACCATCATTATGACATTTATCAGTACTTCACACTTCTAACAAATGATGAAGGAGGCAACTACCATTGTTATAACTTCTTTGAAGCCAAAAACTTAAGCACAAACCAGAATTAAGAGAAACTTCAAAATGTTCACATTTGCATGCATTTTTGGCTGAACTTTCAAAGATTCCACATCTAACAAAACCACAACTTTGAATCAAAATGAATATTAAAAATGCTTGAGCCTTGTGACAAATTTACTCTGCAGAAGCAAGGAAAACAGAGTGAATAGTAAAGTATAATATTTCTAGGAGAGATAGCAATCCCTTATTTCCTTTATCATAAAACAAAGGTCAGTGAATCAACATTTTAATGACATTGACCTAGTTATTTACTATTGAAGAATTTGCTTTTCAAGTCTTGTGCTTAAAATGTATCCATCTATATATTTGGATTAAATTAAATTTATGCATCAAAAACATTTTGCTCAGAATTCTAATCTTAAATGTAAACCATAACTTATCAAAGGATAGTCCAAACACTACACTATAATGCTATCATTTAGATTTATATACTTCATCTGAAAAACTTGCCTTACAAACAGGAGTTTTGCCCTGTTTCACTAAAATAAATGTCCCTATGTCTAACACTTTAAATGATAATCAAAAAAGACATTAAAATAATTCATGCTATGTATTTTCCTTCATCAGACTCTGATAAAACAGAGCCACCTGATTTTGGAGCATCATCTTCCTTCTCAGTTACAATCTCTACAGCTGCAGGCACAATAACCATTGTTTTAATATCAAAGCTGTCTTCTGTTTCTCAGTAATAGGTGCACAAACACCAACAATCTCATCACTTTCAAACTCATAGTCAGGAATTAACTTTGGTGAGAAATCTGCTACTTCTGCTAATGATTCATGCTTTTAAATCCTCTGTGCCACTTTCTGCTGCTCCTGGATTGTCCTTGTCCAAGAAAGTTCTTATTTCCATATTTCAGGGTTCATTGGATAGATGTGAAGAGCTGCTTGATAGCTTTGAATTGCTTCATCCATTTTTTTCTTTATCTCTGTTGTCATTATTCTATGGTCTGTCTTTTTATCCTTTAGTTTAACCTTCCTAATAATCTTCATTTCTAAACTCTTCACCAAATTTCTTGTTCTTGTATTTTTTCCCTCTCACTCTGTAGCACCTTGGTTAGTAGCTCATGTAAATCTGGTCTTCAGTAACATATTTCTATCAGTTTTTATTTGTCTGTGAAGACTTTCAACTAACCCTCATTTTTGAAGGACAGCTTTGCTGGATACAGAATTCTTCACTGGCAGTTTTTTCTCTTTCAGTACCTTAAATGTGTTGTACCACTTTTTTCTCTCCTCCATGGTTTCTGATGAGAGGTTGGCACTTAATATTTTTTTTTAAGATGTATTTATTTATTTATTTTTCTCCCCCTCCCCCTCCACCCCAGTTGTCTGTTCTCTGTATTTGCTGCATCTTCTTCTGTTGTTGTCAGCGGCACAGGAATCTGTGTTTCTTTTTGTTGCATCATCTTGCTGTGTAGCTTTCTGTGTGTGCAGCGCCATTCTTGGGCAGGTTGCACTTTCTTTCACGCTGGGCGGCTCTCCTTACGGGGCGCACTCCTTGCGCGTGGGGCTCCCCTACGCGGGGGACACCCCTGCATAGCAGGGCACTCCTTGCATGCATCAGCACTGCGCGTGGGCCAGCTCCACATGGGTCAAGGAGGTCCAGGGTTTCAACTGTGGACCTCCCATGTGGTAGACAGACGCCCTAACCACTGTGCCAAGTCTGCCTCCCAGCACTTAATCTTATTGAGTTTTGTATGTGATATTTTGCTTTTCTCTTGCTGCTTTCAGAATCTTCTCTTTATCTCTGATATTTGTTACTCTGAATAGTAGGTATCTCAGGGTAGGTCTATTTGAGTTTATTCTGCTTGGGGTGAATTGTCTTTCTTGGATATTGATGTTTATGTCCTTCATAAGGGTTGGGAAGTACTCAGTCATTATTTCCTCAAATATTCTTTCTTCCCCCTTTCCGTTCTCTTTTCCTTCTGGGACACCAATAATGTGAATGTTTTTGCATTTTGAGTTGTCATTCACTTCCCTGAGACTCCGTTCCATTTTTTCCATTCTCTTCTCTTTTTGTTCTCCTTTCTTTCCCAGTTCAGTTTTTCTGTCTTTGAAATCACTAATTCTGTCTTCAAGCAATTCAGATCTGCTCTTATGTGCATCTAATGTATTTTTAATCTCCTCCATCATGCCTTTCATTCCCATAAGGTCTGTTACTTTTCTTTGCAGCCTTTCCAATTGTTCTTTATGCTTTCCTAGGTTCTTTTTAATATCCTTTATTTCTTTAGTCATATTTTCATTAAGTTCTTTGAAGTGATTTAGGAGAGTTTTGTGATTATCACTGATTAATTGTATTAAATTCTGTATCTCTTCAGAATATTTGATTTGTTCTTTTGCCTGGGTCATCTCTTCCTGCTTCCTAGTATGGTTGTAATTTTGGCTGATGTCTCGGCATCTGAATATGTTGGTATATTTACTCTGATAGCTAATTTCTCTCTCTTACCTATTGTTTCTTTTTTTCCCCCACAGTTCTTCTTTGATATTTGGTTCAACTTATTCTCAGTCTTTAATATTGCCCAGCTTACATTTTCAGAATAAGTCCAGGACTCATTAGTGGAGCACAGATTTTCAACGAGGGATTGACTACAGAGAGCATGAACTGTTTTTGTCCATTCAGTTTCCACACCAGCCAGCAAATTACACTAGTGAGTGTACTTTTCTTTGTGGGTGTTTCAGTTTTAGCTTTCCTGTTCCTGTGTTGAATCTCCAGATTGGAGATTCAATGTGGGCACTGCTGGTTGAATTCACAGAAGAAAAGCACCTTGACCTCCCCTCCCTTTTCTCTTGAAACCAGCTGACAGGAGAGAAGATGTGTATTTCCCTCTCCATTGGCTAGGTGAAACAGGTTTTATCTCAGCTTAATATCTTGGGGTGGGAGAATGTAGCCCATTCTGGCTGCCAAAGGGGCTTGATAACTCACTTTTGTCTTTTCGGCTTCTTGGTCTCTCTGCCCCTTGCCCTCCTGGGAGTTGTGTAGGTAGCATTGTCCTGGTCTGCTGACCACCAAGGCAAGTCCCTGGAACAGCTTTTGGCTCTTTCTCCATTGTTTTTGTGAGAGCATTCATCTCTGCCTGTTAGTCCATCACCATCTCCCCACAATCCTCCCTTGTTAATTTTTATACTTTGATAGTAGCTATATATAGGAAAATATATAAAACAAAGTTTAGAAGAACCCGCCTCCCCCCAAAAGGCCTCTATTTCTGTTGTTTGTGTGTGTGTGTGTGCTTCTTTGTTTTGTTTTTTGTATATTATGACTTGCATTTGGTATATTTTACCTTCCTTCAAAATGATATAACTGTTTTCTTAAAAATGACTTCCTGTTTTTAAAATAAGACTTTGTATTGTAGAACTCATATCATTAGGCAGTTAAATGATTCAAAACAAAATGTTACGGTGTCAGTAAATTTTATCATTAATACAATGAGGCCATTAAACTTTTTTGCTAAAGCAAACGGATCCTTTTAATTCACTTTACTCTTCTTTTCAGTTTCTTCTTATTTTTAGACATTTTAAAAATTTATTTCTCTCCCCTCCCCCATTTGTCTGCTCTCTGTGTCCATTCACTGTGTGTTCTTCTGTGCCTGCTTCTGTTCTTGTCAGTGGCACCTGGAATCTGTCTCATTTTGTTCTGTCATCTTGCTGTGTCAACCAATCCATGTGTGTGGCGCCATTCCTGGGCAGGCTGCACTTTTTTCACACTGGGCAGCTCTCCTTACGGGGCTCACTCCTTGCACGTGGGGTTCCCCTACGCGGGAACACCCCTGCATGGCATGGCACCCCTTGCGCACATCAGCCCTGCACATGGGCCAGTTTACCACATGTGTCAGGAGGCCCTGGGTTTGAAACTTGGACCTCCATGTGCTAGGCAGATGTCCTATCTGTTGGGCCAAATCTGCTTCCTTCCTTTCAGTTTCTTAATCATCTTTGTAGAATGTTGAACAAAAATAATGTTTACTCATCAAAAGTAAAAGAAATATGTTTACACTCTCTTTTAGGAGATAACATTTTGCCTAATAGTGATAAATATAAATAAGAATTACTGGATAGCTATTTTACAAACTTACTATATGGATTCAGTCTTTTTACTCTTATTGTAATTGTGGCATAAGTCCCAGATTGCGAGCGCATATATTTTTCATTTATTTTCTTTTTCACTTCTTCACTTTTCGTTTCTTTTCAGCTGCTTAACTCTGTACAGAACTCAGAAGACTCATTGTAAAAACAATGTATTTCTTCAATTACATCTCATTGCAACTTAGAAAAAGAATTAGTTTATAATTTAACTCAGTAGCTATTTTATATTCCATGATCAACTTAACCATCAAACCATTGAAGATACAATTCTATTTCTTTGATATTCACAGTTTTTACAAACTTTAAAAAAATCTTTCTTTTCAAGTATTGTTTTTTAGAATATAGTCAAAAAGGAATAAAACTTCAAACATTAAAGATATGTAAATAAATAAAATTTATAATATCTTCCCTTCTCAGACTTGTAGGTATATTTTTCAGATTTATGAATAGATACAGATATAAAAAAAAATCAAGTTCACTATAGTGCTTGCAACATTTTATCTTTGAACACTTTATCTGAGTCCACTTTCACATCCTACCTATTATGCTGACTTCAATCACAAAGTTGACGACAACTACCTTCTTCTAGAGTTAATTGACTAATTTCTTAGGAATGACATAAAAATGAATCATAGGATCCAGGGAATGATAATGATGTTTTTGTTTTGTTTTGCTTTTTGTTATTTTTATCTCCAAATAACTATTATACTTAAAGTATTTGGTAATTAGCTATGAATATCCAAATAGTTTGACACTTTCTATTTTTTTTTTTTTGCATATCCTTCTTATATGATTAATAAAAGTATAAACTAGGAGCTATAGCAAGGGGTTCTATGGTTCATTTGCGAGAAAACAAAGTGAGTTAAGATCCTTAAACTGAAGAAATTAAAATCTGGAACATATCCATATTTATCTAGAAATAGCTGGTGCCCTTTCTCCATTCCTTCAAGTAAAGGCCTGAAATAACATCAGCCCTCAAACGCTGAGTCCCGGCACCCCACAACTGCCGAGAGTGGTCCTGAACGGGAGCGCTCAGGTGGCTTCCCAGTCCCACAAGGTGTTTCCTAAAACCTCAAGAGGACCTTTAACTTCTTATGTGCTTTGTGTCATATGTATCTTGATTTTGCCAAAACTGCTGTAAAAGGCAAACATTCATAATAGGTGGAAAGAAGAGTGAAAGTCAAGGAGAATGGCTGTTATGATATGGGAAATGAGCGAAGAGAAAATAAAACCAAATATAAAAAAATGTCCATTTCTAGGAAGTTTGTTTTTATCATTTAATCTTTGTTTCTTCAATTACATCTCATTTTAATTGTTTGCAATATTAAAAAGCATTCTTTTCTCTGTGAATTTTGTCCAGACTTTATATGGACAACTTCTATAGTGACTGATGTTTGGGGCATGCTTCAATAGAGATTTCATTTAGGGATCTCTACCTTACAAAGTAAGCACAAATAAAATGTCTTAAGATATAAGGAACAGAGCAATTGGAGGTGTATTTTACAGGTGAGGGAATTATAGGTCAGAAAATTTATGTTAATGCTAGCCTGAGAGTTCTGTTTTGTTTTTAGCATTGTTTAACCACACATTGGAAATCTAATTTAATATTCAATGAAGATACTTGTTTTAATGTTTCATTTAGTATAATTTATAAGTAGTATTTAAAAATAAGTATTTTTTAAAGCCTAGAATTAGATTTTTCCCTTGCTTGTCTAGGAAACCTCTGGTAATTTACAGATTTAGTGAATGAATGACCATTCCAAACGAATCTCAAAATAGAATCAATATTTCTTAGACAAGCTATTATAATTTAGACGAGACCTTTCTTCCTTTTGTATAGATTTTTGATAGTAAAGAATCTCAAATGAATAAAAATGATGTGTAACATAAGAAGATTGTTTCTTGAGACTTTCAGAGTATACTTTCCTTTTATTTTAAACGTATGCCTTGAGGTTGGTAAAAGGGCTTTCAAAAGCCAGATTGAAAACAATTTTTAATCAGTTTTCCATATATAACTTTTAATGAGTGTATCGGGGCAATCCACTGAGATTAAATAGGGATAAAACTGTTGTTTTCTTGTTCTTAATAGAAATAAAGTGATGTCTCTTCCTAGTCTCAAAATAAATGCAAAAGTAGAGCTATGTATTATCAGTAAGTTCTCATTTGTCTTTTGTTCTTTAGACAGGAGGTCTTATCACCACAGAGCCTTGATAGAACCAGTATTACCAAGAAAGCAGGCACAAAAGGATCAAAGACAAAACATGTTTAACACAAAACAAGGTGTATTTTTCTTTTCTTTTTTTCCGTTCCAGCGGCTTCTTAATCATTTACTGTTATTTTTAAAATCCTTTTTTTCTTAAGGCACTTGAGCATTACCATGTTTATAAAGGAGTAAAACAATGGATTTGTTTTGTTTTGTTTTTTAAACATAGACTCTATAGCATCAAACATGATGGGCTGGCCTGAGGAAATAGGAGAAAATCAGTGGTAGAAGTCAGAGAGTTTCACAGAAAGGTATGGAAACACTTCAAAAGAGAAAGAGATTAGCAATGCTTTCCAGAAAGCAGTATTCTTCCCAGAGTAACTTCTCTGAATTATAAAGCAACCAACATCAGCAAAAGATTTAGTTGTTATTTAACTGGATAAAATACCTATTTCCTTACCATCAACATACTTGTTGGTGGAAAGAGAGAAAAAGCCTGCATTGGAGATATTAATCCTATTTTAAAAAATGTTTCCATTGTATTGGCAAGTACAATGGAAATAAGCATTACCAATGTGTAATGAGGATGGCCCTAGTTTACATATAGTGTTTATTCTGATGAAAATTGAAAATTTTGTATTGACATAGTTTATTTCTTAAGTAATTTTTATTATAGATGTTACAGGTTTACAGAAAAATCACACAGAAATTACCACCCTTCCCATAAAGACAGCTTTCCCTATTAACACTTTGCATTGGTGTATAACTGCTTTCCACAGCAGATGCAATATTTTACATTGCTAAACAATGGACCATTTATTCACATTCTCTCCAACACTTACTATTTCCGTTTTTTGAGTCGTAACCATTCTCTTGAGTGTGAAATGGTATTCCATTATAGTTTTGAATTACATTTCCCTAAGCCTAATGATACTGAGCATCCTTTCATATGCTTTTTGTCCATTTCCATTTGTATTTTTATTTTGGAGAAGTGATTATTCAATTGTTTTGCCTATTTTTTGCCTACATTTCCCTAAGACTAATGATACTGAGCATCTTTTCATATGCTTTTAGTCCATTTGTATTTTTACTTTGGAGAAATGATTATTCAATTGTTTTGCCTATTTTATAATTGGGATTTTGCCTTTTTGTTATTGAGTTAGGATTTCTTTATATTTCTTCAGATATTATTTGATATGTGAATTCCAAATATTTTTTCCCATTCTGTAGGTTGTCTTTTTACTTTCATGATGAGGTACTTTGCACAAGAGTTTTTTTTTTTCTTTTTTTGAATTTTGACAAAGTGCTATTTATCTAGTTTATCTTTTATTGCTCATGCTTTTGGTGTAAAGTCTAAGAAACCACTGCCTACCACAAGATCCTGCAGATGCTTCCCCATGTCTTTTTCCAGGAGGTTTACAGTTTTGGTTCTTACATTTAGGTCTTGCATTTTGACTTAATTTTTGGTGTGAGGTAGGACCCCCTTTCATTCTTTATTATATGGTTATCTAGTTTCCCAGAACCATTTATTGAAGAGACTATTCTTTCCCCATTGAACAGACTTGGCATGCTTGCAAAAATCAATTGTCCATAGATATGTGAGGGTTTATTTCTGAACTCTCAAATCAACTGCATTGATCTATATGTCTGCCCATGTGCCACACTATATTGTTTTGATTACTATAGCTTTGTAATAAGTTTTAAAATCAGAATTATAAGTCCTCTAAACTTGCTCTTCTTTATCAATAAGGTCTCATTATTCAGGGCCCCTTACTTTCCCATATAAATTTTTCTGCATGAAGTTGATTAGGATTGTGGTGTATTTTGAGTAAAATTTGTGTCTTAATAATAAAAATAATAATATATAGTCTTCTAATTGATTAATATGTAATGTTCTTCAATACTTAAAGTCTTTTTGATTTCTTTTAGGAATGGTTTGTACTTTTAGTGTATGACTCCTTTACATCCTTGGCTAAATTTTTTAATAGTTATTTGTTTATTAAGTTGCCATTTTTAATGGATTTGTTCCTTGATTTCCTCTTCAGACAGTAACATTACCAATTTTTGCAAATTGATCTTGCAAACGGACACTGCTGAATTCATTTATTATCTCTAGTAGCTTTGTTGTGGATTTTTCAGGATTTTCTACATATAGGATTGTGTCATCTGCAAATTGGGATAATTTTACTACTTGATTTCCGATTTGAATGTCTTTTATTTCTTTTTCTTACCTAATTTCCCTGGCTAGAATTTCCAGTAAAATATTGAATAACATTGGTGAAAATAGGCATTCTTGTCTTGTTCCTGATCTTAGAGAGAACACTTTCAGTCTTTCACCCTTAAGGATGATGTTAAATGTCAGTTTTTCATATATGCCCTTTATCATGTTGAGGAAGTTTCCTTCCATCCCTAGTTTTCTAGTGTTCTAAGTATTTTTATCAAGAAAGAGTCCTGGATTTTTTTTTTCCAAATATATTTACTGGTCATATGATATGGTCATGTGTTTTTTTTTCTTCCTTTGTTCTATTAATGAAGTGTTTTATGTTAATGGATTTTATTATGTTAAACCACCCCTGCACACTTGGGATAAATCCCACTTGATCATGGTGTACAATTCTTTTATTATGCTGTTGGATTAAGTTTGCTAGTATTTTGTTAAGGATATTTGTATCTATATTCATAAAGGATATTATTTGTAAATTTTCTTATATTATCTTTATCTGGCTTTGGTATTAGAATGATGTTAGTTTTATGGAAAGAATTAGGAAGTGTTCCTTCCTCTTTAATTTTTTGGAAGAGTTTGAGCAGGTTTGGTGTTATTCTTCTTGAAATGTTTGGTAAAAGTCATTAGTGAATTCATATGATTCTGAGAGGTTTTTCTTTGCTGGGGAGTTATTATTTTCTTTTTTTAGGAGGTGATTGAATCCAGGACCTCGTACAAGGGACTCAACAACTGAGCTACATCTGTTCCACTGTTGGGACTTTTTTTGAGGTACTGGAGCCGGAATGGAACCCTAGACCTCCCATGAGGGAAGCAGGCACTCAACCGCTTAAGCCACATCTGCTCCCCTGTTGGGACGTTTTTGATGACTGATTCAATCTTTTTGCTTGTCATTGGTCTGTTGAAATATTCTCTTTCTTCTTGTCACTATGTAGGCAGTTTGTGTGTTTCTAGGAATTTGTCCATTTCATTTAAGTTGTCTAATTTATTGGCATATAGTTTTTCATGATATCTTCTTATAATCTTTTTATTTATGTGGGGTCAGTAGTAATGTCCCCTCTTTCATATGATTTTAGTAATTTGTGTCCTGTCTCTTTTTCCTTCATCTAACTAATTCTTCATTAACTTTATTGATCTTTTCAAAGAACAAACTATTGTTCTTATTGATTCTCTCCATTGTTTTCTGTTTCATTTATCTCCATTCTGAGATGTTATTTCCTTCCTTCTGCTCACTTTGGGTTCAGCTTGCTTTTCTTTTTGTAGATCCTCCAGTTGTAAGATTAGACCTCAGAGATGTTTCCTCTTTTTCAGTGTAAACAATTGCAGCTACAAATTTCCCTTTCAGCACTGCCTTTGCTGCTTCCTGTAAGCTTTGGTATGTTGTTTTGTTTCAATTTTCCTGAACATATTTCCAATTTACCTTGTGATTTCTTCTTTGATCTATTGGTGGTTTAAGAGTGTGTTGCTTAATTTCCACATGTTTATGAATTTTCCAGTTATCCCTGTTATTTATTTCTAGCTTCCCTTCATTGCAATCAGAGATAATTCATTCTATGATTTCAGTATTTTAAAATTTAATGTTTTTGTTTGTTTACTTAATATATGGTCTATCCAGAAGAATGACCTATGTGCTCTAGAGAAGAATGTGTATTATGCTGCTATTGGGTGAAGTGTTCCATATGTCTGTTAGTTCTATTGCGTTGTAGTGGCATTCAAGTACTCTCTTTTTTTTTTTATTAATGTTCTCTCTAGATTTTCTATCAGTTGTTGAAAGTGGTATATTGAAACCTCCCACTATTAATATAGAACTATTTCTTCCTTCAAATTTGATGCGTATATATTTATGTTATATCTTCTCTTTAATTGACCCCTTGTGACCCTCTTGCCTATTTCTGTGAGTCCCATAATATATATATTTGTATAATTGATGATGTCTCACAAGTCTTTTAGGCTCTGTTCATTCTTTTTTCTTTCTGCCTGAATCATTTCAATTTTCCTGTCTTCAAGTTCAGCAGTCTTTTGCCAGCACCAGTCTTCTGTTGCAACTCTTGAGGGAAATTTCGTTTCAGTTATCCTTGTCATCAACTCCATTATTTCTGTTTGGTTCCTTTATAAAATTTCTGTCTCTTTATTGAGATTCTCATATTGTTCATTCATCACTTACCCGATATTCTTTACCTTTTTTCTGTGTTTCCCTTTATGTCCTTTAGCATATTGTGGATTATTTTTTAAAAGCAGTTTTCCAGTATGTCCGTAGTCTGATCATCTTCATTAATGGTTTCTGGATTTTTTTTGTTTGTTTGTTTGTTTTTGGGTGAGCCATTATTTACTGTTTCTTTGTTCTTGTAATCTTTTAGGTGTGTACTACACATTTTGATATTTTAAAGCAGGAGTTCTTAACCAGGGATCCATGGACCTCCATGAGGTCTGTGGAAAGATTTCAGGGGGTCTGTGAACTCGAATTGAAAAAAATTGACTTATTATATTTATTTTCTCTGACCTATAACTGAAATCTAGCATTTCCTTCACTTCTGAATGTATGTAATAAATTACAGTAGTATTAATTTCATATCACATTATAGTTGTTGCATATTGTAGCAGTTTGATATGGTTATGAATTCCAAAAATAGATATTGGATTATGTTTGTAATCTGGTCTGTACCTGGACACAATTAAGTTTTGATTAGGGCTTTGATCGGGTCATATTATTAGGGCATTGAGTCCCCACCCACCAAGGCATGGCAAAGGACAGAAGTGAGGGTTTTTTGATGTTAGAGTTTTGATGTTGGATAATGATGCTGATGCCTTAACTGGAGCCCCAGAAAGTAAGCACACAGAGGAACCCTGAACCCAGAGAGAGAAGCAAGACCCTGGAAGGGAGGAACCCAGGAAGCCTGAACCCTCGCAGATGTTGGCAGCCATCATCTTTGATGAGGGAAGTAACTTATGCTTTATGGCCTGGTATCTATAATCTCCTACACCAAATAAATACCCTTTATAAATCCAACCAATTTCTGGTATTTTGCATCAGCACCCCTTTGACTGACTAATACACATACCTTGAAAAATCACTTTCTCTCATCCATACTTTGAAGTTAAGGTAGTTGTTAGACCCAACACTAGTTGAGTGTCATCAAACTATCTGCTGCTACATTCTGAGAAGGGGCCATGATTTCACCTGACTGGCAAAGGAGTCTGTAGAACAAAAAAAGTAAGAACTCTTGTTTTAACACATTAACTCTGGTATTTAGTTCCTGAACTGTCTGTCCCTTAAGTCTGTATCCACTAGTAGTATAACAGAGGTTTCCTTTAATGTCAGGAGCTAATAAAACAAATAAACCAATGCATAAAACACATTTTATGTTCTTTGAAAGTTGGCTCTACTTTGCTGATTTCCTTCAGGGTTTAGCCCTCCTATCGAGATGATCAGCCTGAAGCAAATGTGAAGTGCAGGATCTTCTCCCTCTTTTCTGAGCCTGTGTCTTGTCCTGGGCTTGTGCTTGTTGATGGCCTTAAGAATTCCCCCATTTACAGGAATTAGAATGCCCTTTCTACATCATATGAAATGGACTTTCTCTCCTCCCGGGTGCTGCATTGTAAGACTTAAAGCAGGTAATCCTTTGACCTAGGCCACTTTGACTTAGTGGTTTCTTTCAGTGCTTTTGTTATCTGCATGCTGATTCTATATGCAGGACAAATTCTGGAAGGGTGAGCCAGACACAAGTTTCCTGTTTGGGTGTTTCAGACTCTTCTTCATAGTTTGACACTGACAAACAGGCACCGCGGTATGGGTATGTGCATGGCATTCACTCTCCCCCCTCCAGAACAGGGCCAAGGACCCAGAAGGAGAGTTGAGGCTGTCTCCATAACACACCAGAGAGGGGCTAGGGGAGGAACTAACAAAGGAGCTTTGAGCTCTTCCTAACATTCTCAAAGCTGCATTTCTTGATTACTCTTGCAGTTACTTCAACCTTTCAACAGTTTTCTGGAGTTTTGAGGAAGATGGCTTTGCCTAATTTTTGCATTGTTCAAAGATTCTGTGGGTGAATGGTACCTGGGCAATGGCATTTTATGCTGTTTTCTGGTCAACTGGCAGCTGACATCATTTATGTTTATAGGAAATGATACTGTAAAGATTCTTAATATTTGATATAAATGTAAGAATCCCAAAAGTATAGAAATAACTATGGAGATCATTTACTTCGATGAATAGAAAAGATATCAGTACTCAAAAAGCTGTAAGAGAGAGAGAGAATGTTATGAAGTAAGCATTATGCTTTCATCTCATTTGAGATGTTTTCTCTAGATAAGCCATATACTATTTAAAAACAATGAAGTCTAGAAGGTTAGTCAATGGGAATCACTGGCAAACACATTTCTTCCACGCATATTAATAATTTATTTCCATAGATAAAAAACCTTTAAAAGCCTTGGCCTTATGAGAAGTTAGTAGGGGGATCTAAATAATAGATTTAAATTAAAACCCATGCTTAAGTTTGAAATCGTAAGCAGAGAAGTTATTGCTTATTAAACTCGACTCATTGACTACCAAGGTACATATTGCCTCCAGTGGGGTTCCTTAGTGCTCTGGAGACATCCAGACACTAAAAGCAGGGCAGACAGTGCAGGAGTTTGGTGCCCTGTCAGTGGGTCTTACTTTGGAATTTGTGGCCCCTAGTGTGAAGAGTTGTACTCAATTGTGGTTTCCCTACCTATGACTCTTCTGCCCCTTGTAATTAAACATATCCTTAGTAATAGAGTTGATCGGTATAAATCTTAGAGACTTCAGTCCATGTATCAGTTGGACCCTGAAACTCAACAGCATTGAAATACCTATTTACCAGTTTATTGGACTCGACCAGGACAACTAACAAGGAGATGATGATGAACAATGACCATCTCAAGGAACAATGAGAGCTGCAACTGCAAGCAAGATAGTCCCATCCTTCTGCCCCAAGGGACCTAAGCCCCCTCTCAATTAGAGGCAGAATGGATATCATCATCCCAGAATCCTCAGGATTGGGGAATGAATGATAGACTAGAGTAGACTTACTGGTATTCAACTATAGACTTACTGTGATTCTAGCAATGGAAGAATATTTGTCATTGATGTGGAGGCACTGACCACTGCAGGTTCTGAGGGAAGGAAGAGAGGAAAATAGTTCTAATTTGGAGTTATTTTCGGAACTTGGAAATTGTCCTGAATGACATTGCAATGACAGATATAGGTCATTATATATGTTGTAATAACTTAGAAAAATGTATGGGAGAGAGTGTAAACTACAATGTAAACTGTAATCCATGCGTAGTGGCAATGTTCCAAAATGTATTTATTAATTGTAGCAAAAGTACAACAATAGTGAAGGATGTTGTTAATGTGGGAAAATGAAGGAAGACTAGGGAGCAGGACATCTGGGAATCCCCTATATTTTTTAAATGTAACATTTATGTAATATAAGTATCTTTTAAGAATAAAAATACAAAAGTATATTAAAAAATAAAAATCAAGTCCACTAATAATGATTCATATTACAAACTATCAATATAACTTAGCCACTTATGGGAGGATGACTGTGTGTGTGTTCCTGGTGTGCTGTGTGTATATTTATGACTGTAACTCTTATCAGAAAAGCTGTGGATCATTAAGTTCCCAAAATAGGGGACTTTTTTTCCTGAAATAAATGAAGCCTCTTTTTTCACAGTATGGCGAAATCTTCATGTAGTATTGACCTGTATGAGGATCCTTTTGCTTTATACCTTTGGTCTGTAACTGTGGTATATATCATATTTTTATGTCACAAATACATATGATCCCCTTATAAAAGAGAAAGAAGAAGAGACAAAACAAACCAGTTTGATCTCTCAGAAACTTTTGGAAACAGAAAAATAAAATACTTGAAAGTGACTTTCTTAGATAATAATAAAAAGACCACACAGTACAGTTCCAACATTACTTTCAACATTGTAAATCAATTTTTATTACATCTAAATAAACAGTGTGGTTGTTAGTTTTGGAAGAAATATAACCCTACTTAGGTACAAACAAAAAGAAAAAGAGCTCTTTTGTTGCTCAAAATCCTTGGTACAAATAATAGTTAAAGGCAGTCACCTTTCCCCCTGAAATAGTTCACTTTAGTGCACTAGGGTTCTATTTTCTCAGCTGTCAGTACGGTTATTGGCATAAAGACTGGGTATATAGTATAGCTAGAATTTTCCAATTCCCTAAAGTGGGGAATCTGTTTGTGTCTGAAGAAATGGTGCATTTCAAGTCCTTTTCAACCTGTCAGTATTTGAGAGTTATTAACTTCAGCTTTCTTTCTGCCTTTTGAAATCTGACACTGATTTGTCCCATATTTCCCAGAGGCCTCTATGTGCAATTAGCCATTGGATTCACTGAGTAATTACTTCATTTTTCATGTAAAATGCACTTGATTTATTATATACTTGGGGAGGAATGGCAGAGATAGGTCAACAGCAGTTAGTGGAGATTAAAGGAGATATTCTATTTAACTATGAAAGTGATCCATCCCCATAAGACTCAGCTCGTGAAAGAATGGGAAGGGTGCCACTCAAATTTTAACAGTGGTTTTGTAGGTGAATTTGCCACTGCTTTGAAATTAAGTGAGTAATGGGAGGTTATTTTTTTCTAAATCCTATCTTGCAAACATATTCAAGTGAGTGGTAATATGATGCAGCTAAGGCAAATTCAAGAAAAGAAAAATAAGTTTAAAATTCTCAGTAAGAATTGCATAAGCTCTTAACAATCATGTAAATCAGTGCAATTTTACTGTTTAAAGGGGGAAAAGGAGAGTATTGTCATACTAGTCCTATCCTTCCTTTTAGGAGAAATTTTCTGCACTTGCAGTGCTAATGTACTACTTTTCTAAATGGATTTTCTCTGTCTATGGATACATTTTTCTGACTTAAATAAATGATACTTTACACAGTAATACAAAAGGTATGCCTAGCTTAGAATGAAAAGAGATTGTTTTCTTTTGACTAGGTACAGTTTATGTGTAGTTTGGTAGTTGATACTGTATAGCTGAAAATTACACTTCAGTTGCCTTGGAAAACACGTTTTAGCAAGATGCCAGTACTTTGTTTCTGTTTGTACAATTGCCCTATCTCTAGGAGCTTCCTCAGTAGACTAGTTTCCTTCTGTGGGGCTGGCATCTGAAGAGAGGATAATTGAGTGACCTCGTGTTGCTGAGGAGGAATGCCAAGTCAGTAATGGAAGAATCCCCTGTGAGGTGAACTGCTGAGAGTTTTCATTGCCCACTACAACAAAGCAGGGGTGGATTTTTCAGAAATTAAAAAGCTAGCTCCAAAGGACCACACTTTCTCTTCCTTTGCCACTTCTGATTTTATTTTTCTAATCCTAGTCATCTGAGAGATGGAGAAATTGTAGGAGGGGGGAAAAAGCTATTCCTTCAGGGTCATCATGCTATACTTTAACAATATGATATTTATGATATTTATTATCTGTACTATTTAGTTGTATTTTTTTTTTTTCTGTAATAACAGGTTCAGCCTATTCACATTAGAAACTATGACATTCTGGCCTCACCGACAGCACTACTACAATTTGATTCCTTTTGGTATTTATTCAGAGACAAATATGGATATTTTCCTATGTTTGATCAACATATACATGGATGCATAATTAGTATCTATATTAGTCAAGGTTCTCCAGAAAAACAGATAGGACAGAGATATATTTATACACACACACACATACATAAATATTGAGACATTATAGGAATTTGCACACATGCTCCCAGGGAATTGCAAGATTGAATTCCATAGGGCAGGCTACAAGTGAGGAATTATAGGGTGATGCTGAATTCTGCAGAAGAGGTTGCAAGTTAGGAACTCCCATGAAGGAGACAGTGAATAACCCAGGAGAAGCTAGCTGCCTTAGAAATAGAAATTCTTCCTGATAGCTGAAATCATTAGCTCTCCCTTTAAGTCCTTTAACTGATTGAATGAGAAGATTTCCATCATTGCTGAAGGCAATCTCCTTAGTTGATCGAAGGCTTGTAATCAGCCATAGATGCAATCAACTGAATACTGTTTTGAATCTGTTCACAAAATACTCTTACACTAATGATCAGGCCAGTGTTTGCTGGACCAAACAACCGGACAAAATAACTTTACTAGGTTGACACATGAAATTAGCCATCATGGTGTCTCTGATAATTTTTCTTTAATAAATTATCGATTCTTCTATATTTTCTTCCATCTTTAAATTCCTCATATTTTTCTGGTCATTGTGTCAATGTGTTTAAATTTCCTAACTGCCAAAACAAATACAATGCAATGAATTGGATTAAATAATGAGAATTTATTGACTCACAGTTTTGAGGCTAGGAAAAGTCCAAAATCAAAGGATGCTTTTTCCCAGAAGACCTTGGTATTCTGGAGCTGGCTGCTGGCGATCCTTGGTCCTTAGCTATCCTGCCACATGGCAGTGCACATGGTGGCCTCTCCTGGATCCTTTCTCTTTTGGGTTCCATTGACTTCTAGCCTCTGGTTGCTCCCTCTGTCTTTCTCCTCTGAAGTCTTCTCTAAAAGGACTTCAGTAATATGATTAAAACCCAACCTGATTCAGTTGGGCCACACCTTAACTGAAGTAATCTGATCAAAGGGTCCTACTTACAATGGGTTCACATCCACAGAAATGATTTAAGTTTAAGAACACGTTTTTCTGGGATACATAGCTCCAATCCACCATGCAAGGTATATTTACCAATGTAAAAAGGTAATCAGTTTTCCTTATGTATTTTCAACCACGTCAAACCCCAGCAGTATAATGAACTTTCTAGTCTAGTCTAAGAAAGAGGAAGTCCCAAAGACTGAACTTTCTATTCTGGGATATTGGACCACCTATGTTTATATAAGTATCTCAATATTATCCCCTGTTTTGTGTAAGAGAAAAGGGAGGGGCTAAGATGAATGGAGAGAAAGAAAAACCAATCATCTGTAGGTCAGTGTAGTAGGGAAGATTGATATCTAACCTACTGAGTTATAAATTCAGAGAGAAATGAGATACTTGTATCCTTTAAATAAAAAAAATTTCAAGGCACTATTTGGTAGTCTGGAATTTTCTTACTTTTCTTGAAAACAACAAGTTGACTGGTTAAATTTCCCCTAGACATTTATTTATAGTAATTTTGGAGTGATTACAACTCTGGCAAGATAGACAAAGGTAAAAAACACAAATTTTACATAATCATATATTTCCCCCAAGGAATGCATTTACAGACTGGTAATGTGTTCTCAAAAGTTTTTGTAGAGGATTAGAACCAGTTAGTTCTAGTGTTCCAACACAAAACAATCCTAGTATAAAGAGATCCCCAGAACATTTACATTCAAATGCATAAACCACTGTGTGGCCTTTGTGTACACTCTTCGTTCAGCTGGCATGGAATGGCTCTTTCAACTACCATGGTAACTGTGTGAATTCAGGGATAGAGTACTTTTATGCACTTTGCTTGCCTCAAAAAGAATCATGTAGGCTTAACATTTATAAGTAATCTAAACATCAGATTTTTTTTAACCAGAGATTTGTTTAAAAACAAAACTAATCCTGACTTTTAAAATTTGGGCCACTTTGAGATACTCTTGCTTAGGATAAATCTGTTTTGAAACTCCATTAATGGGGACTTTGTCATGATTATGCTTCACATATTTGGTACACAAGCAAAGAAAATAAGGATATCAAAAATATCTTGCATTTTCAGTCCCAATGCAGTAAGAAATGATCTATTTTTAAGTATAGATGAAAGGGGAAAATATGGCAAATTAACAAATATTAGTGACCTAGAAGAAATGCTTATGTCCAAACTACAAATAAGGAAGAGAGAGACAGAGACCAAAAGAGATAGACTGACAAAGAAATAGAATTCCAAGTATTGTGTAAGTAAGAAAGAAATTTAAGGCTCTAATGGTTTTTAGGCATTTTAACTCAGCAAAATTCCTGAACTTTCCTCTTCTGGGGAACCTTCATTCTGAAAAATTACTAATCAAAATATTTGGACCAGACATAGTACTCTTATTTTTATCTTTTATTAGCACCACAGGATCACAATCCCTTTACACAATATTTGTAACTCAAACCTCAGGTGTTCTTCCTTTGTGCGCATTCAGTTCCTAATTAAAATAAATAGCACTATTCCTTCCCTAAAGGATTTACAATACAAAGACTGAGTTCATGGACGCTTTTCCATTTCTTTCTAGAAATGGAGCATTGCATTTATTTACACAACTATTATTCATTTTTATTGAGCTCCACTTATGTTCTAAGTCTGGTGCTCAGCCCATATTATTAAATACGTAGAATGAATTAATGGGCTTAAGAGAAGGATTGCTTTTTGTTTTGCTTTGTTTTAAAATAGCAGACATTTGGACACGTGCAAATATTGTTTGGAGAAAAGGAGGAGACATTGAAGACTGAATAAAGGAGGAATCATTGATAGTTCTTGAAAAGGAACAGGAAATTGGAGACAACTCTTAGATAGGGGCTTGGTTGTGGCAAGAGACTGGTCAACATTAATTTTAAATGTAAAAACTCTGAAGGCTTGAGTGAGGAATAAGGAGGATTCATAGTTTGCGGCAAATTTGGGGACTACCATCCTGTGGATTTCAAATTGCAAGAATTGAGAAGATTTGTAAGAGTTGTGGGGAGACCAGTGGAGATGAGAGGTGAAAGAGACTGAAGAGGCCGTAAAATAGTCACTCTAAAGAATAAGAACAAGATGTGACAATGGAGAATTAGAAGCAGAATCTAGCACTACTGATCAGCATTCTGCTGTGGTTAGGACTACAAATTAGAAGTGGCACCAAACTGTGATGTTCTGAGATTTTTCTCCTGAGGCATGTAAGCCTGTGTGTGTGCGTGCAAAATGCACACACACAATCACTCGAGTCATAATAGAACGAGATTTCCTTTGAAAGTAGCATGCTGTATTAAAACAGGAACAAAAGGTGACAAATGTTTTAAGATATGGAATGTATGTACATGTTTTAGTTTAAGAATAATTTATGAATAGTCCCTTATTGTTTAATTTCCCCAAGTATATCATTATAAACAGCAACATAATAGCTTGTCTTGGTTTTACTAGAAACTTTATACAAGACTTTAGTCCTTTTGCAATTCTCAACAAAAACTGGGCTAACATTGGGATGAGGCAATAATAAAGTTTTGTTCCATTCCTCTTCCTTTGGGTTATCCTTTTATTAGCTTTCCATTTCCAGATTTCTTTTGCCAATCCAAATTATAATTGTTAGAGATGTTAAGATTTCCCTCTAGTGAAAAAGAAGAGAGTTTAAAACAGGTCTTGAAATTTGTCAGATTTGAAAGTACCCTCTTTAGAATTTCTTAAACAAAAAGGATGCTGATTACTTGTTTTAGAATTATACATAAAAGCTCAAGACATACTATTCACAAAAATAAAATGCCAGTCTTCCAAAGCAGAAGAAAGATAGACACAAAAGGAAAAGTAATGAGAAAAAAAAAATCTGATAGAGCTGATACAAATGGAATTCATTTAAAAGAAAGTATTAACTGTTTCATATGATTATGAAATTATGAGGACATAGTATACCTAATAAAACATTCTAAACTATTTTATTACTTTTAATTTATTTGATTTTAACTGAATAATTTTAGTAATTTTATCTTGTGATAAAAGATTTTGAAAGCTCATCTTGGCAAAAACAATATGAAATCATTCAAGCATTTCCCACTTATCTTAGGTTCCTAGGGTTGCCATAACAAATTACCAAATCCAAAGAGGTTTGGAAAAACAGAAATTTATTTCCTTACAATTCTGGAAGCTAGAAGCCTGAAATTGGGCTGTTGGTGGGGCCATCCTCCCTGTAAAAGCCTGAGAAGAATGCTTCCTTGCTTTTGCCGGCTTCTGGGGATTGCCGGGATTACCTGGTGTTCCTTGGCCTGTAGCAGCATCGCTCCATTTTCTGCCCCTGTCTTCACATGGTTGTCTTTCCTCTGTGGGCACGTCTCTGTTTTCATGTGACCTTCTTACAAGAGCAGCAGTAACTGGGTTTAGGGTCCACCCTAATCCAGTATGATCTCATTTTAACTATTAATAATTACATCTGCAAAGAATCTAATTCCAAGGTTCTTTGAGGTCTGAATGACCAAGCACATTAATTATTATTTAGCATTATTTCCTAACAGGTAACGCTGGTCTTTATTATCTGCATATCAATAGAGGCTTCAATTGGTATGGAGTAAACTTAAAGTATATAACCCAACTCAAAACTTCCTGAAGATTGAAATTTCTGTTTTCTGAAAACAAAATGAAACAAACAAACAAAAAAAAACACATAAAAATATTTCTTTCTTAAGATGGATTTTTTATTTATTTCCTTTTTTACCTCTGTGCCTGAAGAGAAATGCAAGTTCTGAGAGTGATTCTATAGATGCTATCATTCAATGCAGTTATCTTCTAAGTGGTGAGAGTAATGCAGAATCATACTTCTTTGTCTTCTCTCCTCTCACTAACCACCCTAAGCTCCTATAGTGCCATCTGTATGTGCATTCTTAGTTTTCGTATACTATTATTCTTATTAAAAGTTAAGCTCAACTAAACCCTAGTTTGGGGAGGAGTGTGTTCTTAGAAGACACCCAATATATGCTAATTGAAGAAGTGGATTACTATTACTGTGTGTAGCCATGTTACCTGTGGGAAGTTTATTTTTCTGGTGTGACCTCCTTTTCTTGACTTCAACTTTGGGCAAGTTAGTCAAGAGTTCAGATTTTCAGTTCCTCATCTGTGAGATGGTAATGATAATAGTGTCTATTTATAGAGTTGTTCCAAGGATTAAATGAGTTGTCTTATATAATGTACTGGCATATGGTAAGGGCTATGGTATTATTTGATAGGATGATGGTAGTAATGGAGGCAGAGGAGGAGCAGAAGATGATGGAGCATTTCAAAGGAAGGTAATTATGCAGGAAAGGTAAATGAGAGGATGATTTAACTTTCAAGAATGCTGCTGATTCTTCCTAAGACTTCCTTAAACCAGCTTTGCTTTAAAGTCATTTTGAAGGAACAATCTATTGTTAGAAGAGCATGGGACACTCTATTCTGAGACTGTAATTTCAAACTAGTAAACTAAGCTGAAGCTTTGTGCAGCCTAATAAAAGCCAAATATGAATATGATATGTCTAGGTTTATGATAGCTGTGTTTCTAAAAAAAAGGTTTACTTTCCTTCTTTATCAATTTTGAGGTTTTTAATTCTGTTTTTTAATGCTGAAAGCTACCCAATCCTCAATTTGAAGTCTTAGTTGACTTCCAGAAGATCTTCTCAGGCCACTTGAGCATACACCAGATCCCCGTTCTCTGTATGTCAATCACATTCACGGTCTGTGTCACTTATTTTAGTCCCTAGTCTTGTATTATCTTAAAACACCTGAGACTCTTTAAAGAAAACTTCCATACCTTCATCCTGATTCCTGATATTTTGCTTCAATTCAGCATTGGAGGAATATCTGATATTGGTACTTTTTAAAAGTTCTGTAAGTAATTTTAAAGTACAGCAAAATTATAGAAAAACTGCCCCCACGCGCAAGGAGTGCACCCATAAGGAGAGCCGCCCAGCGTGAAGGAGGGAGCAGCCTGCCGAGGAATGGCGCCGCCCACACTTCCCGTGCCGCTGACGACAACAGAAGCGGACAAAGAAACAAGACGCAGCAAAAAGACACAGCAAACAGACAACGGGGTGGGGGGAGAGGAATTAAATAAATAAAATTAAATCTTTAAAAAAAAAAAAAGTTTGGTATTAAATATCTCTTTCAGAATCTAATGAAAAACTGTAGACTCTCTCCAAGAAAAATGGATATATGCACATGCAAAGAATATAAAGTATGAAAAAATTATGATTATATGCACACATGTCCATACAAGGTCATGCACAGATGTTCTAAGGTTTGAGAGACCTGGATCAAAAATCCCTGCTTAATGAGTTAGTTCTATGACATATAGTTTCCTATAAACATTTTTTCTAAAGCCAGTTCTCCCCAATTAAACTGATTCCTCTTGGGAGAATTTTACCTTTTTTGAGGATTCACTTACTTCATGGGTTAAACCACGCCCTTCTGTATATAAAAATTTCTTACCATAACACATACCACCAGTGTTAATCACTGTCCCAAGGCCTCCACCGTATTTTCACTCACTTATGACGATATTGATGCTCCTAGTGAAAGATAGTTTCTTATGGCCATTTTTATAAAATTGAAATTCTGTGTGAGCTACCTATGAAACGATCTATGATGTTCATAAAAGCAGTTTTCTTGTTCCATCTTCAAAGAGGTGACTGTTTTTTGAGTGACTGACAGAGAGCAAGATTCTGCATCATGTGGCAGAAACTACCGACCTCATCATGGCCCATTTCCTTTCAAATTGTGCAGGAAAATAAATGATGAAAAAATGGGAAGGAAATGTTTCAGAAACAATCTTTCATGTTTCTAACCGCATTACACAACACATGGAAAGGCTAATACTGTATTTTGTCTCTTTTAGTATAACTCACGGCTGTGCTTTCAACAGAGGGGAAGAAAAGATTTAAATGCAGGTCTTGGTTTAATTTAGAACTGATTGCTCATTAATCTTTGGAATAGGTATGCAAGCTGTCTTCCAAATGAAGGGGAGGCTGTTGGCTGCTTACCCTAAACCCTACTGTGCTGTTTTCAATTTGCTTTTCCGAATGATATTTAGTTTTTCATTCGGTGTTTAATACTAAACATTAATGGGAAAATATTGCTTAATGAGCTGTTGTGTTGGGCAAAATGCAGTTAAACACGCCTCTTTTGCAAAAACTCGCCAGCTTGTGCCAGTATTTAGAGAGTGTCATTAATCACGAAGCATCTTATTCTCCTATATCCTGGAAGACAAGGGTTTTCTGATGTAATGGGAGCAGGCCATTTAAAATTGGGTGTGGGTTAAGATATAGGATACATAAGTAAGTGCCATCATTTGGTTCAATAACTATGAAGCAAATACCCTATTTATGGTTCATTGTGTTTCTGTTATGGATTTTATTAGCCCTGAAGGATAAATAAAGTCATGAAAGAGGAAGCCATCCTGATAATGCACCCGATTTGAAGAATTTGCCACTGGCAAAGAAGATCTGCTAAATAATCAAACGCCTAATAGATTAATACTAAAGGCAACAAATTTTAATGTAGGCATTTAAGTTCCCAGGGATCCTGCTTTGCATCCCAGATTTTCATGTGGCTTTGGACCTACAATTTAATCTGTAGGAAATGCAGGGAAGTGCAGCAAAGCATAATATACAACAATTCCTGACTTGCTACTATCACCAACACAATATTTTGAAAAAATATATTTAAATGCAATTGGTTCAAATTCTTCTATTAAGAGAAAAGGAAACCTAAGGAATTTCTGAATTATTATAAGTTCCAAATTAAATGAGAAAGAGAAAAATCATAATGTACACACTGAATACAAACTCAGAAAAAATCTATTGTCACTACCATTTTATTGCATAGTACTTATCATTTAGGAAGTGAAAAATAAAAAGTTTCTAAAATAAGTACGAGTATCGACAGGGTGGAGAAAAGATATGAAGCGGGCTTAAGCCACAAACATCCCTGAAGCACACAGGGCGAGGCGCAATGCCCCTTTTTGTCATCACTAATGGTCAGGAGGGAAAAAACCTTCCACTCTTTTTCATCATGAACCTATTAGGTTTGCTGCTTTGGAAGTGAAAGGACAATCTGAGTAAGAGGAAATACATGTCAGTCAGAAAGTTTTATTTACTGTAACCCCTTGTCGGTAACATGTGAAAGTGTAGATTCTGTTTTAAGAGAACTGCCACCCATCAGTCAAAAGAGAAACCTGAAATCTGAAATCTGTAAATGTTAGTCATCCGAGCTTTTCACAAGATTTTATTATATCCTAAAACTGGGTCTTACAAAATCAGGAAAATACTTAACAAAGTTTACTGCCAGGTGAATTTTTATTGTGATATGCAAATGTGGATTAAAATGCTCTTTAGTCATGTCAGGATCGTAACCTCTTATAAGAAAGAGGAGACTTGTATTCTTTCTGACTCCCCATAATTTCTAGAAAAGGACAAAATATATGATATACATTAAGAGGATTCAAAGTCTCACAAAGTCTTAGTGCTGAAAGGGCCTTAGGGATTCTCTAGACTTACTCATTCGTTTTTCAGATATGGAAATTAAGACTCAAAAGCTCTCAGTGTTTACCCAAGGACCTACTGCTAATTAGAAATAAGCCGGAAATTATGAAAGTGTTCTTCTGCCTCCTTCTCTGTTGTTGGTCAGTTTGATCATCACACACCCTTTGCCCATTTTTCTCTTACCAGTTATGTACATAACCCAATTAATGGTAAAGAAGGCCTTGACTAACATGGCCAAATGAGCTGATCTTCTATAATAACTAGCAATCTCTTATACAGCACATACTACCTACCTAATTTTTTAAGGGATTTACATATATTAACTCATTTAATCCTTCAGAACCCTATGAGGAATGTGCTGTTAGCATCACTGTTTCTTAGACTAGGATAACAATGCATAATTTGCAGAAATAGCATAGTTCACATGCTCACTTACTTTTCCAAAGCAGTTTTGCTCTGGTGTGGCCAGGTCCACAGAGATTCCCAGCCTCAAACATAAGCAAGGCCTAGAAACTGGCTTTTCCCTGTGAACACTTAGGAAATTTTAAGTCTGGGTTACCAGCTTGGACTTCCTTTCTTTAAAGTAGTTTTACTTCAGAGATGTTGTTGCTATTCTGTCCCTATTCTGCCCTGCAGCCTTCATTGGGACCTCTGTGTTCCAGGAAAGTAGTTTGGCCTGGTTTCAAACCATGGTTAGCGATGTGATGCCTCCTAGCCAACCCATTTTAAAATTCCTTGCAAAATTGAGACACCTCCCTTGAATTCTCTTGCTCCTCCTTGCTGCCTCCCAGCAACAAGATTGAGCAGGTACTTACTGTGTGTGGCAGGGCAAAAATTTGTTTTACTTCCCCTCCCCTATATATTCAAAATAACTTCATATTTCCCCCTAAATTTATATAATTCAAAACTCTTGGCTATTTCTTCACAGAGCATATGGCTGCTTTGAGGTGACTTTCTCCTCTACCTCTAGAAGGTAAACAGGCTGACATAATTTTTTAATTACCCAGAGTGTACTGTTGGAAGCCCTGTATAACAGCCCCTGCCTTACACATAGAGTGGACATTTCCATAATATCATTTAAATACTGTTTTCATTTGGGAGAGGGGTTCATAATTTAGGATTGAGAATGAGCTAATGTTTCTAAATTTCACTGTAGAAACTTTTTACCCCCTTGTTAATTGCTTTGATGGTATAGGAAAATAGGGTTGGAGGGAGAATACCAGTTTATCCTGTTGAGAAAAATGGCTGCCACAATGTGAAACATAGTCATTCATTTGTTCATTTGTTTATTCGAATGCATGCAGTTATTCAAATGCCTACTTTCAAATGATTTTGTTACAACGCAACATTTAAAACGTTGCTTAATCATTAAAAGAAAAAAAAGACACGCAAGAATTACACAGTAAAATGCCATAAAAAGTGTTGAGTGCATGACCGGGAAGGTGATTATACTTGAAATTTAAGATTAGTTATTAAGATTGAGTATAAATTGTTGCTCTGGGTCTCCTGAAGGCCAATTTTAAAAGGGAAGAGCAATGGGTTGGATACCTGCCATCATCTAGTAAAGGGAGACTTACTTGTTCATTAGCAAATTCATACTCTTCTTCAATGCTGAATTGGGGGGGGCTTCATATGACCCTTTAAGAGGGGGCTTAAAGAACAGAATAGATGTTATCCTTCATAGCAATTTTTTATAATTACTTGGATTTCTAAACACAGTTGTTTCATTGGAAAAACTAAAAGGATAATTATGGTCACAAGTCCTTAAAACTATCTATTGAATTGCACTAAGGGCAATAAAATTACTTTGAACATTACACTATTTCCAGGTATATGATAATTTATAGGGAAAACAATATCATTTGGGAAAATATTTTCTATTAAAATTGAAATTATGCAGATAATATACAGAAGCAAGTGATAAAATACATGATTTTGAAGCAGAGTAATACAAGTAAAGAAGATAGATATAACTTTGTAGCATTTGTAATCTAGTTTAAGTCATTTTCCAGTTAGTGAAAACACACACCAAAAATGCAGATTTTTTCAAAAATATAAATAATTTGAAGGCTTAGTCAATGATAAAAAATGATGCTTTTTAATTTTACTTTATACACGTTAATTCATATGGAATCAGAAGACACAGTAAAGGATTCTCTTTTTGTACCCTGATTCCATATTCTCAGAGAAACTTATTGTTTACAAATTTAAATCAGTTGGTTTTGAAAGGATTGTAAATTAGTTTTCTTAAGATTTGGGGGAAATGACAACCAATAAATTTGCATTTGTGTGAAGCTTTCATAGAATGCATCTACATAATGATTCATGATTTTGTATAAATCATTTTATATATAAATTCATTTAAGGTTCGGTTAAATGATTATTTTCAATATGAATCCTTAATGTAAAAAAACAGATGCCCTTGTACTCACCACTTATACTTAGCAGATTTAAAATTTACTTTGCTTCTGATAGCTTAATTTTTTAAAGAAAGAAATAAAACATTATAGATACAGGGCCCTTGCTCCTCCTTCCTGCCCAGAGGTGTCATTTCCATATTGTTTTTTTTTCATTTTCTTACATACTCCCCAGACAATATATGATATTGTTTTCCTATTTTGTTTTACGCAAATTAAATTATATCATGCATTCTCCTTTTGCAACTTTAGTTTTAAATTGAATCATATTAAGAATATTTTAATGATAACAAATTTGATTAGCTGTACTTAGTCAAATACAGTCACAAAACTAATAAGTTACTCTAAATGAATAATAAACTTGAACATATTCAAAAATGAAATATGTTTTGATATCTTTGTCAAGTATATTATGTGGAGTTTACGTGAGTACAGCAAAGTTAATATGAATAGCTAGGCCACTTTTGTAAATAACAGTATTTGTTTAAAAGTGGACATCATTCAGTATCCAGAGGGAAAGTCCTGGCAATTTCTTTCTGAAAGTTCTCTCCTTTATTCTGGAACTGTATTTTTTATTTTAGAGGGGGAAGAGTGGTGCTAAAGAAAAAGGAATGAGATCAGTAGCTCTCTTACAGCACTTGCTGAATTCTAGGTATAATCAGAGAGCTAATATGGTTTTATGATGATGAAAGCACTCTACTTAGAAAAAAGAATGGAAAAAAGGAGATATTTGGGCCCTGAATTTAAAGTGAGACAAATGTCACTGTATGAAATGGACTATTATGGGTTTATCTTCAATTCATTTCAGAAACACACTACAGTAGACCAGTGGACCAGATAATCACATATAGTTGAAAGTATGAGCGATACAGTGTAGCCATTCATTGCTTTTACATTATGTAGCAGGCAGAAAATTGGTAAGAATTCACAATGCCTGTAAATAGCAACCTCTTCTGAATAGAGGTTTCCAGAATGCTTACTAAATAAGACAATGGAAGCTTTGCTAAATCAACTGGTTTTCTCATGTCAGCCACAGAAGTACACCTGAAGAATACTCTTTCAGCAATATAGTTCTGCATTTTATGTAATATACTTAATTTTCAAAAAAATGTAAAGGGTTGGCTAAGGTATGTCCTACCTACACTCAGCAACCTGTTTTGCATCTCTCCTTTTTCCTTTATTGACTCCGGTTTTCCATTCATTAATTTTTAAACTCCAATGATGTATTCTTTAGCCACTCTCTGGCTTGATATAAGAACGTGTCCCCGCACCATGCCTCAATCCCACTATTAAATGAATTTTATATTATGCAGACCAGGTCTAGGTCTTTGAAACAAGGTGGATGTCCTGATAATTGTGACTAATTCAGGTCCAAAAAATAGATTTTTATTGAATCACATTAGGGACTTGGGATATGCTCAGCAACAAAGTCTTAGCAAAATTAATTTGGAAAATTTGATTAAGTATACAGTACAGTGTATGCCTAATCAAACTTAATTTTACTCAGACCTATTTAGCCAGGTTTGCAAATATAGAAGCCACATTTTAACGAGATAAACCTCCACCCTGTCTGAAGCCACTGAATGAATACCAGCTGCTTATTTTACTTCCTAATATGTGGATGTGGGTTCGGGGTCGCAGAATGGAATTTACCCAAGAGTTGTTGATTCAGCTAAAACAAAAATGCCACGTCAAACCTCCTTTTGCAGTTAGTGCTAGTCAATGCCAGGAAATAGCTTTTTGAAACTGAGTTCTTAAATTTAATCTCCACTTGATTGAATTAAGCACACATATCTGAAAAGAAAGAAAAAGAAAAAAATTATCTTGTTGCCAAAATGTTAAGGAAAGGAAAGGCTGGACCTTCGGAAGGGAAAATATCCTGACATCACCTTATTTCAAGGGCACAGACAGGGAATAGTTTCAGCATTTTTTTTTTTTAATTAAGAAAGGTTACACATTTGTATTCTGACAGCCATTTTATTGTTTTCATTAAAGACTGAAGAATGGAAGACTATGAGAATATTCAGCTGCAACTGATAAGGATTTTTTTTTCTTTAAAGATGACCCCAACCTGTGGAAGATGATTTATGAAATCATGGTTTTCATTATTGACCTTGGTGCTGACTATGTTGTTTTTGATTGATGGGCCTGTAATTTTTGTCTTCTTTTGGCTTCAGCAGAGAACAAGGGCATAAGAACACTGCTAGTGGAGGAAATGATACAAAGAGTGGCAATATTTAGGGACAGGTAGTTAAAGAAAGGTAATGAAAAGTATTAAAATAGCTTTGAGATACCATAAAGCTGAGGCTTTACTTTGTGTTTTCAAAATAGAGGATTTATTACTTTTAAAGAAGGCTAGATAAACTATGGCAGGCGATTTGTAAAAATTTTCATTTGCTACTGAAGAAAATCATGCTAAAATGCAAAATAAGGGACATTTCATTCCCTGTGGCATATATTATGTTCACATCAATGGAGAAGAACATCTGTCATTTTACCAGGAAAATAAATTATTTTTTCCTGTTTATATAGAGTATATAAGAAAATGTCTTTTTGCTAGAGTTATTATCTCGTCAGCTTAAATTACAAAGAATTTTCCATCACATTATTAATGTCTGTTATGAAAAATTTTTCCTTCTTTTGTCCATCTCAAGTTGATGTGCTTTTTGTATTGTATATGTGAGCTTATATTCTCTTTAAAACTTCTCAATGTAATATAGGCAAGCTTACAAATTAGTGGGAATAGGTTTCAGTAGAGACTGGAACACAAAACACCTTGTTAAGTTCCACTAGGAATACAAAGAGTGAGAAACATCTGCATCCCTCATCTTTGAAGTGCTTCCTATTAATTATCAGGATCTAATCTCAGTTAATTTTTCATTCCTTCCAATTTCCTCAGATAAAGGCAACTTAAAAATTTTAAAACAGAGTAGTTTTAAAAGCTACTTATATTTTATAGAATTCTTTATATACATTTGATACAACTCTTTAGCAATGGTTACTAGCACTCTTTTTTAAGGAATTCGTATTTGTCTCCATATAGTCCTTAACCTATCCATATATACATTCTTATTGGATATACTGAACTGTTTTATGTCCATTCATTAGAAAAATACTAGGGCTGGACTCAGTACCATGAAGTATTTGGTATAAAACCTGTGGGACCCTTTTTAAGAAAAGAATATAAAACTATGAATACAAACATTATATCAAGAAGTAAATATTTATTTAGAAGAGAGCTGTACAAATGAGAATCCCTGAAAGTCAAGCTTAATTGACTTCATGGTAAAAACTTTCTCTACATTTTTTTTAATGGAGCAAAGAAAAGAAAATTATGAAACAGCTGAAAGACATTATTTTTAATGACCTAACCAATCAACACCATTGTCCTCTTCCTCCTCCTTCTCCTTATCATCATTATCATCATTTATTGAGCATTGTAACAAGCCAGGCACTGAGTAAGGGATTTACGAGATCTCTGGTAATTCTCACAACCACACTAGGAGGTACAGAATCTTCTTATCTGCATTTAAGAGATAAGACAATTATGACCTGAGGAGATTAAATAACATGCCCCTTAGAACATGAGGCTCTCAAGTGCAGGATGAAAAGTCCCAGCCCAAGTTTATAGGAACTTGGATTCACCCAAATTAAACACAATGCTGCAGCACAATGAAAAAACCACAAGCACAATGCAAAACTAATACAAAGATTTTCATATTCACTCAGAGCAATACTCAACTTTATGGTGATTGTATATGTCAAAAATACTTCAGAATTTTTAAAGCGACAGATTTAACATCAGAATCTTTCTGGGTATTAATACTGAAGAGTAGTGGAATCTTCAAAGCTCGTCACAATTTCACGCCTCATTGACTTCATTTATCCTGTGTGTTTATGAAAAGAGTGGTTTTCTTTAATGAGCAAAGGAAGAATTACCACAACAAATTACTTGGTTTCCAAATTTCACCTCGTTGTTTATAACTAACTAAACTTTAACAGCAGTTCAATGAGAAATGTCAAGGCTTATCTAAATTTAAACATAGCTACTCTGTAAGTAGAGGATGAGGAAAAAGATTTTAAAAATAGTTTTTTCTTGGTTATACTCTTTTTATTTTTTAACGTTTTATTAGAGAAGAGAGCTTACAAAACAATCATGCATAATGTACAGAATTCCCATACATCTCCCTTCCACCAACATCTTACATCGTTGTGGAACATTTTTTACAGATTATGAAAGAACATTATCAGACTATTACCACTATGGTCCATAGCGTACACTTGGTATATTTTTTTCCATATTCCCCCTATTATTCACACCGTGTATTAGTATTGTACATTTATAATAGTCTTGAGGGAACACGCTCATATTTATACTCTTTAACCACAGTCCATTTTCCACCACGTGGCTTACTGTATGCAATACAGTCCCATGCCATGTACATTCTATCCAAAGTGTATCTTTAGTGGCTTTCACTCTCATCACAGAGTTGTGCAGTCATCATGCCAGTAAACCTTTGAACATTTCCCTTCATTCAAAGGGTCTATCACTGATCCTTAGCACTGATATAGTACCTTCTTTGGCATTGATGCAATAATATTACAATATTGTTGTTAACTATAGTCCATAAATTACAGTAATTATACTTTTCCCATGCATCACTATATTCTTACCACTTTGTAATAGTGATGTGCATTTGTTCTAGTTCATAGAAGGACATTCTTATATTTGCATTATTAACCCTAATCCTCATCCACCTCTGGATTCACTATGTTATTCAATCCCTAGATTATTTTCTAGCTTTCTTTCAGTTGACATTTACATCCCTAACTACCCTCACTTTAAGTAGTTTAAACAGAATTGTGGCTTACAAATTGAGAAGAAAACTGGAAGGCCAGGCTCTAGGCTCTGCTTCTAAGAATGATTGCCACCTAGAGTCGCTTTCCTTGACCTTTACTGGGAAAGCTCCTGCTGCCTTTTTAAAAAGTCGTTCAGTCAAGAAGCTGCTAACAGAGACACTGACTGCTAGAATCTACAGGAGCAAAATTGATTCATGGCACTCTGCTTGTCCTCCATTTAACTCAGTTCTGAAGTGAAATCCAACATATCTGCATTTGCTGGGTAGAAACCTTGATTTAATCTAAGACCATGGTGGCAAATGAGTCAGGAAACAGCTTTATTTTGACAGTTTGAAATTCTTCTGTGAATCCCAATAAGAAAAAGATTGTTTTTGAACTGATCCGTTCCTCACTTTAGATCACTTGATTAAATCGCTTTTGATTGGACTACTTTAGTTATTCATGAACCAACTTGGGTCTCTGGCCTCCTGCTAGATCTTATCTAGGTCTGAAACAGACAGAGAAAGGAAGCTGTCCTACTGATCCTGCCGTGTGACAGAGGGGACTGCAGAGGGCTGAGAGGGATCCCGGAATTTGGAACCAGCAGAGCACAAGAGGCATGGAAAGAGGCTACTGAGAGGATGGGCTCATGAAGCAGCTCAAGAGAACATGAGACTTATGCCTGATATTGAGAAAGCATCAGCTGAACTCAGAAAGCAGAGCAGCCGAGACGAGACTGAGAGGAGGCCTGGTCAGGGACATGTCCTATACCTGGTTGCTCACAGCTGAGCTTTGGGAGACAAAAGCTTCTGGAGAAGGCAGAGACCTCAGCAAAGATCAGCAGCCATCTTCCCCACGTGGCAGGATTCCAGAATCAGCACTAGCTGACTTTGGCGAGGAAACATCTCTGTTGGTGCTTTGATTTGGACATTTCACATCCTTGGAACCTTAAGCTTTTACTCCAAATTAATCCCTTTATAAAAGCAATCCCATTTATGGTAATTTGCATCAACAGCCCAGTGGCAAACTAAGACAATTATCTTCCAGTTTCTGTACTGTAGAAAGGTACACAAGGAGGTAAAAAAAAATGGGTATTAAAAAGCCAATCCACAACATCTGCCACAAATTGATTATTCTCTTTGTGACTATATGATGTGCTTGTTCTGATCATGAAATGAGATAAGATATGAGTTTAAAATTTCAGGTCTCATTTAAATGTAAATTGTTATCATTAATAATTCATTTATTTAAAGCAACATTTATTTAGAGCATATAATGTCCCAAGTGCTATTTTAAATGCTTTATATCAAATAATTTGTTTGATGTGACAACAATCCTATAAAAAAAATCAAGGTAGAACTTTAATTATCATGCCCAGGTTCACAGATCTCACCTATGTTCCAGTTAGTTTTGAGCCCGCTTTTCCTGCTCTAGTCTGCACATTTACTTCTATGAAATTCTAAGTCTCCATGGGAGGCCAAGACACAATTACACTTTCATTGAACATCTAGATGCTTTCCAACTTGATTAATGTTAGAACATGACACATACCAAAAAATTCAAGTAATACACAACAGCCACAAACATACACATACAGGTTTCCTGACATAGGAGATAAATAAGGTAGGCCCAAAACTGAAGAGAGGTGGCAGAAAGGAGAAGTAAAGCCCAACCTCCCCTCATGTAAAATTCAAAATAAATGATTATTTTGTGATTTATCTACCCATGATAGCCATTCTGAATTTTTGCTGCATAAAAGTGAGGAAAATATGTGTTTTAACTTAAATACATTTTGCCTTAAGGAGCTTCAGACAGTTTGAACTTGAAATGCAGCCTGAGAATGAATATTTAATTTCACTTTCCTTATAAGTGAAGTTGAATCACTTTTGCAAGTCTGAGGGTGACAGTTTCAAATTTCAGCTCAGGCAGGCAATCAACAGAGAATAATATTACAGCTGGGAAAAAGTTGGTGATTCAGTAATGGCATTTTAATGTTACGGAACAGAGTATTGGTATAGAAATTTGCAGTCCCTTGTGATAGCTTTCTGTTGACTTAACAATCGATACCATCATAACAATAAAAATATGCAAGTCCCTAGCTATAGGCAATGCCTAAGAATGAGAACTTGTCTATCATTTGTTACACCTTCCAAGTTTCCTTATACAACAAAGTATTTTCTGGTGCATTTAATCTAGTGTTATAAGGCAAGGTATAGACATTAAAAGATATTGAAAAAAAATTTCAGCTGCAATTTAGTAAAGCAAGGTGGTTCTAAGGAACAGTTTTCAGGTGAGCTTCTAAGTCTATTAATAATTTGCATTTTATTTTAGATTCAAGTAGCTTCAAATGCAATAGATGGTATCTTACCATCATTAAGCATTTATTAAAGCTTTCTCATTGCTTGGCGCCATAATCAGAACTTAAAACAGACATGGTCTCTGTCCATTAGAACAGGGCAGCCTGTGACCTGCTCAGTCACTGCAGGATGGACTCCAAGCCACTCAGGGTTGTTACTTACTGAGGTAAAGAAAAATGACTATAATGGCCTGGTCATTTCTATTAATGATGGTTATGAATTGATCTTTCTTATGATCCATGAGCATTTTCTCATTTCTGATGTGTTTTTCTATTTCTAGGGAACCTTGAAAAAGCCTTTTATTATGTCCCTGTTTAGGGATGGGAGGAAAGCGTGACAATTATCCAGTCTTGTTTTCGGGGTAATTTACCTCTTCTACTTGTTTAAACTTACAAGCCTACAAAAGGCAATGCGATTTTTTTTCCCCTCTCACCACCAAATATTATAATTCCTGCACCATTATTTGTTTAGTTCATAAAAGTTTATAGTGGGGAAGCAGACTTGGTCCAGTGGGTAGGGCATCCATCTACCACATGGGAGGTCCGCAGTTCAAACCCTGGGCCTCCTTGATCCGTGTGGAGCTGGCCTATGTGCAGTGCTGATGCGCACAAGGAGTGCTGTACCATGCATGGATGTCCCCCGTGTAGGGGAGCCTCACGTGCAAGGAGTGCACCTGTAAGGAGAACCGCCCAGTGTGAAAGAAAGTGCAGCCTGCCCAGGAATGGCGCCACACACATGGAGAGCTGACACAAGATGATGCAACAAAAAGAAACCCAGATTTCTGGTGCCACTGATAAGTATAGAGGTGGTCACAGAAGAACACACAATGAATGGCCACAGAGAGCAGACAACTGACAACTGGGGGGGGGGGCGGGGGAGAGAAACAAATAAAAAAATAAATCTTAAAAAAAAAGTTTATAGTTAATGTCTATCTGCCAAGAATAGGGAAGAAAATGAGTCATGATGCCTACCCTCAAGGAGCATATAATCTAGCAAAAGAAATAAGGAAGCAGTATTAAAAACCTAGTGTAAGACCATGGGTAGGAGATATACTCTTCATATGCACAAAAAAATGATATGGGAGCACAGCTCTTTGCATTGATAGTGAATGCATCTCATGGGAAATGTAGTCAAAAGAGGTTTTGAATGATGAACAGGATGATCCCAGGCTGAGAAAGGTAGGAAGGACACTAAAGAAATAGAGTAATATTAGCAGAGGTACATCACCCTCAAAGATCACAGTCTGTCTGGAGATGATACATAAGCTGATGTCATAGTTAATTTTATGTGTCATCTTGGTTAAGCTATAGCATCTAGTTATTTAATCAAATACTAAGGTAGGTTTTGCTGTTAAGCTATTTTGTAGATATCATCTATAATCAATTGACTTTAAGTAGAGGAGATTTTTCTTGATAATATCGGTAGTCCTCATGAAAGCTTTAAGGTAAAAAACTGAAGTTTCTTGGAGTTTCAACTCCTGCATGTATTTCCAGCCTACCGGCCAGCCTTAGGAATTTCAGATTTGCCAGCTCTGCAATTGAATGAGCCAATTTGGTAAAATAAATGAATCGTATATTATTCCTTAAAATAAGTCATGTTTGTGTGTGTGTATGTATTTTTTAATTGATTCTATTTCTCTGGAGACATACAAATTTTGGTAGTGGGAAGTGGAATGCTGTTGTAACAAATACCTTAAAAATGTGGAAGGAAGTGACTTTGGAAATGGGTAATGGGAATTCCAAACCCTCTTCCTTCATCATCTGGGGCCTTGGGGACAGAGCATCAAGCTATAAATGATTATTCTTAGGCCTTGAAGCCTAATGGAATTTGCCCTGTTAGGCTTTGGACTTGCTTGAAACCCAGGACTCCTTTTTGCCTCCTAATTTCTCACTTTTGGAAAGGGAATGTCAATCCTGTGACTGGCCCAACATTGCATTTTGGAAGCACACAACTTATTTTCTAATTTCAAAAGTCTACAGATACAGAGCAATTTTGCTCCAGCATGGCCCATACCCAGAATCTCATCCATTCCTGACTTAGATGAGTTAGAAGATGAGACTTGGGAATTTTTGAGTTGATTATATTTAGATGAGATTTAAGACTTAGATTTGATGCTGGAATATATTAAGGTTTTCAGAGATGTTAGGATGGGGTGAATATATATATATATATATGTTTTGCTTGTGGAACAGATTTGAATTTTGGGGGCCAGAGGATGGACTATCCTAGACTGAGCAGTGTCCCCCCAAGTTTATGTGTACTAGGAACCTCAGAATATGACTTTTTTTGCAGATAAAGTAATTATTTTAAGATGAGGTCATACCAGATTAGAGTGGGCTCTAAACCCAATCCCTGGTGTGTTCTTATAAGAGGAGACACAGTGACCCAGAAGACACAGACACACACAGATGAGAATGCCATTTGAATATGGAGATTGGAATGGTGCATTGACAAGCCAAGAAATTCCAAGGATTGCTGGCAACTATCAGAGGCTAAAAGAGACAGAACAGATTCTCCTACAAAACCCCCAGAAAGAACCAACTCTGATAATACTTTGATTTCAGACTTCCAGCCTCCATAGCTATGAGACAGTAAATTTCAGTTTTAAGTCACCCAGTTTGTGGTAATTTGTTATGGCAGTATGTATAGTAGTAGAATTTCTGAAGATAAAGCTGGAAAGGAATCCAGATGCCATTTTTTTAAGAAACATGTTTGCTCTGCTGAGATATTTGAATTTATCCTAATTCAATTGGCAGAATATGAAGGGCATTGATTTATTAAGACTTTTGGAGAAGATAACCATGGGAGTGCATGTTTACTCAGAGAGTATTTTACCTCATAAACATTGCTCATTCTGTGTCAGATCCTATGTCACTGATTCCTTCCCTGGCAGGTAAATTTATTAATTCACTCTTATACCCAGCCACCTCTTTCACATATATTTATTGAGTATCCCTTATGCTTGTCATAGCTCTTGGCTATGGGGATACAGGGAAAAATTACATTGATATGGTCTTGTGCTTGTTGTTTCAGTCTATTGAGGATGTGTGAATTGTCCACTGCTATATAATAAACCACATGAAACCCAGAGGTTTAAGACAACCAGCCTGTTATTTGTCACAATTCTTTGGTTGCCTGAGCAATGTTCTATTGGTCTCACCTGGGCTTACTCTTGGGACTGTGTTCTGCTGATAGGTCAGCTAACTTGGTGGTCTATGACAGTGTTACTTATATGTCTGGTTCCTTATCAGAGATGGCTGGACCTTTCTCTCCACATCTAGTCTTCTTCACCTGATGTAGAAGCATTTCGAGAGGCACAAGGAAGTGGCAAGCCCTCTCAGGGTCACAGTTCAAAAGATGGACAATATTACTTCTATCCATTCTATGGGTCAAAGTAGGTCAGAGGACCAGCCCAGATTCCATGAGAAATAGACTATCCCTTGATGGGAGAAGCTACAAAGAAGAATGGCTATATTGAATATACCACAGGGGAAGGAAAGGTCAAAAAATAAATAATTACAACTATCAACAACTGTATTGAAAGGTAAATAGCTAGTCATAAGATTGAGATGAGTCTAGCAGACCATTTTAGAAAGAGTGACCAGCCCGAACTTTCTAAGAAGATGATATTTATCTGCAAGCTGAAAGATAAAACAAGGCGGCCAGGATGATGGGTCAACTTGAAGAGGCAGGAAAGTAAAGAGTCTGTGTGTTTGAGGAGGAGAAATGAGGTCAGTATGTCTGAAGAATAGTGAACCAAGGGCCAAGTGGCTTGAAGTGAAGTGAGATTTGTAGTTGGGACCCATTCCTAATTTCTAAATTTGAGGATTATGGTAAGAAGTTTAAATTCCTGTTCCATTATTTCTCATGCATGCTCTGTATCCACTATTGATTTATCAGTTTTTAAAGGATGTGGTGATCTCTTATGTCCACATATATAAAAAGGAAAAACCTATGTTTTGCACATAATGGGTGCTCAATGAATGTTTGTGATATGAATGAAAAAGGTCAAGAAAGAAAGGGATACCAACAACAAATATGAAAATATTGCAATTTAAATCAGCTATTGAAAAGGTGGATGCTTTGCAGAGGATTTTGACTTTATTATCTTTTGGATCTTACAATGATTTTGTGAAGCTGATGGGATCAATATTATTCTTTCCCCCTTTGTAAAGAAGAAAGAAATGAAGCTTAGATAAATCAAGTTACTTACTCAAATGTACCCAGAAACTATTGGTGGACCTCATTATCCTATTCAGCAAACTATATATCCTTTCATGCTCTCTCTTCCATAAAGAAAAAAAAAGGGGTTGACCCTGGGGTGGGAGACAATATCAATAAACGAGAGAAAATTATACACCAGTGTTTTCTTGAAATAATATTTCTCAACTATGGTCTAGACTTACCGTGGAAGAGAGTCATCTGGTGTGTTTGGTAAAATGCAGGCTACCAATACAGACTTACAAAATCAAACGGTCCCCAGGAGGAATCTGGTAATATGTACCTTTACCCCCACCCCCACCCTGCCTTCGCAGACACAGTGATTTATAGATACTACATTTTGTAAAACAATGTATTTTTTTTTTTTTGCCTTTTCATTTTTTATTTTTTAAAAGATACTTAGATTACATAAATGTTACAGAGAATATATGGGGGATTCCCATATGCCCTGCTCCCCAACCTCCTTCATTTTTCCATATTAGCAACATCTTTTGTTAGCGTGTTATATTTGTTGCAATTGATATACACATTTTGAAGCATTGCCACTAAACATGGATTATAGTTTACACTGTTGTTTATACTCTCTCCCACTCAATTCTGTAGGTTATGGCAAGATATATAATGGTCTGTATCTGTAATTGTAATGTCATTCAGGATGATTCCCGAGTCCTGAAAATGCCCCTGTGTTATACCTGTTCTACCCTCTCCCTACCCTCAGAACCGCCAGTGGCCCCTGCCTCCACACAGTGATATTTCTTCCATTGCTCGAATCACAATAAATCTATGATAGAACACCAGTAAGTCTACTTTCATCTATAGTTCATTCCCCAATCCTAAGGATTCTGGTATGGTGATGCCCACTCCCCCTTTAATTAAGGAGGGACTTCAATCCCATATGGCTGAAGGATGGGACTCTCTTGATCACCATTGTAGACACTCTCAGCTCCTTGATATGTTGGTTATCCATCTTCTCCTCCTTGTTAGTTTTCCTGGGTGAGTCCTATGAACTGGAGAGTAGGTGATGCAACTCCATTGAGATTCAGGGCCCAGTTGGCACATGGGCAGCCGAAATATTTAAGTCTCTTGGATGTACACCTACCAACTTTAGTACTAATTATACATTCAAATTGAAGGACAGAAGAGCCTATGTGTAGAGAAACCGCAACTGAGTTCAACTCTGTTGTACTAGGGAGCATAAATTCCAAAGTAGGGCCTACTGGCAAGGGACCAGACACCTGAGCTATGTGCCCTGAGTATAGTGTCTGGATGTCTCCAGAGTCCTCAGGAGTTCCATTATTTGGAGTAGTATCTACATTGATTGTCAATGACATCTTGTTGTAATGTGCATAAACATTACCTCTGGAATGACTTTCTGACTCATTTTGAAGTCTCATAGCCATATAAAGTAATTTGTCTTTACCTTTTCCCTGTTTTGGTCAAGTTCTTTTTTTTTTTCCTTCTCCCAATTGCATTGTTGTTACTTAGTAGCAATACCTTAGTGCCAGGGAGGCTTATCCCCGGGAGTCATGTCCCATGCTAGGAGAAAGTTATTGCATTTATATACTGAGTTTGGCTTAGATAGAGGCCACATTTGAGCAACAAGAAGGCTCCCAGTAGGTAACTCTTAGGCACCCTACAATACTAGGCTAAGTTTTGCTTTCAAGAGCAAAGGCTCATAACCATAGTCATCAATATCAAGGGCCCATCACTGGATCATCCTTCACTAGTCATTGTCCCCATATTTGGGGGATTGTTGCTGTTCCATTAGAGAATGTGGCAGAGCTCCCCAAGATGAGAATTTGATATTCTTTTGGTTATTGTGTAAATCTCCACCCACTAGGACAATACCCTGTGAATATTTGAACATTTTTATATGCCTTACGTGTATGTCCAGGTGAACTTCCTCCCATTGTATCCCCCATCACTGACACGCCTCACCAAAGATCTTCTCTACCACAGTTGCAGCCCTTCTGTGATCCAAAACATTTTAAAAAATGAAGCCTATAAATAGGCCACATACAACTAATAAGAAAATGAAATAATAAAGATAATTTTAAACATAAGAAATAAAATACTGAAAAATTAAAAATTAAAAAATAAAATTAAAAATTGGGGTATTAAAAAATAATGAAAAATATTAAAAATTTTTTGACATTTTGTCCTTCATCACTGTAAGATCGGTTGCCCTGTATGTACGGTGACATTTTCTTCCATTTATTCCCCCAGTGTCTTACTTTTTTTCATTTTGTCTTCAAAGAAGTTTTAGGTCACAGTGAAGTTTTATGCAGAATACAGGGGACCCCCATTTACCCAACATCCCCCCTGCCCTTTTCCTCTTCCTGTATTAGTAACCTTTTTATATGCAGATGATACATTTCTTACAACTCATGTATAACTATTGAAACATAGCTATTAACCATGGTCAATGGTTTACATTATGGTCTACAATTTGGACCATACACTTTTATAAATTTTTGATAAAATTTAACATGGCCTGTATCCATCAATGCAAGATCATGCAGAACACTTCCATCATCCCCAAAATACCCCCTGTTCCATCTATTCTGTTCCTCCCTCCCCCTTTCCTTGGGGCCCATGGTGACCCCTCCCTGAAGGACAAGATTCCTAGTTACTTGCAACACTAAGGGCTTGACATACTGGTCTGACTCCCCCCTATTAGGCACTGCCTATGCTCTTGAGAGACTCCCACCTCTCACCCCCTCACCCTCCTGTTTGAGAACGTAGCAGCCTCCCCAGAATGGAAATCCAACTCCTTCCCACTCATCATATGGGTCTCCACACACCATAACAAAGTGATCACTCGCACACTCCATGGGAGCCTGCCCCAATATCTTAATGCTTCTTTATAGCATAAGAATATTTTATTCTGATAACTTTTGGCAAATATGCTGCTCCATTGTTTAAGAATGATATACTCTTGCACTTCCAAACTGTATGTAATAAGCATTTTGTGGAAGGATTTAACTAATTCTTAAGGGAACATTTTACAGTGAGATTTTCATCACATCAGTATTTCAACAAATTGCCTTCAATGTTTGCTTCTATTTTATTAAAAGTTTGCTCTTCATTTAAGTTGGCCCCTGTCAAGTTATCTAGACATCATTCATAAGCATTTGTACGTCTATGTTCTTCATATCCTTTTAGAGTGCAGGAGGAAAGAAAATAGTTTAAATGTTTTGGCAAATAAAATTGCTAACCTTCAGAGATCATTATTTTTTTCTTAATATGTTTTGTGTAGCTTTGTTAAAAATATTAAATTTTGCATTTTTAAAAAAATCTAAATTTTAAAGAAAAACTTCCTTGATCATAAAAAATTGGTCACACATTTTAAAAAGTAGTTTATTATATAGATCAGTGCTGTCCAGTAGAAATGTTTTACATTACATATGTAATTCTAAATATTTTAGTAGCTATGTGTAAAAGATTTATTTATGTACCCCAATTTAGACATGCCCTTAATTTTAATCCACAATTCTGGGGGTGTGAACCCCATTGTGAATAGGGCATCATGAAATTGTTATTTTAAATTAAAGTGTGACCCAATTGAACAAGGTTGGTCTTAACCCATATTATTGGAGGTTTTATAAAGAGAAAGAACCTGGAAGCCAGAGTCAGAGAGAGTCACAGGGAGGAGCCAGAAGCAGGACGTCGGCAGGAATCCAAATGGGAAAAGAGAGGATTTGTGAGTTGGGGCACAGATGGAAAGCAATGAACGGCAAGGATTGCAGCAAGCCAGAACCTGATGCTACTGTCCTTGGGAGGAAGCAAGCCTCCTAGCTGCTGAAATTGTGAGAAAACAGATTCCCATTACTTATGTCAATCCACTGTACAGTTTTATACATAGCAGCCTGAGACACCATGTTAAGAAAAAAATTAAAAGTACACTTGCACTAAAACAATAATATCTTACACTTCGCATCAAAGTGAAAAATGAAGTCCGACCAAAACAATAAAGTGGCATTTAATGGAAAAATTTTACTCTGCTTCAGTTTCTAAATTTAAAATTGAATTAACTAAATTTAGCCATGGGTCACATTTCAAATGCTCAATAGCCACATTATACTACCATTTTGGAGAGTGCAGAGAGAAAGCCAAAACTGGCCGTGGACATAATGGCACAAATAAAGAAACTTTTCCTCACCTGCTATATTAATGAAGCCCTTATAACCTTTATAGCACTAGCTCCAGACCAGAAGATCATTGTAAGTTTCCCAGATTTTCTGAATTTTCTTGAATCTCTACCTTCTTTTTTGGTGGATGACAGTGCTTCCTCAGAAAAAATAACTTTGTTCTCCAGTTTCCTTATTCTTTCCAGAGAGCATAATGATTCAGATTAAATAAAACACCCAACACCCTGCTCAAAGCACCCTCAAAAGTGATTTTGCAATTTGACTGATGGAGTGGAGATCTTTTGGTCAGTTTGATTTTCGGGTTTTTAGAATACAATGACTACAATGATAGCATTACTTGGGATTTTCATTTTACCTAATTGTGTATTATGCCTGCATATTGGACCTGTTAAAATTCATTGGTATGATTATTGTTGCTTAATATTGAGAAAGTGACTTTTTAATTCTTAGTAAATGTGACTTATATATATAAGCCCAAAATTGTAGAAGAAGCATTTGATGAGGAAGAGATTGTTCATAGTTGCTGAAAGAAAATGGGATGAGGAAGGAATGAAAAAGCTTATGATGAATACCGAGGAAATTTTCCTAAAATCACACGGTTCTTTTACCCTCAGCTGTTAATGAAATTCTTTATGACACAAGAGCATGTTTTACATTTGAGAGTCAGCAAAATGTTTTGTGATGACTCACAGAGTGATGAAAACTCGAGTCTAAGACTGCTACATTCCCCTGTGAAGTGAGTCTCCCAGAAAAGGAGACCTTGTTGTCATTGGAAAGCAGAGCACAAGCATAAGCTCCACAAGGAATATACATATAATTTCAAAATCTCACTCTGAAATACTCTGAAGGCTATGCATATTTAAATTTTAAATGAAAGGTGATTTTATTTTTGCTATTTCTTAAGTTTGACCCTGATGTTGAACTATCTATTTAATGGCATATAGTTGAGATTTCTTATGGTTTGCTTTGGATTTAAAAGTTCCTTGTGGTTATTGTCCTATGGATATATTATAACTAATGAATTAATCGAACTATTAGAGATTTAGTTCAACTTAATAAAGTTCTTGCAAAAACTAATTATCTCATATCAGATACCAACTGTCAAGTATTTTGTGATTTTTTTAATGTCATACAAATAAAAAATGCTATGTGGAAAAAGGTAAAAAGTGCAAGGTATTTCCTTGTCATCCAGGGAGTATATCTTGTTAGCATTGAAAAGGGCATTAATTATTGAACTATTAATTTTGGTATCAGTGAAAGGTGGGCTACAGGAATAAATTAGAAGAGGAGGGAACATATAGGAAAATCCAGCCAGTAAAAGTATAAAGTAATCTTTCTTCTAATTGAATTAACCCTTTCAGGGAACCAATGTAAAATAAATTTTGTTAAAGTTGAAATTTTTCATTATGTAAAAGTCTTGCTTCAGGTTTTAGATAATACCTATGAAAGCAATAGTAATAAGAATCTTTTTAATAATTCCTAGAAACCAGGCACCTTACTAAATGTTTTACATGCATTATCTCATTAATATCTTAACCTCCGGGAAAGCTTTATTTTTCTTATCTTACGTATTATAAAAAGGGAAAGAAAAAGAAACACCTGAGACATAAAACAGGAGTCACAAGAAGGAATAATAATCACTGTAACAATCAAATTACTCTTTTTACATCATACATTAAATAATTTATCAATAATAGCAATAGATAAGGACAAGGTCTTGGTGGATAGCCTACAGTTTGTCGCTAGAATATTCATATAGTCATCATATGCCCATCAGTACTATTGCACTCAATAAGTTTCAAAAGGAATTGTTAAAAACTTTTCTGACCCACTACTTACCCCACTGGTTGGTTGAAATGGTCTCCTAGAGATTTCGTGATGTACCTCAGCAACACTTCCTCTATCACCAACCACGTGTGAATGACAAATTCTAGCCAAGTTACAGAGGTGTTAAGATCACAGAGCCACTTAATTGGAGCCACAGTGTTCTTTATACCTTGCCATACTATTTTAGCAGATTTGAAATATGACTTTATGTGTATCATATTCTTTCATCATTGCTCAAACATGTCTTTAGAAACTGGTTTCTTCATATATAGTAATTCTTGAAATAAACAATCTGTTTCAAATATCTAATATAAAATAAGGAATAAAGTATAATAAATTATTTAAACATTACCTTTCCCTTTTTCCCACTCAAATATTGCCTCTGTTTTCATTTCAATTTGTAATATTATGTTTTCAATATAATACTGACTATATATAACAAAGATTTTTCTAGACCCCAAATCTACAACTTTACTCTGTGCCTCCCATACACATTTGCTTTCAGCTCTGACATATCCATCAGAGTATAAGTAAACAATGATGAAAAGTAAAATGTTCCTTCAATACTTCTTTCTGTTTGCAGTCCTTTAAATGAAGTAGTGCCATGTGACATTTGAGAATGACATCTTAGATGTTCAAATCTAAAAATTGCTCTGGTCATGCATTTTGATTATACTGATGGACAACAAGTTCAGGGTAGATGCCCACAAACTTGAGAGCCAAACTCAAGCCTCAACTCCAAAAACTAATTTATCCAAAGGCAATATCACAAATATCTCTCACTTTTAATCTATTTATTTGTTCTTTTTTTCCTTCCATATCAATGGGATATCAGCCCTTATTTCATATATATATATATATATTTTTAACAGAACCTTGTTAGATCACATCATATCATGGAGATAATTTTGATTCAATTATGGCATATTTTGCTTGGAAATTTGAGGGGTTGAGAATGTGATATAACATTAAAAGAACTGTGGTAGAGGACAAGTTCCAAAAAGTTCTAAGTTCCTTCTCAGATATCGGGCGAGTGAGAAGGTTACTGGTCATTGTGAAGAGGCTTCCCACCAATACTTATTCCCTACATTCTTTCAACTTGGAAAAGAGGACCTTAGGCTAGGAATACTGGGTTGCAATTTAGGGAGATCAGAGTGTCAGAAACAATAAGGGTGATGGTAGCAGTTTTCCTCCATGCATTTTGCATGCTTTTTAACTCTTAGCCCGAATAATCATTAGAAGCATATTGGTGCTGTGTAAGCAACACTTTGCTTATGAGTCCTGGAACTTAAGTCATCAATCCTCCTATTACCAGCAAGCAATGCTGAAAATGCCGCCTAACTTCTTTTGGTCTCAAATTTCTCCTTGGTATAGATGACATTTGAAACATGATTTCTAATATTCCTCTCAGCTGTAAGCATAACACCCTGAGAAAGAGGGAGGGGAGATGGTTGCTTTTTGAGCATAAATTCAGATTTATATTGACTATTTGTCTCTTTGGCAAATGAGAAATTCAATTGAAATTATATCAAACTAAGCAAAGTGAGCAGGATTTGACAGAATGCAAAACAAACATAACTTATTAAATATAGATGGTTTATGTACACCATTCATTTATTGATATAGTCCTAATATCTTTATTGAAAACAAGCAGAAACTTAAAAAATCCATTGCAAATGTAAAAAATGTTGAAACAAAAGGCTGATTTATGGTTTTCAGGTGTCAAGAGGACGATAATCAAAGATAATGCATGAATCATGAGGCCTGATGAATTCAGATAACTGACCACAGTGCCAGTATGCAACGGTTGTAAGAAACTTAAAGGAAAATAACAGATAAATAATTCCACATTGCCTTGGCATTTTAGTGGTAAAAAAATAGTCTCTGCCTCTCTGTTTCTCTTTCTCTCACTCTTACTCCCTTTCTCTTTTGGCTTGCATTTTGCTCTTGCCACTAATTGCACTATTAAGAACCTAATTGCTTGTGATATGAGGCCATGTATACTATTAAATAAGGGACAAGTAGCTAATTGTTGGTACAAGTGTGTGATTGTACCTCACTGTGGAATTATTGACATTATGCTCTCTGTAGTTTCCAAATTACTAACTTCTCTAAATCTGTAAATGCCATCATAAGACAGATGTTTATGATAGATAACTGATAGAGCATTTATTCATTGGACCACTTTTTTTAAATGACTTATGAACTCATAGCAGTGAGAGGGCTACAATATATGTCATGTTTGAAATAATAGCTTGTACTGTGGTCTTGGTATAGGCAGTAAGAGGAAATAATGAATGTACTGATGCAAGAAACATTTGAAGAATGGAAGAATGAAACTTTAGGACAATTATCTGCAAGAAAATGTGTTTGGGGATTTAGGGAATAGAAAATGAAAAAAAAAAAGATCTGGGTACAGAAAATAGAATATAGAATAGAAAATAGAATAGTTTGGATATAGTGGATAAAGATCGAAGCAGGTTACAGGAGACTTAAGCTTTCACTTAATTTAATGGACAAATGTTGATTTTTCAAAAACGTGGTCTAGTTTATGTAGCAGATGGAGTGATTATTTTGAATATGTTCAGCAGGAGCCAACCAAATGAACATTTTCTTTAATCAGGTAGAAATAAAAACACTTTGAGTTGAGTGAAGACAGGACTGGAGACAGATATTTGGATGTTAACAGGATGAATAATAAGGATGATGATATAAACAACAAAATAAATGTCAAACTTTTACATGTGCTTGTCATGGGTCATGGGTCATAGTCAGGATTTGAACCCAGGCAATCCGATTGCAGACCCTGTGCTCTTAACTCCTACCATGAGTAGTTACCAAGAATAATGCCCAGTGGGCCCTGCAGAGATCAAAAGCTGAACTGTGGGTGGCCTGCATAGTTTGGGGTTGAGACTTGGACCTGCAGCCAATGGAGAAGAAATAGTCATCGATGCCAAGTCTAGCCAGTGGCAAATTAAATAACTCTGTCTTTTTATAATGCTCCATTTCAAGAAGGAAACTTTTAGCCTGATTACCAATGGGCCCAGAGTTTTTCTTTTTAACCAAACATTAATTGAATTCCTACTGTTATCAAAGCACTATGTGAATCAGAAGCTAAACAAGGAAAGGCTGGATCCTGAATTAATTAGGGCTAACTCTTTCCCACTTCCCATCTGATCTTGATGGGGCACCACTGAATAACGGTTAAAACTATTTAGCTGATCTGAATACTTTATCATTCCAGAAGGAACAATTTAATTTGAGTGGAACAATTTCATGCTTTTTAAAAATTATGTTTAAAATGTATCATTGATTACCTACATCAAAAACACCTGGGGTGTTTGTAAAATGCAGGTTCCTAAGCTTGGAAGATCAGAATCATTACTCTGGAAATTAAGAGTGCTGATAGGGAATGAACATCCAATTGTTGGTCAGAAGCTTTTTTATTTTGTTTACTTTTAAACGTTTTCCATCAAAAAAGTACAGAGAATTGTATAATGAACCTCCATATATTCATCTCTGAAGTTCAACAAATATAAAATATCTAAATTTTGCCATATTTCTCATCTCTTTGTTTTTCTTCCTGCCTTTTCCCCTCTCTCCCTTCCTTGCTTCCTCCTTCGTTCCTATTCTCTTTTCCCTCTCTTTCTTTCTTTGAAAGTATTTTAAAGCAAATCCTGGACATCATACTTTTTCACTTTATTCACTTCAATATGCATGGTTAAAAATGTGGATGTTTTCATATATAACCCAACGCTATTGTCACATCTAACAAAATTAACAATAATTCTTTGCTGTCATCCATATTAAAATATCCACATTTGTCTCAAAAAGAGGCTTTCAATCATTGGTATGCTTTAGTGAAGAACCAAACAAAATTTATGCATTACATTTGATTATGTACTCTAATCTAAAGCAACCCCCACCTCCCACCTTAAATATTTTTCAGGCAATGTTTTTGTTGAAGAAACCAGGTCAAATGTCCTGTAGAATGTCCTACAATCTGGATTTACATCATACTTTTCAAAAAAATGTACTTATTATAAAGTTTTGGTTTTTTTTTTTAACTGATTATAAAGAGTTTCTGTTATTTGACTCAGTGGCAGAGATAAAGGGATAGGGCATGGGGGTCTATATATAGATAGACAGATGAGAGAGAGATGCCAGTAGGTAGATAGCTACATACATGCCTATGCATACACATACCCATTTCAGATAATTCGGATGTGCAGTCAGGATCTATTTGTTCTCTCAAACTTGTGACAAATTGGAGACAGCTATTTCAATCATTTGATGGTTTATTTACAAAATCAAGGACTACCTCCACAAGATTTGCATTTCATTTGTTTTTTAGGTTTGGTGGTTTGTTGTTCATGTAAGCATTGTGTATTCCAAGTATTTCCTGCAGTGAAGGAATGTTTCAGTATCTTGTCAATTTTTATCAGTTAGTATAATTTCATGCCCTACTAGCTGAGAGCTAACAGTGTTCTAAAGGTTTGCCATCTTAAAAGCATGAAAGTCTCTCATTAGAAAATTTCTTGGGTAAATAACTTTGTTGACCTCATTCTTCAGCCAGCCAGATTCATTTTCTAGTAATGTTCCACATCTCTGCATTCTCATAGAATGTTTACAAATCATTTCATTCCTTTTCATTTATTAAAATTTCTTTCCTCACTTAAAAATTAACATTAATTGTTTAATTCCTAAGTCTTAAAAATGAATGCACCCAATTATTCATAGTCATCATTGATATTGTTTGTAACCTATCATATCATTATAATTATTTTCCTGTGATATTAAAAATAGTATTACATCCTTTAAGTTTTAAAGTAATAATAATTAGAACCTTAATGATATAGTATACTATCATATGACTACATATGAAAAACAAAAGGTATTGAAAAAATGAGCTTTTTTAATAAATCAGTCGTGTTAAACTTTGCCTATATCAGTGCCTACCTAGTACAGGGAAGGAGATTAATAAATGATGGTTGAATAAATGAGTGTATGACTCTGATGATAAAACAATTTTTAAAAATATGCATATGGCATTCAGGCATCTAAATTTCCAATTCCTTGATAATTGCACATAATTATGCTCTTAGGTTCTTTATATTTGAGAAGTCTGGAACGAAGCTACTTTTTCATGCCAGTCGAACTTGAGAGTTCTTAATACTTTTTACAATGATAAATAACCTGACCTAATAGTGTCACCTTAAAAATGAAAACATTTGGATTATTGTTATTTGCTCAAATATGTCAAATCATACATAGGTATATGCTGTCATTGTAATAGAAGGTTTGATTTTCAGAAGAGTAACAATGAGAAAATCTGTGGTAAATGTGGAAGTTTAAATTTGGAATAGAGTTTGTTGCTTTGTCTCATAAAGGAAGAATTTCTAGCTAGTATCCAAAATTCTTAGAAATATATTTGCGAGACTAGTATATTATAAAATACAATTGCATGTTTCCTTCATATAAGCAGATGCCAAATATTTGATGTATTTCAAGCTAGCCAAAAGATATAATGTAAGGATTTCTATATGGGATTTTCCTGAGAATATTTTGCTTCCCTTTGGAATATGCTCTAATAACTTTATAATCATTTAGGAAACATTTATCATTTAAAAAATGTATTCTAGTATTCTAGTCTAGATTGCAAGTTAAGGTCACCCCATATGTGGTGAGAACTCACACTTAGGATATTTTTAATGAGGCAGGGTTTTTACTTCATTAATAAAACATTTAGTAGGACTGAGTTTCAGGATCATAGTTCCAGCCTTTTCACCTTTTCTTTGCAACCATGTATCTAATTTGTTGTATTAATTTGTATATATTTCATGTATTTGCCAGAGAAATTCATTTAATTTGATCATGACCTTATTATTCAAAGCTTAAATGTGAAACATAACCTTTTCTCCTTCAGTGGTGTCACAAAAGGTTTTATCTTGGTTGTGCAGCAGATCAATGACTGTCATGCAGAATGAGCCTTCTACCTGCTCTGAGTGGCACCTGGTGGTTATTTATAGCATGACCAGCAAAGCCATCTATCTTTTCTGACAGCTTGCAGTGCTACTAACCCAGCATTATGTTTTCCCCTAATACTACTTGCAAAACATCCACCCATCTATTCATCATTTGTTTAACCCATTTATATGTATATAATTTGAACAGCTATTCTGTGCTAATAGAATGATCAACAAGATACCTCCCTACTTCCCTACCCTCAGGAAGCTTTAATATACTCTTTATAGACTGGAGAAAATTTGAATGACATAGAGATATGTAACCCTTTAAGACGGAGTCCTTTACTGTCTTAAAAGGGAGATAAACCACGAAAGCAAAGAACTATAAATCACAGTGGGTTATAATAAATATCATGAAAAAGTGATAGCCCAATAGGGAAGACAGAAAGGGCCTCTTCTGCTCTTTCTTTCTCCAGGTATCTCTCTTTAGGGAGCTTCTTTCACAGCAGTTCTGTACATGAGTTTCTTTCTCATCTCACTGACCCAGGCGGATGCTCTAGGATCACTGGAAAACCAAATGTTATGGCCAGAAGAATGCAATCCATGAGTGCTTAGATCTGGCTTACCTGAATCAATCATTTTGACACAAGGCGTGTAGAAGAAGGGATTGGACCTATCGGTACGAGTTCCTATGATATGTGAACAGCTTAACTTAAAGCACATGGGCTACGTGGATAGTGGAACATATATCTATAGGAAGAGGGGAGAGGGAAATGGGTGCTGGCTAAGTAATTATCAATTACATACAATATTAAAATTTTGCCTGTCATTATGTGCAAAAAACCAACAATTTTTAATGTTAAAATTAACTTAGAAGATGATGTGACAAAATGAATTACATTTACCTGGCCTAGTCTGTGTGAGTTAAGCTCTTTCATATCTCAGCACTAAGTACAAAAATTCAAAACACTGCCATTCTCTCAAGGAGAAACCTTATTCCTTGTAATGTCTTCCTGTCTTAGAAGTGTAGTAATTAAAGAGGAAATAATTAATCAGCTTTCCAAGTACTGAACTTGGAAAACAACAAGCCTTTTATACTAATGTACCAGATTGGGGAGATCTTATCTGGTACTGAATCAAAATGTTTGTGATCCCTGCTGGGTTACAGTAGATCCTCACTAAATATTTGTTGATTGGCTGAGTGGGGGCACACACACAGACACACACCATTTCTTAGTCCTAGGCAGCAAGATTTGTCTGAGAGTTTTGATAAAAGCCAAGGTTCTCATTAGATTTTCCCACTGTGTTTAAGCCAAATTTTCCTTAGCTAGAGTCTAAAAAATAGGAGCTGTAGTAAAGTAATCCATATAACTGATCCTGTTCGCTTTCATTAAACAAGGAAACAAACAAAAAACTAAGGAAGTACCTGTTTTGTAACGGACAGTAAAAGCGTTTAGTGAGCTCTAGTTTCAGTTTCAAATAGATACTGAAGAGAAGCTGAGAAGCAGCCTGTAAAATTAATACCCCCAAAGTGAAAGTTATATAAACTGAGGACTTAATTAGCTAAAAGAAAAAAGAGACTCACTTTAAGGCAAGCTGTGTTTCTCTCCATGGTAGCCTGAAGCAGAGACAGACATGCTGAGCAGAAAAAAGCCACAGAAGGTTCTGACCAAAAATAAATAAATTTTATTCAGATTTAGCTTTTATATAATAAGAGGAAAAAAACTTAAGAAAAACTTAGGCACATCAGATACCTGGGACTTAATTATGCCGGCTTCCTTCATAGTTCTTTGCTTCAGGTAAATTGTTCAGACTTTACATGTATGGGTTTGTCTAAGAAGAAATAGTTAAACAAGTTTTAGATTTACACTGTTGACATCTAGTGTCCTTAAAACATTGCATCGGGCTACCACCTCCTCCATTAAAACAGTTTAACATCACCAGTTTACAAAAAGAAAAAAAACTGAAAAACAACTCTAAACCACAGAAATAGTTGTCATAGATGTAAAAAATAGTAAATAAACCAACCTTGTGCTAAACCTCATGAGCCATACCCACAAAAGAGCCTCTGTTTTCTCATCAGCAATAGTTATTTGGTTTTAAAGTCCACACAAGATTAAAGAAGCCCATATATATACATGGGCAGTTAGGTGTAGTGACAGGCTGACACTGAGAGCCGCACCATGTCAGGCCTTCCTCATGACAGCAGTACAGGATATAGCAAATCTACAGTGAAACCATTCGCACAAACTGACCCTGAGGAGCTCAGGAAGCCTTGGTGGCTGCGTTGTCCTTCAGCAAAGAACAGATGTTTCTAGCCCAGTGAGGCCCTGGGTTATCCCTTATATTCAACATGTTCTGCTTAAGAAGTCAGGAAAGACTATAAAAGTGTTTAGAAAGATTTCCACCCAGGGTTAGAGTTTTTATATTTAGAGAGGAATCAGGAAATTACTAGCCTACTCAGTTGCTGAGAGTTCTGCAATTGAAATAGTTTTCCTGTCTGAGGTCAGTAAGGGCTGCAAAATTTTAGGACTAGCTGTCAGTATTCGTACTGTAATAGCAACTGGTTAGTAAAAATGTAAGCTAGTAAAAATGTAAGCCTGCAATTGATGAGGATCCTTCACTGATTTTCTTTCTCTGTTTGAGTTCAATGGGATCAGCAAAATTATGCTGAGCACTGGGCATGCAAAGTTGGTATTTTCCTCATAATATTTACAGTGGAGGAGTTAGAGATATAAAGACACTAATTCAGCATCATTGTGTACCAATAAAAAATTATACTTGGTTGCTATTGGAAGAATAGGCAAAACTCCAATCTAGGAAGGACTGGCTTGGGGAGTATACAGAGAGTACATTTTTAATGCAATTATACACTAATATGTAATATATATATATATATGGCATTAGCTGTCAAACATGCAAAAAAAAAGGGGAAGAATCATTATGGCTGACTCAAAATAGCAAAAAATAAGTAAAAAACCATTTAAATTTATTTTGAAAAGTAATTACCTGTGTGATAATTCTGGAGATTACAAACTTTGCAAGTTGTTAAAGCTGTAAAACCAAATAAATATAAGACAAAGAATGTACAGTGCACCCACATAAAAACACTTCAGTTTTATGTATTTTAAATTTTATATATTTCATATATTCCAGTGCACTTGCCATGGAAGCTCATTAATAAAACTATTAATATTGGTTGGTTTCTTTTATTTGTGTTTAATTCATCTAAAATATATTTTCTATGTAATGCAAAATAGGATTTCAGGTTTATTTTCCTCAAGATGAATAACCAAGTCTTCTTATGCTAGCACCTTCTAGTAAATAATTGATTTTTCTCACATGGAATTGAATGATCACCAATGATACATAGATTAAATTCTGAAATACCTATATATGTATATAAACATGTAAACATATAATCATATATTTACATGTTTATATTCTCTATTTGGTTGCTGTCAACTATTCCTCTTCCAATGTCATATTAATATTATTACAGTGATGTGATGGTTATTTTTTTGCATCAACTTGCCTTATTTAATCAAAAGCTAATCTGGGTGGTCGTGAAGGCATTTTGTAGCTTGGTTAGCATTTATAATCAGTTGATTTTATATAAAGAAGATTAGCCTTGGCAACGTGGGTAGGCCTGATGGCAGTTGAAAGTCTTTAAGAGCAAAAACGGCTGTTACCCAGAGAAGAAATTGTCTCAAGACTGCAATATCAACTCCTTTCTGAGTTTCTAGTCTGCTGACCTACCAGCCTGCCATCCTACAGATTTCAGACTTTCCAGGCCCTACAATTACCTGATCCAGTTCCTTGATTCAAATCCCTTTATACATGTGTACTATATATGTACATAGGTATGTACATATGCTCTGTTTCTCTGGAGAACCCTTATTGATACAAATGGTTTTATGGTATTTAATGATGTCTGCTAAAGCAACTCCTTCCATTCTTTTCTCTGACTGTGTTTGGCTATTCTTGGGTATTTATTTTTCCATATAAACTGTTAGGTGTTTATATTTCTGTTTCTTGTCTTTTTTTAAAATTTTGTTTATTTATTTATTTCTCCCCCCTCCCCCACCCCTGTTGTCTAGTCTCTGTGTCCATTTGAAGAGTGTTCTTCTGTGTCTGCCTGTCTTCTCTTTAGGTGGCATGGGGAACCAATCCTGGAACCTTCTGGAGTGGGAGAGAGGTGTTCAATCTCTTCCGCCACCTCAGTTCCTGGTCTGCTGCATCTCTTATTGTCTCTCCTCTGTGTCTCTTTTAGTTGTGTCATCTTGTTGCGCCAGCTCTCCATTTGGGCCAGCACCCCTGTGTGGGCCAGCACGCCACATTCAGACCAGCTCACCTTCACCAGGAGGCCCTGGGAATCGAACCCTGGTCCTCCCATATGGTAGACGGGAGCCCAAACACTTTTTAAAAATAATTTTTGATTTGTGCTTTATGATATCGATTGCATTTGATCCTTTAGAACACTCATTTGGTCCTCAACAGTAATCACACTTATTGTAATTCACACACTGAATCATTAATTGAGAAATACTATGTTTCAGTCCCAGAGTTCTCCTTGGTGTTGTATTAGAATCTCCTTAGGGCATCTCTTCTCTTGAGCGGCTCTGTCTCACTGGTTCTGCTCTCCGTTTCTCTAGAGACTGATCTCCCTTCAGATGTTGCTAATTTTGATAAGCGTTTATGTTCATTGTTGGCTCCTTGCTAATTTAGGTAGACATTTATATTCATTGTTGGTGCCTTGTGGTTCAGGACTGGTTGCTGAAGTTCCCTAGTGTCAGCAGTGTGGTAGTAGTACAGAACAGCCCTGATACCATTGTGGCTTTTAAAATAAGTATCAGTTCTCACACATGTAATCTGTTGGAGGCCTTGATTCTGAACTAGGGCAGCTGTGGGTCTAGTCCACCTGTTTCATTGTTTGAGGACTCTCCGTGTTTGAGTCTTTTGTGGACCCTAGGAAACTATTTTCTTAAGCTAACCCATTCCTGTACGTGTAAGCCCATTGTATTATACCTGATCTTTTGGTTAGATTTAGTTAGTTAAGGGACCTGTTGATGAGATCACTTTACTTAAGGGCCACTGATAAGATTGCAGGGCCCAGGGTGGGACCCAATCCTCTCACTGGTTTTTTTTTTTTTTAAGTTTCATTTCTATTTCATTGTCCACCCCCCCCCCCCCCCCCCCCAGAAAGTGGTATTTCTTCAGTCTTTAAGGATGCAGCTCCTTACATGGGCGTTAATGGAGGTTGTGGAGCAGCACCCATGGGTCTAAATTGGGGTGGGGGCTTTTGGTCCTTCCAGGCTTCATGAGACTGGTTTCTGACCACCTTGCTGTGAATGGCACAACTCACACTGTAACGTAGTTTCACACACAGCTTAGGAAGCTCATAAGTGTTGAAGACACTTGCTTCGGAAATGTCCCTGATGTCTGTGGCTTCTACTATATTTCAAATGATGAACTTCTTAATGCCTTATCCTTGGGCACACAGCAGGCACAGTTCATGCAGCGAATAAGCTACATGTGGCCACAGCCCTTTTTGGCATGACCGTTGTTCCTTCTTTTCTTTGTCATTGTGGAAGTGAACACGAAAAAGTGCTGGAGTTTTATATAAACTAAGGACTGAAAGAACAGATACACAGAGAGACAGGGAGCTGCCATTTTACCCTTCTATATAAGAAAAGACTCCAGGACTGCCTACAATTGCAGAGACACAGAGAAACCCTGAAACAATGAGAGAGAGGCTGGAGGCTGGAATCAGAAGAGTGTCCAGAAGCTGAAGAGAAGAGCTCTTGGGAGACACGAGCTATATGCCCAATCCTTCACAGCTGAGCTCTAGGAGAGTGTGAGCCTGGAGGAAACAGAGAGAGAAAATCTGCCAGCACTCAGCCTTTGGTGAAATATCATCTCTGATAGTGCCTGATTTGGACATTTTCAGTCTCAGAACTGTAAGCTTTTACCCTAATAATTTTGTACTATAAAAGCTGACCCATTTCTGGCATTTTGCACTGAAAGACTGTGGCAAACCAAGGACCCAGCCCTGGTTCTGAACTTTCTAAAACACTACACTTCTATTGGCCAAGTTCTAAGAAGTTTCACTTTCTAGTCCTTACCAAGAGGATCCCTAATCCTGGTTTAGAAGCTCACCCAGTCAAGATCTTTCAATAGATTCCCTAATTCCCACTGCGTTTAGTTTCCTCTAAGCCCATGCCTGACCTATCAGTTTGACTCATGAGAAGCAAAAACTGGAGCTGATAATTGAGGGGAAGGAAGATTTTTCAGGTCACCATGTTCTTAGAATTTGCCTAGAAAATTGTCATTGATAAAGATTTGAAATGATGGCTAATTTTTCATGGGGCATAAAATCTTTTGGATTATTCATGAAATCAAACTATTTAAATATCTTTATATACATTCCTAAATATTCAATGATATGCATATTGACAAAGTAAGTCACAGAAATGATGGAAAAGCATGTTACCATGTCAAAACTATAAATATGTGGAATTATTAAAAATCAGAAAACACTAGGAAGGAGGAAATTTAGTGAGAGACATAGCCATTATTAGTAACTCAGTAACTATAAACCAAGCTTCCCTATATAAATGGAAATTGTCCTTTTTTTACCTAGAAGACATAAAACTAAATGTGTATAGACCTAAACAATGCTTCAAGGAATAATTGCATGTCACAAATATATCTTTGTTCACTTTAGCTTATGCAAGACATTAATCATATGAATCATCAATGAAATCGATGAAGTCATCATGTAGTTTATACACTGATTTAGTTCATATGTTGAGAGCCCAAAACTGTTTGCTAAAAATTCAAAGTAGAATTTGATCCACAAGGAGAATCTCTAGGATCTTATCCTGGCAAAAAAAGAGAATGTTTGCCATAACTTTTGCAAATTTGTGTATCTTGATTGTTAACTTGATATATTGCTATGATATGTAAACACATCTCAATACCTGTAATGTTCTTTTTAGAAATAGTTAATACAGATATATTAAGTTTCATTAATTGTTTAATACACTCATCTTATAAAAATTTTAATGTATATGAACACCATTTCTGGTTCTGTAAAATATATTTTATAAAAATGAGGTATGTCAATGTCAGGTATACACTTTCTGAATCACTTCTGAAATTGTACTACTAGCTAAAAATCCAATGATTCATTATGTGCATTGACAGTGCCAACCTTGTCTGATTGATACTAAACTCTGGCCAGGTTAATCTCTGATACAACAAATAGAAACTTCATGTGGCTATCCCTAAATTAGGACTATTAAAGAGGTACAATTATTCAATCTTTCAAAATATGTATATCATCTCTCCAATCCTAAATAGTGACACTCCATTGAAAACTTATTTAGTCCTTTGAATAATGCTCTGAATAACATTGATCAGTTTAGAAAATTTGATATTTACAAATTGGACTTAATCTACATCATATATGTTGTGTATGAGAACTTATAATTTATATATTATGTTGACTTTAGAAAAAGGTTTTGAATAACACAGTTTTATTTGTTGAAATTAATTCTAACTATTTCTGTGTTTCCATAATACCCTTTCTATATATAAATACATACTTCTTTTCCTATTTCTCCCTCTAGTCTATAAACTCTGGAGAACAGGAACTGAGTGTTATTTGAGATTGGTAAATCTGAATTCAGACCACACTAGCTGATTTATGTCTATGGTAGATATGCAAGAAGTGTTTGCTGAATGAAGAAATATTAACTTACTATGAACAGCCCACCATACTATTTTTAAAATTTAATAGTTTGTAATCTCATTTTAAATCATTATTGTATAAGAATAATGAAGAACATCAGGAAATAATATATAAGCCTTTAGAGATAAATTTTGCACTCACAAGTATATGAGAAAATTGTGCATAGAATTAACCGTGATGAGGTTTCTTCAGCTTTAGCCTTGTTTCCATGGTATAACGTTCAACTTTTCTTACAGAAACAAACAGAATACAAAGTTGTTTTAAATTTTCCCCAAGCTATGCTTCAAGTTTTCAAGAATACTATTTAACTGTCAGAACTGAGTACCTTCAAATTTATCATCTACCTTTCTATTTCACTTTCTTACAGAAAGGGATATCAAAGTGACAGATATCAGTGTTTTAAAATTGATTTTGCGAACACGTAAATAACCCAGATTTCAGGTACATTTTATTTTTAATACTAGAGGAGAACTTGAAAGGCAACATTTGTATATCTATGCTCCTTTATCAAACACATAACAAATATTTGTAGAGCTCATCTCATTTTTGCAAAGCACTGTACATATTTTATTCCATGTGATTTCTACAAGTGAGTAAGATATTCACATAATTATCCTGGTTTTACAGATAAGCAAAGTCTCAGAGGAGGTAAGTGATATTCCCAGAGTAGAGACTGAATCCAAAGCCCACATCACTCATTCTTTCCACCACAGGAATCTAGTACTGTATCACTGTGCATGCATATTCATATGGTGTTATTAATGATGCAATGATAGGAATTACAGAATGAATAATCCAACAGCCACTTTACTTAAAAATTAAATCTATTTTGCTTATTTTAGTCATAAGGAAGAATACAGAGGTGTCGGATTTTTGACAAAAATGGGCAGAAAGCTAGGAAATAATTGTAATTTAATCATAAAACGTATTTGAATACCATATATGGTGCCAAAGATCACCCAGAAATATACTTTTTAGGTATCTTTGAAAATTTATTCCTCTATCTCCAATTTAGGATCTAATATGAGGAGACTACTGGGTAAAAATAATATCCTGTATTGTCATTTCTTATTAGAAACATAGCAAGATTCCATTTACAACAGGAGAATTTTAAAAATGGAATGAGTTTATCTTGGCTTTTTCATGTGTGCACACACGTGTACTAGGGATAATAGTTTTCATGTTTTGGCATCCTCTTTATGTTTGCTCCAAGCAGGCATGATAACATACCTTAAACTACCTTCACCCCACATTCCATGAAACTGTAGTATTGGCGAAGCTTTGGTGAGGATCAATTTAACTCTCTGTCCTACTTCAGTTTTCCCTGTAAATAAAGGTACTGACACAAATATCCCCTCCTCTGGCCATCACATGTTTGAATCTATTCTCCCTGTGTGGTATGTTCTCATTTGCATTAACACACAAGTGCCAATAAGGCAGAAAGAGACAATCCTGAATACTAAGCATGCTCTCTCATCAGAGAAGCTCCTAAACACTTTTAAAGCAAATATTCACCTACAACTGTCCATCTTGCCTGTGCAGTTCAAATGCATTAACAATTTCCAAAATAGGTCATAGGCTTTAGAACTGGAGTCACAAAGGACTCGTTTTCTAGCATCTATCATCTTTTCTCCCCTAAAGCAAAACTCCCTGCAGCATCCATGAATTCCAGAGCAAAACACAGTAGGGCTTAGAATGTATGGGAGGAATTGGGCACTGAGGGTCAGAGGAAGTGGAAAAGCCAGAAATTCCTTAGAAAACCGTTAGCACAAAACCATGCATTCTATGTTAACATCATTAGAAGTTTAACCTTATGTCATATCGTGCACCTCGCTGATACAGGCTGGATTTCTAGATTAAATTTCTCTGCATGAAGAATAATTTTTTGCCCAGAATTTATGGTGCTTAGAATAAATCTCATACTGGAGAGATTAAAAGTAGAAGGAAAAACAAGGGGGAAGTAAATCATGTCATACTAATGAAAATGATGCTGATGTTGGTGGTGAGAACTATTTGTTACAGATCCTTATAGTTGCCCAACCAGCACCCAAACCACCACATATCTCCCACCGTTGCTTTCAGAACCTAATTATGTTTGGGATAGCGGTATGCTCAGCATTCTGTGATTAATCATGATACCGCTAAGCCAGTCATGAAAATTTGAGTCTATTTTGTCTGTCATTTAATTTTTCAGCCTTACTGCAGCCAGGTGTGGCAGAGTGACCCACTTCTGACCAATAAAAAGTGAGGGGAAGTCTTTGGGGGATGGGGAGAGAGATGGGTCACTTCTGGGAAAGAGTGCTGTCCCCGTACAAGGAACAGTAGTGGCAGAGGCTGTCCCTCCTCTGCTTCTAGATATTATTCCTGGAGCTGCAGTAGCCATGCTGGGACACTGAAGTGACAAACATTAGATCAAAGACCAACTACCAAAAAGAGCAGAGAAGAAGGTAGAAAGGCACAAGTCCTTGAGAGCAGTGTTGAGTGCAGCCCCGTCTTTGCTCTTCCCCATCTATAGCATCTTGTTATGAGGTATATCAATATCTTGATAGTTTAGACCACAGTTACGACTCTGTCTTGCCACTGAAGTTATTCCAAACTCTTACCTCCAGATTCTATCTGCAAATAGAGGAAAGGCATCCATCAGTAGAGGTCATAGGTTTTGGTTCACACACTGAATTAATGTGTTTGAGAATTTTGCCCTTGTGTTTTACTTTGTTATGTGTGCATGTGTATGCATGCATCTATATATGTATATATACGTATTATCTTGATCTAGATCTATATTCCTCTAAATGATCTGAGATGTTTTTCTAATATTTTCTGAAGTGTCTTTGATAATGACTCTTGTTTTGGATACTTTTCAAACCTCTAAAAGAAGTGGCGATTTTAGATTTGTTTAAAGAGATTGGGTAGGAGGAGGTCGATTATGACTGTTAATTACTTTTTTAGAGACAGAACATTTGTAATTAGATCTACAATTAACTTTGACTAATTCAACATTGCACTGCACTGTTTAAACTGATTTAACAAAACAGATGTTTTAAATGACAATATATAGTTGCTTATAATAACCCCTTTGGAGAGGCTCATGATATGTAAACTCATGCTAGAGAGAATTACAGGATTATGTGAAATAAGTTAAGTTTTACAATTTTAGAAGATAGAGAGTGACTTCTTATCACCTTATCTTTTCTTGACCTAAAGAATAGTTTTGTCCAATGAAATGTGGATTCAAGTATTTTTGCATATGCTTTATATTAAAGTAATAACAAAACAATTTTCATGGAGCACTTATATTCTAGGTACTATACTAAGTGTTTTATATTGCTTCTTCTAATCTTCACCAACACCCTTAGAGATGGGTGCTGTTGTTAGCCCTGCTTTTCAAAGGGGCAAACCAAGGCACAGAAAGGTAAAGCAATTTGCTAAGTGTCTTACAGTCAATAAAAAGTAGAAACAATTCAAATCCCAGGTAACTGTTGGATTACTACCCTTTGATATCAGCAGTTCTCCCACAATCCATATCAAATTCCATATCCTTCAGGGGAGCATAAATTCCCATGAAAATCATATCATAATCCTAGCCAATTATGAGGTTTATGTATCTGAAGTTCATGCTGTTAAGTTCTTGAATGTGCATGATCCCATTTACCCTCACAGTAATCCTCTAAATTAGTATTGTGATTCCATTTTATAGGTGAGCAAATGGAGCGTCAAAGAATAAGTTGTCTAAGACATATGGCTAATAAGTAAGTGATATCCAGACCTCTTAAGTGTGTTTAATGATAGAGCACACAATATTAAGCAAATTTTGCCTAATCAAATGTGTAGTTTTATATTCTCTGATTTCTATCTTTCTCTCACACACATACATGCGCACACATGAATTGAACCACCCTCTCTGCTCATATCAGAATTTGACCTCTGCATTCCTTCTAGTGACTAAAATAAGCAAAATAGATTTAATTGCTTAAATAAAGTGACATTATTCATTCTATAATTGCTATCATTGAATATTTAACTCTTAAGAAAGTTAACAAAAATGAATTATTGAGAATAATATTTCCCTTCCTTATTTAAGTAGGTAAGGACTAAGGATCTTTAAATTCTAAGAAGTGATATTTTAAGTACAGATGTTTATTTGACAAGCTGAATGTTGAGTAACATCGGTATCATCAAATTAATATTATACCTTCCTTCCTGACAACAGCTTCTCAGATACCAGTCTCCTGAGGGCACTCCTAGTTCATGATAGTAAAACAATGTCATCCACTCATAAGAAGATATTTGCCTTGTTAGGTTATGTGGGACAGGCATGTGTCCCATTTTTGGGTTTTAAAGCATTAAGATGTATCAGGAGTATATGTCAAAAACATTTTGCAACAGAAATGTTCTTATTCAGATTCTTTAAACTGTTGGAAATATACCCCATCTCCCTATTGATAATTTATACCCATTTCTCTCATTTATTTTTGTTTATAATCATATTTTAGTTAATCCGATAATAGTTTAACAGTTATAGTAAATTAGGATTGCAAATCATCAAATGCTGTAACAGGATTTTAATACTTCACTGAATGCGTATAATAATTGCCTACTGATAATCTATTTTATAAAAAATATTGTATCTCTATGTAACAAACCCTAATGATTTGTCGAATACTAATTTTGTAGTATGTTAGTGATTTTTAAAAAGTACATTTATTGTCTGAGGGAGAGAGTTTTAGTTTGCTAGGCTGCCAAAATGCAATATACTAGAAATGGGTTGACTTTTAAAATGGGAATTTATTAACTTGCAAGCTTACAATTTTAAGGTCATGAAAGTGTCCAAATCAAGGCATCACCAGACAAGGCTTTCTCCCCAAAGACTGGCTCTGCTGGAGATCCTGGACTCCTCTGCCATGTGGCAAGGCACATGACCATGTCTGCGGGTCTCCCTTCTCTCCATGATTCCTTACTTTCAACTTCTGGCTTCAGAGGCTTGCTTTCTTTTGTTCTGTCTCCTTGTCTCTGGGTCTCTCTCCCTATTCATCCCTTTTTATAAAAGACTCCATTAAGAGGATAGAGGCCCTCCCAGGTCACACCCCCTTTCAAGTAACCTAAGCAAAAGATCCCCCTTACAATAGGTTCACAGCCACAAGAATGGATTAGCTCTAAGGATATGATTTTTTTGTGTTCCTTGAAAGTCTCAATCTACCACAGGGGCAGGCAGTGATAATATTTTACATTTATTCCTGATATTGGGCACAAACAAACTCCCAAACTATACAAGGAAAACTTGAACAATGAACCAATTTTTTACTTTATAAATGTATGTAGATATAATTGATGTCAGAGTGTGAATCTGCGGGGTTTGTTTTAGGAGGGGGTTTTGAGAAGATCTTTTAAAGAAAGAAAGAGAATTCAATTCTCAGAAAAGAAAGGGTACAATGAAGAGGGCTAAAGGCAGAAAGAGTAGAAGCAACATCAATCCTGTGAGGGAGGATAAACAGTTAAATTGGAGAACAATAAAGGATAAAGGACAAAGGAAGAGTCAGGAGATAGACTGGGGCTCAGCCAGGCAAGATACTTAGGTGATTACAGATCAAATTCAGAGAGAGAAAAAGAAGAGACTGTGAAAGACATCTGGTTGCTAATGCTTTGTGGTAATATTCAAGTTGAGCAAATGTTTGCAATTCATTAATGGCAAAGCAGGTCTTAAACTTCCCTTTCTGGGCATCAGTCTTTATGACTTCATTCGTGATCTGAGTATAATTGGCTCCTGACAGAAGACCATATCGAGGGCACAACATTAGACAAAATAGACAAAATATGTGTTCACTATATTATCTCTCATCTGCTTTGTGTGGAGAGAAGAACAAAGATTTTAAAAAGTAGTTGAAGGAAGGAGAGGGAAGACAATAGAAAAAAGGAATATACCCGTGCATGGAAAATCAGAAAGATGCAATACTAGTATGCTAATTCCACATAGTCTTAGAATAGACTGATTTAGGCACTGAAGATATGAGAATATAGATATTTTAAATTAATTATTATTTATAAATTGAATAGTTTGTAGCAAGATGTCATGATTAAAACCCTTCTAAAGAAACTTATCTTCTTCAAAGCTATTTTTAATCATGGTGACAGCAAGAGTGTAAAATACTACACTATACAGCATTAGTGTAAAATACTAATGTATTTTATCCATGTACTATGTGCCAGCAAGTGTGCTTTATACATATGGTCTCTTTTAGCTAAACGGGCAGATATTTGCTAAATTTGTATGTAGATAGCCTCAACAACCAACACTAAATGTTTTTCCCTATGTTATAAGCATGTAGCACTTACATAATGAAAAAAATCTCATTATATTCAGTGATCTCTTTACCTTAGAAATCTTGTACACCTGACATCTTCCACCCATCTGAAAGTTTTTATATATCACCTAATTTTTGTAGTTATATTTGGCACATCTTTTTTAATGAAATAGCATCCTAAGACAACATTTCCCTATGGAAAAAAAAAATGTGGATGTAGACTCAGTCTTCACTATTCTTCAGAATGACAATAAAACTCTAAATACCTTTATTGCTCCACCTCAGAATTCATTGAGACCAAGAGCAGAAACCATGGGAACCATAGGAGTTAAGAACTCAAGAATTTCAGCTCCTGGACTGGCAAGACAGAGGTTTAATGGTGGAGATCCCCAGTCTAAGAAGGACTTGATGAGTTAGAGAGAAGAGTGTGTCTCAAGCCAATTTATCTTTCAATAACAGCTATTTTAATAATTTCATTAAAATACAATTCTGCATATTAAATAGCAAGCTTTTATTATATGTTTTTTAAATTATGAAAAAACCATGACAATAAAAACCCTCAATAACCAGTATTAATACATATTTATATTTCAGCGTATTTCATACATTTATTTATATTACCTTGTACATATTGTAAAGGCCATGCACTTAAACATTGACACATATGCTTTTCAGAAATTTGGTTCTTCAGATAATTAATGGATGCTTACTTAACCTATACTCTTTGCTTACAGGTAAGTCTATTAAATACTGCTCAAGATCAGTATATTGGATGAAAAGGGAATCTCTCAGTTGTTCTGTGGTATCCATTTTTTATTTTAAAGATTTATTTTTATTTATTTCTCTTCCCTTCCTTCCTCTCCTCCCCCCCTCCCCCCCAGTTGTCTGTTCTCTGTGTCCATTTTGCTGCGTGTTCATCTTTGTCCACTTCTGTTGTTGTCAGCGGCATAGGAATCTGTGTCTTTTTGTTGCGTCATCTTGCTGTGTCAATTATCCGTGTGTACAGCACGGCTCCTGGGCAGGCTGCACTTTCTTTCGTGCTGGGCAGCTCTCCTTACGGGGTGCACTCCTTGCGCGTGTAGCTCCCCTACGTGGGGACACTCGGCGTGCTGGCTCAGCACTCCTTGTGCTCAGCAGCACTGCGCATGGGCCAGCTCCACAAGGGTCAAGGAGGCCCAGGGTTTGAACCGCAGACCTCCCATGTGGCAGACGGACGCCCTAACCACTGGGCCAAGTCAGCTTCCTGGTATTCTCCTTTTACCTGCTGAGATCTTGTCTCAGCATCTGTATGTGCCCAGATAAATAAGATTCATTTTATTCAATAGGGGCTGGCTTTATGTTCTAGGTGTAATAGAGTAGTGTTTCCAGAATCCACTGTCTCTTGCCCATGCAGATAGAAAAGACAAAATGAAAAATGGATGTAGACATTTGAATTGATTAATTTTGGTCAAGATGATAAAGATTTCCATAGGCTATCTATATTTAGTTTTATAATAATACATGGAATATATGTGTTGTCATTCATTTAATTTCCCTAAATACTGATGCTCTACAAAGCTAAATGAATGGAAATTTTAATGTGATCTTTGAAGTTTTTTGATGGACTTTAAATGTTCATGATTGGTATGTGCATATCAAGGTTAAAGAGTTAATGATTTCTTTATCTTTTATTAAGACAGTTGTTACAAAATTAATAGCAATCTTATTCAAGGAAATAGAGATCTACTTATCCATAGGAGATACAAAATGCAATATTCTTCTTTTGTGGATATTACATGAATCAAAATTTGCTTTACTCTTAGCAGCATTATGGAAGGAGCTTTACTAGTCCCCAAGGGAAAGTCAAAATCTGCATTTAAATAAAGATATTAATAACTTGAGCTAGGATTCTCTTTAGAAAGCCGTTAAGTGGTTTAAGATATTTTGTGTAGGTAAGAATGTGAAGTGAATTGCTAATGAGACATACAAAATGATTTTAAGTGTGCATCCTTTGTCACTATCACATTGTGTGCAGCAAATTACTACAAATTACTAGTTACACTATAATATGAATCCTAATAAATGTATTATTATTCAGGAGTTATTGATAGAATTTTAATAGGGATATACAAATTTAGTTTTGTTATGCATCCATGAGTAGTTTTCATGGTAATCATTCTAACTCCTGCTACTAAATGTATTTTGTCATATGTATGCATATATATATGCATATCTATATCTAGGTATACATGTAATCCATTTAGTAGCATGGTATAAAATGTATGTATAAGTAATGTGTGTATATATACATATTTTAAGTTTTTCAGAAAACAATTTTTACTACTTATAAATATAAGTACTAGTCTTTTGAGCATAAAATCCTTTTTTTTTTCTTTATTAGCGAAGTTGTTTTTTCACTGAACAATCATGCATAATCTCATTTCTTGGTACTTACTGAAATTTCTACATTAATATTTCCAGATCACCTCACAATCCAACATTGTTTACAACGTATTTTCAATAGGCCCCTTTCAAAATTGTATATTCTTTGCTGAATTGTGTACTTAAGGGTTCTTTTGGAATTTTTACTTTTACAGTGTGTTTCCTGATATGAAAACCAGCTGAAGATTTTTGTACTGTGACTTAAAGTTGTTTTCTCCTTACTGTAGATTATTAATGCTGAATTAGGAATAAGTAATCACTGGACACTTTCCCTCATTCATGACACTGACAGTGTTTTAAAAGTGTAACCCTTCAATATCCCACAAGTCTTGCTGTATGAAGAAATAATTTCTTACAAAATATCAGTGAATAACTTCTCTAGCATGGATTATTGGCACTCCTCCAAGAAGTTTCATCCTCCTAGTAAAGTTTTTTTCACTTATTTCCTCTTTATTAATGTTTATATAAACCAGTGGATATGAAAGAAAAGAACATATAATACTTCAGTTCTTCCAATTTATGATTTATATTCATATTCCTGAAATTACTGGAAGCAACAATGGCAAATATAAATGCTTTAGTTCACATTTCTTGATAATGTTCTTCCAATTTGTTTGCTTTGACTTTCTATTAAAATCTCCACCAAAATTACCTTCAAATTTTTCCATACAGAAGTAATCATTAAAGAGAATTTCCTTTCTAAGACTTAGCATTTCTGCCAAGTTTAAATGAAGTTTACATAAACTGCCACAGATTAATATTTAAATTATGTGTGCAACCACAGTTGTCAATGAGGTGCCCATTGCAAATACACTGGAAAAATATTTTTTAAAAAATAGTATATAGTATTCTAAGAAGGTTTTGCAATGTTAGTTATCACATACCAGTATTTAAATTGAATCAATATACCTAGTAATAATAAAATATCAAATCTATTAACAAAAAATAATACACTGAATTTTTAATTCTTTGGGAAATGATTCAGTACATACTGAATTAACAATTAGGGTGATTCTTTTAAAGGAGTGTATAAATGCTTAAGCCTCAGATTCTTTCCTCTCTTCCAGTAGTTCTCTGGGTTTGAGAAGGTTCTAAAATACACAGAATTGCAAGCTTAAACCCAAAAATCAATTAGAAAGTTCTTGATGGGGGAAAAACAGATTTTCAAAGATGAGAGAGTAGGAATCATTTTCAGTATTGAGACATGGACATGTCCATGGTTGATGATTCAAGCAGTAAAAACAATAAAACTTACTATAGTAGAGATGTATTTTTTCTTTGTGACAAAAATGAAGTACATGTCTATTTCAAACAAGTAGAAGTGTTTTGTGTAGAAATATAATAATTTTGAAGTACTACAAAATAACCCAGTTTTTGACCCAATATACTTCTGTTATTACACAGATTCATCTGAAAATAGAAGGGTAATTTATGAGGATATACCTAAAGGTTTTCTATCAGGGTTCAAATTCCAACTGTCACTTAGTTGCTGTGTAAATTTGGGCAAGCTACTTAACCTCTATTGCCTCAGTTTTCTCATATATGGGAAGTGAGTAACAATGGTACATTTTCATAGGGTTGTTGTAAAGATTAAATGTGCTAATCATAAGAAGATTGTTTAATATAGTGTTTGGCAAATAGAATATGCCATATATGTCATATTCTGGCATATATGGCAATGTTAAGTAAAAATATGTCAATGTTTCAATCACAACAAAGACTCAAGTCATTCACAAATTGATGTAATTGTGATCAATTAAAATGGAATTAAATCTATTCCCAACTTTTATTTTTGCAAATTCCTCTAGTAGATCTCTGTAGCATGTGACAATAGTCTTTTGTTGTTGTTGTTTTTTAACAACAGCTCTGAGATCAATTAAATGGAAATTGTTTTTAGGTAAACTTGTAGGAGCTGAGTAACAGCTAAGAATGTCTTTTTGCTTATTTCACAATTGGTTCTCTTTGTTGTCAAGGTAACAATTTAAAAATCACCTTTCCTCACTGACTCCTTCCTCCTTGAAAAAAGGCATGTACAAACTAATCAGTCCTTTTAAAACTGTAACTAAAAATATGAAGCAAAAAACAGATTGATTTTTGTGCAAGTAGCAATATATTTTTTTTTCTCTAGGCTAGAGCTTTATGGTGGGCTGGTTTACAAGATAAAGAATCATTTCCTCCAGGTACTCAGTAGACAGATTTTCTTTATACCAAATATTAACAGCTAAACAATATTAATAAAGACTGTCTTTACCGAGTGCCTACTATTTGCCACTCACTACTCTTTACCTTCATCACGTGAAGTTTTTTAAAAAATTAATACTTCCCCAAACCTGATGGGTCAGACACTGTATTTGTTTCCATTTAGTAACTGTGAACATTTAGACTGAGACCCAAAAGTTGTCTAAGTCCACACAGGCAGAAGTAGAGTAAGTAGGATTTAAACCCATCATGTGACTACAGAGTCTGTACTGTTAATTCCTACATGAGCTTCCCAAAATCTATTTGGATTTCAAGCTGGTGCAAAGCCACATGCACCCTCTTGTACCCTCAGCCCTTTCTCTAGGTATTTATGAAATTTCATATTTTCAGTTTTCTGTACCTCATGATAGAGAAATATGTGAGGCCCTGCTTAGATGAGCTTTTCTTCACAGTTAGACTGACCCAGATTCTGTTAAGTCACAAAATACTCTTCAGGAATATTATGCTTTTGGAAGTTATATTAGTACTTTCAGATTTCAGGAGCATTCTAGTAGTACCATACTTAGGCAATTGAGTTAATGCCTGTTATAAAAGTGCCTGTGTTTTAGGGACTAGCCACTGCATAAATATGGCAAGCCATGTGTTGTCTATGTATACATACTAAAATTCAACAGAATGATGTAAACAATTTTGTGGATAAAAGCACTTTGCCCTACTATTTCTCTTCTGAATTTTCTTTTTATTTTCTTTCTCATCTATTTGTATCGATGCACGACTACATAACTACAGATGTCACAACTCAAACAAGTAAGGGATAATCATGTTACATTCTATTAGCTATCCATTAGTTATCTGTATTAATTACATTATATTAACTATATAGAAGTGGTATTGATCAGTTCTTGCCTAAGCACTTGTAGAGAATAGAAACATTCCTGGGAAGCAAAAAAGCAGAGATGAGAGGGAGTGAAAGATAGAGCTAGCATTATAGTTGAGGAATTCACCAGAGACCACTGTAGAAATTGGACCAAGTCCAGAACCACAAGCAGTCAGTGTAATTCACTGTATCACTATTCTGCCATTAGCTTTGAAGGACGATTAAAGTGCCCCTGCCCATGAAACGCTGTGGCTTTCTTTATCAGTTACAGACAAACAGATAAAAAGTCCGTGATAGAAGGATAAGAGAGAGAAGGGGCGAAATTAAAGAGGAAAAAAAAGCATTAGGGCATGAGAAGCCCAGAGAAGGTAGTAATGCACATTCAAATAAGAGGGGATCTGAGATACTAGAATTTCCATCTTTCCAGAGCATTTTAATTACCCCTTGAAGGAATACGTTATAAATTTAAAAGTTAAATGTAATAAAAATGCTCAGTGACAAAAGCAATTATATCAATACATACTTGGTCACATATAGCTTGTAGGATTAGGAAGAAAATTAATCCAGTTTGAAATATTTGGTTACAATGTGAGCAGCCTACCTTTCTTTTTCCTGCTTCCCTCCCTTCCTCCCTCCCTCCCTCCGTCCCTTCCCTCCCCTGGCCTCCCTTCCTCCCTCTTTCTCTCTTTCCAGCAGTTTCCTTCTTCCTTTTGAGCTTTGTACAATTGCTGCCTTCTCTGAATTACTATTCACATATATTTTTAAGTCAATATCAGATAAGACAACATAATGTGGTTTTGTCATAGCAAATGCTTCTTTTGTGCAAACAGGTATGTTACTACCCTCATTAAAACAAATTAAACTGTCAACTGTAACTGTATATCTAATTATTTAATTTATAAGCAGTTTTGAAGCAATGTGAAGGGAAATTACAAGTGGATTTCAGAAAAAAATGAAATGCACTGCAGTTTTGAGAATGATAATCAGTATGAGGGAGGCATTAGTTTGGCAACATGGATATTTTTGACCCGATTTCCTTTTTACGTCCTGCAAACACTCACCCAAACATATCCACAAAGTACACACAAACACAAAAGCAAGTGCAGAAAAGAGTTTGTTAGAAAGCATTTCAACTTACATTACATTTCCAGAAAAATAACTTTGCATTTATTTTTGCTCAATTTGCTGCCTTAGCCCTGTCTCTTTGGTACAGTATGACCAGCGTTGGATGGCCATGCTTTTAACTTCAGATAGTTAAGCCTCGTCAAGAAGTACGTAGAAGAATGCAGAGAAAATTTCTCTTTAGAAGGGGTTCATTCCCATCATCATTCCCCTTGTTCATCATCAATTTGAGATACTTATCATTATGCACACAATGTGCATATCCCAAATGTTAACACTAATCTGAGGTGCATGAGACATTGAGTAAAGGTTATTTAATCATCTATCAATAAACTAGTCAGAATATATGACTGGTAATGTGTTTTGTGTTTGGGAGATATTTAATAGATAGTACTATCATCAGTGTACTGCAAGCAGAGTGTATAGTGCCTGTACTGCCACAAAGCTTAAGGGACAATGAATCTTCTTTTCCAGAAATGAGAATGGTTTAGTAAAAATCAGACAATGCTAACAAATTCATTATTAGGTGAGTCATGGAAGTGACAATTATTTACCTTAGATATTTAAAAAGCTTACCCTGGACTATGTGAGATAGGGAATGGTCAGAAGCAGTGGTGCTTTGGACCAAGGTAGTGGTACTGGAGGTGTTGAGAAGTGGGCTGATTCTCCATTTATTTTTAAGTTAGAGGGTTTGCTGACAGATGTGAGGAAAGGTGTGAGAAAAACTAGACCAGGATGATCCCAAGGTTTACCCAGCAAAGAGCACAGTGGTGCCACTTACAGGGATGACATAGCGTGCGGGAGAGGCAGGCCTGGGGAAGAAACCTATTGGAGGTCCAACAGCAGATACGGAGGAAGGAGGTGGATAAACAAATCAGGAGAGGACAGGATAGTGATAAGGATTTAGGAGGTTTCGGAGAAGACAGGCAGAGAAGAATGTGTGATTGGGACTGAGACTTGACTATGGGAGTTAGTAACAGGAACATCATTTTTCATAGAAAAGAGGTTTCAGTGAAGGGTAGTGAGCAGAAACCTTACCAAATGGGTTCATCAGGAAGAGATGAAATGAAGATATAAATATGAATAACTTTTGCGAATTTTTGTTATTAGAAAACACAGAAATCTGGCAGTAACAGTGGTGGATCAATATAGTTTTTTGTTTGGTTTTAATTTAAATTCTTTCTTTTTCTTTTTCTGATTGATATGATCCATTCAGAAGAAATTGTGAATGGTACTGGAGAGAAGACGATCGGCTGGAACCATGTTCTTGAGCTGTTGAGAGGGTACAGAATTAGACACAAGCAGAGAGGGCTTGGGCAGTCTGATTATAGAAACAAAAGGAAAGACTGAGAATAGGGCCACAGATGAGAGTTGGCTCATAGATGGGGGGAGCTTCTGCTTTCTCAGTGAGGTAGAAAGCAAAATCTTAGTGAGTGGACTTGGGTAACTGACTATGCATAGATTCTGCAACAATTTATGGAGAACTGGTGAGGATGAGGTTGAGAAAAAAATAGCTTTTCATTCTCTTAAATTTAATCTTTTCATACTGTGTGAATTGCTCTTTTCATGTATACACATTAAAATTTATATAAAATATAAAAAATCAGCTAAAGCATTACTTCCTTTGTGAAGTTTTTTTGTTGTTCCCTACATATAATTAACTTTTTTTGGTGCTGCCTTAGAGTATCACCTTTTATACTAATTGCATGTGTCTCCTTCCCCGTGAATACTTCCAGGTTAGGAAACACCTTTTATTAAACATTTTGTCACCAGTCCCATTGCAGTATCAAGAGGGGAGTAAATGAGCAACTGAACTTACTTGTGGAGCTTGGTGCTTTTTAAAGGCATCTCAAGGACATTAAATTTTAACCAAAATTGTGAATAATTTCAATCACCTTTATCCATATGCTATATCTCTGGACCTGAAGATTTAACAGTTTTCCTATAGGATGTTTCTGAACCACCTGGATTAGACTCACCTAAGATACCAAGTGGCCCTGCATTCCTATCAGATTAAATCATCTCCACATGTGATTTTTAAAAAGATTTGTGTATTTATTGCTTCCCCCCACTCCCTACCTCATGTATGCTCTCTGTGTCCATTAGCTCTGTGTTCTTCTGTGTCTGTTTGTCTTCTCTTTAGGCAGCAGTGGGAACCATTTTTAGGACCTTCTGGAGGAGGAGAAAGATGCTCAATCTCTTGCACCACCTCATCTCCTGGACTGCTGTGTCTTTTGTTGTCTCTCCTCTGCATCTCTTTCTGTTTCATCATCTTGCTGTGTCAGCTCTCTGCTCGGGCTAGCTTGCCGTGCAGGTCAGCACTCCTACAAGGGCCAGCACTCTGTTTGGGCCTGCTCTCCACTGGTGCCAGCTTGCCGTGCAGGCCAACTTGCCTTCACCAGGAGATCCTGGTTATCAAATCCTGGACCTCACATATGGTAGATGGGAGCCCAATTGCTTGAGCCACATCTGCTTTCCTCCACATATGATTTTTATGTACCCTTAGCTTTGAAACCCACATTTTTTAGATAAAATGAGCTACCAAAGGATATTAATATCAAAATTGATGTGACCAGATATCTCTTTTAGAAGGTGACCCTTGAAGTAACATGGAGAATAAATTCACACCATGGGAGTGGATCTTTACAAAGGCTATCTTGTCTTAGTATGGGGATCAGAATTAAGGATAGGCAGTGGGAAGAGAAAACTCAAGTACAATTTGAGAAATCCTTAGTAAGTTTTAGACTATACAGGATGTGGGAATTAAACAGATTTTTGAATGTAGGACTGTAAAGAGTCTCCTAATTTCCTGACTTGAGGGAATACTGATATCATAAACCAAGATCATGACAAAAAAAAGAGTTATTGGTGAGATGGGGAAATTGGGCATGGATTGTTGAACTAGAAGTAATACATACAATACATTATATATACAAAGTGCATATAATAAGATACATTTTTCAATATGAATTTTTTGTGTTTTTTTTTCTGTTTATGGTGTCGGAAAGGGTAAAGAGGAGGAAGGAAATAGGAAAAGAGGGTAACGAAGAGAGAGGGGAGAATGGAGGAGGAAAGAGAGAAAAGAGAAAATAATTAGAAAAGTGTATTTTATGGAATTGAACTGAATTTAAAGTCATATCATGAGATATAGTTGCATTTCTGTAAGGCAGAAAAAAAGGAGACAAATTCACCAGTGTTTGAAAAAAAGTAATTCCAGAATCTAGGTTCTATATTTTCAATTGCTAGAATTGTTTATTTCTCTTGGTGAATGTGGTTCTTCTTGAAGAACATAGAGGAAGAACATATTACAATCTGACTTAAGGCAACCTTTCATTACTTACCAGATTGTAAAGCTATTGCATAAGCTCTCCATACTATTTTTTCCTTTTAGCTTAAATGATAGCTTGTTGAATTAACCATATTAATGCATTTTAATAAAACAGTTTATTGGCTAACAGAGAAGAGCTCTCACTTGAAAATACGTACATCTATTTTACTAAAAGAAACCAAGGCATTTAATTTCTGTGAGAGTATTTAGACAATAAAAGGAAATTCAATGCTTTTATTAATAATTCAACAAATGAGGAAATTGAGGCACAATGTGACTAAACAACTTTTCTAGTATTGGGGTAAGTGGAAAAGCCTAGTTCAATGTTCACTCTTCTATAATGCTTTGTTACATTAAACTAACCAAAGCATGTGAAAGTTTTTTGAGGTGATAACACTAGACTAACTTAATACTATAGTTATTTGAAATATATATAAATCATACTAATTAAGCTATCACTTATACTTACATTTTACTAAAATTAATCTTATATGTGTTCGGCAATTTCGTTGTAATCCACAGCTCAACTACTTAGTCTGAATCAATAAAAATACTGCTAGATTTAAACTATTTCGAAATGTAAATAACTTCTAATGCATCTTTCTCAACATCAAAATTTCTATGTATAAATTTCTAGGTTTATTGAAAAACATATTTGGTTCTTAGAAAATGTTTTATATCATTTAAATTCTGGTAACATTAAGATTTTATTAAGACTTTCCAAGGTTACAATCCTAATACTTTTGATTTTCACAAGCTCTTGTTCTGTTGATGCTGCAATGTAAATAATTGCTCTTTGCTATTAAATCACTCGTCACATTTCCCTCAACATGGTACAGATGTATAAATCGCTACTGCTGAAACTTCACTTTCTACCAGATGTTCAAGAAAGGCTAATATTCCTCACCCTAAATTTGGCTTAGTTATTCCCTTTCTATAGAAAATATGAGTTGAATATAACAAGATGGTATCCTTAATGAAGGTAAAGTTTGGTGTGGCAGAGGAGAGGAGGAGGAAAAATTGCCAGTCATGTATTAGATATATCCTTTGTAACTCTTTCATAGGAAATAGAAGTTAGAACTTCAGAAGGTAAGAATCAAATTTTCAGAGGACAAATGGGCATTAAGATACACAACACTTATCCCTTCCTAAATTCTCCCTTTCCTAGGAGTACCATCCAAGTAAAATCTGATCCCTAATTTAGGAAGCTGTGCCAACCACTTCCCTCTAAATAGTCTCCTTGCAATTCCCTATCTGGAGTAAATGGAAAAGTGCCAGATTTCTTCCTTTAAGCATGTCCAAGCCTTTGATTACTTCTATAACTGCATAGTCCCTATATCTGGCTATTAAATTGAACAATTTTCCTTCATCTTAGAATAGGGCCACTTCCGGTTGAGCACACTGTACTCTTCTAATTCTAGTAAAGTCAATTATATAAACTCTTTTGCTTTTACCAAATGCTCTTTAGCACACCAGTTCCCTCATAGCAGGCAGAGTCAAGCAAAAGATAATTTGTGGAACTTTTTCAGGTATAGCTGTGTTCTCCTCAGCAGGTACATTTATTACTAATGGGTAAAATCGTCTCCTTTTTTTAGCTACATAATGCCTCTGAAGCGCTCCGTTTTCTGGTTTGATAGACCTTCTAGTTACACTGAAAGAGGAAGGTGAATACCATTGATCACACCATGAAGCTGCTGCGAGAGATTTTTTTTTTTATCATTTGCTTTGTTTCATAAGTCAGTGACTGCATTTGTCTTAATGAGCTGATTTGTATTGTATACTGGGGTGCTTTCTGGCTTAAATCTTTGAATTTGCTTCCTGGCCTGTGCAAATACTTATAATGAGAGGAGAATCCAACATTTTGATTTCATATTTGTAAAATAAATGTTTGAGCAGAAAGGATGCCATTGATCTCTTTGGGTCATATAGTATAAAGGTGACGTGCTCTGTAATTCTAGCATCAGTTAATTTAAATTCTTAATGATGATGGATTATTTTCCCTAGATATCTACTCATATATTAATAAGAATTACAGAATCATTTTTCAACTCATGGATAGCTCAAGCCAGTGCCTGGTAAAATATTATTTGCTAACAATGATTAACTATATGGTTGAGGAAAGCATGATGATTTTGTTGGGATGGGGAGAAGATTGTCTCCTCCCTTGGTATATGATGAGCACAGCATTTCCATGAAACTTCTAAGGATATGCAGGGAGTGAATAAAATGGATCCAACAACTTTTTATTCTGATTATTTATCATCTTGCTACCCCAGGTGACATCCATGTACCAACAGGCTACAATAGCATCAACATTACCCTGTGGCTTAGTGAAAAGACAGTATCCCAGGCCCCACCTTCAACCTACTGAATCAGAATCTGCATTTATAAAATTTTTAAATTTTTAAACATTAAAAATTTTTTTTATTACAGAACAATTATATATAATGCGCAAAATTACCATACATCACTCTTCCACCAACACTTTACATTGTTGTGGAACATTTGTTACAGATTATGAAAGAGCATCATCAGATTATTTCCGCTAACTATGATCCATAGCATACACTTGGCATATTTTTTCCATACACCCCCTATTATTAACACCATGTATTATTATTATACATTTGTTATAGTTCCTGAGAGAACAGTCTCATTTTTATTCCTTTATCCACAGTCCATCTTCCACCACATGGTTTGCTGTGTTATACAGTCCTATGCCTTATATATTCTGTTTGAAGTGTACACTCAATGGCTCTCCCTTTTATCACAGAGTTGTGAGTTGTGAACACATGTTAAGTCCTGGAAAGCCCTCGTTGGCAGACTCTGCTTCTGCTTGCGTTTTTGTTTTTTGTTTTTTTTTGGAGTGCAGCACAAGTAGATGAGGCAAAACATGACTGGGATAGAAAGGACATCAGAAATTTTCCCAAAGGAAAAGTGTTATGAAGCCTATTCTAAACCACTTTGGTTCCTTGAACAATCAGTAATTTTGTCTACCATTTGAAAGAAGAAGGGTAAGGAAGAGATTTTTTTTTTCCTTTTGAATCTTAATAAAAAGCATTCTTGTACTCTTCTGAATACAAAGGAGAGAATCAAGCTGATTGTTTATAATCATACTGAATTCACCCTTTGGGAGGATGTAGATCTAAGAAGATAGTTCCCTTACTTACAGAAAAAACCTATCACATAGAAGGTGATTAAAAGTCCTCATGGTCCTTGTTGCCTCTCCTACCACAATTACAAGCAGGAGTGAGACATTGACAGGGTACTATATTTGATGAACTGGAAGTGAATCAAGCAATGTATAAGGCATTTTTATTTTGGATAACTTGAAAAGGCGGTGACATCACATCTCACTCTATATTGAGAACAACTAGTTTTTCCTCACAATTCGCTAATTACCAATGTTAAAATTCTTTGGGTAGTGGAAATTCATTTTAATGAATTCCTTTTATGTAGTAGAAAAAAAGTTCCCCAGATCTTTCTAATGTACAAAAAATTGGGGAAACCATTGCCATAGACAAAGATGGTCATGGATGGTCTTAACTCTGCTATTTTGCTTTCCTGACCTTTCCATTTGGTTCCATCCTTGGCAAACAACTCATGTCCCAGACAAGAATTCCCAAATGAATGCTCCTTCCTGGTGTCCTTATTTCTGATAATGACACTTCTATTCCCTAAACCATAAAGGTTTTAAACTCCCAAATTACCGTTGACTCTTTCTCTTTTTGATTTTTAAACTCTTATCACTTTCTGATTCATTCCTTTCAACTAATTATGTTAAGAATGGATCCAACAAACATTTATTCTTGTTATTGATCATCTTGCTACCCCAGGTGAGGTCTTAGTCTTAATTATTTTTTGCCCCTCTGTAACTCTCTAACAGTTTTTAGTACATAATAACAGTAGCTTACTAGTAAAAGAGGTGGAGGGTGGGGGAAGGTATGATTTGTATCATTTGTCCATTTGCATGGTATAAATACTTCCACCATGGCAGATTTCTTGTTAATGAAATTTGATGCAAAATTTGTGAATATTTGAAAATCAGCCCTTGCAAGTTGGTACATTCTGACTCCAAGACACTGGTGCAACAGGTACACAAAAAACACAAGTCCCCAAATAGGATCACTGAGTAAAACACACTAGAGGAAGCAGATGTGGCTCATGTGGTTGAGCACCTGCTCCCCACATAGGAGGTCCTGGGTTCAGGCTTTGGTGCCTCCTGAAAACCAGCAAACAAACAACAACAAAAAACAACTCAGTGGAGCTGATGTGATCCAGTGGTTGAGTGCTGGCTTCCCACTTACTAGATCTGGGGTTCAAACCCTGGCGCCCATACCTCAAAACAAACAAACAAACAGAAAACACTAAAGTAAGGGCTCTAATTACACATGTATATCTTGATATTAGCACCAGTTCACTTATATGATAAATTGTTTAACTTTATAATCCAATACAGTCATGTATTTAATAACTGAAGAAAATGTAGCATTTGTATTTTCATATTTTTCTTCTTAACTTACGTGGCAGTCACATATTGCTCTATGCAAGTGATGTTGTAGCTAAAACAGCTATTTATTAATTCTCATGGCACTGTATGAGACCATGTTTTATTTTGCTCAAGCAGATAGAATGAAATACATTGACTTTTACAATGGGAATTTAGTAGCTTACAAGCTTACAGTTCTGAGGCTATGAAAATGTCCATAATCAAGGCATAATCAAGACAACACCTTCTTCATGAAGACTGGCTGCACTCCTCTGTCACATGGCAGGGCACATAGGAGTACCTGCTGGTTCTCCTGTCTCTTCCAGGTTTCACTGCTTCCAGCTTCTTGCTCCCATGGCTTCTCTCTCTCTTTCTGAATTTCATTCTCTTATGAAGGACTCCAGTAAGAAGATTAAGACCCACAAATGAGGTGGTTCACATCGTAACTTAAGATCCTACTCAGCAGAAGATTCGACTTTCAATAAGCCATATTCACAGGAATGATTAACTCTGAGAACATACTTTTTCTGGGATCCATACAGCTTCATCCACACACCGTTTCTCTGAAACACAAAACAAAACAAAAAGGCACTATGCATACACACAAAAAACAGAAGATTCCAAAAATGAAGGACTCACATTTTGTGTATATGCCTTTAATCTCATTATGTCTGCTGCAAGTAAAAGCAAGGTCACAATCTATTAAAATCGTATTAACTTTTTTTTGCATAGCTGATGTGGACATGCATTTTTTTGTGGCCTAAAAGGTGTATGAACATAAGTTAGCTAAAATAAAACTATAATTTTGCTCAGCTGTTTTTTCAAGATCAATATTACTGCTAAACAATTTTCTGCATTCAACACAATACATTAATTTTAATTCAGTGAAGTCTGAGAAGAATAGAAATATACACTATCCCAGAGGAACTGGAAGATTAAAAGGTATTTTTGACTAAAGATGATTTATTTTGTTTTGTTATAACTAAAACCATGCAGAGGGGACCTTCTAAAATGTAACAAGATGTGATTTGCTGTCTTAAATTCTACATGAATGAATAATCTAAGCATTATATGAAAAAGGCATAATCTTTTAAGGAGGTTTAATGTGGTTATGATATATTAAATTTATTTTCACATTTTGAAGACAGTCTCTTGGGGCTTTCCTTAGTAATGGATTGGGAGGACATGGACAGTCTGAATTGTTGAGCAGTATTAACTTCCCTTGTTTTTACAACTAACAATTTGAACAGATAGGAAAAAACAATTGGCCAAATTTCCCTCATGGTATTCTTTCCTCAAATGTTAATAGTCTAAGCTGTATTACTTTTTTAAATAAGGAAACAACCAGAGTGTAGGCAGAAGCTTCCAGTATTTTCACCTCTGTTGAGACTCAGTAATGATCTAGGATGGAATGTCACCAGTGAAGGGTTTACATGCTGGAGTAGTTCCGGCAGTTCTGCAGGTGCTGAGTGAGAGAAGAGTCTACATTCCTGTTTCTGTCACTCAGCAACTACACTTGTCTCCCACTGCCTCATCTATGTAACCTTGGAAAAAGTCACTTAAATCTCCAGGTTTCTTTATTCCAGTACCTTGAAAATGGGGTAATTTTTAAAATTTAACTCTTTCCCTGGTACAACATCCATTTTACCCTTTGCAGTCCCTGTGAGAAAAGACCATCTTTTTATAAATTATCTATTAGCTCTGTTCCTACTTTTGAAATTGGAATTTGAATTTCAACTCACTTGGCAGAGTTTTCTCAATATACAACATTTCTCTCCATGATTATTGTCATCCTAATGTCACCATAGTGAAAACTCTTGTCAAGTAAGCTATATCGGACAGGTATAAAGTTCATTCCCTCATGGTTTCCTATTTCTTGTTAGAGTACCTTCAGGCTGATAAAGTTCTCCAGCTCCAATCCTAAATTAGGAAAGGTGGCAGCACTGTATTTAGATATTTGTTTCATATTCATAAAATATGAAAAATACCTTCTTTGTCTCTCATATCGTAAGTCTTTAATTCAGTATAATCTTAGTTGATAGTGGCATTGATTTTCAGTCATTCCAAATTCCATTGTATATTTTAAATGACACACACAATGTTTACACTTTATATTTCTACCTGGAAGTCTTTTCCTGCCACAAAAATCTGTAAAAATTAAATAGTATAGGATAAATATATTAAAATGGCTCTAGTGATTTCACAAATGTACAATACAAATTTCATGCTAGTTTCATTGTTGCTGCTACTCACTTCTTTTGTCTAGAACACAGATGCTCTTTAAATAAACAGTGTATAGCTATAAACTGGAGATCTAGTTTAAATGATGATATACTGGATGTGATGAGCACACCTGCTCACCATATTTTCTTGTGCTGTTTATGATTTACATAAACTCTACAAACGTTAAAGGATTGAAACCCAGCCCAGAGCTAATGCTATTGAAACTAAAATCTGGGGTGGACCCATATCCTGGGGAAGACTAATGCCGTCGAATAGAGAGAACTGTATCTCTCGTGAGAAAGGACGGCTCCCAGGGCATTAGATTGGCAGGTGTTGTGGGCCCTAAGGGGAGGGGAAAATGGACGTGCAATGGATAGAACAAAGGTAAATAAGGGGGCAAAAGAGGAGTTATGTGAGAGTACACGAGGATGAATATAAAACAGCTAATATTACACCAAAAACATATAGGGGACGACAGACTAATAATGAAAACCATAAGACAAAACATAGGATAACTAAAAAATTTAGAAAACTGTACAACCTAAAGTATGGACCACATAGTAAGCACAAATGTTACCTTGTTTGAAAACTATAGTTTTGGAATCTGTACATCAGTTTCAGGAAATATGATATGAATAAGTTAAAAGATTGTTGCTGTGGAAGGGAAAAGGTTTTATGGTGGATCTGGGGAAATACTGTATATTGTATATATGAATTTTGGTGATCTAAGACTCTTCTGAAGCTGACATTATGTTGGGATTCACTTTACGGGAAGTTTTGGATCACAGAGTGGTTCAACAATGGCAGCGGAGGAATACTGATATGGGATGTTATTGACAGGATATATATGGTTGACAGGGAGTTATACAGGGCATATGCCCAGGGTATATGGTAATGTCTATATATACTCATAGTGGAAACAATTAAAAACAACAGCTGGGGGGGTACTGGGCTCCTGGCCGGGGGGTCACTGTTGTGGGCCCTGGGAGAGCAGCGGCAATCCTCCAGGTGCAACGGCAAGAACCAGGAAGGAAGGAGGGCCCAACAGTGGGCTCGTGATACTAATGGCTACACTTTTGAGCCTATGCACCTGCAATAAGAACAAGGCCTAGAGTAGCATTGTGCCTGGGGGTTTCCTCCTGACAGCCTTCATGTTACTCAAATGTGGCCACTCTCACAGCCAAACTCAGCGTGTAGATGTGATGCATTCCCCCCAGCGTGGGACACGACACCCGGGGATGAGCCTCCCTGGCACTGAGGGATCACTACCACATACCAGCTGAAGAAGCAACTAGAAAATGACCTTGAATCAAAGATTCAATGCGGAACAGCAGAATATACCTGTCTACATATAATAACATGACTTCGGGAAGCGGTTTGACCTAATGTAAGGGGGAAATGGAAAGGAGAAATGAGATTATAAGGCTGTGAGTCTCTAAAAAAGAGTCTGGAGGTTGTCAGAAGGAATACCCCTATGTACAACTGAACAGAGTCTAAGAGACAGATAAGGTAGATACAACCCCAGGTATTGGTTCTTTTGAGGGATAAAGAGACCCACGGGTTCTATGGTCATGGCAGAAGGGGTTCACTGCCATGACAGATGGCCCTTCTTTGGAGCTGGTGTTTCTGCGTGATGGAAATGGACTCAGAGGGGATCTCTTTTCACAAGACTTGCATGCTACTTTATTGGAATTGTAGTTGGTGCTGAGTTTAAGATATATGTAGGGGATTTGAATCTCTGGACTGATAATATGACACCCAGGCCCAGAGCCTCAACAGACTTCAGCTCCTACATTTTGACTTATTGGACTTACTCCACTCAGCTAACATGGAGTTGAAGAAGGTCAACCACCACAACATGGAGCCTAGAGTGTCTACAACTAGAAGCGGGAAGAGTGCATCCAGTACCCATGTGGAATCTAAGCCCTCACTTGACATAGGTGTGCAATGGACACAACCAATCCAATGTCCACAGAGGAAATGTGAAATGGGTGTGGGAACGGTAGCCATGGGGGCTGCTGGGTGTGGGGAACAGGAGGAAGAGATGAGATGTGGAGGCGTTTTTGGGACGTGGAGTTGTCCTGGATAGTGCTTCACGGACAATTACGGGACACTGTAGATCCCCCCAGGGCCCACTGGATGGAACGTGAGAGAGTCTGGGCTACGATGTGGACCATTGACTATGGGGTGCAGTGATGCTCAGAGATGAACTTACCAGGTGCAAATGGATGTATCACGATGATGGGAGAGAGTGTTGCTGTGGGGGGAGTGGGGGGCGGGGGCGGTGGGGTTGAATGGGACCTCATATATTTTTTTTAATGTAATTAAAAAATAATAATAATAAATAAATATTTAAAAAAAAAAGAAACTAAAATCTGAGTTATAAGCAAATATTTACTAGCTGCTCTAATATTAAACGTTAATGATGCTTTAAGCATGATGATACATTTTATCTTCACATTTATTAGGAAATGAGATAAACTGGTTGTAAAGTAGCTGGATTGTGCCATGACCACCTTCTAACTGACTTTCTTGTACTCATCTAGAAGCAAAATATATTTTTCCAGAATTAATGTTTTGCAGTTTTCACTTTTTATTTTTTTACATTTTAAGCCCTCCAGGAATCTTTATCAATGAATATAGCTTCAAAATATTAACTCAAACTTTATTGAACTCCAAAAAGTTTTTGATTCAAAAAGTAAAACCCCTTGTCACTGCAATCAATAGCTTCAACTTGGAAGTCAGAAATGAATATCCATCTTTGTTTTTTTTACCAAAAGATCATACTCAAAATCTCAAAAAATGCTGCTAGTTCTCCACTTCTCTGCACTATGCGCTAGGTGTCAGCTGTGGTTAGTAACTAAACCCTCCAACCCTGTAAACAACCTTAAAGCAGAACCCCATGAATATACATGTTTCCTTGGCTCAGCTGGTTGGATTCTTATCCTCTGGGTCAACCTCTCCACACAGGCAACCACTTAGAACAGGCTTAATATCTTCCACCTGAAACACCAGTACAAAACAAACCCTGAAGGTTGTTTTGCCTGCAGGGTCAACTGTAAACAGACAGCAATGAATTATAAGTACTTATTTCCTGTAGCCAGAAGCAGCATATTTTGGTTCTTTTGGAGTTAAAGCAACCCATCTTCCACCCCAATTCCCCCCAAAATAACATTGCTTTGATTTCATTTAATGTCTATGACAGACTGGTCCCTTAGTCACTTACTTTGGGTTTTTCTGCCACATAAACATTTCTGTAGGATGTCATATTAGGGAAAGATTTAATAAGGCAATATAGAGGTGACATAATTTCAATTCATGGTATTAATTTTTAAAATAAGTTGTTAGGTCAATTTGTTATAGCAATCTTACAATGAATTTCTTCTCAAGGGAAGAATTTTGGAAAGTCATACCTGATAGAACACAAGGTAATTACGTACTCTTTGAATGTCACCATTTGTCTTCCAGGTAGTAATGCAAATGGTCTTAAGATTTCCAAAAGGCCCCAAATGCTGTCCTATTGCAGTTGTGATATATGCAACCTGATTGCATTCCACCATTCTTCTAATTAAATTTACTACAGAGAAGTTAACCACTTTATGTTACCTTCCAATTGGACGTGATGGAAAAATTCATAGAGAGATTGAGAAAGTAAAGAAAATGTAAGCTGTAGAAATAAGTGAAGACTAAGAAAAAGATGATGGGTTCACTCTCTACATTTTCACTTCAGCTGGAAATATGTGACTTCCTAAGGTTAAGTTTAATTCAATTCATAGATTTCCTTGTATTGGAGATAATTCCCTGTAAAATCCTTTTGAGCATAGATTGTTCCTTGTAGTGTAATTTCTCTTTCATTTAGATGTGATTATATGTAAGTAAATATGAATGAGATTATGATATATAACAAATTAAGCAAAAACTATTTAAATAACTACATATAATGTTTAAGGCTGAATAAAACAAAGTTAAAATAAAACCAACTGGCTAGATAGTATTATTTAAGAGACTCAGTAGTGAGCCACAGTTTTTACTCCCTGCAACCTATCACTAGAAAGAGGCAATCGCTTGCCTATCTGCATGAACATTTTGTTAGGTACTATACCAAGATAATTAACTGACCTGGTTCCAAATCCCTAGGACTTTGAAATGTTTAAAGATAACAGTTAAAAATACATAAAGGAGTTTTGAACAACAGAGGACCCCTAAAAGGAAGAAGAATTAACTATCTTAAGATTTAACATTTGGGTAGTACAGGAATTTTAGGAGTAGCGTGAAAGAAGTTTGTCAAAAAGAATTAATCAACACTTTCTCAGGAAAAACTTCCTAGAAGTTTTCTGGAAATCAGAATGCTTACAGCTCTAAAAAGGGTATTGAAATCTCAATATTTAAATAAAAATGGCTCTGCATAATTCAGTCATAGCCAGCTTTGCTGTGCTTTGAAATCATATAAGGATCTTTTAAAAATTCGGATGCCTGGCTTTCACTTTCTGACATTCTTCTTTCATTATTATGTGGTGTGATATGGACATCAGGATTTTTAAAAGCTCCTTAATGTACAACAAAGTTTGGAGATCACTAGCATAAATATGACCCTCTTTAAAAAATAAAATATGTCAGAAGAACTATTTCCTTTTTTGTGTAAATAAAGTTTTATGTGTAGCTTTTCTCTTTATGATTTATTTTATTTATTTGTGTGTCCTACCCCCCTTCCCTGCTGCTTGCACTCGCTGTCTGCTCTGTGTGTCCATTTGCTGTGCATTCCTCTGTGTCTGCTTGTCTCTTCTCTTTAGGAGGCACCAGGAACCAATCCTAGGACCTTCCGACAGGGAAAGAGGCACTTAATCACTTGAGCCACCTCTACCCCCTGATTTGTTGCATTTCTCGTTGTCTTTCCTCTGTGTGTCTTTTTTTGTTGTGTCATCGTGTTGTGTCAGTTCTCCGCGTGGGCCAGCTTGCCTTCACCAGGAGACCTCAGGTACTGAACTCGGGACCTCCATAAGGTAGACAGGAGTCCAATTGCTTGAGCTATATCCAATTCCCAGTAGCATTTCTTAATTGAATAGAAATGTAAATAATTCTTTTATTTTTAAGTTGGAAATACTCTCTCTCACTACTTGCATTAAAAAAACAGTACTGGTTAGTTAGATGGTCAATAGTTGATAGATGCATTCTTTAAAATTATAGCATTGTTAAAAATGACAACTTGAAGTCTTTCATAATAATAAGAATAAATATCAAGATAATTTTTGTTAGGAAAAGGAAAGCTCAAGAAATGTTCATGCAGTATGACATGATTCATATACAGTTTAAAAAGATATGTAATATTTTTTGTTTATGAATATGTAATAAATAAGAAATCACAAATTGGTGTAACATTCACTAAATTCAGGAGAGATTACTGCTGGAAAAGGTAGGCAGAAATGGGATTAGGGAGGAGAACTCAAGTATTTTGTTTCGTTTCTTTAAAAACTATCCCAATCAAATATTGAAATATGACAGAATTGGATAAAGCTAACGATAGTACAGATTTCTTACATTATTCTTTAGAGTACATTGTGTGATTAGGATATTTCATAGCAAAAATGTAAGATTCTTTTTCAATTCTACTAGTATTCAAATTACAGAAAAGGCGTTGTATTGTCATATGTTTTAGTTTCCTAGACTGCTCAAGCAAAACGCCATGAAATGGATTGGGTTAAAAATGTGAATTAATGACTCACAGTTTGACATTAGGAAAAAATCCAAACTGAGGCGTCATCAAGGCAATGCTTTCTTCCTGAAGCGTGTGGCATTCTGAGGCTGGTTGCTGGGGATTCTTGGTCCTCAGCTTGTCACAAAGCCAGGCACATGGCAGCATCCCCTGGTCTCTCCCTTCTATTTTGTGTTCCACTGATGTTCAGCTTCTTGTTTCCTGTGACTTTCCCTCTCTCTGTCGGATTTCACTCCCTTATAGAGGACTCCAGTTATAGGATTAAGACCCAACCCCAATGGGCTGGGCCACAACCTAAGTGAAGGAACCTCATCAAAAGGACCTGCTTACAATAAGGTTACAACCAAAAGAATGGTTTAGATTTTAGAACATGTTTTTCAGGGGTCCATACAGCTTCAAACCACCATAGAATACTTGGAAGGAAAAGAAAATGAACAAGTTTAGAAAGAACAAAAGTAAAATTTCATTAGAAGTTTTTGATACAGAAAAATTGAACCAAGAAGAAACTCAATGGAGAAAAACCGAGCTCTAAATTTATCTAGTACTTCATCAGCAGAATGTGAGTTTTAAAAATATTTAGCTTGGATTTTCCAGATAATTTCATTAACTTTTCCTAATTTTTTTTATTGCAACCTTCAAAAAATTATTTTATTTTTTTAATATTTTGAGATTATTCAAATATAGTGGAAAATGTTCATTTAGAAACTTTTTATGTACTTTCTAATAAGTGTTCTTAATTCTCTTTAGTAAGAGATCTATAAGATCCTTGGAATGTCAATGAAACTTCACCATAGAAAATTTAACATGTACATCCATACAACATTTTTCATCCAATTTTATAACCTGTACATGTTTCTACATGGATTCCAGGTTATGAGACTCATATCACTAGACTAAAATGTCATTGAAAATATATTTTTTTTCTTTTTTCTCTTCTCCCTTACTTCCTTTCTCCTCTTTGTCTTTCTCCTTCTCCTCTTCCTCCTCCTCCTTATTCTTCTTCTTCCCCTTCTCCTTTTTTTTTTTAGTGTAGTAAATGTTTACCAAAAAACATTGGTAAAGATGTCTTTGCCAATAAAGATATTGACTGGATATTTTCATTTATGTGAGTAATAACTAAATAGTTAATATAGTATTTTCCAAGGCTGTGATACTCTATGTTCAAAATGAAGCAGTATCATAAGACACACATAAACTAAGAGAAGTAGCTTTTAACATCACATGCCCAATTTTGTTCTAAGAACATAAATCTGGTAAATATTAATGGACAAACTGAGAAAATGAGTTAAACATGGAGGAAGAAGTCCAATTTTGGAGAAATATCCAATTTTAATTAACCAGAATTTATTTATTTATCCTCTCATATTCTCATTCTTAGAACATTTATTGGATGCCTAATATGTGCCTTATATTTTTGTTTTTTAATTGAGTTTTATTTATAATTCTTTAACTTCTTTAAAAAATTTTTTTACAGATACATAGATCACACCAAATGTTACATTAAAAAATATAAGAAGTTCCCATATACCCCACTCCTCATACCCGTCACTCTTCCCATATCAACAACTTCTTTCATTAGTGTGGTACCTTCATTGTATTTGATGAATACATTTTGGAGCACTGCTACACAGTATGGATTATGGGTTACTTTGTAGTTTACACTCTCCCCCAGTCCATTCAGTGAGCTATTGCAGGGTGTATAATGTCCTGCATCTGTCCCTGCAGTATCATTCAGGACAACTCCAAGTCCGAAAATGCCCCCATATCATACCTCCTTTCTCTCTCCTTGCCTCAACATCTCCTGTGGCCACCATCTCCACATCAATGATATAATTTTTTCCATTGCTAGAGTCATAAAAGTTTTAGAATAGAATACCAGTAATTCCACTCTAATCCATGTTTTATTTCTCCATCCTAAGGACCCTGGGATGGTAAAAATTAAGAGGAGGCTTAGATCCCACATGGCTGATGGATGGGATTCTCCTGCTTGAAGTTGTAGACTCTCTTGGTTCCTTGGTGTGGTGGTTCACCAACCCATCTCCTTGTTAGCTGACCTGGGTAAGACCAATGAACTGGAGAGTAGGTGTTGCAACTCTGCTGAGGCACAGGGCCCAGCTGGCACATGGACAGTCCAGAAACTCAAGTCTCTTGGGCATACACCAACCCCAGCACCAACCACAGGTTTAAAAAAGGGACAGAAGAGGTATATGTAGAGAAGTCACATCTGAGTCCAACTCTATCAACTCAGGAACACAAATTCCAAAGTAGGCCTACTGGCAAGGCACTGGACTCCAGAACCATCTGACATGACAATAGGACCTGGGTGTCTCCATAGCCCTCAGGAGCACCCCTACATGGGGTTGTATCTACTTTGGCTGTCTCTGAGATCCTGCTGAGATGTGCATAAACATGTCCCCTTTGGTGACCTCCTGTCTTTACCATTTCCCCCTTTTATTCAAGGTTTTTTCTAGTTGCATCATCAGCTGGTGCTTGATAGTAACTCTCAGTGCCAGGGAGGCTCATCCCCAGGAGTCATGTCCCATGCTGGGGAGGATGGTAATGCATGTATATGCTGAGTTTGGTTTAGAGAGTGGCCACATTTGAGCAACATGTGGGCTCTCAGGAGGTAACCCTTAGGCACTCTGTAGACTAGGCCAAGTTAAAATTCCAAGCACACAGTCTCATAAGCATAGTCATCAGTATCAAGGACCCATTATTGAACCATCCTTCTTCACAGGTCATTGCCCTTGCACTTGGGAGATTGTTGCTGTTCCACTGGGGAATGCAATGGAGCTCCCCAGAATGAGAACTCAGCACTCCCCCAGTTGTTATGTGAAACTGCAATCACTATGTCAATATCCAATGAATTTCTGAACATATCTATATACCCTATATGCATGCCCTGGTGAACACCCTTCCATGCATCCTACATCAATGACACCCCACACCAATGCTACTGCCCTGCCATAGTTGAACCCCTCTGTGATCCAAAACTTCTTGGAAAATGAAGCTTAATATATTACCAAATTCAATTACCAGGAAAATGAAATATTAATGATAGGTTTAAAGATAATAAATAAAATACATAATAATTTTAAAAAAAACAAAATAAAGTAAAAAATAAATTGGAGTATTAAAAAATGAAAAATATCGTAAAATTTTTTGACCTTTTATCTTTCATCACTGTAATAGGTGTTGTCCTGTATGTACAGTGGCAAGGCAATCTCTCCCATTTCTTCCTCAGTGTCTTACATATTTCTTATTATTATGTCTTCAAAAAAGTTGTAGGTCACATACAGAATAGAGGGGACTCCCATATACCTAACTTCCTCCCCCTTTTCCCCATTCCCAAACAGTGATCTTTTAACATGTGGATTTTACATTTGCTACAGTGGATGTACAATATTGAAACATAGCCACTAAATATGGTTACATTATGGCTTACAGTATGATTTACATTTTAGACTCTGCACTTTTATAAATTTTTGGTGAAATTTAACATGGCCTCTATCCATCATTGCATGGTCATGCGGAACACTTCTATTGGCTCCTAGTTATGCCCTCCTCCTCTACTCTACTCCTTTTTCCCTCTCCCCTCAGGTCCCACAGTGACACCCAAGTTTCACTGCTTGAAGGACATGATACACAGATACTTGCAACAATGCTGAGGGCTTGACACACTAGTCAGTCCTCCCACATTGGGAACCACCTTTGCTCTCAAGAGACACCCTCTCCTCTGTTTGAGAACATCAGGTCTCCCCAGGATGAGGGTACAATACCTTCCTGCTCATTGTATGGTTTGCCACCCAATGTTATCACAAACTATGAGTACTCACATTCTCCCTAGAATCCTGCCCCAAGTGTACCCTGTGCCAGATGCACCCCATCAAATACCCTAACCCAGTAAACCTTCCTTATTATACTTTCTAAAGAGTTTTCTTGACATTAGAGTTTCAACCACATACCCAACAATCTCCTGTGTTCATATGCTCTCCCCCAACCCTGCCCCCAATTCCATGCACCATCTCACCCATCCTCCCAATCCTAGCCCCCCTCAAGCCTGCAAAGCCCAACCCAATAGTATCCCCTATACACCCATCTTATCCCTTAACTACACAGCTAATTATGTCCACTTTATTATAGATTTCACCTATGTGGACATTGGCTCACAACCTTCCTCATCCCCCCACCACTATTTCCAGCTTGGTTTGCTTAATTCATATTAAAGAGGTCATGTAGTATTTATACTTCAATGCCTGGCTTGCTTCACTCAGCATAAGGTCCTCAAGATTCATCCATGTTATCCTGTGTGTTAGTACTATATTCCTTCTTAAAGCTGAGTTGTATTCCATTGTATGTATATACCACGTTTTGTTTATCCATTCATCTGTTGATGGGTATTTGGGTTGATTCCACCTTTTGGCAATAGTGAGTATATAATGCCTCTATAACATTGGTGTGCATATTTCAGTTTTTGCTCTTGTTTTTAGTTCTTGTGGGTATATACCCAGTAGTGGAATTGGTAGGTCATACAGCAAATCTATAGTTAGTTTTTTGAGGAACTGCCAAACTGTCCTTCACAATGGCTGGATCCTTCTACATTCCTACCAGCAGTGGATGATTGTTCCCATTCCTCCACATCCTTTGCAACACAATAGTCCTCTATTTTTTTTGATAGCCATTGGTCTAATGGGTGTAAGATAGTATCTCATTGTAGTTTTGACTTGCATTTCCCTAATAGCTAGTGATGCTGAGCATCTTTTCGTGTGCTTTTTAGTCATTTGTATTTCTTCTTTTGAGAAGTGTCTGTTCAAATCTTGCCCATATTTTAAATGGGTTGTCTTTTTATTTTTGAGATATTGGATTTCTTTATATACAGTAGATATTAGGCTCCTATAAGATATATTGTTACTTCACTATTGTAAATGGTATTTTCTTCTTGATTTCCTCCTCAGATTGCTCTTTATTGGTGTATAGAAGTGCTACTGATTTGCACATTGATCTTATAACCTGTGACTTTACTGAACTCATTTATAAGTTCTAGAAGCTTGGTTGTAGAATTCTCAGGGCTTTCTATGTATAGGATCATGTCTTCTGCAAATATTGAATTTTGACTTCTTCCTTTCAAATTTGGATGCCTTTTATATATATTTTTTGCCTCAGTGCTCAAACAACTACTTCTAACACAATATTAAATAGGAGGGGCAATAGTGGGCCCCCTTGTCTTTTTCCTGATCTTATAGGGAAAGATTTTAGGATTTCATCATTGTATATGATGTCAGCTGTGGGTTTTTCCATGTATACCCTTTATCATGTTCAGAAAATTTCCTTTTATTCCTATATTTTGCAGTGTTTTTATCAGGAAAGGGTGCTGTATTTTTTTGAATGCTTTTTCTGAGTCTATAGATATGATCATTTGACTTTTTTCTTTCAATTCGTTTATGTGGTATATTACATTGATTTTCTTATGTTGAACCACCCCTGCATACCAGGAATGAAACTCACTTGGTCATGGTGTATAATTTGTTTGATGTTTTGTTGAATATGATTAGCATGTATTTTGTTAAAGAGTTAAGCATCTAGATTCATTAGAGAGATTGTTCTGTAATTTTCCTTTCTTGTGGGATCTATGTTTGGCTTTGGTATTAGGGTAATGTTGGAATCATAGAATGAGTTAGGCAATGTTCCTTCTATTTCAATATTTTGGAAGAGTTTAAGCAAGACTGGTGTTAGTTCTTTCTGGAATGTTTGGTAGAATTCAACTGTGAAGCTGTCTGGTCAGGGACTCTTCTTAATTGGGAGATTTTTAATGACTGATTCTATCTCTGTACTTGTGATTGATTTGTGGAGATCATCAATTTCTTCTTTCATCAATGTAGGCTGCTTATGTGTTTCTAGGAATTTGTCCATTTCCTCGAAACTGTCCTTCCTGTTGGAGTCAGCGGTGATATCCCCTTTTTCATTTCTTATTTTGTATATTTGCATCTTCTCTCTTTTTCTTTGTTAGTCTAGTTAAGGGTTTGTCAATTTTATTGATCTCAAAGAAGCAGCTCTTTATTTTTTCTAGTGCTTTCTTATTTTCTATTTCATTTAGTTCTCTAATCTTTGTTATTTCTTTCTTTCTTCTTCTTTTGCTGTTAGTTTGTTGTTTTTTTTTTCACTAATTCCTCCAAGTGTGCAGTTAGGTCTTCGATTTTAGCTCTTTCTTCTTTTTTGATATATGAATTTATGGCTATGAAATTCCCTTTCATTACAATCTTTACTGCATCCCATAAGTTTTTATATGTTGTTTTGTCATTTTCATTAGTTTCAATGTAATTACTGATTTCTTTTGAGATTTCCTCCTTGACCCAGTGTTTTGCTTAACTTCCATATCTTTATGCCTAATTTGGTTCTCTGGCGGTTGCAGATTTCCAGCTTTATTCCATTACGGTCACAGAAATTATTTTGTATGATTTCATTCTTTCTGAATTCATTGAGACTTTCACTGTGGCCTAGCATGTGGTCTATCTTGGTGAATGACCCATGTGCTCTTGAGAAGAAAGTATATCCTGCGGTATTTGGGTATAGTGCTTGGTCTGTTAGGTCCAGATCCTCTAATATATTATTCAAAGTCTTTGCTTCTTTATTGATTCTCTGTCAAGATGTTCTGTCTAATGGTGATAATGGTGTATTAATGTCCCCCATTATGGTTGTAGAGGCATCTATTCCTCTACTTAGTTTTTCCGGGTTTGCCTCATGTATTTTGAGGCACTGGTTAGGTGCATAAATGTTTATGATTTTTCTTTCTTCTTAAAAGATTACCCCTTTAATAATATATAGTGTCCTTCTTTGTCTCTCACAATAGTTTTACAGTTAAAGTCTATTATGTTTGATAAAAGTGTAGCTACTGCTGCCCTTTTTTGGTTATATTTTGCTTCTAAGACTGTTTTCCAGCCATTCACTTTCAACCTCCTTGAATCCCTGGTCTAAGGTGGGTTTCTTGTAGACAGCACATAGATGGGTCATATTTCCTTATCCATTCTGCCAATCTGTGTCTCTTGACTGGTGAGTTTAATCCATTAACATTCAGTGTTATTACTCTCAAGGAATTACTTACATTAGCCATATTTTCTTTGGGTTTTTGTACTCATATTTTGTTTTTTATTTCTCTTTTTGTCTTTTTAGTTGTTCTTTTACTCTCCTCCAATTCTGTCTCTCCTGTTTTTCTTTCTTATTCTTTCAACCTGCAGAACTCCCTTTAGTATTTCTTGAAGGGCAGTTTCTTTTTGGCATACTCTCTTAGTTTCTGTTTATTTGTAAATATTTTGAACTCTCAATCATTTTTGAATGCCACCTTTGTTGGATAGAGTATTCTCGGTTGGAAATTTTTTCTTTTAGTACCTTGACTATGTCATACCACTGCCTTCTTCCCTCTAGGTTTCAGATGAGAAATCAGCACTTAGTCTTATTGAACTTCCCTTGTATGTGATGGTTCTCTTTTCTTTTGTTGCTTATCGTATTTTCTCTTTGTCTTGAGCATTGGATAATTTGACAAGTATATGGTTTGGAGTAGGCCTGTTGGGATTTATACTCTTTGGGTTGTGCTGTGCTTCCTGGACATATTCATCCATTTCCTTCAATAGGGTTGGGAAGTTTTCAGCCATTATTTCCTTCAACACCCCTTCTTATATTGTTTTAAGAGTGAAGCATAGTAGTTAGTTCACACTTGGTATTTTTTATTCTATGGGAACTACAAAGAAGTTTTAAAATAGGAGCTTTATTTAACTTTGCATTTTTATTCTAAAAATATTTTTAAACTATTTTAAGAGTATTTTTATGATTAAAAAATGAATGCATTCTTTTGAGGGTAGAATAAGTTATGTAAAACACAATTATATTCTATGTAACTTCTTAGCTTTTAAAATAAAAAGACCCCTTAGGTTGGGGTTAAGAGAACTGAAATTAATTAAACAGAAAAATTAGAGAATTTTATAATTGAATTATTAAAATTCATAATTGAATTAGCTAGGTTCTGGTTTTACCTTCAGTTTTTTGTGTAACCACAGAAATATATGAAAAGAAAAGGCAAACACATCTGAAAAACATAAACATATAAAGGGAATGAATTCAAAGGCTTGCTAACCTGAAAAACTTAACTAATTAAAAAATTATTCTCATTGTGTTTAAAATGAATTTACCTATACTAAAGTAGAAACTTTAGTAATTTTCACAATCATTCTGGGGATAAACTAATATATTCTTAGATAGGATTAATTTATATTCTTAAATTTCTTTTCCCTACATCTTGCCACAAATGATATCACCCAACCTTTATCCCTTCTCCCAGCAGAGGGAATTTTTTGGATCTTCTGCCCTTCAAATACTTCATGATTTTAAGTAGTACATCCTTAAGGGATGAAGAGAACTGCTCCCAACTGTCTTTTGTAGGTACTCCCTTTGGTTGGGAAGTAGAGGATGATTCCTGCTTCACCACTTCTTCTTATGCTCACCCCACATCCTCTGGGAAGTTAGATTTGTTTTTTGCCTTGGGTAACTAAGGAAGGGACATCCCTGGGACATTTTTACTACTGTCGTGTGTCTTGTGTGTTCAGTGCATCACTAAATATTCTTAATCTGACAATGGGGAAAATTAGGTTTGCTAGGAAACCCCTTGGTTATAATTTATTTCATTTTCTTAGATACAAACTTTTATGTATCTGTAAGACAAATATTTTTTAAGACAGAGACTATTGCATAAAGCTGCACATTATTTTTAAGGACAAAATGTGCTCCTTTAAAGAAACTACTCTTTATGGGGAGACTTTTATATCCCCGGACTAGTGGCTATATTTTAGTTTGGACTGAAATTATGGTAGTATTTGTGTCAGAAAGGAACAAAAATGAAAAAAAAAAGAATCTTGAAAGATTCATTGCTCATACAATGAATCAACTTGCTTCATATAAGTGACAAACTATAGAGGAATAAGGACTAATTTTTTTAATATATGCATTTTCGTATTTGCATTATTACTTTAGTAAATCAAATTCTTAGAGATCTAAAACATATTGGAAAAATGGTTCTTACAATTTGTTCTTACAAATTGTTCTTATACAATTGTTCTTACAATTTTCTAATATTAAAAATTGAAAAGCTCATGTTATCCCCATTTAAAGAAACTAGATAAGTATATTAAAAATAACAGTACTAAGAAATGCATTCTCATGTTTTCCATGTAGTATTTTTACTCCCTTCTTTCACCAAACCATCATTCAAACTTGCTGGCCAAGACCAGCTCAACTCCCAAAATATTCAAGGAAAAATAGAATATCACCACCAAAATCAAAATGTGACTGTAAGTTAGCAAAGTGGAAATACAGAGAGAATATGAGCACCAGGGAGAAGGGCTGGAGCAAAAGAAATGTGCTGATTTTAATAGGCACACATCTTCCAGCCTGCTGGTTCCTGGGTGGGTACCAGTTTCCCATGTACTTATCATAGGAAACATGATTTACTGGTGCCCAGGAATTTTAAAAAATGGCATTTGATTATGATATTTATTTGCTGATTTAAGAGATTATGATTTTAGGCATTTGTGGTAAATTAGTTCAGAATTTTTGATGACAAGTACTACAAATGAAGTGAAGTTAAACTAACTAAAAACAAACCAAGAAAAAACTTGAATATATTTCATAGTGATGTGGCAATGTCACAAAATGCAGATAAACACCAGGGATAGAGTGATAAGGGGAATCCCAACCTTTTTATTTTCTTTCGGTGTCCTAGAAGTCATTTTTTTCCTTCGTGTATGTCTACTTCTTTCTCTCTCCTTTCTCTCCTTCTCTTCCTGTCCCTGCCAACGAGTTTCTTTACTACTCTGTCAGTATGTTTGAAGATAACATTGCCAGTTACATCTTTTTCTTGGTCACAAAGCCCAGCTTAGACCAGTATAGAACCCATCAATATCCTAATTCCAACTTCTCAGAAAGAATCTGATTAGCCAAACTTGGGTCCAATGCCACTGTAGCAATATAGCTGCAAGGGACCTCCAAAATGACATTTGCCACAGATGTCCCTAGGGTGTCCACAATGCTTGGAAGATTACTGGGAAGAGAAGTTGATTTAATTAACTTCAAGAGATTTTAGTTTAGCACAATAAAAGGTAATTCATCATTGTACGAGGCACTGGAAGGAACAAAGAAGGTGAACCTGAATCTGCCTTTGAGGTAGCTAGTGCTTTCCTTGGGACAGATTACAGTTGCAGAGACCTGGGACTTGCAAAAAGAAAATATTACTGAGCAACGTTACATAGACAATCATTATGTGGAAAAAATCCATGTGGCAGTCAATAGGAAGAGCAGCTATCTAGGTCAGTTCACTTTTTGGGGGGAAAGCTTTATGTAAGAAGTTAAATTTGAGATTATCCCGGAATGAAGTAGTTAGACTGAAATACAAAAGGGATTTTAGATAAGTATAGAATTGGAAACATTCTAAACTTTAGCTTATTTGTCACTTCCTTCTTTTCTTGACTCTTGCAGGCTGTTAAGCCCTTCCAAATTCTTCCCTAACATATACTGCTATGTAATTAGATAATTTCTACTTCCCAGCTTGACTGGAACCATGTTTTACTCTAACATACTGCATAGTGCCAGGAACTTGGGTTTGTTTTTTTTTAAAATGTTATTTTATATGAGAATTATATGTCATAATTTCTTATCATTATGCAAAAGTTTGGAAATTATAAACAATATTTTAAGCAGCAAAGACAAATCAAGCTGCTTAATTGTTAAAAAGATAAATTCAATAGGGCAAGTTTTTTGGAGGTTAGATTTTTTCACTTTTTTTTCTTAAAAAATCTTTAGGCTGCATAAATGATACATAGAAAATATAGGGGGATTCCCATATACTCAACCCCCTCCTCCTCCCACACTTTTCCCCTTTAACAACATCTTTCATTAATGTGGTACATTTATTACAATTGAAGCATTGCTACTAACCAGAGTCTGTAGTTATCATTGTGGTTTACACTTTGCACCTCACGATTTTACAGGTTTGACAAGATGTTTAATGGCCTGTATCATCATTGCAATGTCATTCAGAACAATTCCATTGTCCCAGAAATGACCCATGTTACACCTATTCTTTCCTCTTCCTCCCCTTAGAACCTCTGATGACCACTGCCTTTATATCAATGTTACAAGTTCCTCCATTGCTAGAATAACAATAAGTCTACGTTAGTCCATAGTTGCAGTCCCCCCTTACGTTTGTTCATTCCCCAATCTTGAGGATTTGGGGATGGTCATGCCTAGTCTGTTTCTGATTGAGAGGGGGCTTAGATCTCAAGGGCAGATGGATGTAACTATCTTGTTTGCAGTTGTAGATACTGTTTTTGGGGGATAGGCGTTTCCATCATCATTCTTATGTTAGTTGTCCTGGGTTAGTCCGATGAACTGGAGAGTAGGTCTTACAATGCTACTGAAATTCAGGGCTCAACTGGTATATGAAAGACTGAAGATTTAAGTCTCTAGTACATATATTTAATGAGTATAGCAGGCACTTGTTCTTTATATGTTGCTTTGCTGGCTAATCAACATGATATATTCTAACTGGAAAGACTGACTTGGTCAAAGTCATATAAGATGGGATGTGTATGAGGAGTGGCAAAATATATGAGAAAAATATCCTATCTGGAGCAGTGTATGTTAAGATAAAGTATTTTGTTTTATAAGCAAGGCAAAACCCATTTATGGAGTTCTCAGAGGCCAGAAATATGAGCCTGCACTTGAACTCAGAAGATTTGCCAAAGTCACCGAGGAGTCTTGGGAAATTGGCATCATGAAAACGGTAGTCCCAGTGACCTTAAGAGACTAGAGACCTGGAGAATATTGCATTATTCTGGGCATTGAGTAATGAGATCATGGACCAAAAATGGGCAGTGAGAATGTAGCAATGCAGGCAAGTCCTGGAACACTTAAAAGACAGAATCTCCAAGAATTGGCTATGTATTATAAATGGGAGGAAGAAGTGGGAACAATTAGAAATCCATCTATAGCTTGGAGTTTGGACCACTGGAAAATGTTAAGATGTTGGCCTGATTATTTGGCAAAGCACGTTTGATTGCAGGGAGATAGGTAGTAAAGCTATGCTTTGGATTTATGAAGTGTAATATACAATATATTAATATATTATAAATAATATGATTGCTTAGGAGTGATATTCTAAACAAAGTCCACTTCTGGGCCATGCTATTAGAATAATCAAGGTGCCCTTTCCTCTTCCCAGAAAGCATCCTTTTCTCCCAGTGTTTATATGCTCCTCACTTTCAGTCTTTCTATCAGTTACACTATCAAGTAATTTTCTTTCAGATATTAGTTATAGAGAATGGCTAACCAATGTAGTAATATGATCACATCCAATGGATCACATCAAGATCCAAAAGACTATTGCAGAATTTATGGCCAGGTGGCAGGTTAGATCCTTGCCCAAGCTTAAAAACAGACAAATAAAATTGATGCTGAAGGAAAATTTGTCAACATGATTAGAATTATTGCAAAAGGTAATTATCATTATTACTGTCTTTGATCACAGTATGCATATTCATTCTTAGTTGCTAATTAATGTAGAAAATAGGAAATATCATGGGCTCTTCAATGTATAGGTCTGTATGAATTTTCCATATATAGAGTAGTATACTTTAGATTGAGTGTATGTGTATACATGTGTGTGTTCAATAGCATACTTACTAGATAGCTAGATAGGTAGATATCAAAACCCTTGAAATTTAGCCTTATATGTCTCATTTCTAGTTTCTGACTTTTTGGGAATTCATTTAATCTTTCTAACCTTAGATTTCTCATTTGTAAACATTTTTTTGTGGTTGTGAAAGTGCATTGAATAAAAATGCACTATGTGAGTATAAATACTTGCTAGTATTTTTCTATATAAATAATTATAAAGAAAAGTTTATGTTTAACTAATTAATAATAACTTTGAAAATCTGAGCTAAATAATAATTTAGGAAGACAAAGATATATTAAAATTAATCAAAGCTGTTCTTATGCACAGATTCATATTAAAATTCTATCCTAGCAGCTAATCTGGAAATGTTAACTTGAAAGAATGGAGGTTAATTATTATTTCACAAACCCAGTTTAGGTATATTATATCAGAACACACTCTGAGCCAATTCTGCAAAATATTTTAAAAAAATCAATAGTTACCTAAAGTAGAATTTATAGGTGTCCTAAATTTTATTGTACAGAAGTAATTTCTTTGATTCATTTTGTGCAGTATAGACCTCACATTAGAAATACAGATTTTTGTGTTTTTTAGTGAATTTTCATACCAATTACTTTCCTAAGCTATCAAAAATTGAAGCATAAAAGTTACGTAAAATATATATTATTATGAAATATTGGCAATTTCACAACTTTGCTTAAAAACACCATTTTTTTTTTAATTTTTTTATTTTTTATTGACTTTGTAATAATATTACATTAAAAATATATATGTGAGGTCCCATTCAACCCCACCCCCCCACCCCCCCTCTCCCCCCCCCCCAACAACACTCGTTCCCATCATCATGACACATCCATTGGATTTGGTAAGTACATCTTTGGGCACCTCTGCACCTCATATACATTGGTTCACATCATGGCCCATACTCTCCTCTATTCCATCATGTAGGCCCTGTGAGGATTTACAATGTCCGGTGATTACCTCTGAAGCACCATCCAGGGCAGCTCCATGTCCCGAAGACGCCTCCACCTCTCATCTCTTCCTGCCTTTCCCCATACCCTTTGTCCATTATGTCCACTTTTCCCAATCCAATGCCACCTCTTCTATGTGGACACTGGATTGGTTGTGTCCATTGCACCTTTATGTCAAGAGGAGGCTCAGATTCCACCTGGATGCTGGATGCAATCCTCCCATTTTCAGTTGTAATCACTCTAGGCTCCATGGTGTGGTGGTTGTCCTTCTTCACCTCCATCTTAGCTGAGTGTGGTAAGTCCAATAAATCAGATTGTAGGTGCTGGAGTCTGTTGAGGCTCAGGATCTGGCTATCACATTGTCAGTCCAGAGATTCAAATCCCCTAAATATATCTTAAACCCCAACATTAACTGCACCTCCAGCACATTAGCATGAAAGTCTTATGAAGGGAGATCCCATCTGAGTCCAGATTCATCACACATAAACACCATTTCCAAAGAGGGGCCATCTGCCCTGGTAGTTAACCCCATCGGCCATGACCATAACTCCCATGGGTCTCTTTAGCCCTCAAAGGAACCAATATCTGGGGGTTGTATCTGCTTTATCTGTCTCTCTGACTCTGCTCAGTTGTGCATGAGGGCAAACCTTCTGCCAGCCTCCAGACTCTTTTTTAGAAACTCGTAGCCATATAAACTCATTTCTCCTTTCCATTTCCCCCTTACTTTAGGTCAAACAGCATTTTAAAGTCATGGTATTTTATGTAGACATGGATATTCTGCTGATCCGCATTGAACCTTCCGTATAAGGTCATTTTCCAGTTGCATCATCAGTTGGTAGTTGATAGTGGTCCCTCGTTGCCAGGGAGGCTCATCCCCGGGTGTCATGTCCCACGCTGGGGGGAAGGCATTGCATTTACATGCTGAGTTTGGCTTCGAGACTGGCCACATTTGAGTAACATGAAGGCTGACAGAAGGAAATTCCCAGGCACAAAGTTGCTCTAGGCCTTGTTATTATTTTGGGTTTATCAGCTCACAAGCATAGTCATTAGTATCAGGGGCTCACTGTTGAACCCTCACTCCCTCCCGGTCCCCACCACTGTACCTGGGAGACTGTCGCTGCTCCCCTAGGGACCACGACAGAGCACCACTGGCCGGGAACCCAGTACCCCCCCTACTGTGGTTTTTAATTGTTGCCACTATGAGTATATCCAAACATTACCATGCACCCTGGACATATGTTCTGTACAGCTCCCTGTCAGTCATATATCATCTGTCATTGGTATCCCATACCAGTATCCCTCCATTGCCATTGTTGAAACACTCTGTGATCCAGAACTCCCCGAAATTTGAAGCCCAATATAATGTCATGGTCCCTTACTAGGGAATGGCATATAGCGATGAGTTTAAAGGATAGATAAAGAACTTGGATAAATTTAGATAAAGAACTTAGATAAAGAATGTTGACTTGAAAAAATTCCACATCCTATTTTTCCCCCCCCCCCCCCCCCCCAATTATTCAACTTTTCTTCACAGGAGTCCTAGACCACAGCAATGTATATATATAATATACAGCACTCCCACACATCCACCAGAAAACCTTTTCCCTTCCACAGTGATACTCTTACGCCCTATTCATATCATATTTACTTAAAGTGATGTACAGAGTCTGAGACATTAGCTTTCTAACAAGGTGACATCTGTATTTACATTATGGTGCATACTTTAGGATACACAGTTCTTTACATTTTTAGTTATCCTATGTTTTACATTATGGTTTACATTATCAGTCTGTCATCTCCTATATGTTATGGTGTAATATTACATGTTTTATATCCATCCTTGTGTACTCTCAAGAAACTCCTCTCTTACCCCCCATTTACTTTGGTTCCACACATTTAACGTCCATTTTCCCTTCCACCTTAGTGCCCTCAGTGATAGCCAACCTCCGTTTCCTGAGGAGCCACTTCCAGAGATAGATGGAATAGTGTTCAGGGCCTAACTTGCTCAACTACCCCAATGCCCTGGGAGCCACCCTTTCTCTCGAGGGATACAGTTCCCTCTATTGGATGGCATTAGTCCTCCCCAGGATGTGGGTCCACCCCCACTCTCACTACTTGGGTTTCTACCCCATGGTGTCACCCACTCTGGCAGAATGAGCATTTAGACATTCCCCAGGAGCCCGTCCTGCATCAGACCCTCCCCTCCGAGCATTCTAAACAGGTAACCCTCTTTATTATATTTTGATATGATTTGCTCGGCATTTTACTCTCCACCAACACCTGACCCTCTCCTGGTTCGTATGCTACCCCTCCCTCCCCCCACTTTTGGGCAACGTTACCCACCCGTCCCTCCCCAGCCACCCTCAAACCCGCAAAGCCCCAAGCAAAGGCAACCCCTTGCCCCCCTTTTATCTCTTCTTTGTGTTCATACTTACCACCATCTCGTCTTAAATTCCACCCCTGCAGACATCGGCTCATATCCTTCCTCCACCCTCCGATTTCCTGCAAGCCTATCGTTCAGTCTCTTGCTATCTAGGGCAGCTTGTTTATTTCATATCATTGAGGTCATGTAGTATTTGTCCTTCAATGTCTGGGTTGCTTCACTCAACATAAGGTTCTCAAGATTCATCCATGTTATCACATGTGTTTGTAGTGTGTTTGTTCTTACAGCCGAGTAGTATTCCATTGTGTGTATATACCACATTTTATTGATCCACTCGTCTGTTGATGGGCATTTGGGTTGATTCCAACTTTTGGCAATAGTGAACAATGCTGCTATGAACATTGGTGTACATATATTGGTTTGTGTTCTTGTTTTCAGTTCTGCTGGGTATATTCCCAGCAGTGGTATTGCTGGGTCATATGGCAAATCTATGGCTAGTTTTTTGAGAAACCGCCATACTGTTCTCCAGAATGGTTGGATCCTTCTGCATTCCCACCAGCAGTGGATGAGTGTTCCCCTTCCTTCACATCCTCTCCAGCACTTGTATTCTTCTGTTTTTTTCATAGCTGCCAATCTTATGGGTGTAAGATGGTATCTCATTGTGGTTTTGATTTGCATTTCCCTGATAGCTAGAGATTTGGAACATTTTTTCATGTGCTTTCTTGCCATTTGTATTTCTTCTTCGGAGAAGTGTCTGTTTAAGTCTTTTTCCCATTTTTTAAATGGATTGTTTATCTTTTTATTTTCAAGATGTAGGAGTTCTTTATATATGCAAGTTATAAGTTTCTTATCAGATATATGATTGCCAAATATTTTCTCCCACTGTGTGGGCTCCCTTTTTACTTTCTTGACAAACTCCTTTGAGGTGCAGAAGGCTTTAATTTTGAGGAAGTCCCATTTATCTATTAGTTCTTTTGCTGCTCGTGCTTTTGGTGAGATATTCATAAATCCATTACCTATTACAAGGTCCTGTAGATGTTTCCCTACACTGCTTTCTAAGGTTTTTATGGTCTTGGCTTTTATATTTAGGTCTTTGATCCATCTTGAGTTGATCTTTGTATAAGGTGTGAGATGGTAATCCTCTTTCATTCTTCTACATATGGCTATCCAGTTCTCCAGACACCATTTGTTGAATAGGCCACTCTCTCCCAGTTGAGAGGGTTTGGTGGCTTTATCGAATATTATGTGGTTGTATATGTGAGGTTCTATATCAGAGCTTTCAATTCGATTCCATTGGTCTATATGTCTCTCCTTATGCCAATACCATGCTGTTTTCACCACCGTAGCTTTATAGTATGTTTTGAAGTCAGGTAGTGTGATTCCTCCAATTTCGTTTTTCTTTTTCAGTATGTCTTTGGCTATTCGGGGTCTCTTTCCTTTCCAAATAAATTTCATAGTTAGTTTTTCTAATTCCTTAAAGAAGGCTGCATTGATTTTTATTGGGATTGCATTGAATGTGTAGATCAATTTTGGTAGGATAGACATCTTAATAATGTTCAGTCTTCCTATCCATGAACAAGGAATAGTCTTCCATTTATTTAGGTCTTCTTTGATTTCCTTGAACAATCTTGTATAGTTCTCAGTGTATAAGTTCTTTACCTCTTTAGTTAAATTTATTCCTAAGTATTTGATTTTTTTATTTACTATTGTGAATGGTATTTGTTTCTTGATTTCCTCCTGATCTTGCTCATTATTGGTGTACAGAAATGCTACTGATTTTTGCGCATTGATCTTATAACCTGCGACTTTACTAAACTCATTTATGAGTTCTAGAATCTTCGTTGTAGATCTCTCAGGGTTTTCTATGTATAGGATCATGTCATCTGCAAATAATGAAATTTTGACTTCTTCCTTTCCAATTTGAATGCCTTTTATTTCTGGTTCTTGCCTCAGTGCTCGAGCAAGTACTTCTAAGACAATGTTAAATAGGAGCGGCGACAGTGGGCATCCTTGTCTTGTTCCTGAGTTTAGAGGGAAGGAGTCTAGGATTTCTCCATTGTAAACAATATTGGCTTTAGGTTTTTCATATATACTCTTTATCATGTTCAAAAAATTTCCTTGTATTCCAATCATTTGGAGTGTTTTTATCAAGAAAGGGTGCTGTATTTTGTCAAATGCTTTTTCTGCATCAATAGATATAATCATGTGATTTTTTTCCTTCAATCTGTTTATATGGTGTATTACGTTGATTGATTTTCTTATGTTGAACCATCCTTGCATACCTGGGATGAATCCCACTTGGTCGTGGTGTATAATTCGTTTAATGTGTTGTTGAATACGATTAGCAAGTATTTTGTTAAGTATTTTTGCGTCTAGGTTCATTAGAGAAATTAGTCTGTAATTTTCCTTTCTTGTGATGTCTTTGTTTGGCTTTGGTACTAGGGTAATGTTGGCATCATAGAAGGAGTTGGGTAATGTTCTTTCTGTTTCGATGGTTTGGAATAGTTTCAGCAGGATTGGTGTCAGTTCTTTACGGAATGTTTTATAGAATTCACCTGTGAAGCCATCTGGCCCTGGGCTCTTCTTAGTTGGGAGATTTTTAATAACTGATTCTATCTCTCTGCTTGTGATTGGTTTGTTAAGATCATCAATTTCTTCTTTTGTCAATATGGGCTGTTTATGTGTTTCTAGGAATTTGTCCATTTCCTCTAGATTGTCATTTTTGTTGGAATATAGTTTTTCAAAATATCCTCTTATGATAGTCTTTATTTCTGTGGGGTCAGTGGTGATATCGCCTTTCTCATTTCTTATTTTGTGTATTTGCATCTTCTCTCTTTTTTTCTTTGTTAGTGTTGCTAAAGGTTTGTCAATGTTGTTAATCTTCTCAAAAAACCAGCTCTTGGTCTTGTTTATCTGTTCAAGTGCTTTCTTATTTTCTATTTCATTTAGTTCTGCTCTTATCTTTGTTATTTCCTTCCTTCTTCTTCCTGTTGGGTTACTTTGTTGTTGTTTTTCTAATTCCTTCAAATGTGCAGTTAGTTCTTCAATTTTTGCTCTTTCTTCTTTTTTGATATATGAATTTATGGCTATAAACTTCCCTCTCAGTACTGCTTTTGCTGCATCCCATAAATTTTGGTATGTTGTGTTATCATTATCATTTGTTTCAAGGTAGTCATTGATTTCTTTTGAGATTTCCTCTTTGACCCACTGTTTTTCTAAGAGTGTGTTGTTTAATTTCCAAATCGTGGTGTGAAATCTGGGCTTCTTTCCCTTGCAAATCTCCAGCTTGACTCCACTGTGGTCAGAGATAATGTTTTGTATGATTTCAATCTTTCTGAATTCGTTCAGCCTTACTTTGTGGCCTAGCATATGATCTATCTTGGAGAATGATCCATGTGCACTTGAGAAAAATGTATATCCTGCTGTGTTTGGGTGTAGCGATCTATATATGTCTATTAGATCGAGCTCCTCTAATATACTATTCAGATGTTTTGTTAAAAACACCATTGAGCACTACTTGTATTACTTAAGATACTCTTGTGTATTCTAACTTTTGCTCATTCTATGTCCCCTACTGCTCCTCATTCACTTCCAGTTAAATGTTTTACATCCTTCTATGTCCCTCTAAATGATCAGCCATCTTCCCAAAGCCTCCACAGAGCCCTCTTACCAATGGAATAAATGCTTCTCCTCTTCTGATTCCTCACTGATCTTTGGCTGTTGTTCTCTAGCTAGTGCCCAGCCTAATTACCATTATTTAGGTGCTTGCTCTCTCATTTATAAGAATGAAATGTTTTTAAAGGGACGTACTCTTTCTTACTAATCTTGAAATCTTATAGCATATAGTAATTATCACAAACTGGCAATTAACTTTTTATTGTGTCATTGGGAAGATTATACAAATCCAGATTTCGTACAATTTTGAAGGATTATGAGTGAAATAGGCATGATACTCATATTTGATAAAACAATATTGTAGATAGTATGCCTGTACTAGTGTACAATTTGGGTCAATGAGGTTGATAAAGATTTACAAAGGCATTATGCATAAATTTAATTACATTTGTTTTGTTTATTTCAAGAGGTCTTGATCTTTTAAATTTACTTTTTTATTTAATTAATATACTTTTTAATTTTTAGTAAAAAGAAACTTACATTACATAAATGTTTAAAAATATAGGGGATTCCATATGCCCCGCTCCCTAGCCCTCCCACATTTTCCCACATCAGCAACATCCTTCATTAGTGTGGTAAACTTGTTACAATTAATGAACACATCTTGGAGCATTGCCACTAGTGATGATGATAGTTTACATTGTAGTTTACACTCTCTCCCACTTATTTTTGCAAGTTATTATATGGTATACAATGGCCTGTATCTGTCACTGAAATGTCATTCAGGATAATACCCAAGTCCCTAAAATACCCCTAAATTATACTATTTTTCCCTCTCCCTCCCCTCAGAACCTCCAGCGACCACCGCCTCTACATCAATGATAAAAGTTCTTCCATTGCTAAGATAATAAGTCTACAGTAGAACAACTGTAAGTCTACACTCAGTTCATTGTCCATACCCAATCCTGAGGATTCTATGATGGTGGTGCCCTCTCTACCTCTAATTGAGAGGAGGCTTAGGTTCCATGGGGCAGACTTTTATTTTTTTTGAAAATTCTATTCAACCTTATACTCTATTTGTAAGATATGATTTTCATAGCACTCCTGTGACATGGCCTGAGCAAGTATTCATACCTCCATTATACCCACAACACAGCGGAAGAAGGCAGGTGACAAGCCCAAAGTCCTGCAGCTAAGCATGGCAGAAGATAAAATCAGGTCCACCTCACATCACTGCTTTCTCTCAAAAAAAAAAAAAAAAAGTCTGTATTCTTAAATGAATATTGTAAAGGAAAAAATAGGGAAGAAGGCAGACATGGAGAAATAATACTGAGAAATGAAAGATGGAAAAATCACTTTTAAGTTATATCTTGTCATCACATGGCGGACTGAGTCATGAAATAATATTCAAATTTCACTCTTTTTTAGTTTTCCTGTTTGCCTAAACATTCTGAAGGCTTTCTCCTAGTTATATGTTGAAATATTAATGGCTAATTCGGTATTTACTATTAAAGCACCCTAGATATAGTTTTGGGTTTTTTTCCCCCTCATTTTTGATTTAGGTCAGTTTTTTATATAGAAGTTTGCATAAGCCTCACTAGGAGAAGCAGATGATTTTATCCCCTTGTCCCTTCCAGGGCTGCATTAAGAGAACTGTCCCCAATATTTAATTACTTTATATAAAATTCTTCTCAGCTCTGCCGGGGGCTGAAGAGTTGACTGAAACTAAAAAGGAATTGGATGACCAAGGGAACTGAAAGTACCAGAATTGACTGGTACGTTTCCATGGTAGACAGAATTATTTTATGCTTTCAAGGAAGATCTTGAATCATATGTTAATTGTTTTTCCTGAAACAGAGGTAGTAACTTGATTGTATGGCTGAGGGAAAATGTCTGAAATTTAAAGCTAATTAACCAGTGGGCAGCAAATATTTAATTTCTGTTTGTTAAAAGCAGATTTCCCAACCAGTTGTACCTCCCAGTGTTTTCCTTACATTAATATGGTACCTTGAATATATGTTCTAATTTAGTTTTCTTAGCACACAATCAAATCTCTTTCCCAGTTTCTTTGATGTTGTGTTATCAAAATTGTGTACTATTTTGTACATATCAACAAGACAGTTCTGCACATGGAAGTTTAAGAATTTTTTTTTTTTTTACTCTAGGCTTAACCTGTCTTCATAACTCAGTCTCTTTAATGCTAGGATTAACCTTGCTACAATTCTCCGGATCTTTTCCTTAAAGTGTTGCAATGTCTTTTTGCTATGTAGTGAAAAGAACTAATACAAGACGCCAATTAGGGCCTAACCCTTACAATGTGAAATGCAGCATTCATTTAGTTTATCTCCCACATACACGTGGAGTGAGCACACATTCACTGCACACAATGAATGGCTATTTCTGAGGCGGATGTCCTCAGCGGTCTGTGGATCTGAGCCATCAAAAATAAATTTCTATAGCCTCTTCTCACAAAAGTTTGCAAGTTTCCTGCATTTGTCATTCATAACTCTTACATAATATACATCTCAAACCCACCATTTTCTTGGATTTAATTTGTGTCTATTTTGCCCTAAAATTCCTTTCCAAAGGGCCAGTAACTAAATTTCCCACTAGCTTTTTATTTTCCTTTTCTGGATAGCAAGAGAAAAGAAAGGAACTTATTCAACCCAATATTACCCAATCAGGACCTAATTACAGTGCAATGATTAAGGCATAAATGACTGTGATAAGGTTCATAATAATGAGGAAGAGGTAGTATTTTGTAGTTCCCCAAACTAATAGAACAACCCAGATGTACTTTCACTACATAATATTTTTCAGTATTTGAAAATAAACTGAGCCAAATTAGCAATTTGTTGAATATATATTCAAGATTAGCATCTAATGTGTTATTTTATCTTTGCAGTTTTTACAAATTATAAGACCAAACTTGAACTCATTTTATTTCTATTATCATTGTTTAAATTATTTTAATACACACATGAGTTTTATTCTCGATAGCCATGTGTTCTGTTTTTGTTGACTGACATTTTGTAACTTTAATGTATCTGGCTTTCTTTAAAGATCTTCAATAAGTGGAAAACTGATAAAAATGAGCACAATCCTGGTCACCACACAGAGATCTAATTGGACGACAAAATATTAAAATCTTAAGTTGAAAGGAAAACAAAAGGAAGATTGTTTTTATTTGCAAAAAGACACAAGTAAATTTCTTGGCAGAAACTGTATGTGTATGGACAGATTCCTCTGATTTAGAATTATAATAATATGTGCTAATTATTCCCAGTTCTATTTCTTAAAGCACTGGTGTTTCATTATGAACACTGCAATTTATAGGTCCAATACTAGATTCAAATCTCTTAGAGCTATGTTAACTCTGAATACACATTTTCAAGCAGAGTTGTATTGCAAAAATCATAAAGTGAAATATCCAATTCATAAAGGACATCTGTTTTGCAAGTTAAAAACTGCATTGGATCATTTTCAACAACTCTTATGGGTCTCAAAAAATAATACTTCAGAAAATCCATGCTATATTTATGATTTTAAATTGATGATGGTCCCCTAACTTTTGGGAAAAAAAATATTGCTTCCAGAGACTGATGAAAAATGCTTTAACTGCATTTTAAATGTTGTCATGCTCACGAAGTTATGAACATTAATAAGCTAAAAATATTTAGAAGAAAATGTTAACTTTTTAATTTAAAAACCCAAAACATGAGTACATTTTAGCTAATCCTTTGTTTTGTTTCTCCCCAACTGGTTTCTTAATAATATATGTTACTAATTTATAAATCCATTTTATCTATTTTAAGTTTAATAATTTTGTCAGAAAGAGCAAAAATTAAGGAAATATAAATATTTAGAGTCCATAAGTATAGATAGAAAGGTTCCAACTTTTAACTGACATAATTTTTAGATTTCAGTGTGATAGACAACATAAATGTCCTTTCATTTACTATAAATGTATGATTTCTTGATCGGTGTCATTGACCAAGGGAACTGAGATAAAATTACATTCGCCTGCCACACCTTACATCTACTATGTGTTTTAACCTGCAGAACAGAGAACTAGTGACATTCTTTCGTGTGTACCATGGATCATTTAATATCCCTTATAAATCCTGGTTTTCTAGCTTTTTAATAATTCTAGTTTCTTCCTGGACTACTTCATTGTCAGTTCTCTTTGGTGAGACATACTTCAGAAATTCCACCTAACACTTATTTTTAAATGAATCACTATATTTTGGAATGAACTTACAAAGTCATAGTGCTTATTTTATATCATAATTTCCAGCTGACTTCTTTTCCTTTTTTATTTCCAAGTGTGGATTTTTCATTTATATACAGATTAAATGCTGAGCTGGCAAGCTTATCAAATATTGGGCATTATTTTTCTAGGGTTACCAGCTGGACACTGGCATAAAACTCTGCTAATGGACTTCCTGTTTCAAACATAAAAAGATACAGATATTTTCACCTGAAACACATGAACAAATACACACAGCTGATGCCTGAGCATTTCTCTTTTAATGTCTGTTAGCCTTGAATTTCTTTCCAAGTGTGTCAATATTTTCTTAAGTTTAAGCCCAGTAGGATTATAACATTTTTTTTCTTATTAGAACAATAAACTTTCCATCAAATTCTCTTCACTCTTGGCTCCAGTTCCCATTAAAAATCCTTTTCAAACTATCTCTTCTTAAGCTTCTTGGCAAGAAAGAAAAAAAGTCTTATTAGGAGAAAGCAGAATAATTTCTTTCCTTGTGGTCGCTTTCTAATAGTTAAAAATCATAACTTCATTTCCTGTGCCTCTGAGCTATGCTGTGAAGAAGTCAATCCTGGTGAGTTATAATTAGACATGTAGGATAATTCTAATGATGTCTTACAACTGATGAAATCAGTCTTAGCCCTGTCTACCACCTGATTACCATGGAAACCATTGCTGGCCAACTGAGTAATTCTGATCAAAAGGAATTATTATTAATCCTCCTAGTATATGTTGGATAGGGATTTGCACGGCTTTTGTTAAAGTTTCTTGTGGAGGCTGAAAGGTCCAGTAAGGGTAAATATTAATTCTTAATGTGCTGGAGAGCAAGAATTGCTGTGTCTCTGTGGGGCACAACTGGCTCTCAGTAAATCAGATATTAACAGATTATAGGATCAGTCTTGCACCACCCAGGGATTAGAGATAAACAGGTGAATTTGAAGAAGAAATAATTTCCATAGCTGACTTTAACCAAGTCATTGCCTTGTTGTATTGAAACTTAAACAAGAAAGATCAAATGTATAAAGGATTTGGAATTTGTTAAACAACTTGTACTGTAATTTCCAAGAAATTAGGTGATCATATGAACAATTATTTTCTTCCTTCACATATGTGTGATATGGAAGGTGTTGACCAGCTGTCTATGATGAGAGGCACAGTGTTACTTAAGGATCTTTTCTATATATATCTTTAACTATATTTTTAACAATCCATTGCTTAAAATAAAAAAATAATAATATCAAATTTGACATAATAAATCAGTTTGTGCCAATAACTGAAGACAAGCTTTTAATTAAAAGAATCATCATGTAAAGTCATGCCATGTAAAGTTGTAATAAATCCATAAGTGTTTTACAAATTTTCAGTAAACATTCCAAGATAAAGAAACATGAAAATCAGCATTATTAGTTAGAATAGCATTTTGTCACTATTAATCATGAACATTTTAAAATTCTACTCTTGCTAGTTGGTATTATAATGAGTATGTAGTTGTACAAGATTTACAATAACAGGAAATAATTCATTCAGATCAATGGAAACTTAAAATTTTGAACAATATCACACAGTTCTAAAGATTATGTCAATATTAAAAACCTATATCCTCTGTGATAAAATAAAATCCATTAGTAATATAAATTAAAAATTAGAATGAAAATTTGTTTTTAAGTGCCCATTGAATTTTGGCCTTGTCTTATATCTGTTGATTTTAGGAAGGATAAAATAAAAAAGCAGCCGATAATTTAAAAATTATTTCTTGGTCATTCTGACCTTCTATGTTATATAATATATTTCTGGTCTTTTTTGCTCTTCTGATGAATGCAGTTAGCCCCTTGATTTGCTTTTGCTTTTGCTTTCAGAAAGAGTCAGAGGATTGAGTTGGTACTTGTGCCATGTGTTCCTGGCTTGCCTTAATGAAATTTATTAGTTTCTGCAGCTATATAAACTGAAAACAGGCATATCATGTAGATGTGCCTGGAATTAGGAACTACTGTTTACACATCAGTAAAAATAACCATGAAGATAAATTATGCACTTAGTATGCATTACTATTATTGTTATTACCTTTAGTCAATGGTTGAATCGCCAATCTGAAAGGAAGTAATGTGATGATGAGCAAATATGTGTCACTGTGTAGTATAGGAGTTCCAATATTTTAGAAGGGAATTAATATTTTATACTAATAATATCAACTAAAATGTCCATGCTAGAAATGTGTTAGATCAGGTAAGACTGAAAAAGCAACAAACTAAGAGGAGTTTATTCTTTTATGTCAATAGAGTAGTCTATTAGTCTGGAGTGGGGAATTTATTTGGAGAGTTTAGGTATTTTATATTTTGTTAATAATTTATCACATTCTTTGGATGACATCATCCTTTTGCTCATTATCATAGATTTATTTCATATCTGTTTTCTGGTCCATGACCTGGTTATCAAGGAAAAACACTTTTTAAGTACTTCAGCTCATTAATTAAAGATCTGCCCTAACTATACTCTTTGACTGGAAGCATCTATGGTTTTATATAAAAGGGAAGAATATGTATTTTCTTCTTGAAAGCCTAGCGTTTGCTATTGTTATCTCCACTCTTCTCCCTTTCTTCCTTAGGAGTCTACTTATATACTATATAAGTATATATGTACTATATATACTTATATATATTATCCAGGGATTTTTATAGGATCTCTAACATTTTTATTTACTTACTTTTTCATGCATCCTTTTCAAGGCACTCACAGGAAAGCCCAAGTAAGTTGTTACATGTAGCAGTCAGTCCTAATATAGTCATACCTTATGCGTTAGGCAAGAAACCTGGTAGAAGCAGGAGGTAGAATCCTTCCCCTTTGCCTTTTTAAAGTTGGGAAATATAACATATGAACTTATGATGTAGACATGACCAGATACAAATGTCTAAAAGTAATCCATCTTAGATTAAGAACTCAAATAGATTATTCTTCTGAACTAACAGGATTCCAATTTGCTATGCACATATATAGCTAGTAGCTAGGTGTAACCGTATAGTGTATAATGGTTTTAAGATTTATAATGTAAAAACCCAGATATTTTATAGTAGAGAAGAAAGTAGTACTAAGAAGTCATGAAACATGCACTTTTAAAATTATGTTTTAGAGCTCTTTAATGTAACTATTTTGTATTATTCACCAACTATTAATTTGTTTCCTTTCTTAATTCATTAAATAAAAATTTTAATTAATTTAATAAAGATATAAAGTAATGAAATGTGAAATGAAAAGACCAGATTAATGGTGGTTTCTCTTCCAAAATTTACTATTGTAAAGTTTCTCTGTTATCTTTGGAAGTTCAATTTTGCATTCAGCAATATCAAAATAAACCACAGAAATTAAAACCGGGTATGCATGCATTTTTTAAAACACTTTAAAATAATAGTTTAAGAGAATATGATTTTGTTAAAATATATTAATTTAATACATATCTTGCTTTGCAAGCAGCTATACTAAAATTTTTTAAAGATAACTTTTGCTTCCATTTATAATTAGATGATTTTTCTAGTTATCTTCATCAAAAAATAGGAAAAATAAAAACAAAAAGCCTACTTTAGTCTCCTGAATTTTCATATCTTGGAAAGTACAGAATTTGACTCTAACTTTGGTGAATAATTTGTGAAATAGCGGCACTATTCAGAAGCTGCTACTGCAGCTTGTGTACCCTTGTCTCGATAGAAAGTTCTCTTTCAGCCAGAGCTCTTGCAGATAATACACTTCACTTGCTGGAGAAGTAACATCCAAAAAGTGGTTTTAATGTTCTAGAGATGTAAATGGAGTGTATGGTAGAATGGCAATAAAAAAGCAATTTCATTTAGGAAATCTCATTTCTTAGTGTATATCCTGTGAAGGGATATTGTTTGATTAAAATAAAAGACATTAAAATTCAATAAAGACAGAACGATCATGGTTGAAGGAAGTCGCGTCATTTTAAAGTTAATTATGCTTGTGGTTGATCTTGTGGCTGTGCAGCTGATAAATGCAATGCAAAATCTGTGTTTTCATGAAACCATACTTTGAAAAGGAGATAAGTAAAGTCTCTTTGTTGGAGGCACTGGAGGAGCATGATGACAAAGAGGAAAAACTGAGAAGCACATAAAAATATGCGGGTTTTGTAGCACTTTGGCATAGTTATGAATTCAAAAAATAGATATTGGATTATATTTGTAAACTGGTCTGTCTGAAGTTTGACTTTTACTTAATTAAATTATGATTAGGGCTTTGATTGGGCCATGTCAATAGGGTGTTACGTCCCCACCCCTTGGTGAGTGGAAACTCATAGATAAAACTCATGGCAAAGGACAGAGTTGGAGTTTTGAAGTTGGGGCTTTGATGTTGGAGGTTTTGATGTTGGAGTCTTGAGCTGGAGTCCTGGGAAATAAGCACATATTGGAGCTTGGTTGTGAGGAAAGAGAAGTAAGCCCTGGGAAGAGAGGAACCCTGAGCCGGAAACGAAGCAAGCCCCAGGAAGAGAGGAACCCAAGAAGCCTGAACTCTTGGCAGATGTCAGCAGCCATCTTGCCCTAACATGTGGCAGTAGACTTTGGTGAGGGAAAGTTTTATGGCCTGTTAGCTGTAAGCTTCTATTTTAAATAAATGCCCTTTACAAAAGCCAGCAGATTTCTGGTATTTTGCATCAGCACCCCTTTGGCTGACTAATACAGAATTTGGTACCAGAGAGTGGGTTAGTGCTTTTGCAATTACAAAAATGCTGGAATGGTTTTATAAATGGTAAGAGGTATTTTTTGGAGGAATTGTGAAATGCTTAATGGAAAAAGACCAGATCACTTTGAAGAGACTGTTGATAGCAATATGGATGCTAAAGAGACTTTCTATGATGCCTTAGAAGTAAATGATGAAACCGTTGTTAGAAACTGGAGGAAAGGTGAGCTGTGTTTTAAAGTTGCAGAGAACTTAGCAAGATTAACTCCTGGTGTTTTATGGAAGGCAGAATTTGAAATTAGCGAGCCTGGACATTTAGCTAAAGGAGCTTTCCAGCATAACTCAGAGAATGTGGCTTGGCTTCTCTTTGTAGCTTATAGCAAAATGCTAGATGAGAAAGATAAGTTGAGGACTAAACTGTTGGGCACAAAAAAAACAGAAACTGATTCTGGATAATTCCAAGTCTCTGGAAATCAAACTCTTAGATAATAGTGCCCCACTTGGAACTTGTAAATCAGGATTGAAGATGCAGTTATCTAAGAAAGACTTGTGAAAAGTCTGACTGTCCGATGGCTTGGACCCCTGCTTCTTGCATGCCAAACCAACAAGATTTTGGAGAAAGCTGTATGAAAAAAACCACTGTTAAGCTTGGAATAAAAGGGACATGGAAAAGAGAAACTGAAGGAGAAACATCTTTAAGAAGAAAACCATGGAAGCTGAGATCTGGAATTAAGACATCGCCTTGGGCTGAGAGGAACCCCACCCATATGTACAGAGAGGGTGAATTTGCTCCAGTAGTTGAAGAGAGTGGATGTTCCCATCCAATGTTCTGGGAGAGTTCTGCCACCCTACGGTACACAAAGTGTGAAGCACATTCCTTCTGGATTAGGGTGGTTAGGGTCAGCATTACATCGGTCTGAGAGGGGTGTGCCTGTCTCACATCATTAGGGAAGGCCACATGGTCAATTCATTGCTCTGTGAGGGTTGAGCTTGTATGCCAAAGTTTAGGTAGGATATTACCCTCAAATCACTGTACTGGGGGGTTAAGTCTCTAACCCAAAGTTTGGGTAGGGTGTGGCAATCACCCCAATGATCTTCAAGGGTAAGTCTGGAGCTTGGTCAACACCCAGATGCTTGATGAAGGCAGAACCAAGAAAATGGCCACTGGGCAAGCCTATGGAAAGGGTGGGTTCCCATAAAGCCCCAGGGAGAAGAAATCATGATCTTAAGAATGGCTCTCAGACTTTGAAATCTAATGGAGGATGCCCTGCCGGTTTACTGAACTGTTCTGGACCCATAACTCATGTTTCCCTCCCAATTTCTCCTTATTATAATGAAAATGTTTATACTTTGTCCATTTGTATATTGGAAGCAGATAGATTGTTTTGTAAGTTTCAGAGGTCTATAGCAGATGGGGCTTTGTCCCAAGACAAATTGTATTTCTTTAAGTTGATTGTGATATAATTTAGTACTGGCATTGTTACTGATTTAAGGTTTTGTTTGAATATTGTAATGTCTTTTTGTGATGCAGAGGGTGGAGTGTAGAAGTTTGATATAGTTATGAATTCCTAAAATAGATATTGGATTATGTTTGGAAACTGGTCTGTCTAAAGTCTGACTTTTACTTAAGTAAATTATGATTAGGGCTTTGATTGGGCCATGTCAGTAGGGTGTTGCATCCCTGCCCCTTGGTGAGTGGGAACTCATAGATAAAACTCATGGCAAAGGACAGAGCTGGACTTTTGAAGTTGGGGCTTTGATGTTGGAGGTTTTGCTATTGGAGGTTTTGCTATTGGAGTCTTGAGCTGGAGTCCCGGTAAGTAAGAACACAGAGGAGCTTGGTTATGAGGAAAGAGAAGCAAACCCCAGGAAGAGAAGAACCCTGAGCTCAGAATGAATCAAGTCCTGGGAAGAGAAGGACCGTGAGCCTGGAATGAAGTGAGCCCCAGGAAGAGAGGAACCCAAAAAGTCTGAACTCTTGGCAAATGTTGGCAGCCATCTTGCCCCAACATGTGGCAATAAACTTTGGTGAAGGAAGTAACTTATGCTTTATGGCCTTTTAACTGTAAGCTTCTACTCTAAATAAACACCCTTTATAAAGGCCAGAAGATTTCTGGTATTTTGCATAAGCACCCCTTTGGATGACTAATACAGGCTTCCTAATAGAAAAATAGTTATTAAAGTCTATTGATACATTTGTCAAACTGTTCAGTTACCGAAAGATGTAATGCCATACATTGTATTACACAAATTGTAGAAGGCCCTTTTTGTTGGAGACCCAAATCATTTGATTCTTTAGCTATGTGTCCTTAGACTTCACGCCTTTCTGAACTTATTTATCTATAAATATTTTCTATATATGTCATATTGCAAAGAATACATAAACATTATATACGTTGTAAAATCACATAATTTCACATAGTGTTATGATAGTATATGTAGCATTTATAAGTATACTATTCATTACTGAAAAATATTTTACTCTTGAAGTCTCTATCCAAAAATCTAAAAGCATTATCCAACATCAAACCCAGGAAGTTAACACTAAATTGAGCAAATCACCAAATTTCTTTTGGTAATGGTTTAGGAATATTCCCCCATAAAGGAAAGATGCAGTGACTTCAGGGCTGGCATGCATGTCGCTTGCATCAAATAAATAAGTAAACAAACAAATATATATATATATATATATGAAATTCTTGGAGTCATTCTTTTTATGATTAAACTACAGAATTTCTCCTCACAATTGCTAATGCATTGACTCAAGTTGGCATGTTTACAGCAAATGAAAGTACATATTTATACCAAGTGTTTGAAGGAAGAGCTGTGTGAAGAGAAATTAGTTTCTATCATTTGTTCACTGTAAAGGACTGCTCATTAATTATGTCATATGTTTAAAGATCCTTATTCTTTAAAATGACTAGGTATCTTACTCTATGTGATACGCACTTAGAGCTAGGTAAACTTTAATTTCTTCAGCAAATGCACACTTGAGGAATTAAGGATCAAGTATGGGTTCCCAGTAATTTACTTAAAGACTATAATAGACTGTGGATTTGTATTGGAAATGATTTCTCCTAATCTTGTGTTAACTCTCCTAATACAATTGAGCTATGGCAGATTTTCTGGGGACCTAAAACCATTTGAATTTGGTGAAAACTATGGACAACTTCTTAAGAGGTAGGGAGAAACTAAAAGGGTAACATATACAAAATTTTGAAAAAATTATGAGATGCCCTAGTCCTAATTCCCTGAATTAATGATATGAATCATTAGCATGAGTCGTAGCTGTTATCTTCAAGGATGAAAGCTTACCTAGAAACTCTCAGTACTAAAACCATACAAGAATATGGCAGCTACTGTTTATTGACTGCTTCTTACATACCATGCAATATACATTTTATTCGCTAAACTTTTAATCAGTTCAACAAATATGCTGTTATATTAGTAACCACATTGCTTCAGTGAGATAAAGAATAACTATATACATTCAGTTTTGCCCCACATTCACTCAGATAAAGTTTGGAAATCTTCAGATAAAGCCTGGATGAATTAAGGACAGTGAATTAAGGCAATCCCGGATTTGAAGATGCAAGATTGGATCAGGGATGAGCAATAAGTTTGTTACCTATCAAAGGCAAATTACTTACTCGAAACTCAGGAACAGATCATTGTTTCATCCTTTGCAGAATCATAGTCTTTGTTTAGAATTTCCTTTATAATACGGGCTTCTGCATGATCGTGGCTTTCTCCTAGACCCACTTACTTTGGATTAGGCTCTTTGTTCTTACTATAAGCATGGTAGGTTATACTGGGCCAAATGGTTCAGCACTGGGGAAAACTCTTATCCTTTCTCACCCACCTTGACTGTTCACAACTACTTTTGCTTACTGAGTTGGCTACAGTACTAGTATTAGTCAGAGTCGGCTAATTGCTATAACAACACAAATGTCAGTGGCTCAACAAAATAGCCATTTCTTTCTTCTCATGTCACTGTTCAGGGTGGGTCAGAGAAGAGGTTCCTTGTGGCTGCTGCATTTGCCAGGTATCAAATAACTACCCTGGAGTACTTTGAATTGGTAAGAGAGAAATGGGGGAGGTTTGTGTGTAGGTTTTCTGTTGAGCATGGAGGTTGTGCATCCCACTAATGCCATCATTCCATTGGCCATATCAGTCACATGCCTGCCAGCTGCCAGAAAGGGAGCATGGGAATTTGTTTTCTTGATGTATGTCCAGGAGAAAAGGTGAAAATGTTTGTGAATGATTAACCAATTTCTGCCATTTTGCTCTAATATTAGATACTGATTCCTAGTAGGCAATCAACATTTATTTAGAAAAAAGCATGCACTTCCTTGCTAGGGCCTAAAAGTATATGTTGTATGGTTATAAGATTAATGCCCAATTTGTTCAGATGAAATGGTCTCTGATGCCAAAGGGTGGCCAGGATGCTTATTTTAAATTAAAAAATAAACTTTCACTGAAATAGTATATAGCTATAGTAAAATGCATATATCATAAGGGTAAAGTTCAATATGTTTTCACAAAATCAATACAATCATATAAAGAGCAACTGATCAAGAAATAGAATATTGCAAACACCCCAGAACTCTTCCCAGGGATCCTTTCCAGTCACTTTTTAGTACATGTCTTTTGGTGAACATATGTATAAATTTTGTTTAGGTATATATTTAGTCGTGGAATTATAGGTATTTATTCAGCTTTAGCAGATACTGTGAAGCCAAACAATGTTACAAAGTTGTTGTACCAATATATACCTCCTCCCACGGGGTCTATTTATGCCATAGCCTCACCAATTTTTGGCATCTTTTGTCTTTTCAATTTAGTGGTTCTGGTATCATGTAAACCATTTCATTGTGATTTGATTTGTGTCCTTGAAGACTAATTAACGATGTTGAACATCTTCTCAGCCACGAAACATTCTGATTTATGTGATAAGAATCCCACTCCTGTTTTATTTTTTTCTATATTTATTCTCAAAATATAGCTCAAAATTTTGGAAATTAATTTTGCTTTCAGCTTGTTGAAAACAAGGTGAAACTGTAGAAGTTATCCGTAATGGTGAACCCTGCCTTCTAGATTCCCAGCTGCCTTATCATCGCAAAAAGTGAGAAATAGGACCTTGATTTCCCTGATCATAATTCTTTTAATATACACCAAAAAATGGTCACCCAAGCCTCTTCTTAGCCGAATATGTCAGGGAAGTGTTTATACTACGATTTTTTTAAATTTTGAGGTTTTTTGCCATTACTAAAATTTATAGTTTCTGAATAAATACTGACTGTGAAGTAATCAGTAAGAAATGTCTAACACATTCTTGAATGGGAATTGCTCTTATTTTTATTTTGACTTCAAAAAGATTGTAGCAATATTTTGTATATAACATTAAGCAATCTTTAAAGAAGGAGCTTAGACCTGTATTAACCTCATACCAACAATTATAACCATTTTAACTGAAAAAGTTAAGGCATAATCTAAGTTTCCAAAGTCAACTCACTAAGGAAAAAAGACATCAGAGACAAAGTTCATAAACCATGCTTTGCTCCCAAATAGAGTTCCAGAAGCAAAATTGGGAGAACTAGAGTCACTTTTAGAGCCAAAAAGAGATGAAAATCTTTAGAAATTCTTCCAAACTAAAGAAAGAACGATGACCCTCCCTTGATGTAAATTAAATGAAAATAATGCTAAACTAAAGCAAGGATAAAAAAATTTAACAAAATGAGATTTCTTCTTATAGTTACTAGGCAATGATCTTTGGTTAATACCACATTATTTTGAAAAATAGCGTCTTTGCTTAGTTGACATCTTAACACTGCCAAATATGTGCACCATCAGGACCAAGAATGAAGAAGAATCTCTGATGTAGAGAAAATCAAGTCTTCCTCCAGACCCTGGTTCACATTGAAATCTTCAAGCGTGGAAACTGCTTGTAACTGCAGGATCCTAATCCTGGATTACTTTTCTTATTTATGTTGTTACAAATAGCCCCACATACTTAACGTAGAAACATTTAATAGTCCACTATTTATAGAAGCAATTTATTATTATTTTTTTAAAAAAGCAATTTATTATTGACAGGCAATTTATAATATCTTTTAGTCTCCCCTTTGCATTAATGAATTCAATTTTAATGAATATTATATGAAAAAAGTATATTGCTATGTATAATCTTAAAGCTTTAGCTTTTGAGTATGAAATGAACTAAACTTGTGAAAGTATTATCACCATTTAACTGACTTTCATACACCAAGTTGGTTCATGTGATAAGAAAGCAATTAGCATACTATCATAGAAAATATTATAAGACTTTTATACTGGCTTTGATAAAATCCTGGTTGTTACCATTTAATAAGTCATTATATGCTCTAGAGAATACACTAATACCTACTGTGGATATGCCATTTAGAGAGCTTCATGGCCTCTTTTCCCTTTTCCAAATTGAATTTCCACTTAAAAGAAGTAGCTATGGACAGAGTTGCTTGTCAAAGGCACAACAATCTCCAGTCTTACTCAATTCTTCAATCTGAAATAAAGACTGATTTACCAGCAACTGTCCCAGCACTAGTTGTTGCCATTTCCTGCCAATATACTCTACATTACATCTTATTGAAAAAATTAAGTTTCCCTGGACATGTAGTGAATTCCTTTGCACTTTCTGTAATATCCCTGAAGTGACCTCAATTTGTGATTTCTGATTTATCTTTCCATTCCTAAGGAAAACCTTACATGCACTGCAGCCTATACTGATTTTCAGACAAAACTAGACATTCACTTATTTGTGATCTTCCAGCACACATCTTTTCCCATTGAGTAATAACACTTCTCAAGTATTATTGAATTATTTTTATACATTTCTCTCTTCATAGACTCAGAACACAGACTCTTGGCATTGTGCCAGGCACATTGTAGAAACTTGTAAAAATGGTTTAATGAATGAATGAATGACTGGATGAATGGATTATACTTTATCATTTGAAAAGCGTTTACAAGTGCACTGAAGAATGCTTGAACATTGTTTTTAGTTAATATGCATGTCAACCTTCACATATTCTAGGTCCATGTGAAATAACTTATTAAAATATTTGATGATTATTCTTGCTACTAGATTTCTAGTTCCTTATACGTTGTCCTTTTTGCTTTGAATTTAGAAATCTGATAGATGTTTAAATGCCTGATATTTGTTTATATGATTAAAGAGAATTGGAGAAGTTAATATGAACACCGTGCCATACAAATTAATCACATCATCTATAATCAAATTGGCTTTCTTAGAGATTTTAATACTGTTCTTGAGATTTCCAGACATTTTTCCCCAGAATATCTTAAAAATTTTATATTTTATATATTTTTATTTTTCACATCCACTTTAAGTGCCATTGGATCCATCTCTAGCAACATTATCATATTTAATTCTTACATTTAGAAAATTAATTATTACTTCTTGACCGTACATATTTCTCTGAGTACTCTATTGGTTTCAGGCAAAATTATTCACACAAAAGTTTGCTGTACTCATTCAAATAAAGATCCATTTGTGAGAGTCTAATTGACTTTCTTTCTTCAAAGTTTACCAGGGAAAATGCTTATTTAATCAGCACTATCATTTAATATTAAATTTACAAAAGGAGATTTCTAATTTGAGAGTATATAAAGAACAACAAAGTATATTTTATCTAACTCAAAAAGAACTAATGTTAAAACTGGATTTTTAATACCTGGCATAGGAGTACATAGGATGAGATACTTAATATCATAAGAATTACAATATTACGTGAGGTTGTAGCTCAGGACCTCAATGACTGTAAACCAACTTAGAGATACACTTTAATATGAATGCATACATGTGTTTCCTTATTTTAGACATGTTACTATTTCTATTTTCTAACCACATCCCAAGTCTCCCTTCTTGCTTTCTCCCATTTCTCCAGTCCTGTGTTTCTTTGGCAGCATGGTATGGCCCTGAGAGTTGCACAGGGAAAGGGTCCCATCAGCTGAGACGAAAAGGATCCCATTTAGGAATTTCTCCTTTCTCCTTTCATCCCATCCAACTTTACTTTCCTTCCTCTGTCTGTTCTTTTCCCCTCTTTTCCTTATTTTTTTAAAGACCAAAGGGAAACTATATAGCATTGCAAACATTTCTTCTGTAGTCTGCATTTTTCTCCCTGCTATACATGATACATAACCAGGTCTCTGTCTACCTTTGCCTTTCATGACAAAGCTTTAATTCCTCTAATTTTACAAATTTTATATATGTAAAAACTTAAGTAACCTAAAAGCTTTCCATTTAAGGATATTGAAACTTTCTTATCAGCTTTCCAGTGAAAATTGTGGAGAGTTAATTATTGCTTGGGAAGTACCCATGCTCTACTTGTTGCAGGTAAATTACCTCAAAACTGAGACATCATGTTGTCATCAGTTCCCAGAAGGTGTCTTTAAACAGCCTTCTCCTCTCATGATCTTTATTGGAGCCTGTTAGTTTGTTATATTCACGGGATATTTTAGACCTGCCAATACCATAATATTCCACTTGATTCCAGGGTTCTATGTAGAAAATATTTAGCAAAATATAAGCATTTGGATAATAAATATGATGACTTTATTCCCTAGTATTTTCTTATACTATAACAAATAAGCAGGAAAAGCACATTTAAGTGTACTTTTGCTAAAATGAAAAGTAAATTTTACTCAGGAAAAATGTCTCATTAATATCAATAAAAACTCAAAAAAACTCATCGGTTTAAGCATCTTCATAAATATTAAATTGAATACCAAAGTGTTGATAATAATGAAAAACCTAGTAATCTGTTCATTGACTAAATCTGTTTGTCATTCTGCTTGTCTTCTATAGTCTATGCAACTATGTGAGGGAATGATGAGAATCAAGCAATAATGAATCTCAGAAGTCATTAAAATGCAATCATCCATGTTCTCAGAAAGCTTTTTTTTTACAGCCTCTTTCCATATTGTCAATGCTTCTGAAATAATCACTTAATGTATTTGTGTGTGTCTTGGTTTTGAAATATAATACTTCCAAACTGAAGCCTTTCTCTTCTACTTTGATTTTGATAAAGACTGTGTCAACAGATATTATTAAATTCTTGTATGTTCATGTTAAGCAGTAGAAAACTGATATTTGAGTAGCAATATACTGAAAGCCTTAAAGATCTGTTAATATAGATATGATGCATGTCCTCTGTGGACTTACAATTCTACACAAACTATATTGTTGATAAATCCAAGTAAATACTGAGCAGTTTGAATAAGATAGTGGAGCATAACAGAATAAAAACAGAATATCTGAGTCTCAGTCTCATCTCTGCCATATACTAACTTTGTGATTGTGATCAGTTTATTTAACCTGTTTGTGTGGCAGTTTCCTGTTTTGTAAAATTGAGAGATTAATACTTTGCTCATACCATTGATATACTAATATAGTGTCAGTGTTCTCCAGGGAAACACAACTGACATGATATAGATATATAATATTGTGAAATTCATTATAGGAATTGGTTCACATGACTATGGGGATGGACGAGTCCAAAGTCCATAGGGCATGCCACAAGCTGGGAACTCCAAAGAAGGTTTTTGTTGAATTCTGCAAGAGAAGCTTGCTGGCCGAAGTAGAGACAGAAATTCTTTCTGACTGCTGAAATCATCAGTTCTCACTTTAAGGCCTTCAACTGATTAGATGGGACTTCTTTTACTGTTGAAGACAATTTCCTTAGTTGATTATCGATGTATTCAGCCATAGATGGAATCAACCCAATAAAGATTTAAATTCATGAAATATTCTCACTATAACAATCAAGCCATGCTTGCCTGACCAAAAAACTGGACAACTTAACTAGTCAAGTTGACACATGAACTTAACCATCACATATGGAGAGAGTGCTTTGTATAGTTTCTTACAAACAGAAGATGCTAAATGCATTTTAACATGTCTTATTATTGAGTCAGCAAAAGTTAAACAATTTCTCCTTTGAATAGAAAATGAAGTTATTGGAATTTATGAACTGCTATAGACCCAGACTGTACTGAATGGATAATTCCCCTCTCATCTCTGACCTGCTTACATATGGCTACCATCAAGTCTCTTGAGAAGGGTCTATAGGTAAGGTAGTCAGATACCTCAGTTTTTGTGAACAAAGTGTTCAAAGGTTTTGATGAACTGATGAGGTTCAAAAGTTTTAATGAGGTAGGTATGCCTCATAGCTAAACTTTAGATTTGCAAATGAATTTTTGAATGTATGAATTACCACATCTGATCTCCTTGTGATTTGAGAATTAATTTATTTCAAATTCCTCTCCACCTTTGGTGAGGTTTTTCAGCATACATGCCAGACCCTTTGTGCTTCTGCTGCACTTTGAATCGGTCCTCACTGCAATACTTACACTGCATTTCAAATGATCACTTATATGAATGTCTCACTTAGACCCAGTTCAATTTAGCCATATGCCAAGACTCTGCTTTGTGTTAGTGATAAAAATGAATAAAAGATGTTTACTGCTCTTCCAGGGTCAATAGTGGAGCAAGGGAGCAGGGAGAAACTCTTTATGGCCATGCTTTGTCACTGTGTTGGTGGCCTTCAGCTGCTAGTGCAGGGCCGACACCTAATAGCCACCCCGTACATGTTTGCTGAATGAATACATGAATATACTATTTTATTGTCTCAGTGGAAGAATTTAGCAACATCTTTAAAAATGCGTCCTCACTTTCCCTCACAGGCTACCCAGAGCCAAGATTTGCAGCTGTGAGGAAAATAGCAGAGCTTGTTTTCCTCAATCTGACACCACTTTTTAGCTTAGCCTATTCTGAGTCTGACCTAAATTTATTATAGTTATTATAATGGAAATATGCCCTTGATATATTAAGTGAAAGAATTAGGCTGAAATGCAATGTATTGTTTGATCCCATCCTTCAAAATATACATGCATCTGTTTAGGAAAAAATACAGGTGAAATAAATAAAAACAATTTATAGTAAATCCCTTTGCATGGTTGAATTAAGGATAATCTTTATTTCTCTGAACATTTGTAGTAAGCTTGTATTACTTCTAGAAATATGAGGAAAAATACTCTATTTTCGAAACAGAGAAGAATCTTGACCAGAGACAGAATGTAAAACGGCCAGAGGGTCTGAGTTTGAGTCCATCTGCAGACAAGAAGGGCTCTTTTGCCTAGGTAAGGTCTGGCTCCTAGGACATTTACACCTGACTCACTTAGCTTGTGGGTCAATGGGGATGATCCCATGAAGAGATGTTTGCTCTGTCTCACTAAAAATTCCATTCCAGTTATGGACTGTGTCCCCTCCACCCCCTACCCCATAAAGACATGTTCAAGTCCTAACTGCTGGTCCTATGCAAGGGAACCCATTCATAAATAGGACCTTTGCAGATATCGTTAGTTAAGGTGAGGCAACACAACCAAGATGCACCGTAATCCAGTATGCCTGGAGACAGTCAGGGAGAGAGATGGCCATTCCACAGAGGCAGAGATTGAGTTGTCAACTGCCGGCAAGCCACCTCCATTTTGCTACAGACTTCATGGAACGCCTGGCCCTGCTGACACCTTAGGTTTGAACTTCTCACCTCCAAAACTATGAAACAATAAATACCACGAGACAATAAATTCCTCTTGCTTAAGCCAATTAGTCTGTGGTACTTTATTACAGTGACCCTGGCAGACTAAGACAATTCCCATTAACAGGCTCTGTAATGCTAAGGAGGTCCAGATCCTGGTTTGCCCGTTTCACCGCTGCACGGTTAGTAAGAATACTTTTAACAAATCGTCCTTGACTGTCAACAGCAATCACTGCTGTGCCCTTGTCTGCTAGCATTTCAAACCATTTGACCTTAGTCTTAAGAACTTTTAAAATAACCAGCAAAAGTTTTTCCCTCCTTTACCTGCAGGCCATTGTTCTGCATCCTTCTATCTTCTGGCATTATGAAAGATGTCCATCCCTTATCTCGGTTACCTTGAAGATATTTATAGACCAGGCTCAGATCCCTCTGAGGGAGCTCTCCCATTTGGACTCTTTAAGCTCAGTGTTTCATGTCCTCCAATCCTCACTTTCTAACGTATTTATTCTGTTCTGTCTAAGGAAACATTTTTTGAATATTCTTTTTACCCACTGAGGATGTGAAATATAAGTAAAAAAAAAAAAAATCACAAACACCAAAGGGCTTTTGTTGTTTATATAATCACCATGTACATGTTTTTTTTTTTTGCCTTTCCCAACTATATTACTTGTTCTTCAGGAAATGACATTGGCTTGTTTTTTGCAATGCACTGAATTTTTTTGCATACATTCTTATTGATCTCCCTTGTTTTCTCAGACATGTCATGGTTTAAATGCTTTATATACCTCAGTCTCAAGTATAGTCTTATATTTGGCTAAATTGCAGTCAGCATCAGAGTGAATTTCACTGTATGAATGTATTTTGCCACAAAGAAAATAGAAATTGGTGTGTGTTCTTTTTCATTTCAGGTCACTATTGTAAAATGGCATGTGAAATAAAACACACTTCCCTCTCTTCAGCTCTTTCTTTGAGACTAAAATCCTTTTGTGAAACATGAAAATATGACCATTAATTCATATAAATGTTTAATTTATTTAGTTATTTATAGATTTGTATTATTTTAGCAAATGTGACTTTCTTAATCTTGGAGCATATCATCTATAAATTTTTTTTCTATTCCAGAATTTATAGGGTTAACAGAAATTTTATGCAGAAATATAGATTTCCCAAATATTCCCCTCACACATGCCGTTTTCCCAATTATTAACATTTTGCATTAGTGTGGTAATTTTGTTACAACTGATAACCATATTATTATATTTATACTATTGACTACAGTCCATAGTTTATATTATTGATTATTGTTCACTGCATTGTATAGTTGTTTGGGTTGTTTTGTTTTGTTTTCATTTTATTCTGGTAAACTTACACACAATTTAACATTTCCCCTTTTAACTACATTCAAATATATAATTTAGTAGTGTTAATTATATTTGCAATATCATTCTACCATCCATTACAAAAGCTATTTCATTAACCCAAACAGAAACTCTTTACCAATTAAGCATTAACTCCCCATTCCCTAACCTACCCAGCCCCTGATAACCTATGTTCTAGTTTCTGACTCTATGAATTTGCTTATTCTAATTATTCATCATTGAGATCATACGGTATTTGCCCTTTTGTGCCTGGCTTATTTCACGCAACGTGATGTCTTTAAGGCTTTTCATATAATCAGAACTGCCTTCTGTTTCATGGTTGAATAATATTCTATTGCATGCATTTACCATAGTGTGTTTATACATTAATCTGTTGATAGACACTGGGTTTCTTCCATCTTTTGGCACTTGTGAAAAATGCCACTATGAACATCAGTGTGCAAATATCTATTCAAATCCTGCTTTCAAGTTTTGGGGTATGTACCTATAATAGAATTGGGATTGCCGGTTCATATGATATACCTAACTTTCTGAGGAACTGCCAAACTATTTCCATGGTGACTGCATCATTTTACATTTCCGCTAACAATGAAAGTGCATTCATATGCATAGTTTCTCGACCCTTGTTACTCTTCATTTTTTAAATAGTAGCCATTCTATTAATAGTAGGTGTGAAATAGTATCTCATTGTGGTTTTGATTTGCATTTCCCTAATGATTAATCATGTTGAGCATCTTTTCATATGCTTTTTGACACTATATCTTCTTCTGAGAAACATCTATTCAAGTCTTTTGCTCATATTTTTTTCTTTATTAGAGAAGTTATGGGTTTACCAAACATTGGTGTATAAAATTATGGAATGCTCCATGAATCTGGGTGTCATCCTTGCACAAGAGCCATGATAATCTCCTCTATATCATTCCAGTTTTACTTTATGTGCTGACTAAATGAGCACTTTTGCCCATTATTTAATTGACTTGTCTTGTTGTTATTGTTGAGTGGTAGGACTTCTTTATATATCCTAGATATTTAACCCTTATTGCATATGTAGTTTCTAAGTATTTCCTCCTAATTTATATGTTTTCATTTTACTTTCACAATGGAAACTTTGATGCACAAAAATTGTTAATTTTAATGAAGCCCCATTTTTCTTTTTAGTTTGTTTGTTTTTCTTTTGTTCTTTGTTCTTTTGGTAGAGTCTAAGAAACCATTGCCTAACACAAGGTTCTGAAGATACTTCCCTATATTTTCTTCTAGAAGATTTATACATTGGGTTCTTTTTTTTTTTTAAGATTTATTTATTTATTTCCCCCTTTCCCCTCCTCCTACCCTGTTTTTTTGCTGTCTGTGTTCTTTTCTCATTTTCTCTCTTCTAGGATTCAGTGGGACTTTGATCCTGGAGACCTCTGATGGGGAGAGAGGTTCCCTGTCAATTGTGCACCTCAGTTCCTGGTTTCTGCTATATATCACCTTGACTCTCCCCTTGTCTCTCTTTTGATGTGTCATCATCTTGCTGCATGACTCACTTGAGTGGGACTCTGGCTCACCACATGGGCTCTCACACAGGCACTGACTCACCACGCAGGCACTCACGTGGGCACGGGCTCACCATGCAGGCACTTGTGCAGGCACAGGCTCACCATGTGGGTATGCTTTCTCTTCTTCTTTTTCACCAGGAGGCCCCAGGGATTGAACCCAGGTCCTCCCATATGGTAGGTGGAAACTCTATCATTTGAGCCACATCCGCTTCCCATTGGATTCTGTTTTTTTTAATAGATCATTTTATTTATTTATTTTACATTTTTAAATTAAAGTTAATAAATCATAAAGGATGGTACAGGGTGGCGGACTTGGCCCAGTAGTTAGGGCGTCTGTCTACCACACGGGAGGTCCACAGTTCAAACCCGGGGCCTCCTTGACCCGTGTGCAGCTGGCCCACGGGCAGTGCTGATGCATGCAAGGAGTGCCCTGCCATGCAGGGGTGTCCCCTGCATAGGGGACCCCCATGCGCAAGGAGTGTGCCCCGTAAGGAGAGCCGCCTAGCGCGAAAGAAAGTGCAGCCTGCCCAGGAATGGTGCTGCACACATGGAGAGCTGACACAACAAGATGACCCAATGTAAAGAAACACAGATTCCTGTGCGGCTGACAACAACAGAAGCGGACAAAGAAGAAGATGCAGCAAATAGACACAGAGAACAGACAACCCGGAGGGGGGAGGAAGGGGAGAGAAATAAATAAATAAATAAATCTTTAAAAAAAAATAATAATAAAGGATGTTACATTAAAAAAACATTTAAAAGCATTAAAAAACCTAAGAGTTTCCCATATACCCCACTCCCCATCCCCTTACCCCATTATTTTTGTAAATTGTATTTTTTTGATGATATATACACCACACACAAAACATGTTACATTAGGTTTTTGGTGCATTTTGTGTTAATTTTTGTATATGGTATGATTTAGGGGTCTACATTCTTTTTGCATATGTATATCCAGTTTTCCCAGCACCATTTGTTGTAGATACTATTCTTATCCAAAACTGTGGACTTGAAACCTTTTCAACAATCAATTTGCCATTGCTGTGAGGGTTTATTTCTGAACTCTCAATTTGCTTCCATTGGTCTAATTTCTGTTCATGTGCCATTCCATACTGCTTATTGTAGAACTGTAATACATTTTGAAATTGGAAAGTGTGACTCCTTCATATTTGGTTTTGGCTATTTGGGGCAATGTATCCTTGCATATAAATTTGATGAGTGGCATTTCCAGTTCTGCAAAGAAAGCTGTTAAAATTTTGATTGGGATAGCATTGAATCTGTAAATTCCTTTGGGTAAAATTGTTATTTTACTAATAATTTTATCTTCCTGTCTGTGAACATGGGGTGTCCTTACATTTACTTAAGATTTTTTAAAAATTTCTTTTAGCAGTCCTTTGTAGTTTCCCAAACAAAAGTCATTATCATCATTGGATAAATTCATTCCTGATTTATTTGATTATTTAAGTTGCTATTGTAAATGGAATTTTTCCTTGATTTCTCCTTCAGATTGTTTATTTTACTGTGTAGAAAAATTAGTGTTTATTGCATCCTGATCTCCTACCCTGCCATTTGGCTGAAATAGTCTATTATACCTAATAGAATTTTGTGGATCCTTCAGAATATCCTACGCATTGGATCAAATCATCTGCCAATATGGAAGGTACTTGTTCCTTTCAATGTGGATATCTTTTATTTTTCTTGTCTAGTTGCTCTGGAAAGAACTTTCAGTGCAATACTGAATGCTGTACAGTGGGCATTCTTGTCTCAGGTCCAATCTTAGAAGGAAAGTTTTCAATCTTTGAACACTGAGTATGAAGTTAGATGTGCATTTTTCATATAAGATCATTATCATGTTGAGGAAATTTTCTTCTATGCCTAGTTGGCCAATCATTTTTATCAAGATGCAGTGCTGGATATTGTAAAATACCTTTTCTACATCAATTGAGATAATCATTTTGTTTTATTTCCTATTTCCTTTGTTCTACTTTTGTGGTATATTATATAAATTTATTTTCTCTTGTTGAGCCACCCTTATTTGTCTGGGATAAATCACATATGATGCTGATTTTTTATTCTTTTAATGTGGTGTTGGATTCAGTTTATTTCCTTGAGTTTACTCAAATTTTTTTTTAAGTCTTTATCTGCTATGTCCAAAGTTTAGTCTTCTTCTTTGGTGTTTTCTGGATTTTTAACTTGATCCTTAGTATGGGTCATCATTTCCTGCTTCTTTGTCTTATAATCTTTTGTTGTGTGCTATACACATTAGTATTTCAAAGTGCTAAATCTGGGGTTTAGTTCCTGAGCTGTCTATTCCTTAAGTTTATATCTAGCTACTGATGTGACAGGGATTCCCTTGAGCATCAGGAGTGAACACATACAAAGCAGCCAATGCAAAATACACCTTTCACAGCCTTGGCAAATTGCCTCTGTCTTGGTGGATGCTTTCCTTCAGATTTTAGCTGCCCTATCAGGAAGATCAGTCTGAGGCAAAGAGGAAGAGCAGTGCCTTTTCTTTCATTTCTGGGCCCATACCCTGCCTGGAATTTGTACTTGCTCCTGTCCCTTTTTTTAATAAGAATTTGAATGTCGTCTTTACAGTCTTCTTCTTTTGGGTGCTACATTGTCTGATTTAAAGTAGGTAATCCTTTGCCCTAGGCTACTTTGACTTAATCGCTTCTTACTCTGCCTTATCTGTTAGCAATGCTTGATTACTTAAAGACATGAAATGCTAGTTCTTGGTTGTATTGTTTATGTGTTTTGGCATTATTTATCAAGCTCAGCTCAGTTTCTTTCATTATTATCAACACAAAATGCTGTCAACAGGAAATAGTTATTACCTTTAGTGATGACTGACCTTACCATAAACAAGAGGTATAAAACATAATAACAGATGCCAAAAGTTTTGAATCTTTGTTGATGCATCTACCTGGGGCTTCTTCACAAGACCAACTTAGCCTTTGTTCAAACCTAATGAAAGACATCTACAAAAATGACAGGGTAGAGGGGGACTCGAAAAATTTTATTTCTGTTCTGAGAATTTGCATTAAAGAAAGGAAGCCATGCTGTGAGGATTCAATCCAAATAGAAATGGGGCAATCGCCAGAACTTTATTCATGGGCTCATGACTTCCAATTTATAACTGTGATGAGAGAAAACTTTCATATCTTAAGCTAATACAAACAAGAAATGGTTAACTGTCTTCATAGATCATGCATTCATCTAAGATTAAATAAATGCGTACAGTGAAAAAAATGGGGAGATAGCATATTAATAAGTAAAGTTACTCAGCAGGCTTCTTTTCATTCTGTCAATGAATGTGGAAACAAGATGTTTTGTAGATAATTAGCAATTATATTATGGTTGTAAATTACCTTTATAATCAGAAATATTTAACAGACATATTAAATAAATAGTCCACACAGTTTCATGCCATACTTTAATACTACCAGTTCCATTTGTGTAGATTTTTTAAAAGAAGAAATTTGAAAGACTTTGGATTTTATTCATATAGAAAAATTATATTAGAATCTGTTAGGGCAGAAATGTCAAATTTTCTGACATTGGCACTGTAGCTAAAATCTGTTCCTTTTTTGTTTTGCCATGTGTTAATATGTCAAAAAATTGACAATATGTACCTGTACTGATTTAAAATTCAAAACATATAGTAAGAATTTATAAAATAGATAAATAAGACAGTAATTATTCTTAACAAAGGTACTGTTACAAAATGGTCTAATTGTAAGTTATAGTTAAGAATTGCTTTTAACGAAGAGCTCCACTTGTGAATTTATTACACAAAGAAGGAATAGCTATATCAATTTTAATACATAATTAAGGAGTAAGCAATAGTAAATGATGCAATTAAAGTATACATTTATTTAAATGTGGTAAACTTTATTAAGGTAATAGCAAAAAAAGTACAGAAAATTCCTAGGTAAGGTGTTGGCATTTAATAAATGCCAAATAATCTGAACGCAATTAATTAAAGGTCTTTTTAAAAAATAAGTACCATGAATTTCCAGTTAACTCTGCTATAACTGTATTAATTGTTACATGTTTTTTTCTGAATGATAAGACTTATGTAATTTTCCCTTATTTAAAAGTAGAATCAAAATAAACTTAAATTTGCATTGTTTAAAGGTCAAGTGATATTCTGGAAAATAAAATACTGTGCTAAAATAGATTCTCCAGTAAATTAAAGGATCTTTTGAGACCATTAAACATTTTACCCACTCTCTTTGCTTGAGGTATGGCTGATGTTCAGAGAACAAAAGGTGAATGGAACTGTGGGTTTACTCTCATTAAATGGAATGGACATTTATTAGTCCTAGTTCTCTGGTTATTGCAGGAAATCTTTTTAACTGATGAAATTAGTTCAATAGAAAGAGAGAACCATTCTCCTACTACCCACCAATTGGAAACTTGTTAAAGGGGCCAATCTGATTACCTCCTTCCACAATCAGTATTATGGGCAAACCAAGAAACTTTTTACTAACTCTCTTTTTCCTGTCTTTGATATCAGGCTCTATAAACTCCTATCATTACATTACATCATGATAGACTTGCTATATTTAGCTTTTCTTTTATTACTTATATTTCACATGGATGCCTTCCTTCTTATTGAGATTTAAGGGACACGTTCTTAGAATCCTTAGTGGACCTCAGGAGTCAACCTTGTCTCATTAGCAAATTACCAGATTTTTCTTAGAATGCTTTTTAAAAAAACTGGTAAACTATCCACAGATGTTCAGATTCATCCAGATTATGTTAAGTACTAATTATTCCATCAGAATGATGCTTTATTAAAACTATTTAACCAGAAATTTGAGTTGTACATATACAATGTAAATTGCTGTGATAGATAATCCTTGTGTCTCGAATATCTACCCAGCCAGCTGCATCATTCATTCTTAGGTGCAATTTATGGCTTTGGAGAATTTTATCAGAGGCATTAGGACAATGACATAGACACAGGCCACATTTTATAACTTACAATTTTCTGGAAATAGAATAAATGCTGCAACAATTGGAGTGGATTTTCTTTCAAATAAATATCTCTGATGAGATCAGAAAAATTTTAAAGAATAAGCCCACAGTTTATTGGCTTTTTAGGGTTGTATTCTTGCTTTTATTATTGGCACGACATGGGAACCTGATGAGGTCACTGAATCCATCTAAATTACATGTTTGCTGCATCATTAAATATTATAACTTCAGAAGGTATTGGAAATAAAAAGTTGACTGTGACCAAAGTTGTCAAAGCTTAATGGTCTTTATCTGTAATGTATTTCACAAAGCTCTTTAGGCAGGAAAAGAGATCAAGTATTATTTGTTTGATAGTGGAATATATTCGAGCATAGTATATCAATATGCACCATTCTTTTGTGACTAATTGCAATGTCATAAAATGATGAACAAAAGAGAATTTCAGATTTTCAATTTTTCATTCAAATTATACAAAATAGATGATGTGCACTATAATATTAGCATTTCATTTGTTATGTTTTGACCATCCTGGTGCTACATTCTTTTCTTTTGCAAATTAACTGTGATTGTACATGTTGCATAATTACAATGATCACTGATGAAGTTTCCAAAAAGCCATCTGTATATCTTAATATAATATAATTAATCAAAGATTGACGGGCATATTCCCAGGTAAGCTAAAAGTTCAAAGAAAAGTATGCATAGATTTAGTTCTGTGTCTTTTACCTCCAAACTCCAGAGAAATATACTCAAAGGAAAATTATATAAATCAATGAATCTGATAATCTCATGACTCTTTTCATTTTTTACTTCTCTTTTCTTTCATTCTTCCTTTCTTTCTGTCTTGGTTTTGCTAATAGGATGAGCCTTTGGTCAGTGTACAAGGAAAGTGATAATAGGACTTCCTTGGGATATTTGGGACAACCTCTGAACAAATTGTCAAATAGGCAGTGATGTCACTAGCATACACTAATATCCCTGTAGGTCTACTTTTTCTAGTCTGTTGGCCTTCTGAAATGATAAGAGTCTCAGGGCTGGAAGAGGCCTTCACATAGGTCAGGTGATGTTTACATTCTTTTATACCACTCCCACATGGTCCTCCATACCGTGTTGGAATAACTCCAAGGATAGGAACTTACCCTTCCTGAAGAAACTCATTTACTCTTAGGTTTGCTCAAGCTGAAAGTTCATGTATTCAGATATTTAACAATAATTTATCTGCTCATTGTCATTACCCACTTATCCTATTAAAGGTCATTTAGAAAAGTCTAATGCTCCATCTGCATTATAACACAATGTTTTTGAATATATTTCTTTTCCTCCTGATGAACCTCTCCACTTTCTCCCACATGACGGTGGACTAAGTTCTTACACCATTCACATTGTTTTCTCAAAGTGTGTCTCCTAACAATTTGTCTATATTCTCCCTTTGACACTCAGAGCTGCATACAGTAATCCTGGTAGACTCTGATCATTGCACAGTAGATGCCAGACTGTCAACGTCGTTGCTGCTGATAAAATTCTAAGCATGAAGGTTCCTATGTTGTTAACGCACGTTGCATCTGGCCATCCAGGTCACATTGCTGTCAGACTTTCTGCTTTCCTGGACCTCTAAGTGCAGGCCCATGGTAACTCCCTGATGCAAAGCCCTCCTTGTCAAATAGGGAAACGGATACAGATTCAGGGCAAAGTGCAACTAAATCTAATTGCTGAAAATAATTCCCTGACTTGGGTTATTATTTACTCTGATTTTAGACATTTATAAAAATATTATATTTGCTATTTGGAAGAAGATAGAATATTACACATTGTAGTCTACTGCTCATTTGTAGCCTTTTGGGGTCCCAGAAATGATCTGGAGCAGAATCTGGAGGATACTTTTGTGGTGACTTTTATCATTTGTTTAAAATAAGCCTTCCTTCCATAGGTTTGTTTATACACACTATCTGCTTGGAACACATGAATCACTAATACCATGCAGAAGTTATCTCCTTTCAACTTTCACTCTTGACACTGAAGGAGAGGACTGTTTCAGGATTTCCATATCATACCGCTTTGGGAGTATCAGGGGAAAAATAAATATACAAAAGATTGCATTCTGTAGCCTATTGTCATTCATAAAAAATCATTTCCTCCCTGCCTCTAATTCCAACAAAATAGCAATGTCTATGAAAGCAGCTTGGAGTGCACTGAAGCAACAACACTTTGAATTTAGTAGCGAGGCATTCCTCTGGCTTCACATCTGTTAATGTTTTGTTCAAGTCGAAATTTGAAGGGAAATGCCTGAAGATTCCTGCCAGTAATCAGGAAATATTCTAAAGAGCTAATGCACTATTATAAAATTTAATTTTAAAAAAGAAGGAAACACTCTGTGATCTCATAAGACTTATTTTACAACCTCCTAGTACATAAAGACAACACTTTGATGTTTACACTACTTTTACATTGTTTGTCTTTTAGAGGGAAGGCATTAGGTGTGTATGATGCTCCTTTCACTTCCTCTATTTTTTCCTATTAGTTTATTACTCTTTTGTTTTACATATGTCTATTCCATTTTCTTAGAATTATTACTTGACGTCTTTGAGAAGGTATATCCTACATTCTTCATAGTTGAATGGAGGTGGGAGAGAAGAGGGAAGTGGCTTCCCAAGAGAGGTGAGAAAGATAAGGGAAATGTTGAGGTTCCAGTACTCAGCAAAGGTTAGAACATTCTGGAGCAAAACAACCTGACAGTTGCTATATGTTGTTTGAATAGTACCTAGCCAATTAGCATAGAGTTTATTCCTGGGTGGTGAGAAATGATATACAGTGGACCCCATCATGAAGAGATGGGATTTATCATAACATGAGAAGAAATGAAAGTGTGGCAATGTAGAGGAGGTGGTCAATGAATTTGAAACATTTCCTGGAACAGAAGGATTTCTGGAGGCCTTTTGGCAGATACTGTTTCTGTTATAGATTTTGTCTGGGTTTTTAGCCATAGAACAGCTATTTTCATTTGAATAAGAAAAACCTTGTAATGGGGTGTGAGGGTGAGAGGTGATAAGTAAGTATGGCATTTGAAGGGAAACTGAGTTTGTTGAAATATTTAAAGATAGCTTTAATCATATTTTTACTTTTTTTTAGCAGTACATTGTTTGATGCTTTCAAATGTCCTATTTTGTCCTGTTTTCATAAGTCTATTTATTCACGAAGTAAAGTGGGATATGCATTTGGCTTTGTTTATGCATCCATACCATTTTAACTATTTTGAAATTCAATTCTGTTTATTTTTCTGGGGGGCAAAATAAAAAGTATAACATAATAGTTTTCATGTTGAAATATTACACTCCTAAAGCTGGGAAAAGATTATAGAGGGAGTAATGGTACCAGCAATTTGAACACATGGGCAAGTCTTATCTCTAAGATATAACATATGTTCAACATTTTCAGCAGTATTTAATGGCATCCTACAAAATCTCTAAGCTTTTAAACTTGTTTAACTTCTGGACTTTATTAGACATTTTTCATTGGCCATGCAAAGTTAAATGTACAAAGCAAATATATTTATGTTTCCATAAAGTTAAAATAAGAAGGCCCACCTCAGCATCATAAAAAAATCACAAAGTAATTCTCACCTGCTAGTAGCTCTCTTCACAACTAGTGTCCCTAGCACATCAGGGGACAGTTGTAAACAGCCACTATCCTTTCCTTTCATTAGGGAGTTTATTGATGTGAGGCCTAATGCAGCCTTAAGAGTCTCATGTAATGTTTGAATAAACCAGACATGCATAATTCTGTAAGAACTGTACAATGTGACATATGGCCAAAGTAAATAACAGTCCCAGTGAAGTCAGCATCTCCACAATTTTGTGGAAAACCATACCCATTTGTTTATTTTCATTGCAGTAGAAAAACACTACACATGAAAGCAAGTTGGTCAAATCTGTTCCAAATTACACAGTGAAATTTAAAGTGTTAGGAAAAAGATGAAGAGAAATGAGCTACATTAAATGTATGTCTAGTAAAAAAAAAATTTTTCAGTGTAGTCTTTTAATCTTTTAATTTAGAATTTGTTTTTTTTTTTTTCAATTTTCAGGTACTTGAATGAAGAACTAGTTAATAATTTTATATGGGAAAGAATAAAATGCATTGTTAATGTAACAAATGTACCACCCTAATGAGGGATGTTATTGATGTGGGAGGGGGAGGGAGTAGGGCATATGGGAATCTCTTATATTTTTTATGTAACATTTATGCAATCTAAAACTTCTTTAAAACAAAAAAATTAATTTAAAACTGCATTCTAAAGATTAGAAAACAATGGGACCATTTTAAAGTTTAAAATTGAAAAAGTTGAAGTTTCATCAGGAAATTCTTTGGTCATATTTTTTGGAGGGCTACTTATTTTTGGCTGGTTTGACCCATGTCACAGGTCAGTAATTAGTTCAAATGTGTAAATTAAAATCTTTTCCATTCTCAGTTTACTACAGCTTAATCTGAGCAAAGACTTTGCAAATAAAAAAAATAGTCAAGAGTCAGAGGAGTCTTAGACAACCTAAAAGGAATATCAGTATTTCATTTGTTTATATATATTAAATTGATGGCATGTAGGTATATAGCAATACATAGAAAAATAAATTCAGTAAGTGATTTAATATTTATGAACGCATTATAATACAATGATTTCATTTCAGAGTTTAAATTCAGCTTACATATTTGAAAATCAAGAAAATTTAACCTTGAGATATTGAGTGAGATGGTGATATGAAAAACGGCAAGATATGGAAAGAAAGGGAATAAATTGGAAACACTTCCATTTTTCCTTGTAAGATTCCTTGTTTTGTGACAGTTGCAGAACAATGTACTTGGAATTAGCCACATGATACTTGTTAACAGTAACAAGGTTTGTTATTCCAAATCTCAGCAGACCCTGCTGAAAATATCTTTTCGTGCATAGGTGCAGCAAATAATGAACATAATCCCTTTGTGTGTTTTGTTTAGCATAAGCAGTGGCTTCAATTTTCCCTGTAAAATATGTTGAATATCTAGGACACTTTACCCCATCCAGCCTACAATCCACCCAACATGACACCAGATTAACAGAAGGACAAAAATTCGGTGGGAGCCAAAGGCAAGCAACTAAAATGTTAAAAAATGTATGCAAGTTCCAACATTAAGATTGGTATGGAAAGGTTGTAAGCCTGAGGAAAGAAGAATGAGATTTAATAGCATTGCTCAATTATTTGACTGGTCTTATAGTCAGGTCTCAATTATCTATCCCTACTGAAGGAAAAAAAATGGTATTTAGATTAAAGAAGGTATTATTTAATTTATACATAAGTAAAGAATGACTGTAGAGATTCTATGTAGAATGCAGGAATCAAAGAAATAGGCTTTTTGAAGAATGGTGCATTATAGAAAAATCCTCCTGCTTTACTTGCCTTACATTTACACTAAGGAAGCAGTCCGTTTAGTAACATCACTCTTAAAATATTGTAACTCTAAGTTTTGAATGTAACCTGTACAGAGTTTCAACTATTAATATCTTTTGTCAAGCAGGCTTGACATTTCTATATATAAGTTCTCTCAGGAAAAGTTCAATAGCAGAGAATTAGTTGATATAATGTTCTTATTCTCTGTTTGGATCAGAAATTTGTTGATTATTTTTAGAGGAGATATAATTTCTTGAAAATACTCTGCAGGATGATAATGTGATTTCCTTTTCTATGGGAGCAACCCACCTTCTAGTGAATAATGTTGGATTTGGGTATCCATTGACACATTGATAAGTAGCTATTTAGATCAATATATAAGTAAATCGATTCAGAAAATGTCAATCTTACATGGTAAAAGTTGCAAATATGTCAGAACAGAAACCTATTTTTATGTATGCATATATTAAATTTCTCTTCCCTACTGTCTCACAAAGTATTTATTTTCGAATATCTGTCTGCTTGTCTGTGTGTCTGTTTATCTATCATCTATCTATCTATCTATTTATCTATATCTTTTTCTATCATAAATTTATCTGACATCTATTTTTATTTTCACTGATCAAAGTCAAATATGTTAGGTCTTTAAAATTTTTTAATAGGCAGAATTTCAGGGTATTTTCTATAATATTTTAGGCAAAGATAGAAGATAAAAGATATTTCTTTAAAGCAACAAACTAAGAAATGATATCCAATTCATCCAATTTAAAGAAAGTTTTCTGTTGATCTGAGATGTCAGCCATCACATAGCACTTTGTAGTCTTTGAGAAGACCAAAATATGTTTTCCCTGTAATCTATGACTAAAGAAAATTGGTGGTATAAAGAATAATCTAAATTTCAGACATTTAAGGGGCAAAATCAATAGGGAAAATAAAATATAAACCTAATGGATATCATTTCTTTTTAACTTCATATGTTACCTCCACAGGAACTAACAGAAGCAGGTATTGAATTTGCATGAAGAACTCTGTGCAGTTAGAATTCTTTTTTTAACTTTTAAGTTTTAGAGAATCTTTCTATTGATGCAGCCCATTTCTTGGTCAGACATTTTTTCAGGTGTTTAGTAACAGAGAAACATGAACTGCTCAAAAATCTTTTCATCTTTCTTAGCAAAAAAATAGATAAATAAATCAGCATTTTATTTTCCATTGTGATAGCTCACACTGAGATTATGGACTAAAAAGAATTGTAGGATTCCAAAGCACAATCTCTTCAGAAGATCCCTAGTTCAGTGAGTGGTATTCAGCGTCTTACTTAACCACACTCCCACCTCACACTCAGCATTTCTTTCCTGCAGGAGCTCATCTCCTCTGCAGGAGGGTTAGGCAAGCGCAGTGGCTGGCAAGTTTCCAAGTCTCTGGACTTCCACTTTTGTGAGACACCAGAAATCATCATTTGAACAGTAACATCTGGCCCTGAAAGTGACCCTAATAGTGAAGCAAAATAATCATAAAGTGACACTGCACAAGCTGTAGTATCCAGGGGCCACTCAAGAAAGTTTAGCATTACTAGTGGGAAATACATCTTCATTCATTAGCTATAAATGAATATATTTTTATTCTAAGCTTTTCCCCCCACCCCTCACAAAATGAACATGCTACAGGTGTAGGCACTTAAAAACTGTGCTAATAACCATATTTTACATTGCAGCCCTCCTAAAAATGTCATACTTTTAATGCCATGGAGCTTCGTTTTTCTCTTTGATAAAGACCTAATGAGACTCCAGAAATCTAATTTTATTTTTAAAATTTTCATTATTATATTTGCAGAAAAAAAATACAAAGACAACTTTTTCTTATCCTTGGCCAGTAGAGGTTATTACTTGATCTCCAAGTTAAAAATCTAAAATTGCTTTCCTGTGTGAAGTTTTAGCCGGCCATCTGCTCAAGAGAAGGGAAAGGCAGACAAAGCTCATTCTTTCCTGCTGCTGCTGCTTGCTGCTGTTAGATGGCTACTGGGAACCTTAAAATAGGATTGCCAGGTTTAACTTTTCAGAATATGGAGTAGGCATATGTGTCTACCAGGGATTTGGGGCAGAGGAGGGTTATACTTAGACCAGCGGGACTAATAACTAACTCATTAGGTACCGGGGGTGCTGGACAACGTAGATGGAGGCACAGATGTCACAACAGCTACATTCTGCTTCCAGTCTCATGTTCATGATTCATCAATAAAAAATGTGATAATTGTGAATATATGGATCATTTGGGAACCTGTGTCTAGACATTAATGCTATTGCAATACCTGGATTTCTTAATCTGGTGGATATCAGTTGTCAGGACACATATGTTAGAGAAATCACCTAGTTTTGTGATTGTTACAAAATTAAAGGAAGCTCTAGGGACAAATAGATATTCTAAGGCCAGATTGATTTGTGAGGATGTTCAGGTATTGAAAATATTGAAAACTTCACGGTGTTTATGGTGAATCTAATTGTGGAAGGGAATTCCTGGCATCAAAGAGCTTGCTAGTTTGCCATTGCAAATTATGCTTCAATAGGATGAAGTGACAGTAATTAGTGTAATACCAAAAAAAGAAATACAACACCCTTGAATCTGACATATGAAACTAGATTTTGGAATACAGCAAATGCTTAAGTCATGTTTTGAAACACTAGGAAAGTTGTAGGAAGATAACTAAAGGAATTTTCCATTGAAATATAAAGATTTTTTTTCTAAGCCCTTTTTTTTTCTTTCATATTTATGGATGTTTTCTAGCTTTCCTGGCTTCCTTTTATTCATTTATCAAATGATATTTAAGCATTAAATGCCTCTGTGGTACCCAAACCAGTCATGTACTTACTCCTCCTCATTTTAATCTCTTTGCCTTCTTCCCTCCACTCCTATCCTATTTCTTTCTATCTTTCTCCCATTATATTACTTAATCCTTACATAGGAAAAATTTCTATACTATCTGCTTTAGGCTACAGCATCTTTTCAATATGTTCCTGTAACTTTATAGGTAGGAAGGTTTTTCTCACTCCTATGACAGTGAAGTTCCTCTCCCACCCCAGAAAACCTCAACAGCTAACATTTATCAAGTGAAACAGAAATGGTAATGCTAACCAGAAAAATGCTGCTTAATTTCTTTTAACTTAATCCTATTCTACTACATGGCCTCCTTCATTGCTTTTTTTTTTTTTAAGATTTATTTATTCTCTCCCCTTCTCCCCCACCCCAGTTGTCTGTTGTCTGTTCTCTGTGTCTATTTGCTGCGTCTTCTTTGTCCACTTCTGTTGTTGTCAGTGGCACAGGAATCTGTGTTTCTTTTTGTTGCGTCATCTTGTGTGTCAGCTCTCCATGTGTGTGGCACCATTCCTGGGCAGGCTGCACTTCCTTTCGCGCTGGGCAGCTCTCCATACGGGGTGCACTCCTTGTGCATGGGGCTCCCCTATGCGGGGGACACCCCTGCGTGGCAGGACACTCCTTGCGCTCATCAGCACTGCACATGGGTCAGCTCCACACGGGTCAAGGAAACCCGGGGTTTGAACCGCGGACCTCCCATGTGGTAGACGGACGCCCTAACCACTGGGCCAAGTCCGCCGCCCTTCATTACTTTTTTAAACAGAAAAAAAAAAAAAAAGGAAGAGGAAGGAAAGGAAGAGCAGGAAGAGGAGAAGGAGGAGGGGGAAAGAAGAGAGGGAATAAGGGAAGAAAGGAAAAGGAAAAGGAAAAAAATGTATGCATGTGGATTTCAAAATTCAAGGCTCAAGGCTCTCTAACTGTTTGAAGTAGGTTCTACTCTTTAACTAAAGTAAAACAAATTAAAACAACGGTTCACAGTTATGTTTCTCTACTTTCAGAGTTTTTAAGAATGTCGGGCAAAAGTTCATCCTTGAGCTTTCTCATTATCCTATTCTCTCTGTCCACTCTATGTTCCAATTTTATATTTAGAAGAGTAATACTGCTATGTAACATTTTAAATTCTGTAGCCCCTACCAAGAGAATGGTGAATTTGGACAATTCCCAACTAGTTGTAGTATGGCTTCCCCATGCTTCAGTCTTATAGAATGTATTTAGAATGATAAAGAATGCCTCTAAACAATCTAAACTTGTGTCCCTTTTTGAATACAGTATTTAATATGCAAGACTGAGCTTAGATTAGGAGAAAGAGATTCTGTCAGGGAGCATTACTAAGCAGCTTCCTGGGAAGTTTTTTCACTCTCAGATATGTTTAGGCTGGAGCATATTGCTTTGTTATTATTAATAACACTTTAAACTTTGAGAAGTTTCCTATCTCTGTGGAGAAATTAAGAAAGTCGTTTAGTGGTAGGTCATTGCTCCAGTGGAAAGGTTTTACCTTCTAATGCTTTTTATGTGTGTCTTTTGGATTGTAAGTGAGATGTGTGCTTTGTTTCTGAGATGAGCAAATAAACTCTGCTTTGGTAAAGCATTGCTTTTCTGTAGTTGTCTCTTGGGTGTCTCTTTCTAAATCACTACATTCGGTTTTGCTGAAACATGGAAAAAAGAATTTTTTTTTTCTGTAGCTCAAATCACTTACAGATACTGTAAACAGTTATTGGCAGTATTAGATAAATAAATATGATGAAAGAATCTACAACCTCTTAGCATTTATAAATACAAAAAATGTTTATGTATTTTATTTCATAGATGCTTAAATAATCAGCTTGCACTGTTCCAGGAACTGGCAATACAGTGGTGAATAAAACAACAAGGTCTTTCTCTTTAAAGAGTTTTAAATTCTAGGTAATTCAAAGATTAAGGATATATACTTTGGGCCTAAACTATGATCCTATCTTGGCCAATTACTAGCCCTGAGAAGGTGTATATGCGTCATAAATTTTCTGAGTCACAATTTTATCATGGACAAATAACAGATAATAATCATTCTTTTGAAGATTACATTACACACACTCAGACACCTACACACATATGTATGGAGCCTAAGGCAGGACTTAGTTTCCAGGAAGTGTGCAATAAATATTAGTTATTACTAGTTTTGATGGTGCTTAGAGCTTAATAGTAATAGGAGCAGTTTGTACATTGACTATGTACATCACAAATATTGTCTTCAAACTTGGCAACTATCTTATAAAGTGTGTATTGTCCTGTTTTACAGCTGAAGAATCTGGGGCTTCAGGCAAGAGGCTAATTAAAACTCGCCCAAGTCTCACAGCTGCTATGCCTCAGATCCAAAATTTGAACCATGTTCATCTGTTGCCAAAGTCCACGTATTTCTACTGCATTAAGCTGCTACTTTGGACTAAGGTCCAAAGTTTGCACTGCTTGGAGCAGTCATTCTATTTTTTTTCCTTATCTGGGAGAGGGACAAATTATACCTTTCCCTCTCCCAAGCCTGCATTCTAAAGCAGTATGGCAGCTAATTTCCTCAGGAAAATAGCCCTTTGGTTGCAAAACCTTGGAGCAGGCTTTGGCCATCCAATGTTAAAATAATCTCTCACTAACATCTTTCTGCCCAATTTTTTCCATCTCAAGACTTTCCTTTTATACGTAAGTTGTCCCTATAATTTATTTTCCAAACTGGGACATATTTGGGAGTTAAATGTGGCACTATCCATAATTACTCTGGGACAACAGTTGTAAACCAGTTCTGTCCTGGGATGGACGCCCTATAGATAAAACTCTGAGGTTTAAATTATGGTTTAGAGTAGGAAATTCTAAATGTAAGATGGAGAAATATTCTTTGCTCTTGTATTTGGATAAAACAAAAAACATTTCCCCTTTAAGGCCAAAGTTAAATGAGCTACATTATTAATGCAGCCTTCAGTCCATGCTCAGTGACCCTCTGTAGCTGTGTAATAACACAATTGCCACCTGTCCTTGCTCCTTCAGACCAAGGCGAGATGAATATCTCTTGCCTTCTCCTTATAACATTTAAGTACTCTATTTTATGTTCTGGGCATCTATGAATGAAAACATCTTATTTTCTCCTTCAAATACTTTGGCCAGTGCCCACATGGCTGGCTATGCTATGTATTTGTGAGGAAACGTGCTGTGTAAAAGGGTTTGTTCAGTCATAGCTAAGTACCTCTGCAAAGGAAGACACATTTGTAAATTTTAGTGCAATTATTTCTATCATGGCAACCCCTAGTTCTTTGCAGCAGTTTCTTGTTGCAACCAGTATCTTAAAACTGACTGCAAGGTTAAATCTTTTACATAGGAATAATGAAGAGAAGTGAGGAATGATAAACCGAGTGTTCAAGAAGGTTATTGAACCCAGGAGGGAAAAAGAAAGGGGGAAAAAAAAACAGAACAAATAAAAATGATTTACAAAGTAGCTACTATGATTTACCTCATATTTTACCAGGTTTTAGGATCCTTTTAGGATGGGTGGATTTGCTGATACAAGTTGTCCATCTTTACCTGGTATCTATGATGAAAGAAATATTGTTGATTTCCTTAGAAACAATTTTTCTTGTATAGGCATAATATTTAAAGAGCATGCAAGGTACCAATAAAAAATAGAGGATTGGCTATAAATCTGGTTTTGCAGTATTGTAGTTGTTACAAGAAGGAGGGTTGCAACAATTTACCTTAAATTCATATAAAACTCAATTGTGACAGCAAATTTATCTTACTGTGATAAAGTTAAAGCAGCACAAAGTAGAAAGATAAAAATGTGACTAAGGATGATTATGCAAGTAAAAATACTGAGTATTATAGCATCATAGACAAATTAGAAAGTTTATGATTACATTGTGAATTTGAATGACTTATTTAGATTGAATGATTTATACCTTGCCCCATAATTGACTTGCATTGACTTTCTTTTCCTTCCCTCACTCTTTTCTTTCTTACTTTCTTTTTTTATTTCAATTTTTTACTTCTAGTTCTAAGATCATAAATTTCTTTGGGAACCTGATTTCTTTAGAAGACCTACCCTTTTATTTTCTTTATTAGTTTTATATATAATTATAATACTACAGCTGCATTTTTAGACTCTCTCTTCCCTTATTATTCATACCCTTTAGGAATTGGGGCAATAACACCAAAACTTCCAATTCTTGGAACTTTTGAACTCTATGCATCTAAAATTTCTCTCTGTCATGTCTTTATTATTTTAAATATAAGAAGCTCACATCTTCCAAGTGTTCCTAACACATAATCAGCTTCTCCTTATTTATCAGAATTAAATCAGGAGTAAGCAGTGTCTCTATTTATTTCTATTTTCTGAAACATAAAGTTGCCTTTAAGGCAAGTCTCAATTTTATCAAATAGTCTTTTAGATAACTGAGTCATCTAGTGGATTCCCTGATAGGTAATGTACCTACAAACACTGCTGACTTTAATCTGCTTTAGAAAAGCACTGTCCAAGCTGCAAGTTTGTATATAGAATATCTTTTTCTTTTTCTTCCTGCAATCAGCAATTTTCCTCTTTGTATACTTGCCTGATGAGCTATGCACCTCACAGCAACTTTGGTCTTTTTATCTTGCTCCAAGTTTTCCTCATATTATTATCGTCCATTGGTTCTCAAAGTAAAGAAACACCCTCTGGGAGTTTGGGAGGTCAAAACTATATTCACATTAATACTAGAACTTATTATTATTATTTTTTGCCTTTTCTGCTCTCATTCTTTCACCTGTGGAAAGGAGTTTTCCAAAGGCCACATGATGTGTGATGATCTCATAGCTCCGATAACTAATGGCGTGTATGTTTAGTATTCTTGTGCTTTAAATTTTTGTTTTAAGTTCTAATATAGTAAATACCCATGGAGATAACCCAATAAATAAAGGCCCTTGAGGGGCTTTGGTAGTTAAGAATTCCTGAGAACAAACTATTTGTGAATTACTGTGAGAGTTCAATCATGGATAATTTACCAAGTCTCATTGATAATTATAGAATACATACTTTATTTAAAGTTGCAAGATCACTTTGCTTATTCCTCATACTTGGTGAAATTATAAATGTACCTCTTAAGCTGTAAATAGTGTTTCCAGCCTTTTCTATGAGAGTAATCCCAATTAAGACACCCCCTCAGTCATTTGAACCATACCTTCACTAAAACTAACATCTCCAAGACATTTATTTACAAGTGAGTTCATGCCTGCAGTAATGGGGATTAAAATTTTTTTCCTAGGGAATATAACTCAATCTACCATAGCTTCTCTTAAGAATTGTCAATATTTATCCAGTATTTTTTTTTCTTTCTCTAGTAGGCCTGGTATACCTTTAGAAGCCTTAGTGTCAGAGGAAAGTATACTTGACTTGTTAAGCAGCATTTAGAGAAGAGAGAGACATTCATGTTTCTTTCATTAAATGATATTAGTACTGTTATGACTTTAGGCAATTACAATGACTTTTTAGATAAAATTAAATAACTGACATTCGGAAAGTTTAAAACATGAAAGGATGCAGTGTAGATTGAATTTGCTTATTATTTGTCATTATCATATCCATGTATTAAGCAACTTTTACTTTTCATGAGTTTGTTTTCTATTATATGACCTGCATCTTACATAACTGTCAAGTCAACATTATTTCAGTTTAAAATGTTGAGAAACAGAAGTTTTCAGCAGTGGTACATTTAGCATATTATGCATTTATATGGCACGTCAGTATTAATAAGAATTTAAATTTATAACATAATTAGTAGTGACATCTGTGCTGCATCCATTCATACAATTTAATAAATCAAAATCCATGACAATCAACAATCAGATTGTAATCATTATGGTTTCAAAGATTTAAATTAGGAGGATGGGTATAAATCATCAATCTAATTCATATTGACATTTGCTTTTTGCAACCAGTAATAATGTAATAACAATATAGGTATTTGGTGTGGCAATGAACATATTTCTTTTGTAACTTTTAATTCAGTGATTCTTTTATTAAAGAAATGTAGGTAATGAAATAAACTAGACTTTTCTGAACTGTAAAGACATTTGTTATTTACTTAACAAGAACTCTAATTCATATCACAGCACTTTAAAAATGTCATCAAAGGCCAAAGTATTTTCCATTCTTCTCTGTTTTTTTTTTTTCATCTTGTTGTTTCTTGGTTTCAGTTATACTGCAGTGGGGCCAAGGATCATATACTAATTTGTGCTCAAAGGCAGAAAGCAGTATGTGAGAAAGAGGGACTATTTATTATTTCTTTATTTTAAATCAGGAAGGAAAGACTTCCTCAGAAACCATCCAATAGACTTCTCTTATCTCCCTGCCCAGAATTGGCTCATAGGGCCATCCCTTAGTGTAAGGGAAGCTTAGAAAGTGAATGTCACTTGACATTTCACTTAAATAAGATATGAATATTTGGCTTAAACCTGTTATTCATAGTCTGGGCTGGTCATATTGACACTCAGAAAATACTCCCTTTTGGAGTACTGAGTTCCCATACTCAGTACTCTTTCCCATAGCTCTGTCCCATTGCCAATGCAACAGCAACAATCCCCCAAGGGCACAGACAAAGACCAGTGAAGTAGGATGGTCCAGTGATGGGCCATTGATACTGATGACTATGCTTATGACCCTGTATGCTTGAAATTTCAAGTAAGCCTAGAGCTACAGGGTGCCAAAGAGTTACCCTGAGAGCCTCCATGTTCCTCAAATGTGGCCACTCTCTAAGCCAAACTCGGCAGGTAAATGCATTACCTTCCCCCCAGCATGGGACATGACTCCCAGGGATGAGCCTCCGTGCACTGAAGGATTACTATCGTCACCAGCTGGAGATGCAACTGGAAAAGACCTTGGATTAAAGGGGGAAATGGTAAAGACAAATGAGTTTATATGGCTAAGAGACTTCAAAATGAGTCAGGAGGTCATCAGAGGGGTACTGCTTACGCATGTCTCAGCAGGATCTCAGAAACAGCCAAAGTAGATACAACCCCAGGCAGTTGTGCTCCTGAGGGTTATGGAGACACACAGGTTCTATGGTCATGACAGATGCTTCTCGAGTTCATTGCCTTGCCAGTGGGCCCTACTTTGGAATCTGTGTTCCTGAGAGTGTGATGGAGTCGGACTCAGATGTGACCTCTCTACACATGCCTCTTTTGTCACTTTTACTGAACTTATGGTTGGTGCTAGGGTTTGTCTATGCTCAAGGGACTTGAATTTCTGGACTCTCCATGCACCAGCTGGGCCCTGTGCCTCAGCAGAGTTGCAACATCTACTCTCTGGTTCATTGGACATACCCAGGTCAGCTGACGGGAAGGTGAGAATGGTCAACCACCACACCAGAGAACTGAGAGGGTCTACAACTGCAAGCAGGAGAATCACATCCATCAGCCATGTGGGATCTAAGCTCCCTCTCAATTTAGAGGTAGAGGAGACATTGCCATCCCAGGGTCCACAAGATAAAGGAATATCATATGGATTGGAATGGACTTACTGGTATTCTACTATAGAACTGTTTTGACTCTAGCAATGGAAGAAATTATATCATTGATGTGGAGACAGTGGCCATAGGATTTGTTGAGGGCAGGGAGAGGGAGGAAGAAGTATGATATGGGGCATTTTGGGGACTTGGAGTTATCCTGAATGATATTGCAGGGACAGATGCGGTACATTGTTTATCCTGCCATGACCCACTCAATGGACTGAAGGGGAGTGTGGACTACAATGTAAACTATGGTCCAAGTAGTGTGGCAGTGCTCCAGGGTGTATTCACCAATTGCAATGAATGTGCCTCACTGATGAAAGGGCATGTTGATGTAAAGGTGTGGGGATGGGGAGTGGGGTATGGGAACCTCTTATGTTTTCTAATGTAACGTTTTGTGTGATCTACTTATCTTTAAAGAAAAATAGACAATAAAAAAGAAAACAAAAGGAAAAAAAGAAAATACTCCCTTTCCTTTTAGGAAAGAGAGGGGGATTCCTGTTGAATGGGAAACTTTTGCCACAAGTAATACGTGATAAAAACAGAGGCATGCACAGATGCTCAGAAGCCCAGAGTGCCTGGTCAGCAAGCTGATTCTGAGCAGGTAGGAGAAGGCACACAGAAAGGGATGATAGTGACCCAAATCTAGAAGTCAGAATAAGATTTACACAGGTAAAGACATGTGGGAAGACAGTCAGAAAAACACCCAGGACTTTAAGTGGTCTAAAAAATATAAAGCAAACTCAATAACAGAGGCCAGATTTTGTTATGTGAAACATTTTTACAAGGCATTTGCTGTGTGTTTCTTCTTTGCCTCACATGGATATGGTTCAAGACACAAGCAGTGCTAAGATTAAAACCAGCAGGATGCATGTCCACACAGTTTTGTCATTGCACTCGGTCAATGAAGTGCTCTTACACACTAACAATTTCCCTATACAATTGAAGTAGTATAAAAAGAGCATGTCATTTTTTTTTTCCTGATAGTTCTCCCAGGAAGCAAGAGTCCTTGTTGCATTCTGTTGGATGACATCATTGATCCCTAGTGGGGTCTTCTTATCTTTTGGAGGACAAAGAAGAATTGAAATCATTAAGCAAAGTCTTGGGACCCATACTGGCTTCCCCCCACCCCAACCCCAGAAGCTAAGCTCTCAAGCTGAGCAGTTGAAATCAAACACCTTTCCTTTGATCATATTTGCTGTGCAATCAGTGTAAAGGCTATGCAATTTCCACACACATTTACCGAAGAATTGATCGGTTATTTGTCAAATCCTTGAGCAACCTTGTAGTCACATTAAATTAGCCTATTACAGTTTGCTTATAGAACAGGTATTCCATGAGCCTTCTTCCAGTGAGGTGAAAACCCAATAGTAGTGACTGGGCTATGTCTTTCACTCCAGGTCATCATTGCTATAAATGCAAATTTACAAAGTTATATAAATCTAGTAAGACTCTTTTCACTAGAGAAAGCTATACTTGGAGAGCAACTGTGAACTATGAATAAATAGTGATTATATACCTTTGTCCTTAGCAATTTATTGTATAGATGCAATTTATTTCTTTTGGATTGTCAGTTATTTAGAATTATTTTTAGCTTTATTTTTAGGACAAATAACTTACTTTACTCCTTTACTGATAGTGCTGCCTACCTCAGAAATGATACACTGTATATATAAACAGCTTTCATTTGACATTGATAAACAGAGCTCTATTTTAAGAGACTACAATCTTTTGCTAATTGTTAGAAATGAAGTGGATGTATAGACTTGATGACAAAAAGCAGTTCTGAAGGTAGAAGAATAATTTCTCTAAATCCAACTTTTGTTTTGATGACCTTTGACAGCTCGTAGTTCTTGCTGTGATAGGATAAGAACAGGCTGCTTTGACCTGGAGTAACTGCAGGGCATGAGCAAGACTGGAATCCAGGGAGCTGTGATAGATTAAAAGTGCTGCTAGACTGCATGGGGAATAACTTGCTTAATGAATCCCAGCTTTCTTCTCTTTCTCTGCTTAAATGGAATTGGAAAGTCAGAAAATAAAAAATATAAGATCCTAAATTGTAGCTCAGGGTCAGATGCTCACTTTATCCCCTTAACTAAACTCTCAAGTTAATTTAATGATTTTGTATGTGTGTGTATGAACAGATACTTCCTTTTGATTTGCTGTGGGTGATAAAGAGCCCAACTTGGTTTCTTTTCTGTTTATTTCTTTTTGGTATCTTTCTTGTTCTTCTCAATAAAAAACATTTTCTAGATAGATATGTGACAATTGAAATTCCATTTTGTTTTAAAATTAAAAGGTTTTATTAATATCTCTCAAAGTAAAAAGGATACATTACCTGTATTCTTTGGTACACATCTTAGGGGAATAATCAAATGTGTTTTCATTCTTACTTACTCTGATTCACCTATTCTACTTCCCAACAAGTATCAGTTACATCACTGAATCTCTTTTCCCAGCTTCCTATTTTAAGCAATGCCAAAAGAAAAGAGGAAAATCTTTACTCATGTCTAAACCACTTGAACATCAAAAATAAGCTTCTGCCAAGAGATAGAAAGATGCAGGCCAACCCCAGGCATGGTACACACATCAAAAATGCCTTTCTAGCACAGAAATGACACAGGGCTACCTCGTGTGAGCTGATGGATATGTCCCGCTCACATCAGTGGAAGAGCATAATAGGCTATCCAGGCTGAGTACTCAGGAGAGAAAACTAAGCAAATACTTACTGTGGAAGGCCTGTTCTAGGAGACTTCAAATACACGCTCAGTTATACCCCCCTGCTGCTCTACTGGGGCGAATTATGATTTCCAATATTTATAAATAAAACAAAACGCAACAAAAAGGAAGCTCCAAAAGGTAAAATAAACTACCCAAAGTGGTATGTGATAGTAACAAGATCCAATTATAGGTGAAAATAATCCCCAAAGCGAAGCTTTTCCTACTGCCCTACACAGCTCAAAGCAACAGTCTTGGTGAGTAATGACATTCAGTGCTGCTTAACCCTTTCGCATCAAAACCAACAAATCTCACAGAATTCACTTAAAATTTATTTTGTTCAGATGTTTGTTGTATATGAACTATGTAGCTCCTTTGTTATTTGTTTGATTTCCTTCTTTCTTAGATATTTAGTGTGTTTGTTAACTGAAATACCACATTTTCACTTGCAATAAAAATTGCTCTCAATGCCAATAACTATTAGCCAGTCTCCTGATTATCATAGAAAGTTCACCTTATTTTTGAACTTTTTAAGTAGTCACTAAAATATTAGTTCTTACATGATTAAAATTAGATATAATTCTAGAACTCAATTTAAATTTCACTTAAATGTTGTCTATAAATTTTTCCTTTATTTTTCATTTTTTCACAATTAGTGAGAAACTCCAATTTTACATATTTGGGAGAATCTGCAAAGGATAGAGTAAGGAAAATCCAATGAGGGGGGGTACAGAATTTAAAAATAGAAAGCCATGTCCTAGACATTGAAATAATTAAAATTCCCCTGAATGTCTTTTATGATCTTTATTGATTTAAACCTAATCCCAAGGGCATACCATTTACAAAATAAAGTGGTAATCATTCCAATAGCTGAATTTCTAAATATACTTTTTGAATGTGTTTACAATAATTCAAGAATATAAATAAAGTCTATACTCTGAACTATTTTATATTTAATTTGTACATATCATCTTATCTTACAAAGTTCTTTCCTTATTGTTACACTGTGCACTCCAGACTTCCTTTAAAACATGGGATATAGTAGCTGGTGGTCTCAATTTTTCCTATTCCCAGCTCTGCCAACCATGTGCTATATAGCTTTGGACAAATAACGTAACTGTCTGAAATTTCAGTGTATTTTCTAGTTCAGAATAACTAGCATTACATGAAATTAAATATGTGTTCATAATATTAATTCTACAAGGAGGATGTCTCTGTTTTCTCTTTTGGAAAATTCTGATTATTTCACAAATGCAAAAATAATTATAAGGGTTGCTGTGAGCACTAACAGTCACATCCCACCAATAATTATTTTGTGATGTATTCTTTTAAGAAGCTTGTTGACCAGTTACCTTCTCTTCCCCTGAGAATAAAAGCAGATGCTTAGAGAAAAGAAAAATTAGTTCAGTAATTAGTTTAGTCAATATTGAACAATGATAACAGGGAAACATATGGAACATGCTTTCACTAAGATATTTAAAACTAAAATATTTTTTAAAGCAATCATTTTGTTGTTTGCTGAGCCTGTGTTTTTAAACAGGGCTAAATATTTCTATAATACAGTACACTCAATGATTATATAGTATAAAGTCCTGGCATGTTCTTGGAGTAGAATTCCCTAAGTTCAAAGCATGCTCACAATTCTAGAAGTGTGTGCATACATTTTGCCAATATACTGAAATTATTGACCCAAATGATTTTAGTTTTAACATCATAAAAATGAAAATCCACAAGAAAAGATTTATTTACACGAATCCCTGCATTCAGTCATATTTTCCTTTTTAAGCAAAAATGGTAATGTTTATCATAAAATGATATGCATGCATCTTTCTTATTTATTTTTTCTCACGCTGGATCCTTTATCACTTACATCCTTTCTGTGATTTCCAAATTCAGAAACTACAATCATCTACTCAACTGAAGAGCTTTTATGCACCAGGCCCTGTGATAGGCATTTTCAAGTACATTCTTTTATTTCTTACTTAAAATGAGCATGTGAATAAAGATGTCACTATGCACATCTCAGAATTCAGCAAGTGGCAAGGCAAGGAATTAAAATGAGTCTCTTTTACTCCAAATCCAATGTCCCTTCCACAGCAATGAGACTGCCTCCAGACCCATAGATCTTTCTCCTCTCTGTCTCTCTGTTTCCCTACCCCCTCTTTTTCATTTCTGATCATGGATAAGAACCAAATAAAACTTGAATGTCATAATGATTGGTACTAATGAATATTTTTGCCATGTGGGATCAGTATTAGAGGCACACTTAATGACAGTGATAGTTTTTGTAAGCAAGCTTTAAGTCAGGTCTTCAGCTCAGGGTAGGTCAGCTCATCACATGTTCTAGAGAAGCTACTGTGCCTTTGGCAGTTGTTAGCAGTTAAGAATATAAACAAAAATAAACGAGGTTTGTATCTTTGAGGAACTTACATTTTAGTAAAATGGTTCTCAGTGAAGGGGGAGTTAAGGGGAGTTCTATGACAAGCTGAATTGTGGCCTATATTCACAGAAACTCCTCTTTTTCTGATTTCCTGTGAGAAACAGATCTACTGGGTATATGTACTTTGCTCAATTTCCCAAGATAATTCTAATTCTTAATACTGCAACCTATCCCTCACCCTCTATGATACTAGTTTTAAGCTTCTCAATTAGATAGATACATACTATACATGTATTCAGCATTTCTACCCATACTTCCTGAGTATTTTTTTAATCTAGTTCCCATAGTAGATTTGAATATTCTTTGAGAAATCTAATTTATTTGTGTCATCCTTCCTCAATCCATCCTTGAGTATTACTATACTAGAAAGGTATTTTTCACTTGGTAGGCTCTTTAAAAATATTTGATAGGTAAATATTGAATATTGTAATCAGACTTGAGAATTAATATTAATATCCATAGAAAAGATAATTAATATTTTTAAAATTTTTTGAATGCATAAATTTTTACCCCGTAATTTTCAAGTGCATAGTAGCTTTCTGGTTTCAGATAAACTAGCAAGACGAAGCAGAGTATTTTCTGATATGGAATAATTTGCTTATCATATAAATGTGCTCACTGGGTAGTGTATGAACTCACTTCCATGTCCTTCAAATATCCACATATATTTGATTGTTCATAGCAGCAATCTTTAGGGAAACACCAGATTACTAAATATACCCACAGTCCCTAAGAAGATCCAGCAATTGTGTATTGAATGGAAAGACTGAGGTCACACGCTAAAATTTAGAGCTTTTTTGAATAGTTTGTTGGCATTTGAAACTATTCTCATATATTAGGAATAATATACTATTTCTTTTTCCTAAGATGCAGAACTATACAAGCAAAATGAACATTGTATACAAAACCAATTTTATTCTCCCATTGCAACGCCAGAATAATTTTTTAAATATACATACATACTCATAATCTGGTCATTTAGGTTCAATATAATTATTTGTTTTCATTATATTGTATTCAGCTCAGGATGGCCTCCTTTCATTTTATGGTTGTCAGGCAAATGAATATTTAAAATTAACTATGCTATGTCCTCTACTATGGATAATTGTACTTATTTCTTTTTTAAAGTTGTGCATGATCATTAATGACACATCATCATCTATTCAATCCTTTTTATTGGTCCATTGTTTAAAGTTGTATATCAATTAGAACATTTTGTATTTAATGAAAACATCAGATTAGAAAGAAGACACTTTACATTGTAAACATGATCATCCCTTAATATATTTTAAATGAGAAGATTGAAAATTCTCAGTTCTTTTCTATAATTTGCAAAGAAAATGTGAGTACAAATATAACCAAGCCACCCGTAAATAAGAATATTTTTAATTCCAATATGGACATGTGATGATACGTTACAGATTTTTATGTAATTGATTCTGGTTACTTCTCTCTTTTTCTTTTTTTTTTTTCCTCTTATATTTTTTATTTTACATTTTTTTAATTGTCTTTATTTTTTTTAAAGATACATAGACCACAAAAAATGTTACATTAAAAAATAAAAAAAGGTTCCCATATACCCCACACCACAACCCCCCTACTCCTCCCACATCATCGACCTCGTTGATCATTGTGGCATTCATTGCATTTGGTGAATACATTTTGGAGCACTGCTGCACTGCATGGATTATAGTTTACATTGTAGTTTACACTCTCCCCCAGTCCATTCAGTGGGTTATGGCAGGATATATAATGTCCAGCATCTGTCCCTACAATATCATTTAGGACAACTCCAAGTCCCAAAAATGCCCTCATATCATATCTCTTCTTCCCTCTCCTTGCTCTTAGCAACTACCATGGCCATTGTCTCCACATCAATGATACAATTTCTTCCATTGCTAATCACAATATTTCTATAGTAGAATACCATTTAAGTCTACTCTAATCCATATATTATTTCTCTTTCCTGTGGACCCTGAGATAGTGAGGTCCACTCCACCTCTAAATTGAGAAGGGTCTTAGATCCTACATGGCTGATGGATGTGATTCTCCTGCTTGCAGTTGTAGGCACTCTCAGTTCCCTGGTGTGGTGGTTGACCATCTTCACATCATTATTAGCTAACCTGGGTACATCCAAAGAACTGGAGAGTAGGTGTTAAACTCTGCTAAGGTACAGGGCCCAGCTGACTCATGGAGAGTCCAGAAATTCAAGTCTCCTGAGCACAGACAAACCCTAGCACCAGCCACAAGTTCAGTAAAAGTGACAAAAGAGGCATGTGTAGAGAGGTCACATCTGAGTCTGACTCCATCACACTCAGGAACACAGATTCCAAAGTAGGGCCCACTGGCAAGGCAATGAACTCCAGAGCCATCTGTCATGTTCATAGAACCTGTGTGTCTCCATAGCCTTCAGGAGCACCACTACCTGGAGCTGTATCTATTTTTGTCTCTGAGATCCTGCTGAGACATGCATAAACACGACCCCTCTGATGACTTCCTGATTCATTTAGAAGTCTCTTAGCCATATAAACTCATTTGTCTTTATAATTTCCCCCTTTAATTCAAGGTCTTTTCCTAGTTGCTTCTCCAGTTGGTGATGATAGTAATCTTTCAGTTCACGGAGGCTCATTCCTGCTGAGGGGAAGGTAATGCATTTACATGCTGAGTTTGGCTTAGAGAGTGGTCACATTTGAGCAACATGGAGGCTCTCAGAGGTAACTCTTAGGCCCACTACAGCTCTAGACATTGAAATTTCAGGCACACAGACTCATAAGCATATTCATCCATATCATCATTGGGCCATTCTTCTTCACTGGTCATTGCCCTTGCACTGCTGGGGTTATTGCTGTTTCCTTGGGTAATATGACAGCACTCCCCTGACTAGGAACTCAGCACTCACTCAGTTGTCATTTGTAGTTCTACCTACTATGAAAATACTCAACGATTAGCCAAACATTTTTATATACCCTATATATATGTCCTGGAGAAATTGCTTCCAACCATGTGTCCCCCATCATTAACACCCCGCACCAGTGTTTCTCCACTGCTACATTTGAACCTCTCTGTGATCCAAAATTTCTTAAAAAATGAAGCCTAATATATTGCCAAATTCAATTAGTAGGAAAATGAAATAGTAATGAGAAGTTTAAAGATTAGAAAGAGAATACATACTAATTTAGAAAAATTAAAATAAAGTAAAAAATAAATTGGGGTATTATAAAATAAAAAATATCATAAAACTTTGTTTTTGATGTTTTGCCTTTCATCACTGGAATAGGTGTTGCCCTGTATGTACAGTGGCAAGGCAATCTCTTTCATTCTTTCCTCAGTATCTACATCCTTTTTTCTTAATTTTTAATTTTGTCTTCAAAAAAGTTTTAGATCACAGTTAAGTCATGTATACAATATAGGGGACTCCAATATATCCAACATCAAAGCCTTTCTCCCTTTCCCAGCAATAATCTTTTTACATGTTCATGTTATATTTGCTATAGCTGATATATCAATATTGAAATGTAGCTACCAACCATGGTTCCATTTTGGTTTATATTTTAGACTGCATACTTTTCTAAAATTTTAGTTACATTATGCTTTACATTATGGTTTACATTTTAGACTATACACTTTTATAAATTTTTGGTGAAATTTAACATGGCCTCTATTCATTATTGCATCATCTTGTGGAACACTTCCATTGCCCCCAAGTTACCCCTGCTTCCATCTATTCTATTCCTCTCTTCCCCTCCCCTCAGGGCCCATAGTGACAACAAAGCTTCACTGCTTGAAGGACCAGATTCATAGATACTTGCAACAGAGGGCTTGACATAGTAGACTGTCCTCATCCTTTGGGAGCCACCAATGCTCTAGAGAGACACCCTTCCCTCTGTGTGAGAATATCAGGCCTCCCCAGGATGGAGGCATAACACTTTCCCACTCATTATATGAGTCTCCACTCAATGATATAACACACTATGACAAGATGAGCACTTACTCCCTAGAAACTTGCCCTGGGTGCACCCTGTGCCAGATGCCCCCCATTAAGCACCTTAAACAAGTAGCCTTTACTTATTATATTTTCTAAAGAGTTTTCTCAACATTGTAGTTTCAACCACATACCCAACAATCTCTCCTATGTGGGAGATATGGACATGTGATTACATGTTACAGATTTTTATGTAATTGATTCTGGTTATCTCTCTTTAAAAAAAAAAAAGTCTCAAAACATGAAAATGTTTACATGTCCTAATCTTTTTTTTTTAACACTTTTTAAATTAAAGTCAATAGATTACAAAGAACGTTACATTAAAAAACATTAAAAAAACATTAAAAACATAAAAGGTTCCCATATACCCTACTCCTCACCCCTCACCCCATCATTTTTGTAAATTGTATTTTTTGAAGATATATACATCCCACAAAAAATGTTACATTAAAAAATATAAGAAGTTCCCATATACCCCCCCATGTCCTAATCTTTTTTTTTTAAAGATTTATTTATTTTATTTATTTCTCTCCCCTTCCACCCGCTCCAGTTGTCTGTTCTCTGTGTCTATTTGCTGCGTGTTGTTCTTTGTTCGCTTCTGTTGTTGTCAGCGGCACAGGAATCTGTGTTGCTTTTTGTTGCGTCATCTTGCTGTGTCAGCTCTCCGTGTGTGCGGAGCCATTCCTGGGCAGACTGCACCTTCTTTCGCACTGAGCAGCTCTCCTTACGGGGCGCACTCCTTGCACGTGGGGCTCCCCTACGCGAGGGACACCCCCGCATGGCACGGCACTCCTTGCACATATCAGTACTGTGCATGGGCCAGCTCCACACGGGTCAAGGAGGCCCTGGATTTGAACCGCAGACCTCCCATTTGGTAGACGGACGCCCTAACCACTGGGCCAAGTCCGCCGCCCAATGTCCTAATCTTTTAATCAGGCTTTCTCCTTCCCTTTTCCAGGCAAATGGGAGCAACATATGTAAGTATAGTACAATGAAAATGAATATTAACTCCTTTCTGGAAATGTTAGTAGAAGAGGATGCATACACATAAATTCTAATAGAAGGAAATCTGGTACTTCTTTAACTAAGGAAACTGTACTTGACCAAACAAGATCTGATTTACTGAATGCTATGGAAAGTAAACTTTTATAGTTTATGATTTCAACCATTGAGCCTGAAAATCTGAGAGCATTCTTCACTGCCACTCAGTGGTTAGATCTTCATCACCTTGCGTAGATTATTATAGTTTTCTGGCTTGGTTCCCTAACACCAAATCCCAGCCCACTGACTCAACTTCTACTTCCCTACCAGAGTGATCTTGCCAAAAAGTAAAATCGTATTTTATTCCTTACCTTCACAGTTTCATTTCTCTTATCAGCTACAATGCAAAGTCAAACGCCTTGACATTGTATGCAAATCAGACCCTAGCAAACTCTACAACCTCCTTTCCTGTCTTGTCCTCTTCCTTCTCAAATAACTGTTCAATAAATATTTCTTGCCTACCCAGTAGTTGCTAAGTACTGAGTCCCATGCCAAGGACAAATGAACTTCAGTCCTGTTATCCATAGTTCACAAATTACTCTTCATTTTAAAGACAATTAAGGGTCACTCTGGAAGCATTGGGTTAGCCTTGATCCTTCCATCCCCACTTTACCCTTTCCACAATTCTGTAGTACTAGAATATTTTATGCATATTTGTTTTATTTATTTCTATGATTCTCATGTATGCTTTAAATTTATTCATTCAAAAATTTTCAACATTAATTATCTTTTAATAGATAGCCATTGCCAAAAGTTAAAATAGATTCCTGCCAGCAGTGCGTAAGGACATATAATCCCCATTCTTATCAACAGGTTCATACTTTGCATCTTTGCAGAGTTGCTGGGTTCCTGTTCCCCAGTAAGGCATTAGCTTCCTCCACCACCATGTGGGCTTCTCTCCCTATAGAGCTTTGAAGACATAGCACCAGCTCAGCTCCTAACATAAAAGGACTTAGCAGTGGGTACTGTGCCTTTGGATATGTTTATAGGTCTCCTTTTTATTGTTTTACCCTATTCCTACAATTTAAATCATTGCTTGTCTTAGCTGACTGGACAAGTAGCTATTTGCATCTGTATTCTGACTTTTCTATCATCAGTGTACCAACCTTATTTTTTTTAGAAGAATGTACATTTTTTTAGACCCAGGATTTTGATATCAGCAAATACAAATTGTATTATTTTAAGACTACAAAGAAATTTATACTTGGGACAATCAAGTCCAAGTCTTTCTAAGAGTTAGTGTTCGAGGTCCCACAAATCAGGTGAAATATGCTGAAAATAATGAGGATGAAGATATGAGGCACAATTTTTATTTCTTTTTTAAAAATCCAAGATTTAAAGAGCTATCAGTGTTGCTAAAAGGAGAAAATCAATTATTCTTGTGTGATTTCTTCAAATCCTACCTTAAGGAAGAACCACTGCCTATATTTTATTCCTCCTCTGTACCTTAGAAAATTCAAGCAATGTTTTGTTCGCAGAGATAGGAGGCCTCTTCTTAGCTCAGTCATGGCGGGGCAATTCTACTTTAATAGACTTTATTTACATAGTCCAACTTGAAGTGCAGTTGGATAATTTTATCTACATAAGAAGTGAAAGTGTGCAATTGAAGTTCAAAAGGGCAGATTGACCTGAATTTAACTCACTGACCTCAACAATCACTCCATTTTGTGCTCTGCAGATGTTAAAGTTTCCAGTTCCAGAGGCAAACAACACTGTGTCAATTTAAAGATTAATAGAAAATTGTGCTGCAAACAAATTGAGTAGCAGCAATTTAGGAATAAGTATTCATTTTGAGGAGAAAATAATATGTGATATATATTTTTAAATTCAGTGAATGTTTATAATGTGGTTGTGATTTAATACAAATGATATGACCATATTTCATATCCAACTGCCTAAAAACTTACAGAATTAATTTAATAAATATTTTTGAAAATTATGAGATATCTTATAACTTCTGAAAAATTCATGAATAAAATTATTTTGTACTATTTTACTACTTTTCTTTCTTCTGTTACTAAAATTCATACCTTTAATACACTAATCTAAGATGTAGGTCAAACTTGGTTTCCCCAAATTAATAAGCTGAAATTTGTTTAGCTTGAAAAAGCATGTTTTTCTCCACTGGTTTCCTAATATAGCATTCTAACTCAGTTTTATTTGACAAATTTACATTTGATACATACCATATGTCATGTACTCAGTTTATACAAATTAACAAAACAAAATCCCTATCCTCAATGGTTCAAAATTATATCTAATACCTAGCTTTTTAGTGCAATATTGTTTTCTCTTAGCAGAAGTTACCCCATAATCTAAATATATATCTACAGAAAAAAAGAGATTGGAGGGTATTTTAAATTTAAATTGAACCTGAGATAGACTTTAGACCAACCTGATTCCATATCAGGCCAGGTTGAACATGGATTGCTTTCACGGTTGCCATAAACTGAGTACTTTAAACTGAATGCGTGAGAAATTCCTTCTCTGAGAATTCTGCAGTATAAGCTACCTTTAAGTTGTTCATTCATTTATGAAGGTTTAGGTTTGGTTCTCTGAATTGGGGGAAAAAATTGAAATTCATGATACCAAGAAATGAGCATAGCCTTCTTGCCATGCAACATTGAATTTGTGAATCTAACCTGAATATATAATGTGAGTTTCTTAAATTCGTTGGCAAGTTCCTCTTTTATGAAATCACTGAAGCTCAAGGCTCTATTAGATACACTTGTTGACACTTGGGTGCCTTAAAAATGTACCTGTTCACTGAAGAAAATGATAAAACAGACAGTGCATTTTTAGAATTTAACAGCATTTCAACCTCCTAGTTACATTGTACAGCTTTCATTAGGAACTTTCAAGGCATTGGCATGAAGAATATATTCATTAACGTCATAGCTTGTAAGCAGACGGTACATATGTAGGAACTAAAATCTTAAATAGGTTCTGATCACTTACTGTAGCACAATTCTCACTCTAAAATTGATGGTTGTTATTCGATTTTTTTTTTTTTTGGCCACCTTACTGGTGACAGTTTATTTTATATTTTAGCCTTCAATTAAAATAGGTAGAAAAGAATTAATGGATTATATACCATGTTAAAATAAGGGACAATACTGGTAATTTAATATGTTGCATCCTGCTTTACAATTCCTGTGTTAGGAAAACTTAAGGCTGTCATTTAAGGTTCTTTTCCCCAGACTATAAACTAAAATTTGTAGTTGTTTTCCTGTTTGATCTTTTCCTCATGGTAGAATGCCAGGTTTGGATAGAAGGTATAAAGGTAAAGAAAATAACTCAGTGCATTACTTTTGCCATTTAATAAAGATGAAACCTCATTTAAGTTAAAACATGGAAAGCACTGAAAGGAAAAGCAAAGCAAAAAAAAAAAAAAAAAAAGGGTAGTGGAACAGCCCAAGGTTTACAATATACCTTGGATATGGAGGTATGAACTAACTGATGACCTGGGAAGCTAACCTCAATTCTCCATAATAACCGTCTCATAATCATCAAGAAGCTTCCATTCATTTCCTAGCATGTGATATTGGGAGACTCTAAGGTATAAGCTTTATTCTCTGAAGCATTGTTGTGGGTTAGATGTTCTTGCCACCAGTTTTAGACAATCCCTGTGTATTACTTATTTTTGGCTGTTTTCTCTTCAAGAGTTCCTATTTATTCATGAGACCTGCTGAAGGAGGTAAACTAATGTTAAGGTCCAGGGTAACTTCTGCTTTGGGGGTCAGTAGAGAGAAAAGAGATGGCGAACCATGGGGCCAATGGCCTAAATGGATGTCTCAGATCAAAGCTAACTCAAGCTTAGTCTACCATGTTTGCCACTGATATACAGTGTCAAAGAGGAGAAGCACTTATATTATCCCATTGGGGAATTATATTCTCTTTTGGTTTAGCATTGCAAAGATTAGATGTGTGCTTTTAGGATATTGATTAGATACTAGCAGTTTTTAAAAATGGAAATTGTCTACATAAATATATTTAGATGTAGTTATATGCTTGGTAGTAACATTCAAGAGATAACATTTTAATTGTAATTGTTTATATAAAATGCTAATGATAGCCTTATAAAATGTTTTTACTTGAAATAATAGTCTGGGAAAGAAGAATTTTCATGACTAAAGTCATTGAGGGCTGTTTGGACTTGTATGAAACAGGAAGATTAGCTTCTAGGAAGCAAAAGCAGATCAATATGGCTCTACTTATCTGGTATTACATTTAGCCCCTCTAACTAGCCAAAGGCATTTAAAGGTCATTTACCAGCTAAGTTTGAGTGACCTGACAGCACATAGAAACATCAATTTTTAAGCCTATTTTGGACCCTGCATTCAAAATGCAAGGAAGATGCTGTTGAAGTGAATTTATAAACCACTGGAATTTATGCATAAATCTCAAAGCTTTTTGGTTAAAACTCTCTCTTTGAATTTCCTGGAAAATTGCACAGTTTTTTGAAATTTATTGTAGTTTCAAATGGTCATCTTAATCCAGACTGAGGGCTTGATTTACTTAGAATGGCAGAGCATATTTGTTGTTGTAGATTTCGAAATCACTCTTCATGCACATTTCCTATCTGCAGCTAATATAAGAACACTAGTCACATTTCCTCCAAGATCCTTCACAGTGGTGTCAACCATTTTGAACAAGAGTTTGAGAAAGGGGAGTAAAGTAAATGTTGGGAAATACAAGACAATAAATGGGCTCTGTGATGATACTTTAAAACACATTACAGTATAGAGATCAAGGTTGCTTCCAAGATGAGAAGTGGCTAATTTCTTATTCCAGTGATTTTATTCATAAAATAAGGAAAATATATTTTTTGCATGGATTTCTATCACTATAAACATTTTACATATGTCTGTCTAAGAGTCTGAAGAGGAAGTATGATTAGGAAAAACACATGGACAGAAGAAACTAGAGTGTTTGCATACACAATTTAAGGGAAAATTGTGCATCGTAATCTATTTCGGGAATATTGAAGATGTAATAAATTATGGTTAATTCAGTTACAGAATATTGATCTTGGTAGTTACTAATTTCATCTTTTAGAAATGTGAACTGAATATATTGTAAGCTCTACTTTCTGAATGGCTTTACATATTTATGAAAAAAAAAAGGCCTTTTCTCCAAAAGTGCTGCATGATCGTTGGTTTGTGCAAATATATGTCAGAAAACAGGAGCTTGAAACAAGTATTCATGTCACCCAATAATATAAATAACAGTGTCATACAAAATTGGAATATTCTGCACTCAGATTCCAATGACTGTTTGTAAAATTTTGTTTATTGACATTTGTAAATATTAATTCCCATTACTGGAATAACTGTACCTTCCCTAAAACATGAACATTTTAATTTTAATTTCTAATATACAATTTTAACAGTAAATGATAGAGCTTCTTAAAATTAAAAATCAAGCCTGCAAGTCTTCAAAGTCATATATGATTATTAAATATTACTGAAAAATCCTTTGAAATGTCAAAGTGGAGTAGTAGGGAAAAATCCTTGATAAAATCATAAATACCTCATTGACTATCTTTGAATCTTGGAAACAGTCACTGAAATCTATATTAATCCAATAAAGGAAAAAATAAACTAGAGTCAGTTCACTGAAGGTAAAAATCATTATTCAATATACACTAATTCTATTTCTGGTGAGTAAGAAATATAATTTTTAAGAATATAAACATTGTCATACATCTCCCAGTTTCATAAATATAAATGATGCATCCCCATTCATTTTAGTCCACAAAAGTTGATTTTATTAGCAAGCAAATTATTTAAGGGAAATATATCTTCACTTTGAGTGGCCATGGATAAAAATTGGGACAACTATAAAATAATGAAATCCTCTGGTGGAAGGCTCTTTGAAAATAAGTTTGTAATCATTACCCTCTTCTTAGATATGTATTCCAGGGGATTTGAATGGCAATCCACATAATATAGCAGACTGATTTTCAAAAACTGTCCAATATCAGCCTGGGGGAAAGATTCCTATTTATATATATTTAATTAATTAAATTATTTGTTCATGAAATAATTGGTTGTACCGTGCACCAGGAACATGGTAGGCTCTAGAGACAGGGAATGAAATAGAACAGATTCCTGCACTGGAGAAGCTCCCAGCCCAAATCACAAGGGTGATAATTGCGATACAGGAGGTTTGTCAATAGACCTACTTAGGGAACTCAGAGGTAGAAGCAGCAAGCATTTTGTAATGTTATGAGAAAGTTCACACTGGAAGTAAATTTTCAGATGCATTTGAAGGAGTAGGAGGAATCAATCAAAAGGAAGAAAGTTTGATAACTGTTAATAGCATACAGCTGTCAGAAAAAAAAGGTAAGCTAATGCTTTGTGTCTGAAATTGTTATTGTTCTTCTATTTGTTTGCTTCTTTGTTAGAGGATGTTTCCTTGAAGACCATTTCTCTAAAAGAGTACATTATCTTTAGGGTATAGAATATAAATTGTTTATTTTAATACTGAGCATTAATTACATACTTGATTTCTGTGTCTCAGGGGCCATTAAATTGATAAGCTGTGATATCCTTGGGAGAAAGTAAAACATTTGAAAATTATTTTAAAATTACAAGGATAACTATCTTGCAATTACTACATGAGTTAAAGCTCTAAGACACTGTGACATACGTCATACAGCAGAACTGAGGTTTAGTAATAACATAATAAATTGGCCTATTTGGTGAATATCTGGTATTTTATTCCTGTTAAATTAATCTTAATATTAGTAGTTGATGTTGCTATGTAATACATGCATGATATAGTTGGAAAACATCCCATTTTGTCATTAATTCAGAATAAAGTGGAGGGCTCTCCACTTCTGTCAACCAGTGGGATATTTCTACAGCATCAGAATTGTTCGAACCAATTTGCCCAGTAGAGACTATAGTATAATTAATTTATAATAGATTAATCTGGTTAATTAATAATTTTGCAACAATGAGTATTCCTATACAGTATGAGTACAATGAAGTAAATCATATTTTAAAGCTACCCTTAGTAAACACTTCTTTTATTCTTTAATGGTATAAAATATTCATCCAATTTAAACTTAATTTATCAGTTCCTCAAAGCAATTAAGGTGTGTTCATTTTAGGTTAGTCAGAAATTTAGTTAGGATGGTGTGAGGATGGAATGTAAAACAAAGAAGTTAAGGAAACAGTATTCGACTTTCAAAAACCAACTAAAATTCAACATTCAGTAATGGAGAGAGTTATTCATTGCACAAGATTTGCTATTAAGACTGAAGATTTAATGTCAGTTTCATAAAATAGTAGTAAATTATAATGTTGAGAAAATTTATAATGGTATAGTATTAATTCTTGGAAAGTACAGACATAATATTGTGTTCTCCACTCTTGAATTATATGCAATATTTTAGCAAAAATATATAATTTGTACATGTGTAAGAGATATGTCTTATGGACCCTTAAAGTGATGTATTGCCAACATTTTTTTACTCTAGTTAAAAAGTATCTTTTCTTCCTTTTCTTTACCAGATATGCTTCCTAGACCAGAATAGAAAATAGAGTTTTAACAGTCTTTCCTTTGCTACATTAAACACATTTAAGTTCCTGTCTGCGAAAGACTTTCAAATTCCATGATTTCTCTACAGACTGACATATTATTCCCTAGAGTTCCAAACCTTATTTGGTTTCTATTAAATGCTACCGGAAGGGCAATATTTGAATCCACTCTTAGAACTGAAATATAACTGGGCCCATTTAACTCTTACTACAGTGAAATCTACCTTCTTATTATCTAACTCTTAGAATCCTCAAAAAATTCACAACCATTTTTCTGCAAGCAATAAATTTAAAGTGTAAAGATAATTTAGAAAAAAGAAAGCTCTGAGATGCTATTGACCATATCATCTTAAGTCTGATTAATTATTTCCACAATTTTCATCAACACGTTTTTTTTTTAAATAACTTCATTAATTTGTTGGTGTAAAATGGGGAAAAGCAAGCATTTCTATGTTGTATCAATAGTTAGATCAGTGATTTTTGAAAGCCTGTGGGAGAGGGTAGGGATAGAATGGGTCTTGAAGTAAAATTTTAAAAATTAATTCCTTTTCTATTTATTAGTGTTTTACCTTTTCTGATAACCCAGTGTATATATTCTTTATATTTTCTACCCACCAAATATATCTCAATTCTCACTGCGTTTCTTTGCACTATCAATAGGTATACACAATTTAACATTTGATTTCATGACATTTTAAAACAGGATATTTTAATTTTAAAAGTATATATATATATGCTAAAACCAAAGATTGAATATTCATAATATATATAATTGGCATGGGCACTTAGCAATTCATTATTTACATGTTAACAGATTTTATGTTTCATGTTTTCAAAATTATACCTTGAGTAGAGATTATTTCTACTTGAATAGTCATTTAAATTCTTTAAGTGAAATATAGTCCTGAGAGACATAAACCAGGAAGTATATTTAATAATGGTCACTAAATGACCTGCAAAAACCACCTGACACAAAGAACTAATCAATTAACACATTTGAATGTAAACATAACATCATTGAAATGCTTATCACTCCTCTCTACAGGAAAATTTGCTGTGCAATGGAAATTGAATATTAAGTATTTTGATCTGGAAGCTTTTTGGAGTTGTTTCTCCAGGGAGACATTAATATTATGTGGCCTCTGGGGAAAAATGAGAATTTGCTAAAGCAGGCTGATTGCTAAAATTTCTAGGAAGTGAAAAGACTGGCTTTAGGTAATCAATGAAACTCTGGTATAAACAAGATGTATATGTTATTTTCTTCATATTGCAAACCGCGGCGACACGTATTTTTGTTTTGCTGCTGTTAGCTAGATGCATTATCATCAGACTTCTTCCCCTAGAGTTGCTGCTGGAGTACTAGGAAGCATTCATAGTTCCTAGAAAACAAATGAAACCGATTAGCAATTTGACTTTGATGTGTAGCAACCTTGAAAATGACATTGTACCTTCCCCTAGGAGATATGGTATTTCTGAGCATTTCAGATGAAACACGAACACAAGGACTCAAGTTTTCTTAGAAGACAGGAAATGGGACTCAGAATTTTAGACCAAGGGTTCTTAACCTTTTTTGTTCCATGGATCCCTTTGCCAGTCAGGTAAAAACCATGGACCCCTTACTAAGTGCACACTATACTGTGTATTATTTAATAAATATATCAGACCCGCACCAACACATTCCTATAAGAATAATTTTTTTTGAATTTCAGTTCAAGCTCACAGAGCCCTGGTTAAGAACCCTTGTTTTAGACCAATCTTATGGGGGTGAAACGAACTCATAGTCAAAAGAATCTTCTACTTCTGTTTTGTTGAAGTACATATATAGAGACACTCCACTTTTATGCTCATTGACTTCATTTTCCTTATCAAATGTTCGGAATGTAATTTCCCTTCTGTTCTGACAGACTGTTGTCAGCAGAATTTAGTGCCTGATATCATTTAATGTGAACTATATTGTTCTCTGTGAATGTAAGGTACATTTTCTCCACAAAGGGTATAACTATAATATTTTATTATCTTTAGATCAAAGTTGTTTAGTGATACAAAAAATCACAAATCCTCATTCTTGAACTAAAGTTCTTTGACAAATAGTCACTTCAACTGTTTGTAGTTGAACTACTTCAACCTGATGGTAGTTTTTTCCTTAAAAAAAATAGTAGTTTTCTAAATGATGAAGATGAATAAGTTAAAAACATCATTCAAATGCCATCATAATTGATACAAGAGTAATGAATGGCATGGGTTATCACTTTTATTTTTAATTTTTTTCCCAGCAGCTAGGAATCTAGCAATTGCTATTCCATTCTTATTTCAAACATGGCATTTTTTCCCAACTAACTTAATAATTACATTGTTTTAATAGCCACCTATCCTGCCATTTGTGACTTTAATATCATCCCCACCTTTAGATCTCATCAGGTATCTTTCCTTATCCATGGGCTAGGTGCCCTTTCTATGTTAATTAGATCCACTTCAAAGAGTTTGACCTGTCAGTACCCACTGGATTTGAATTAGGGTCAGTTTCAAGAAGTACATTTGTTTTCACAGTGATTTAGAAGATAAAAAGTTTAACAATTAGTAGAATCCCTAGGTGAGTGTTCACTTTTAAGTAGAGCTGGAATAGGGAAAGGTTGTAATATGTTTCTTCCATTCACTTACCCTTTCTGATCTTCATATAGCAACTTCTTTTTAGAAGAAATTATTGGAGTACCTAACTTTCACCCTTTACACAAGATTCTATGCCAACTCACAGGTTTTCTTTTCTTTTACTCCCTTTTAATAATTCTACTCTTATACATCCCTTATCACACTGACTCTGTCCTTATATAGTGAGGGCTTAATTATAGACACTTAGAGACAACTTAAAAACTCCTGTCTAATTTATTGCAGTTCTAAAGTAAAGCTGGATCAGAGTTTGAAAGTTTAAAACTACTTTTAATAAGATGCTTATAGGACGTTTTAAACAATTTAGAATGCTTCTCAGGGGGCAATGAATCAGGGGAGTTTTTCGTAATAAAATTCACATGACTAGGACTGGTTTAAAATTTGACTCCTTTACTCGTGCCTTAGAATTTTGTTGTTTGAGTAGCTTTAGGCACATCTTTTCTGAGATGGCCTTTGAAGAACTTTTTGTAATATTTCTGAGTCTGACTTAGGACAAAAGTTTGTTTTTTTCTTTCCCACAGACACTGATTTAAGTAATAAAATTCCAATATTATTTAATTTCATTACTAAAATGATGTTACTACATTGTTTGACAAGAAGAAAATTATTTTGTTTTCATTATTTTTAACTTGCATGGGTGCAAGTTCAAATACACATGATCAGTTCTATAAATCTAAGTTTTCTTATTTGAGAGCAGCCATATATTTTGATCAAATAGAATCTTTAGTATTACTGTAAAACAAATATATACTCTGAATATTTGTCCAGTGTGCTTTCTCTACTGCTAAATGCTAAAGCTCTATTCTCACCGTAATGAATTCTAACCCTTTTAAATTCTAATATGCAAATTTGTCTCTGGGAGAACATAAGTTAAAGACCTGAGTTAAGGAATGAAAACAAGATCCCAATGGGAGAGGCTATTGCCAAATGATTGGTCTTGGGAAAGAGAAATAGTTTCAATTCTTAGTTTTAAAATATGTAATAATTTCATATTCTCTTCTTTAAAGAAAAAAAACTTGAACAGTTCTCTGCTTTCATTTTTTGCAGGGGATAAATAGTTTTACAAGCCTTGTATACACTCATAGAAACACTTATTTGATTTTCTCTTACTGAAGTTTGACATGAATATTTTTTCCACCTGAATCAGGGTTAAATTTCTGGGTCCCAAAGGAAAAGAGATGAAATAATATCTTAGAAACCTTGGGGCAAAATGAGATTTTCTCCCTTTAAACAATCAAAATCCATTCTCCATCTTTTTTCCCCCTGCAATACGTACTGTCTACTGTTCTTACTACAATGTCATTTCACTAGATGGGTTTCTATTGCTTTTGTTTTATCACTTCCCAAGTTTCTCAGATTGTTTACAGTTGTTTCATTGTACAGTTTAATGAAATTCCTGAAATTGGAGAATATGTAATATTTTCAGATGACTTTGGGAATGCCAGGAGTTTTGAAGATTTTCCTTGAAATCTAAAACTTCTATTTTTTTGTCTAGTCTGCATCAGTTTTATTATGCCAACATTAGCAAGCTACTTATCGTAGTTCTATTAGTACACAAAACCCAATATGTGTGAGTGTATTGTGTGTATGTGTCTGTGTTTTCCACTACATTGTCCCTAAATATTCCTTAAGATTAAAATCTGTATGGATGCTACAAAATTATTTATGACCAAAGAGCCAGTCAATACAAATGTATGCCATGCTGTATTTGTTTTAAAAGAAATTATGTATTTTCTTTTCTGTCTGCTACATATTAATGCCCGGTTGTAACTGTATGTTTGAATGAATTTTGATTATACTAGATTCATATATACTCTAAGTCAGGGGTGCATGAGCTTGAATTGAAATTCAAAATACCATTATTCTTGTGGGGACATGTTGGTGCAGGTGTGATATATTTATTAAGTAATACACATTATAGTGTGGACTCAGTAAGGGGTCCATGGTTTTCACCTGACTGGCAAAGGGGTCCATGGAACAAAAAAGGTTTTTTTGTTCTATCTTGGCTGATCCTTTTCTTCTTTTCTATCTAGGAAGCAACAGCTAGTGTTTCATTTTGTTGTTGTTTGTTTTCAAGGCACACATCAATCCCTCCAACCCTTCAGAATTCTTTTCTTATCAAACAAGCGAAAAGTAGTGTTTACTTTTTAAGAAACAAGTCTGGAAAGCTGATTGCCTGCATTAGCTTTATTTATACCTACAGGTACAAATATAATAGATGTTTATTTTTTTATATTCCATATCTTCAGATATACTCTAAGTCTTTTTACTTATTTTAAGGAATGATTCTTTTTATGACTTAATGATTTCCAGAAACACAAATAAGTCTTTCTGTGGGGCAGTTATTTTATCCTATTTTAGTTAATAACTATGGCACACAGCATGTTAAACCCTGCCCTGCACCTAAGCACTGTCCTCTCATTTCCAAGGATGCATTTCAGTTCTACCCTGGCTTATGGCAGCACTTCCAAGCTGTATCTGTCATCCAGATCCTGCCTCTCAAGTCCCCCTACCTGCGTATTACTGAAGTAATTGGACCCTTTAATCATTCAAGGAAGATTTATTAGTTAAATTACATATTCTAGAAGTGGTGTTTCTCACACCTTACAGCATTTAGACTGTGCAAGTAAGAATTAGTTAATATAACATCCTAACCTTGTTAAAATGAGAAGTTGCTAGAAGAAACGTCCAGCCACACACTGTAAGCATCACCAACGTAACACATGTTCAACCATCAGTATCACCTGCAAGGCTTATGAAAACAGATTGCTGGGTTATACTTTCATAGTTTCTGATTCAGTGGGACTGGGGGAAGACCTGATATTCTGCATTTCTCACAAGCTCCTAGGTGATGCTGATACTGCTGTTTAGGGATCAGACATTGAGAACCACTAAACTGCAAATTTTACAGCCATGATCTCACTTTTCCTGCTTAACTCTGTAAAGATTCTATGAAGGAGATCATTCTGGAGACATGGTCAGGCAAGTTAGTGTGACAGTACTTCTCAAAGCACTGCAAACACATTGGCATGCTCTGTTGTGACTTCATTCAATACTGATACCAGGGTAATCCGGTAGTATAGGTACTACTTTTTGGCTCAGAACTCTAAGTATTAACTTAACTGTGATATCCTGCAGCAGCCCCTCTCAATCTGTTTCATCCATAAACCACCTAATGGATGTCAAGCACAAGAGCTACCATGTACAATTCTTGCATCTCAGCTGTAACTTTGCAGCTTTCTTTATTGCATCTCTGCTGTAACTGTGCCACTTTCTCTGCCACTCAGGTAAGAACGTCATAATGTAGTGAGACAGAGGAAGGGATTACCTGACACTAATTTGTAAAAAGTTATCATTCTTAAAACTTCTGTCCTTTTAAATAATATTAGTAATCCATTCCTTGCAATACTAGTAAAAACTTTGATACTTTAGTGTCACCCTGCTGCTGAAAGCTAATATGCTGCCACTCTGAAAAACTTATTTGTACATTATACTCCACTGTCCAAGTTTCTTCCATCCTCTGGTGATGTGTGGCACACATGGTGAGACAGATGGCCAGAGAGAGGTGTTCTCTCTGAGCTCACGCAGCAGTTTCACTCTGCATTTTTACCATTAGCATATGACTCTTCTGCCCTTATTTTCTTCCTATGCTAGTATAGGAATGAGGTAGTCACATCTGCTGGACAGATTGTTGCAATCCTTGCTGCTAAACAATTAGGTAGGGATTGCCTAAACAGTGGGAAAATTCCAAGTGCCTGCTTCTACATGGCTTCCCTTGAGAGACAAAGGTCATATATTGACAGCTTAAAGGTGACTTGCCTGGTGAACTTTTGTCATCTTTCTAATTCAGCAGCAAACTGCAGGATCACAGGACTGCATGACCTAGCCCCTTCCTTATTTGCTGGACTTCTAAAATCCCTAACCTTACATATTAGTTTTGGCTCTGAATGAAACAATAAAACCTTAGACCAGCCCTCTTCTGTGTAAAACACTCAACTGGTTAATGCAAGCATAGATATAGCAATTTCTAAATGCTACAAAAATCATTCTTCCCAGATCTTGCCTTTATAATAGAATTTAATGGACATTCATTTATAAACAATAAATGGGGTAAAAAAATAACATTTCCCAACCTGAAGAGTTCTCAAATGTAGTTGAACACGTGAAAACCCATAGCTTCTTTGAAGTATATACTCTGCCTGAGGTGTGGGTGGATAGTAAGAGTGGATACCTTCTTACTTATCTGATAAATAATATTCATACTTTTAAAATATAGAACTTAGGGTAATTCTGTACATTGTGATGTTTTTTCTTATATAGCATGATATTCAAAATGAATTAAGTTTTAATACCATATTGTAATTGCATTTGGTACAACCTAGGACACAAAGTGTTTAAAAAATTACATTGAAGACCAATTTTGAACATATGCTCTTTGATATTTAATAAAAATAATATCAAAACTTACTTTTCCACTGTGTCTATTTAAAATCTAAATGAGTGATTATTCTTATTTGTGTTCTTCATATGTCCAGAGCAAGTATCATGTGCTAATTTTGTACCTGGAGTTACAAAGATAGATTTTTATAGAAAGTATACATCCCTTACATAGCAAGTTACACTCTAGAATCATCGTTCTTTAGTAATGCCCCAAACAACAGGAATTCTTGTTGTTTTCAGGTGTCTTATTTAGCTTTGAAACTTCCCCTCTACGTCGATGACTAATGGCACTTTCTGATGGAGCCAATGTGAAAATGTATAGTATAAAAATTAATAACAAAAAGAGCACAAAGGTTATGCATTGCCCCAATCTCAGAAGTACTATTTTACAGAAAGCGAATCAGTAGATACAAGGCAAACGCTTACCCATCTCCAGTTAAGGCGCTAACAACTGTAAAATGAACCCAGAATGGATTACTTCTCACAAAAACTGGAGCTCTGGCAAGATAGAATAAAATATTATTAAATCTTTATTTCACTGAGCGAAAATAATTCCAGCAGACTTCATGTGATTAAATCTGTTTTCATTTAAGCACACAGTTTGCACTCCTCTTCATCCTCAGGGCTTTTCAGCAAAGTTATTTCTATAATCAATCCTTTAAAGAGGAATAGAAAGTCTAACCCAGAGTCTCTTTTAGAATGAGTTATCCTTTATTTCTAAAATTTAAATTCCTTTGAAAAATGTTTTCCAAATAGATTTTAATCTACTATATTAATGAGTAGAATTGTATCTTTTGGACCAACTTGTGGCAGAATTAGAACTATTATCGAAATACTGACTTTAAAAACGTCATCTGTGATAGTGACTACACATAAAAACACAGAGAGAACAAAACACTAGGAAAAGAAAAAGAGATACCAGGAAAAAAGGGTAAATAAAGTAAAGGAATGATGATGACATACATATGAAAATATAGATACCAATAATCTAGTTCACTCTAAATTGCATATTCAAATAAGTTATTCAGATATAAGTTTATCAGTCTGCTTTCAAAATATCTCTTAGCACATGCTAACTCATATTTGTTTATGTCCACAACGGCTCAATTACCCCACTTGATTGTTGGAGAGAAAGATTTTCTGGCTAATTCCTCTAAAATCCTTTCATATTTTTGACATAGGCAAGCCTTGGAATATATCAGTGGACATCCAATGGGTTAATTTATTTATCAAATTATGTATATGACTTGCTTTTGAATGTGATTTCAGCCTATTTGCCTTATAAGATGGCAAATTTTTATAGAGTGAAACTACTTGATTTTTTAAACCCAAGACACTGGTTCTTAAAATGTGGTCCCTGGATCAGCATCACCAAAGAAGTTGTTAGAAGTAGAATTCCTTGCGCCCCACCCCAGACCTCCTGACTTCCGGAACCAGAAAATCAGACGTGGTGTCCAGCACTTTAGCTTTTTTTTTTTAACAGCAGTTTTATTGAGATATATTCACGGACTAAACAGTACAAAGTGTACAATCAAGGGATTTTAGTATAATCTCGGAGTTTAGTTTTTAACAAACCTTCCAGGAGATTCAAGTTCTTCTAAGATTTGTACAAAGTGAGTGTCCACTAAATATAATATGATTGTCCAGTTTAGTCTACATGCATAGAAATCTAACAATTCAGCTTTGATTATATTCTCTTCACAATCATGGCAATTGCTTACAAATGACAAGATGACCAGAGCAAAATACAATGTCCTGCGGAGGGTACCTGGGACAAAACTGGTTTCTAACGTGATTTTAGCACCACTACTGTTTTATTATTTTGCTCATTCTCATAAATAAGTACATAGAAGTTTTCATAGCTAATATTTTTGGCCCAGGCATGGGTGAATTATTTAAATATGTCGTTTGAAGCAGGAATAGTAAAACATTTTTTAGTAATAGTCATCTTAGTAGAGTTATATTTTTTCCTACCTCGTACATTTTTGTAATCTTTAAAGTGGATCTAGAACATTAATGTACTTGAAAAGAAAGTAGTTTTGATGCAGTCTACTTCTAGACTTCCATGATATCTTCCTACGGCTTTCACATGTTTTACCTGCAAGTAATTCAAGAATATTTTTCTTGGTGTTGTTTGAATAACTTTCTTTTACTTTGTCTTTCTAGATAAATCACCAACACTTTCGTGAATAAAAAGACACCTCTATTTTCCACTTAAATTTTCATGATGTGACATGTAAACAACAATAAATACTTTGTAAAAATTTTTTTCATGATGTGTAATATTACATAATTACAAGAAGAACATTTGCCATAAAAAGATCATATTAATTAAATTATGTATTTACAAACACAAGAACAATTACAATATTGAGGTCAAATTTTTGAATACTCAAAAATAACTTGTTAAGCAGGCTTCTCAGTTGGTGGAAACTGAAGGTAGGGAGCCTGTGAACTAGAGAATAGCCTGCTTAGCTTCAGCATTCAACACATTACAGGGTGTTGTCTTTAGGCATTAGACAAGAACAGATAGCTTGATTTTATCTGCTGTGTTGGTTAAGAGTTAAGATGGCTGAATCACCCTCTATTGAACTAGGATATAGGCTGATATACTAAGTTCTCTGACACAATTAGCCTTATTTTATTCCTTCTATTTTAGATAACTGTAAATTTGGAGGCATGTTTATGTTTTCTGCATGTGTGCATAAATGATTCAAATCTATAGAAAAATTTGAATTAATAACTTCATGAAAAGTTAGTTGTGAAGATGCTTGGAATTGATGTGGATTTGTTTCTCTTTTGGTTGTGTATCATTTGAACATCTACTCACTAGAGAAATGAAGCATCTCTTTTTTACAGCACTCACACAGCATAGTTGCCTTAATGCAGGCTCAACTAATACTATTGGATGGTGGAGTGGTGGGAGTGGATATAGTCCTGCTCAGAAATAATACTTTAACCCTCTAGGATACTTTTTATTCTATATTATCTGAAATAACGGTTAGCCTCATGGTTATAAACTATCTCAATTTGTTGCCTGCATTTTCTTAATTCTGCATACAGTTTGAATATTTTCTAGCAAGTCAGTGAGAATTATTACAAGATTAATTTTCATGTCCTGTAAGTAACATTAAATACCAGTGAAACACTTTTCTGTTTTTTGCCCTGATGTTTCTTGTTAAAATCATATTAAAATCTACAGGTATTGCCTGTAATGAATGAGAAAAGAATAGTAAAGATGCCGTATATTTTTTCTTATCATGTTGATCAAATTAGATAAAAATCTTAGCTTAGTTTTAGGGATGGGCAAAAGAAGCATGGAATTAGAAGAGAAGAATGACATCACAAAATTTCTGATTCACTCAAGGCTGGGAGCTAAGAGGGCCAGGGAAGGTATACAGACTCAGTTCCACTGATTACAGGTAATAGTGTGGGGATAACTTTCAAGAATTTTAGTGATAGTGTTAAGAATTCCACTTTGCAATTGTCACCTGGGTAATAATATGAAATTATAAGAAAGAAGTCTGTCTCCATTCATGAATACTTTCGATAAAGTATCCAAGTTGTTGGCAATGAAATTTCTTGTCTTTCATTGACATGTTAGATGTTTCAAAGAGTTAATCACAAATTAGACTGCATTTTATTGAGCCCTGTCTGGCTTTAGAATCTTAGTAATTAATATTTAGCAATTTAAATCTACTTATTTAAAATTATCAGTGTTCTGTAACCTAGCAGCATCATGTATGGGAAAAGTACCAACTGGTTGAGTTTCTGTGGACAAATTATTTTAGTCAGCCAAAGGGGTGCTGATGCAAAGTACCAGAAATCTGTTGGCTTTTATAAAAGGTAGTTGTTTGGTGTAGAAGATTACAGTCACAAGTCCATTAAGAGTAAGTTACTTCTCTCACCAGTCTGTTGCCACATGTTGGAGCAAGGTGGCTGTCAGTCTCTGCAAGGGTTCAGCCTTCCTCTTTCTCTTAAGGCTCTGTCATCCCAGCTTCTTCCAATCTCACCGGTAGCCTGGCACAAGGCTCGTCTCTCTTCCCGGAGCTAGTTTCTTTTGGGGCTCAGCTGCTCTGCTCTCCCCATAAGGCCAACAGTAAACTCTCAAGTGAATGACTCTGCTCTCTCCCCTGGGCTCCAGCATTAAAATCTAAGCCCTCTGCCATGTAATTTTCTGTGTGAGAGTCCACCCACCAAGGGGGCAGAGACTCAACATCCTTTTGAAATGGCCAAATCAAAGCCCTAATCTTAATTTAATCAAAGTGAAACCTCTGAAGCTAATACAATCAAAGTGCCTCACACCCAGAGGAACAGACCAGTTTACAAACATAGTCAATATTTCTTTTTGAAATTGATCAATAATATCAAACTGCCACATTCTTTCACTTCTCTGGATCTAATTGTCCATGGGGAAAACATTAGCTGGGCTGAGCTCTAAAATAATCTGGACTGCTTGAGCTCATGGATAAAAGATAAGCTGTTGTTCAGCCAAAGAATATATCCTGTTTTAGAGACAGTTTAGATTTAGAAGATAGACTGCCATGGAGGCGGAGATCTTTTTGGTAAACCATCGGAGTGTATTTTGAGAGGTGGGAGTTTGTTTGAATGGAATTTTGAAAAATGTCTGAGCATAGGAGGAGAGAGAACTGGCTGGAACCCCACCTGCCATACGTAGCCAATAACTACTTGTGCTATTTGGAGCACATTATTTATGGTGTCCTAATCAAAAAGAAAATGAGGATAAAAGTCTATCCACTAGAATATTTTGTGGAAATTGAATAAAATAGCATGTATACAGCACCAGACTCAGTTATGGAAACTGCTTTTCTCTCTCTCCCCAAATTCATCTCAGCTGCATTCTAAGTGAACAAGAATTCCCTAATCAAATTTCTAAAAGTAATATTTTTCCATTGCTCTTAGTTCCTTCATGATGCTCAGTTTTCCCTATCTTCTTTTTGTATTCTGTCAAATTCATATAGGTACCCTGTTTCTTTCCATTCTTTTTTCTCTGAACTATGTAGATAACTTACTTGAAAGAGCTTATTAACAGCAAGTATAACTTATTAGCACTTAGTAGCAAGGAAGAAACAAATGCTTTTAAGTAAGTAAATTATATTAATTTAAATATACAGGCCTGGTAATTGAGTCCAAATTCTTGAGCCTAAATTATCTAGTTTGTTCTCAGCATTGATCACAGTATACTGTGTGAAGTGAGTAGCTAATAATGGTCTTTGCCTCCCTTACACGATATCTGGCAATTCTCTCTGAAGCAATTAACCTAGAAATTGCTATCATTGTTTACACAAATCCCATCTAAAAGGCCAGATGATGAAAACATTTGCCTTTCTTTTATACAAAGCACTAAAATCTATTATTGGAAAATCATAATAATTGTACGAGGTAAGCTGGTGTTATTATTTAAGTTTTGACTTAATTGTATAATTAAATGACTTTCCCAAGGTCTTACAAATGAAAAGCACGAGAAGCCAAGACTGCAAGTTAGGTCCTTTATTACACTGTTCTATACCCACACCAGTGGATACTCTGAAAACCTTTCCTTGACAGGATTTAATAATTAATGTCACCCGTCTGCCAAGATAGTACCACACACCCTTGCATAGAACAATTCGTTTCTGCCTTAGCCATGTTGCCCTTAAATAGATATTGGTAATTTTTAAAGGCCATTTCCCTTTGACATTCTCTTTCCACTGTGCTATGTATTGAAAAGATAATTCAGGTTAAATATGTGTGTGTGTATTTCTTCTCTCTCAATCTCGATCTTTCTGTCTCTGTCTCTCCCTCTTCCCCTTCTTCCCTCCCTCATTTTCTCTTTTATTTTTTTTAAAAAAAGGACATATGCAAGTTATTTTACAAGACTTCCTGGGCACCAGGCAAAAGTAGTCATCTAGAACTGTGCTTTCTGCCTTGTTTTTCACGTCCAATCAGTGATCATGCTTTATAAATTCTACCTCTTCAACATGGCCTGAAGCTACCCTACTTGCAGCCTGTATCACTTTATACCATGATAATTGCAATTACCTCCTCAGAGACTTCTCCTGCCAATGGTCATTTCCTCCCTCCAATATGGTTTTAAATTCCTGCCAGATAATCTTCCTAGAGCACAGTTCTGTTGCTGTCATGCCTCTGCTTGATATTTAAATACCTCCCCATTCATTGGCTGATCTATAAAATGAAAACTGTTTAGTCTAGCAATTAAGGTTTGCTATAATTTTAAGCTTTTTTTTTTTTTTCCAATCTAGCTTCCAACTATGTCTCTTTATGTCACCTGGGTTCTAGCCAGCTTGAATTACTTAACGGACGTATTTCCTACACTTTTCAATTTCTGGTCCTCTTGTATCTTTTCATATGCAGCTCCACCCTCTAGGATATTTTTAAACACATGAGTCTTCCTCTCATGCAAAACCTTCATGTCTTGCAAGCCCCAGCTAAACTTCTGAAACCATCCCTGACTTCCTAGTTTTATACAGCCTCTCTAAACCGAGAAAGCCAGTAGCACTTTATTGATTTCTCTTCTGTGGCATTTATCACTTACTATCGTGTACTATAGTTATTTGTGTATCTCCAATTCTGTACAAGACTAAACATCCAAACCACAACTTGAGGGCAGATTGTGTGTGCATGTGTATGTGTATCTTTTTACCTTTGCAGTACGTAACAGAATACTTTATTTAATAGGCAATCAATCCATATGCTTTGAGGGAATGAATCAGTAAGTAAATGAATGCAAATATTGTGGAATGGGATAGAGTTTATCTAGTTTCTAAAAGTGGTGATAGTGTCGTATTTGCTAAGCAGAGGAGATGCAGGGAGTGAGGTATTCAAAGAGGACTTCCTTGGCAGCCTGAAGACCACAGACTTTTTAGGCAAATTACTTAAAATGTTTCTGCACACTGGGGAGAACTATGAGGAAACAAAGAAACAAAAAATTTGATTTCTGAAATATGTCTTTAAGGAGTAATTATAAGGAATGGTAGTAGGACTTGATTTTGCTTATTAGGGGGAAGTAGTGTTTTATTTTTAAGTTAGCATCCTGTTTTATATTTTTCTGTCTGTTAACCTGAAATCTAACACTAACTCTATTTAAAACTAACTTTGGGTGTAGTTCAATCCATTAGGTGCTTTAAGATATATCTCCATTTTATCTCGAGAGGATTGAAAATTGAAGAAAAAATATTTTAGAGAGTTTTGGCGGAGACGTTAAGTGGAAAAGGATAAGTGAAGACACTTAAATTTTACCCTACAAACGTTACAAAATATATTTGAATACCATTTATATTAGTCAGCCAAAGGGGCACTGATGCAAAGTACCAGAAATATGTTGGATTTTATAAAGGGTATTTATATGGGATAAAAGCTTACAATTATGAGGTCCTGAAGAGTCCAATCTAAGGTTGCTTTCTCACCCAAGTCAGTCGCCATGTGTTGAGGCAAGATGGTTGCCTGTTTCTGCAAGGGTTCAGCCTTCCTCTCTCTTAGCTACAGACTGGCATAAGGCTTGTTTTTTTCTGTCATCTCTTCCCAGGGCCCCGGGATCAAATTTCTGTATCTCTTCTTCTTGTTTATCTTCTGTGTGTCTTTTTGAGTGAGTGTCCGTTTATATCAGCCCACCAAAGAGGGGGACTTAACCTGAGTCACTCCTTGATTTAATCAAGTAAACCTAAAACCTTTGAAATTAATAAAATCAAAGGATATCACACCCAGAAGAACAGACCAGATTATAAACATAATCTGTCTCTTTTTGGGGGATCATAAATAATATCAAACTGCCACATCATCCTTCTCACAAGGGGCTTCAATTAATCGAAACAAAAATCTCTCCTTTGAACTATAGGCAAAATATCTTTCTATACATTCAGAGTATATACAAAGTCAAGCAGGTATTCTGGTAAATTGTTTCCGGGTTTGAATGTGTTATGATCATCCAACATCCCATTAAATCTCAATAGCATGTTTTACCAACAAATTAACTGAAAGTTACTAAACTTTTTCCCACCCATTATCTTCATGTTGATTGATTTTATTTCCATGAGATGCTCCTTTAAAATTAATGGCTTGAAAAAAATTGGAAAAATATGATGAATGATTTTCTTAAATATAAAGAACAGTTGTCATCTTTGGTGATATTTTGAATTAATAGTATCTTTTGAAAAATCATCTTATATCTTCCAGAATAATGGTCTTATAATCAAAGAGAGGTTATGAGTCCACAAACCTCATTAAGCCTTATTCAGTAAAGTCTGCATCATTTCACTTCCATACTTTCTAACAGCTGGAACCAAAATATTATTTTGTGAATTTACCAAAGCCCAGAAGTTAAATAATTATAACTGAATAACTTGATTCTAATTCTTAAATTCTAAGAAATTGTGGAAGTGGACACATATTTTTGGACTATTAGCTATCTAGTAAAAATTTCATTTTTTTCTTTTTTCACTTTTTCCTGGAGTAATTCTGAATCAATGTGTGGCAAAACTTCTTTCCAAAAGAGACTTCCACTGCTTTCCAGGGGAAGTCCATTTCCAATAATTTTGATGAGTAAAATGTCATTCCCAAAGGGTTAGAGACAATTTTCAGGTCAATCTGTCATCAATTTCTGAATGCCAGTTCATGTGTTAATATTAAATATTAAAAATATTTCCAGGGGAGCTTATGTAGCTCAAGTGGTTGAACATCTGCTTCCCATGTACAATGTCCTGGGTTCAATCCCCAATACCTCCTAGGGGAAAAAAAAGAAGTATTTCCATGCTGAATCACACCACCACCACCACCACCACCACCACCACTATTTACATTGCTTCACTTACTTTCTTATTCAGAAAGAATTCATATTCCATCCCATTTTTAAAGTCATGCCCTATGACTAAAGAGTTCTATAACACTGGTGTGGGGTGTTATTGATGCAGGGGTACATGGTTGGGAGGGAGTTCTCCAAGGCATGTATATAGGGGATATAAAAAGGTTTGGATAACAGTTACAAATGACAATTGAGGGATTGCTGAGTTCCTAGCCAGGGGAGCTCTATCACATTAAAGAGTGGAACAGCAACAATCCCCCAAAAGCAACAGCAAAGACCAACAAAGGATTTTCCAACAATGAGCCCTTGATACCGATGACCATGGTTATGAGTCTGTGTGCCTGAAATATGAACTAGGCCTAGAACTGCAGGGCGCCTAAAAGTTAACCTCTTGAAAGCCTCCATGTTGCTCAAATGTGGCTACTCTCTAAGCCAAACTCAGCATGTAAATGCATTACATTCCCCCCTAGCATGGAACATGACTCCTGGGGATGAGCCTCCCTGGTGCCAAGGGATTACTACCAAAGCACCAGCTGGTGATGTAAATAGAAAAAGATCTTGAATAAAAGAGTCAACTCATATCAGCAGAATATCTCAGCCCACATGTAGGATCATGTGTTATAAACTGCTTTTTGACCTTGAATAAAAGGGGGAAATGGCAAAAACAAATGAGTTTATATGACTAAGAGTCTTCAAAAAAGAGTTGGGAGATCATCAGAGGGGTCATGCTTATGCATTCCTCAGATGGACCCCAGAAACAGCCAAAGTGGATAAAACCCCAGGTACTGGTTCTCCTGAAGGCTACGGAGGCCCACAGGGATATGGTCATGGCAGACAGCTCTGGAGCTCAGTACCATGTCAGCGGGCCCTACTTTGGAATTTTTATCCCTGAGTGTGATGGGGTTGGACTCAGATGTTACCTTTCTACACATGCCTCTTCTGTCACTTTTACTGAACTTTTGGTTGGTGCTAGCATTGGTGTATTCTCTGGAGACTTGAATCTCTGGACTGTATATGTGCCAGCTGGGCCCTGAGCCTCAGCAGAGTTGCAGCTCCTACTCTCTGGTTCATTGGACTTATGCAGGTCAGCTAACAGGAAGGTGAAGATGGTCAATCACCATACCAGGGAACTGAGAGTGCCTACAACTGCAAGCAGGAGAATTGCATCCATCATCCATGTGGAATCTAAGCCCCTCTTGATATAAAGGTGGAGTGAATATCACCCATCTGAGGGCCCACACGATGGAGGAATAAATATGGATTAGAGTGGACTTACTGATATTCTACTATAAAACTATTGTGACTACTAATAGAAGAAATTGTAGCATTGACAGGGAGAAAGTGGCCCCAGTAGTTGCTGAGGACAGGGAGTGGGAAGAAGAGATGTAATAAGGGGGCATTTTTGGTACTTTGGAGTTGTCCTAAATGATATTGCAGGGTCAGATGCTGGACATGATATAGCCTGCCATAACCCACTGAATGTACTGATAGTGTGAACTACAGAGTAAAATATTATCCATGTGGTGTAGCAGTGCTCCAAAATGTGTTTGCCGAGTGTGATGAGTGTGCCATAATGATGGGGGAGGTTGTTGGTGTGGGAGGGGTGGAGTGGAGGAAGGGGGGTATATGGGAACCTCTTATGTTTTTTATAATGTAACCTTTTTTGTGATGTATGAATCTTAAAAAAAAAATACAATTTAAAAAATGATGGGGGTGGGGGTGGGGTGAGGGTTATATGAGAACCTCATTTTTTTTAATGTAACGTTCTATGTGATCTATTAACTTCAATAAAAAATAAAAAAATAAAAAATAGTCTCCCTATATTTTTTATGTTTTACAATTAATATTATAAGACATATAAAATATAATACCTTTATTTTTCATAAAATAAGTGACATTATACTTTTGTAGATAACATGCTATTTTAAAACCAAAGAAATTATCAAAGAATGCAAGGTTGTAGGGAACTCTGTTCTCCCTCAAGAAATAATCATTTTACCAAAGAAAAGGGAAATGGAGAGCATACGTTTCTTTCTTACCAACTCAATATTCCAGTTAAATATTGATCTAATTCTAATTTTATGTTTGAAACTTATTGTAGAAGACAACATTGCATAATAAGTAGTACATCAAAGTGCTACAGATAAGCCTTTAAATATTCCTGATTTATACTAAATAAAGTGAATTAGCAAGTAAGTACAGTGTACAAATTTAACCACAATTCTTCTCAGATTACCGTTAAAGTATCTACATAGTTGCAAAAAAGGGCACAGATGTTCACCCTAAAAACCTGTAATTAAGACACATTTAAGTTCTGCAAATGCAGCTATTTCTAATGACTGTCAAGTACTCTTGTAAACCACACCCAGACCAAAGGAAAAAACATTTGAACTTTCTTAGTTATATTTTAACAAGAAAGACCAAATAATTGTGACAGTTAAAAATTAATCTAACATTTGCTCTCCAGTCATATATATTTTACAGAATAAAAGATTATATAATACTTTGTGTATTAAACATAAATTCATAATTTTAATATTTTTCCAGATGCTTTATGAAATTTAACACAAATATATATAACATTTTTATGGATATAAAATTAAATGGAAGACTGATTTTAGTAAACCCAGTATAAATCAATATTTGAACACTAAAAAGAAGTAAATGAATACCAATTAAAAGAATGAGGAGATTATGTTAACTTTTTGCCTGATAATATGTAAAATTGTTTTAGTACATACTCTGATAGAAATTTATGTTGAAAATACAGGAAAAACATTCCTGGATACATCCATTAGTGAAAAGAAGATAATCTATCTTCTCTACCTTCAAGTTAATTTTTCAATTAAAATTTTAAACTGTCCATTGTATTTCTTCTTTTTAATCCAAAATCTGTATGCTTAATGTATTTTTGAATCAAATATGTAATTTTTCATTTAGATTTCTTAATTTAAATGTTGTATTTGTGTTTCAAAATTATGTTTATATGTTGATAACTTGATTACACTTTAAGACGTGGAATCTTAAGATAACTTCTTTGAATTATATGGAAGTTGAACAAAAATAGATTTTAGGCTATGTCTTGAAGGCATCATCTCCCTCCTTTCTAGACTTTTCTTAATTCCCAGTTATATTTCCAAAGCACAAATTTCATTATGTCTTCTTTAAAAATCTTTCAAAAGCTTCTCCTTATCATCATTATAAAGTCCAAACTCCTAAGCAATGAATAAAGCCCCTCACAAATGACCGTGATTTGATTTCCTAGTTAATTCATGTAATTTTTTTTAGTGATGCATTCTATCAGTTACTTTTGGAAATTTGTTTGCAGTGAAAGCATGATACTAAAGCAACAACATGCTGGAGTAGGTAAAGAAAGCAAAAAAAAAAGATTATTTGACCTGTATTATATTTGTTTAATTTGCTTTGGTTTCAGTAGATATATGAAGGATATTGAGGAAAAAACGTGACTAAGCACAAAAAAATGTGAAAATAACAACTGTTATACAGTATGATTGGTGTCAAAAATAGAATAGTAACCTGGCCCCTGCTCAGTGCTGATGCACACAAGGAGTGCTGTGCCACGCAGGGGTGTCCCCCGCATAGGGGAGCCCCACATGCAAGGAGTGCACCCTGTAAGAAGAGCCGCCCAGCCCAAAAGAAAGTACAGCCTGCCCAGGAATGGTGCTGCACACACGGAGAGCTGACACAACAAGATGATGCAACAAAAAGAAACACAGATTCCCGTGCCGCTGACAACAACAGAAGCAGACAAAGAAGACGCAGCAAATAGACACAGAGAACAGACAGCCCGGGTGGGGGAAGGAGGGGAGAGAAATAAAGAAAGAAAGAAATCTTTAAAAACATAATAATAATAGTGTTGAAATTTGTTAAACATAGCCACAAATTATGAGAAATGCTGGATATTAATAGGCATATAATAGTTGGGTATAATATACGGTTAGGTGTTTGTAATTTGTGCTGTACTATATCCTATAAGACTCACTCAGGAGAAGCGGACTTGGCCCAGTGGTTAGGACGTCCGTCTACCACATGGGAGGTCCGGGTTCAAACCCCGGGCCTCCTTGACTCGTGTGGAGCTGGCCCACGTGCAGCGCTGATGTGCGCAAGGAGTGCCGTGCCACGCAGGGGTGCCCTCCGCGTAGGGGAGCCTCACGCACAAGGAGTACATCCTGTAAGGAGAGCTGCCCAGTGGGAAAGAAAGTTCAGCCTGCCCAGGAATGGCACACGGCACACATGGAGAGCTGACACAGCAAGATGATGCAACAAAAAGAAACACAGATTCCCATGCCGCTGACAACAACAGAAGCGGACAAAGAAGAACACACAGCAAATGGACACAGAACAGACAACTTGGCGGGGGGGAGGAGAGAGAAAGAAAATAAATCTTTAAAAAAAGAATCACTCAGGATGAACAGAGCTAATTTAATTATAATTATCTACACTATCCAAGTACATTGAATTATAATGAAATCTAGTATTTGCTGAACTTTCAGTATTTTTATGTGTTGGATACTTACTATGTGTCTAGGCTGTACACATTTACTCTAAGAACGATGTAATGTTCTGTGAGAAATTCTTAAAAGTGTGACAACTTCAGTTCCCTCTGGACACATGCAATTTAATTAGGGAAATAACATACATACACCTAAATCATTTAAAAAATAGTCAAGACAATAAAAGTCTCATACCTCAAGACTCATTTTACAAAGAATAAATTTTACTAGGAGAGTTTAGAAGAAAGAAAGAGATCAAATTAGTTTTTGTGGGTTTTTTTAATATGAAATCTGAGTTATGGTAGGAGAAATACGTTGTGATGGAAGAAAATTCCAGATAATTTTGAAGAAAAACCACTTCAGCCAATAGATTGAGATAGCATGCAAATTCCATGGAAATAATTTGTTGGCATTAAGCAATACATAAATAGAGTTAAATAATTATTATATTCAGGAAATAAACTTTCTAATTCTACATGGTCAATGTTATGATCAAATAACATTTTAAGGAGGAAAAAGTGTTTATTTTTTTTAATATGGACTGGTGGACTTGGAATCTATCTTATAAATTATCCAGATTTATTCTATTATGAAGTACTAGGAAGTAATGATTTTTTACTAGTGTTTTATCTCCTCATTTTAATTTGTTGAATCATAATATTAATATAACTTGGTAGAAAGAAACTTTTACTGAATATAGTAAGTTATTTTGAAACTTATACTAAATCATATGATACTTTTAAATTTTGGAAAATTAGTTTTATATAATCTTCTACCTGTTACTACTATAGTTACATGAATTCTATATTTTAATTATATTAGTATGTGATAATTAATAGAATCATTCATTTATTTGGTAAATGTTTATTGGGCCCTTACTATATATCAAGTACTCTGCTAGGCAGTAGGGATCCAAAGATAAAATTTGTTATGACAAAGAGAAAAAATCACCGACTGTGTAATTTTCTAATTGAGATGGAGTGTAAATAATTTTTACTTCTATCTACAGGACTAACAGAAATACCATTTGATCAATTTTTTCTCTATTTTTCAACCTAAAAAGTCCATGTATTCTCAATCATGTCTTCCTAGAATGAAAAACAAAGTAAATATATGTAACTGAATTTCAACATAATAGTGACACATCCAGAGCTTTGCCTTATGAGTTAGACCTAGAGTGTACATTTAAAGGAATAAAAATAACATCTATTCTGAAGGACTCTATTTTTGTCTCTCTTTCTAGTAGTTTAAATCTTACTTGACTCGGAAGTTAGATTTTTCACAGCTACTCAACTTTTCCCGATTTGATATAGCTGGTGACAACATGCCAGTTAAAACATCATCTGCACATGTTGACAAGTGTCCAAGGGAGAGAACCAACTGTTTCAAATACACCAAGATGACTCGGGTATAACTGTCAGATGACTGTGTTCTCCAGAGGTGGCACATCACTTGGACTATAAGAGCCATTAGATGACATTTCTCCAAGAGGGAAACTTGTCTTTATGCTCCCCGCATAAAGCTGCAGGGGCTTCACATTTACCATTTGATAAGTCAAAAGGAGAAGGAGATACTAAATAAGTATAAGAGAGTGCTGTATTTTAACCCCAACTATGTTCAGTTTAAAAGGAAATAAATTTGATTAGTTTGTGCTATTCCGTTTTATGACAAAGGTAGGTCCAATGCTTCCCAGGGGCAGTCATGATAATAAAACATTTCTGCGAATGCAGAGCTACACATTAAGGGAATGGAAGAATTTGTAAGAAATATTTCCTGAGTCATATCCTGGTTTTGAATTTGTTAGCATCAGAGGCTCAGTTTGACTTGAGTCCTCAGTACACGCTGGCAGTTGTACAGTTATGTTCTCTCCTGTTTTTGCATAATGATTGCGTAAACTCTGGAGAAAATGCAAGAAAATCGATCTGTGACTCATGTTTGAAGGATATAGCAGAATCTAGCTGTTTTCTTTCTCTAATATTTTCCTTCTTATGTAAAGATCTCCTCTCCCCCACCTTAATCTGCAGGGGGGTTTCACTCTATTTCATTCTGTTTCCTGTGTACACTTGTAATGTATCTCCAGCTGTCAGAAAATTAGGCAATTTAATGCAAGTGCATAGAATGGAGATATTTCTAATAATTTCTCCATCTATCCTAAGTATATTAGTTCTGCAAGAAGGCTAAAAACAAAAAAAAATAAACTTACTGCTGGGTAGGATCATGCTTCATACAACTGTTCGATGAAATCTTCTCTTCTTCTGTATAAACATCATAAGCATTCACTGAATGCCACCAGTATTAAAGTTCTAATGAGGACTGAGTTTTGCCGAGGTTTTAGATTGATCATATTATCAGCCATGGTTGACAATTTAAGGCCTCTTACTAAATCCAGCTCCAGGCATAAAGATATCTGGATAATTGTAGACAATCCAATCAAATTGAACTCAGTATATGAATGTGTTTGTTATATATGCTTTTAAATAAAATAAACACAAAAATAAAATGAGAAAATAAACTTTGTTTCTATAGAAACTGCAGAAGTAGTAGGCCCAACATCATTATGCCAAGACTCAATGTGTGTACGTGGAGATATATACACACTCTGACATAGGGAAAAGAATGTATTATGCATGAATAGAGTATGTTCACATGTACAAATATAGTCACTCATATTTATGTGTATTTTCTCACATAAAATTCAGTAAAAATTGATCTCTTCCATCTGGATTCTATATATTTTAGTTACAGAATTTACTGTGGAGGTGGTCTTGAATTTATAAAATAGTCAAGAAGAGCTTGGAAAAGTCTTCATAATTTTCTCTCAGATTTTGAATGCATCTTTTGTGGTGAATCAAAAAGATATTTTATTATTGAATTTTTATTTTACAATATCTATTATAACTTCAGGTTATTGAAGAGCTATGAAATTATTGAACCTGATATACACATACTTCACCAATGAATTTTGGCTAATTCTTAAACTGGATAGTCTAGTGGACAATCGTAATCTTGATACTTTTATTTTTGCCAAAGGAAAATTTTTAATTTTGCCAATGGAAAAAAATTGTCAAAAGAGCTCATAAAACACTAAAGAATAAAATACATCTAAAAGAAGTTTGCAATTTTTGGTCATGTAGAGAATTCTTTAAAAATAAGGATATTTAGTCAATCATTTCTCCTTATAGATGAAGGAACATGTGACCGAAATAAAATATGTGAATTGTGTAATATGTTCCTCTTAGGACAAGGGCTACCACCAGGTATGGTAGTTCTTTTATTGTATTTTCTGCTTCAACTGGTCAGTTATGATCAGTTTCCAAGATCACAAAGACATACACAAACAGAAACACACATAAACATATCCCTCAGTCACACCCAGAGGCAATGCCATATACAGAAAGTTTGGGTTGGGGGGAGGGTGGGCAGAGAGTGAGGGGGAGAGATAAGCAAGAAGGAAAGGAAGAGAATCATGCATACAAGTATCCCTCAGCTCTGGGGAATATAAGACAGTAATCATTTTGTCTCCTACAAAGAAAGTGTCTACAAAAACATGCCCATGGACAAAGGCTGTTCAAATTGGTTAGAGGTTTACGCAATAATACTTTCTCAACAGTGACTTTCACTCCCAGATTCTCAGCCAGATACTCACAATGATGAGATCATCCCAAAATAATGACTTCAAGAATAGCTAACTAACACTAAGGTCCAAGATTTGGCTAATGCTTAAGCTGGATAGTCTAATTATTCCATGAAATGTGGCTCTTCCCCTGGAGTATTATGACTAAAAGATTAAGACTAAAAGATTTTAATTGTGCACAAATATTTTTGGAAAAAAATAACTTGCTGCAAGTTGGTAGACTGAGTTTACTCATAAAAGATGGAAAATATATCTTAAAAAGAATACAGGTACTCTATCCATTTGGAAATATGAATGATATACATTTTAAAAGAGAATTGACTAAATACAGCTCACATTTAGAGTATATTCTTATAATATTTACTTCTCTAGCAATTCTAATAGAAATCAGTTAAATTTCCCCAAAAGTCATGTCAGAGTAAGAAGATAAATCCAAAATCCTGACTAGGAAAATTAAAATGGAATTTTGTTTAACAAATAAATCTTATCAATTAAAAAAGTCTGATATGAAAATTAGGAATTTTTCCTAAATTAAAAAAAAAGTTGATTTTAACATAAACCAAGGGATGAATAGCCAGCTAAGTAAGGAATTTAGAATAGCTGTCCAAATGTTAATGAAGGCTGTGGTTTATCACTGCACGTACACCTACACATTTTTTAAAAATAAGCTTGTCCTATAATATACTTTGTAAAAAATTCAATAGCTTGGACCATTTAAATGTTGACACATATTTTAACTTAAAATGTAGCTTCTGGTAATGAACAGATAATATAATCTGAATTTATATGGTAGATGTATTTCACTCCCTTTTTTAAGTATAACAAATATTCTGAAATACATGCCTTTAAATTTATTTGAAGAAAGTAAATTTGACACTGGAGATATCCAATGAGTGACTCCTTAAAAATAGAGAATGCAGTTCTGGTGAGAAAAACTTATGACATAAAAAATGAACGTATTTATCATTACCTAATTAAATCACATTTTCACCTATTTCTAGCTCCATGTGACTACTACGTCTGCATTTTTTGGTTGCATTTCCATTTAAATCATTAGCTTGAATTAATAATCATTTACAGACATTTAACCCACATTACATATACAAATAATTAGAGCAGAGCATTTTAACTTATTTAATAGGATTATACTTGGAATGATACTTATTTTACTGCCAGCAGACAACATTTGAACTGTGTGGAGGACCAAAGGGGTATAATTATGAGATTAGTGCACAACTCTCCCAGTTAGATGAGTAAAGTCATCGTGGGTCTGTAGGTCCAGTCCGCTTAATAGATGCTAATGGGCCTTTTGTATATCATTGATGCCCCATTGACTTAATAGAAACACACTGGGGCTTTGTTATTATGCAGATTGCCTCATCAGCCATCCAGTACTGGGCTGTAAGAGAGCACTTGAGGAAACACAGTGGTAGCCCCACTTCATTTGTGCTTGTGACCTGTTGTTCTCTAGGGTGTTTCATCAAAAATTCTCTCAGCTGGGAGAGCAGGGGCTTTGGAGACTAGTAGGTACTCACACAGATGCCTAGTGCCTGATTATTGTTTGAGATTCAGCTCCTGCTAGTTGTCTCTCCAGGTCAAAATATTGATGTATTAAAAAGTTATTGATGAGGTTAAAAAGAACCTTCATTTAACATTTATTTCAATTCACCTTGAATTCTACTACTGCTTTAATGCAATCAATCATCAAGACTCTGGAACATGAATTATGGCAATTTTCAGTGATATTCAGAAACTTAATATCACTTTCAATTTTTAATGTGCAATTGATACAAGCCACATTCATTACTTATAGGTAGAAAATTTGAATACAAACATAAAGAGAAGGTACCTTTCAAATATTGTCAAATAAAAGCTCTCTAAATAGTTACTCAAACTATTTGATATCTCACTCAACGTTTTTAAACATGTAACAAAGAAAACCTCGGATTGTAAATTTAAAAATCAAGCTGTTTTTTTTGAAGGGTAGGCATATTGCATACCAAAATGCCCTTTGAGAATCTCAGTTAAGGTTTAATAAACACTCTCCCTATTTCTGCTGCCAGTGTGAGAGTTTCATTTTGCATATGCTGACCTTGGTTTAGGATATGGAGAGTTTGTTATTAAACTTACACCCTGCCATCAACATGGGCATCAACTTCTGCAAAGCGACCTCTCTCCATACATTTCTCATTTTAGCAACATGTCTTTTCAGCTACGGTGCTGCTACCTAGGGAATCGAACAAGGGCATATGCAAAACAGAGCTCTTCTTGGGCAGAGGAGGCTCTATGTAGTAGGTCTGCTCTGCAGGGCTCTGTGGGATCCTCTCCAAATTTTCTTACCAGCTGCCAACATCTCCCAAGTACACCAAGGAAGATATCCTTTTACTTGAGACAAATACATCTTTACCTAGAGCTAGCAAACAAACCCCTTTCTTCTTTCTCCACCACATTTAAAGATATTTGGAAGAGATATAAGTAGATGCCATCAACATAACTTGTGTTTATTTACGGTGTATTAAAAGTATACTCATTTATTCCTTTAACACATGTAATTATATACTAGTCTGGATGAGCTCAGATGCTAACTCAGAGATTCTGAAAACCGAAAAGTCCCAACCATGCCTGAATGAGTGAACTGAGTGGTTAGGGAGAAAATTTCTAAAGATGCTCCTTTGTTTACATTTAATTCATATCTTCCTGTTCTGAAACCTTCAACTCAAGACACAGAAGAAATAGTTGTACTTTGGCCTCACTGTAGTAGATTTGCCTCTATGTTACCAGACAGTCTCAATGATTCCCCTGGAATGTAATTCATCTTCATTGTTTCTGTGCCGACAGGATGGAACCTGCTTACAAATTTTACAGCTAGCAATACTTTTTATTGTTGTTCTGAAAGGGCTCCTGAGGGCTTTCTATTTTATTTTTAGGAACACTCTGAATTTTTTTCCCCTTTATACTATAGTTTTGGCTATTATGAGCGATGACCCTAGAATACTCGGAAGGGAAAAAAACCAACCAACACCCACCAAACGCTGTAACTGTCATAAGTTTAAATGTAATCTACCAATATTTTTGATTTATTGCGCATGCTACATTTTAACTATATTATGGCTAATGAAGAATATCAACTTCCCTTGGGTAAGGCTGACATTCCATCCGACTAAGAAACCTTCAGTATGGCTCAACTGTCTTTTAGAAAAGAAAAAAAAAAAGATACAAGGAATGTAATGTTTTTCTAGTGTATTAAATTTAAAATTTGACATCTCAAATGTAGTCAATTTTATGATGAAACATTGAATTTATTTTTTTTTTTAATTTATTTTTTTTTTTTAAAGATTTTTTTATTTAATTTCCCCCCCCCCCCGGGGGGGGTCTGTTCTTGGTGTCTGTTTGCTGTGTCTTGTTTCTTTGTCTGCTTCTGTTGTCGTCAGCGGCACGGGAAGTGTGGGCGGCGCCATTCCTGGGCAGGCTGCTCTTTCTTTTCACGCTGGGCGGCTTTCCTCACGGGCGCACTCCTTGCGCGTGGGGCTCCCCCACGCAGGGGACACCCTTGCGTGGCACGGCACTCCTTGCGCGCATCAGCGCTGCACATGGCCAGCTCCACATGGGTCAGGGAGGCCCAGGGTTTGAACCGCGGACCTCCCATATGGTAGACGGACGCCCTAACCACTGGGCCAAAGTCCGTTTCCCGAAACATTGAATTTATATCACTCATTATCCACTGTGTTACTTAGAATGTTTGATTGTTTACCTTTGATATTTTTCAGGCTTAATTCTACTTAAATATAACAAAAAAGGAACCCAAGATGCTAATATAGTATGAAATCATCATTTTAAAGTGTCTTTCGCCTAAAAGTTAAGACTCTTTTTACTAATATTTGATTTCAGAAAAAAATATTGTTTATTGGAAAGCAGTGGTGAGGGAAGTTTTATGGAAAATAAAACAGGTTGGTAATACTTTAAATGAAAATGAAAATGAATATGAATATGACATCTTGTTATGTTAACATTTTAGGGATTTCTGTCTAAAAGTCAATTTGGGAGAGATCATTTCTCCTCCTAAGAAAAGAGCAGAGGCAAACAAAGACCCTGACAACTGGTCTAATGATTAGGTTGAAGATGGAAGTAGCTCATAATGCATCAAACACCATTTTGTGTTAGAGAAGAATTTGCTCTTTTCTTGTGTTGTTCTCTTGCTATCAATTTTATACTAATGTTTGAAGTCTAGTTGCCAAAAGTTTTGAAACAGCTTATAAAAATAAATTAAATTCTAATCAACATTTATAAACAAAAAGCACATTCTGAAAAAAGTTACCTGTATATATTTATTACTATTTTTAAATTGAGAATTTAGAATTGTCCAATATAGAAAAGTGAATTTAACTCCTTTTAAAATCATTTTTGAATTTATATAGAACCTTTCCCTACAATGCAAGCTGTACAAATTTATGTGTATGTGTGTGTGCATATATACATAGAACTTTTTGCTTATTTATATGAATTAATAGCTATATGAAATCCAGTAAATAAATTCTAATATTTAAGTAGTTTATTTCTAGAGAAAAGATACAAAAATACAGAAAATAAAGTCCTACAAAATGTACTAAATGGAAATAAAATGACCATGCTTTTAGTATTTGATAAAACTGATATTCTCCTTTAAGTAATAGTTTTTCTCACATTAAAATTATTAATAATTTACTGTAAATTGGGCTAGAGAATAGATAAGATTAAGTCAAGATTAAGTATTATCATTATTTAGTCATCAACCTACAATGAATTTTGGTAATCAGTTCAATTATATTACTTACATTGTACCAAATGCTAATTTTAATTAAAATTATAATATATATTGCATTGCTTGGAATGTATTACTGATTAATATTTTAATGTTGCTTATAGAAGCAATACATTTATTCCATTTATTATGACAATATAATTAAAAATCTTGTGAGCTATCTGCATTAACAAACTTATTGAAGGATCTCAGGAAAAACCATAAAAGTATATTATATTGATTATATTTGAGGAGATTTTTGTGCCAAACACCCAAAGATATGTATCTCACACTGATTGTAGATGTAATCAGCCACCTATGCAATCAACTCACTGACCAGTAAAGTCGATGAAAGCCCTTGTATTTCAGTTAGCCCAGTGCTTGCTTGAGCAAACAGCTGGGCACTATTACCTGGCTAAGTTGACACATTAGCCTGATTATCACACTCTGTGCTCCAATTTTTTCATATGTCCCAATAATGTCTTTTACAGCCTTTTCTCTTATATTATTAGATCCCATCCCAGATCATGTTTTGCATTTAATTGTATTGCCTCTTTTGCTGCCCTTTTTGTTTTTCAACTGTGGAAACAAATTTACCCATCTCAACCACTCCCAAGCACACATTCAGTGAGATTGATCACATTCACAATACTGCACTACCCTCACCATCCCACCATCCCATTACCCCAAACAGAAACCCTACCCCTGTTTCACATTAACTCCTCATTCTAGTTGTTCCCTGCCTTTGCTTGATAACCTCTATTCTACTTTCTCTTTCTGAGAGTTTGCATGTTCTAGCTATTTCATATAAGTAGTTTCTATGATATCTATTCTTTTTGTTTGACTTATTTTACTCAACATGATGTCTTCAGGGTTCATCCATGTAGTGGCATGCATCTAACTTCATTCCTTTATTTACATTTAAACCAACTACTGCTATTGGAGAAATTTCTTTTGCTATTTTACTTTTAGTTTTTTGTAAATCTTATACCTTTTATCTCTCTCAATTCTTCCATGACTTCCTTTTTGTATTTAGTTTATCTTTTGTAGTAAAAAATTTAGAATCCCTGCTCATTTCCTTCTGTACATATCTTTCTTTGTGGTTACCATGGGGCTTGAATTTAACATCCTAAATCTGTAACATAACTACTTAGCTTAATATTATACACAAAATAAGTTGCAATAATCCTATGTCCACCCCCACCTTTATGTAGTTCTTGTCACAAATTACATATGTATATATTAAGAGTCAAAACCATTGACTTATCATTACTTTTATAAATTTGAGTTTTAGACACTACAGAAGCAAAAAGAGGGGTTATATACCAAAACTACAATAATTCTGGCATTTGTACTTATGTTGTTGTCTTCACTGGAGATTTTTATTTCCTTATGTGACTTGTATCTATTGTTGAGTGTCCTTTTCTTTCAACCTGCAGAATGCCCTTCAGCATTTTTGTAGGGCTGGTCTAGTGGATATTCCTTAAGATTTTGTTTATTTGGGAATGGCTTAATCTCTCCCTCATTTTTGAAAGATAATTTGTTAGAAATAGAATTCTTGGTTGGCAATTGTTTCTCTTCCACACTTTAAATATGTCATTCTACTTTCTTCTTGCTTCCATGATTTCTGATGAGAAATTGGCACTTAATCATATTGAGACTCCCTTGTACATAACAGGTTGCTTCAATCTATGGCTTTCAAAATTCTCTGCTTGAGGCATTCAACAGTTTGATTATAATAGGTCTTGGTGTTAATCTATTTGAGTTTATACTGTTTGGAGTCCACTGACCTTCCTAAACATATATATTCATGTCTTTTATTAAATTTGGTAAGTTTTCTGCCTTTCTTTCTTTAGATTTTCTTTCTGACCCTTTCTCTCTTTTCCTTTTGCAAATTCCTCAAAGTGTGTAGTCGTATACCTAATAGTATCCCACAAGTTCCACAAGCTTTGTATATTTTACTTCATTCCTTTTTCTTTCTGCTTTCCAGACTGAATGATTTTGATGATCTTATCTTTAAGATCATATATTTTTTATTCTTCCAACTCCAATCTGCTGTTGAACACCTCTAGGGATTTTGTTTAGTTTTGTTTCATTTGTTATTGTTATCTTCAGCTCAGTTTTGTCCTTCTCATAATTCCAATATTGATATTCTCTTTGTGTTCAGCTATCATTTGCCTAATCTTACTTCATTCTCTTTTTTCATATTTTCCTTTCAGTTTTCTAGCATATTTAGGACCATTTTTAAGAAGTCTTTCTCTGGAATGTCCCAGGTCTGGTATTCTTTGTTGATTAATCTTCTCCGTTGGATGGGTCATCATTTCCTATTTCTTTTTGTGTTTTGTAATCTTTTGTTGCAACCTGGACATTTTGATATTTTAATTGTTATTGGAACCTAGAGTCTGATGCATCTGTTCCTAAGCTTGAATACAGCTAATGTTATGACAGAGAGATTCTTAAATGCCAGGCGCTAACTAAAAAAGGGTAAAAATAGAAAACCTTTTCCCATTATTTGCAGATTGGCCTATGCAAGTGCTATCCTTCAGAGTTTAGATATACAATAAGTTTACAGAGGAGCCTGAGGCAACAGTATAGGGACTCTGGTCTTTTCTGTGCATGTGTCTTGTCCTGAGCCTGTACTTGTGATCCTAGGAATCCCCCCTCATATAAGGCGTAAATGTCCTCACTCCCATAGGAAACAGGGCTTCTTCCCAGTCTCAGGTGCTATACTGCATATCTCACAGGGAGCAATCCTTTGCTCCAGAAAGTTTCAGTAGACTGTTCTCCTACAGTGTTCTGTACAAGAGTTCTGTAAGCTGCCTTTAGGTACAGGGCAATTTCTAGAATGGCATACCTCCTGCTAGGTGTATTCTCATTCTCAGTTCTTCAGGCAGCCTTCATACTGTTTGGCAGAGACATACATGCATCCTGATATATGCATAAAGGTTTCTTTGCTGCTTCTAGAACAGGGACCAGGGGTCTGCACTGAGACATTGCATGCTACCTTGGAGCCAAACTGTTAAGGGAATGGGGGAGGGGCAGTAGGGGATCCATAATTTTCTACCATTTCAGTTGTCTTTTTTCTTGATTTAGTACTCTCCCTGTTACTGAAATCCTTTAAATGATTTCTGGAGCTTTGAGAAATATGTCTCTGCTTGTTCTGCTTGTTGCTCAAAGCTACTGTGGGGAGATGGGGTACTGGAATATTTCATTCTGCCATCTTGATAGGGGCAAGATCCAACCAATATCTACATTATTGTCTTCAGTATAATGATGGGTTTAAAAGTATTCATTTCTTTCAAGACAAAGAATTGGCAAGGAAAATAATCATGGGAAAGACAAATTAAGGTGGTTGTAATTGTAGGACAAGATATATGAACCTGTATAGCTAGTATCTAGATGTGAGTTGAAGAAAACAGAGACTTGCGTTTATCAAAGATAGGAGTTAGGAAAGAAAGTATATTTTAGAAATTGATGATCTTAGTAAGTGCCAAAAGAGGCAGATTCATTTAAAAGAGTGGTTTTCATGCTAACTTTTAAAATTCTAGGCTTTTATGAAGGTGCTTCAGGATTCTATAAAGGTTCAATGGATATTTCAGGTGTCAATGTTTTATATGGTTTTATGTCTGAGATTTATTTCCAAATTGTTAATTCACTGGAGCCCTCCAATAATTTAACATTTTTTTCTGACGAATTGATACTTTATAAGTAAAATTTTTAATTTGTAGAATATATTTATTTTTAAAAAAACATTCACTTTTGCCTATGGAACTTCAGCATTGTCATCAATGCTGGGAGCTTGTTGGAATCACCAATTCTCAGGCCCCCAACACTGACTTAATCAGAATCTGCATTTTAAAGATTTGTATGAACATTAAGCTTTTTTTAAATTTATTGAAATATATTACTCATACATAAACATACATAAACAATAATGTATAATAGTTGTGAACTTACAAAACAAACATATATAACATCTCGCCCTACCACCAATAACTTGCATTGTTTTTAAACCTTTTTAACTAATGATTAAAGAGCACTGTCAAAATATTACTACTAAACCAAGTGTTTTTTTCCTAACCAATCTGATTATTATTATTATTATTTTTTTAAAGATTTATTTTTTATTTATTTAATTCCCCTCCCCTCCCCCGGTTGTCTGTTTTCTGTGTCTTTTCGCTGCGTCTTGTTTCTTTGTCCGCTTCTGTTGTCGTCAGCGGCATGGGAAGTGTGGGCAGCGCCATTCCTCGGCAGGCTGCTCCCTCCTTCGCGCTGGGCGGCTCTCCTTATGGGTGCACTCCTTGCGCGTGGGGCTCCCCTACGCGGGGGACACCCCTGTGTAGCACAGCACTCCTTGCACGCATCAGCTCTGCGCATGGGCCAGCTCCACACGGGTCAAGGAGGCCCGGGACTTGAACCGAGGACCTCCCATGTGGTAGACGGACGCCCTAACCAATGGGCCAAAGTCCGTTTCCCAATCTGATTATTATTATCTTTATATCATTTATATATGAACATATATAAACAATTAAGTGTGTAGTAAAGTTGTAAACTTACAAAGCAAACAGGCATAATATCATACAGGGGTCCCTTTAGTAACAAATGTCTCATGACAATGCAAGGTGTTGGTGGAGGGTTGATGCACATTAAGTTTTGAGCAGCGTAAGTCATAGATTGTATGTAGTGAATTAAACTCTGATCTGTAAAAATGATGAAAATATCTGCTTTGTCTTCCAGGCAAAAATCAAATGAGAAAAGTCAATATGAAAATTTTAGGCAAAATCTTAAATCCTGAGGAAGTATAGAGAAGAAATCAGTGGATTTCAAATGTGGTAGGGAAAGGGACACCTGGATACATTTTATACATAGCTAAGTTAGCTTTGCCAAAGGAAAATCTTTTCACTTTTGCTTTGCTTTATAATTTCCTTAAAATTCATTTTCCAGCAGTTGCAGTGACATATAATCTTTTCCATTCTTACTTCTTAATTTTATCTCCATTCTAAAGTATTTGTCTCTTTCCTCTATTACTTATATTCATTGCTTAAAGCTTTTTTAAATTTTTAAAGAAGTTTTAAAATGGATTGGTGGCATTACATGTAAAATTTGTGCATTTAAATATGCCAAAAACTTTCAACTATGGAAAAAATGCCCTGAGAAATGAGAGCGGATCTGATATTTAAAAGTACATATTCCAGTTCTCCTTCAGTTAAAGATTAAAAAAAAGCAAAAGGAAAACAATTTCAAACCAAATATAAAATGTGTGTTTATGAAAGCAAGAGAAGAGTAAAAAGAGAAAGTAAAGTTGCTGCTGTTAAAACGTTATCAAATCTAATAAAAAGCAGATTTTTGGGTCCACAATAATGTACGAGCCCTTATGTGCTGCAGGATTCTAACAAGAGATTTTCCTTCTTGCCAATTGTTTCTATTCACAACATTTAGTCACCTAGTGACTGATTTGTGCCAAGTGGAATTTTTCCAAGCATGGGATATTTACAATTCTCTGTTTACTAGTTCCTAGAGACAGATAATAATACAACAGCAAATAGCTCTATCTCCAGATAGAGAGGCATACATGAGAATCTGAGTATCAAAGTCAGAGCATAGAATTGTTTCACATACAGAAAATATTTTTATGTTCTTACAAAAGTGAAAAAAACCTTTGCATTATGTAACCATACAATAATTTATATTATGAAGTAAAAATTTAAAAGATTATCAGTTGTATAGATAAAAAGGTGTCAGTAAAAGCAAAAAGTGGTACAGAATACATAATAAAATGTACGCAAAATTTGCTTTGTGAGATACTTTAGCACTTTGGGTTTTTTTTCCCTTTTTATCTATTTATTTATTTATTTTTATTACATTCAGAAAATATGAGGTCTACTTTAGCACTTTGAAGAAATAATCTGAACTTCCATAAAAAGTCAAAAAGTTGAATGAAGAGTAATACTTAAACATGTAATTAATAATATCCTTATGTTGTTTTACTTTCTATACCACAGATACACCATGGGTGTCTAAGTTGATATATGAACTATCTACCTCTACTTCTAGCAAGCAATGGACATCACTTAAATTCTATTTTCAAATATGCTCTTGAAGTTTAAGCACTAATTTTTTTTTTTTTCATCCCTTTCATGCCTCCAAGGTTTTTAACACTATTGATTTTAGTGCCAGGGAATCATGTTTTTTGAGGACCACTTGCTATCTACCAGTATGTAAGTGCAGCTGCTGGAAAAATGTATTTTAAGGACATCATACTTAGATCATAAGAAAAATCAAAAGAGGGGAAGATAAAGGAAGGGATTTCATTGAATCTTGAATCAATAGTATTTGACCTTATCCAGCATTTAATTGATTGGCTCTTCAAATCTGTAAAATGTGAGATTACCCTCCCTGGTTAGAAAAGCTGTTTTACAGCCACTCTGTACATTTGTATTGATCATGACTGTGCATTAGGTCTGATAACATGGTTATCACTTAATGGATGGATCAGAATGGAGGAATTCATTTGTGTTCCCCAGTGCTGTGATCTATCTGTAAATTACCAGATATTGTGACGATCAGTGTCAACTACTAGTTTTATTTTGGAATTACACCTCCTGGAAACACTTTCAGCTAATGTTTATAAAGTCTGTTATACAGGACCAGTGACAAGATAAGTTATATAGGATGTGTAAAAGAATAGGAACATGCAAAGACACTGGTTTAGTTTTTAACAAATACCACACAATAGGTTGGCTTAAATAAGAAATTTATTGGTTCATGGTTTTAAAGACTAGAAAACTTGCTCCCTTCTGACTGGCTGGCAATCATTAAGGTCCCTTAACTTTTCTGTAACATGGCAATGCACATGGCAATGTGTTCTCCTTTCCCTTCTGGGTTCCATTGTCTTCCAGCTTCTAGTTGCACTCTGTGACATCTCCTTCTGTGTTCCATTTCCTTTGTTTATAAGGACTTCAGCCATATTGGATTAAGTCCTACTCTAATTCAGTTTGGGTATACCTTAACTAAAAACATCTTCAAAGACCCTATTTACAAGAGGTTCACACCCACAGGACCAAGAGTTGATGCACGAACAAGACTTTTGTCAGGGATACTATTCAGTATCCAACATGTACATTCACGAGTGTAAGTGTTCATTTTTGTTTTCTCCTAGCTAGATAGAAAATTTATTGATGGAAAAGAAAATGGCTTATCAGTCTTCTGATCCCAGCACAGTGCAAAACTGTAGTGGTGATCTATTAACAATGTTAATTGTTAATTACAATTCTTCTTGGTTCTCTCTTTAAAAGGCAACTTCTTCATTTGTTGAATCTGGATAATAGTACCCCATGTGGTTATTGTGAGAATTAAATGAAGTAATAGTATTAAACTTAGCTCAGTGCTTGATTCCTTCTAGGTACTCAATAAATATTTGAGGATTTGCAGTGTTATTCCTATTTTCCATTATTTCATAAATATTGACCTAGGTAAAGAAAACCCAGGTTTCTTCTTTTTATCTGTTTTTTTTTTTCTCACTAAAGACAACTATAAAACATACATATCTTTCTCACTCCATGCATTCCCTACCTCTGCTATAATATACAGAACCAATATCTTGGAAAGAACTAAAGAAACCCATGACTGGTATTGTTAACATTAGGAGACTTCTGGCATGACAATTATAAAATGGGTCAAATCACTTTTGCAATATTAGCTCCTATTATTGGCTCATTATCTTTTAGTTCTCTTTAAAAGAACTTGACCAAGATTCACATAGCCAGACGTGTGCTCATTTTCCAGTGCCTGCCTCCTCTGTCAATGCAGGATAATTTTGCTACCTAAATTATAGGGTTGCAGAGAGGATTAACTGAGAGAACACATGTAAAGGATTTAATATTGTGCCTGGCATGGAGCAAGCACTTAATAAATGATTGTTGCTAGTACCATTATTATTAGCAATTTCTATCATTATTAATATCATATTGTTTATCCTGAGGCTCATACAATCCATTGTTTTGATTATGTACAGCTGGTCCCACATTCCTTGAAACAACATAAATGAGAAAAAAATTAGCAATAATGTTTGGTAGGAAGGCAAATTGCATGTTGGTTTATGATACTATTTATAAGTCTATTAAATAACCTAGATGTTCTCAACGATCCCATGATTAAAATGAGATGGAAGCTATAGAAGAATTACGAAGAGAGGAAGGACAGAATCTGACAAATTTTGAAAGAATCATTCTGCCTCTGTTTGTAGAATAGCTAGAGAATCCAGGAAGCATCAAGACCAGTTAGGAGTTTATCAAAATAAAACAGGTGGGAAATGATGGCAACTTGAACTAGTGTGCTAGGAGTTGAAATGGTAAAAATTGTATTTATTAGGAAGACCTATAGTATATAATTGTGTATGGAATGACGGGGCAGTGTAAAAGGGAGTCATATAAAATAACTATAGATTTTTGTCCTGAGATACCAGAAGAATTGAGTTGTTAACGAGAAGGAAACTACTAGATGTAACTACTGCTGCAATGAATGTAGCTAGAGAAGAGACACAGTCTGAAGACTAAGGACTGAGCCCTGGAATGCCCCAGGACTTCATAGGTTTAGCAAAAGAATTCAAGAAAGAGTGGCCAGTGATGTTGGATCACTCCAAAAGAGTGTTATCTCTGAGCCAAATGAAAAAAAATACAGAATTTTAAGAAGGCAGAAATGATCCACTGTCCACTGCTGTGATGTAATAGGGTGGAGTTGTCAAATATCCATGATTGGGAAAATAATACTGCTTTTCATGTTCATTGGGGAGTCAGAAAGGAGAGGTTTAGGTCAGAAGTTAAAGTGTTGACATAGGACAACTTGAATTCATGGTATGGGTGAGACATCAAGTCAGATATATTTGACTTGAAATATAAGGCTGAAGCTCAGGGTCAGGTGAAGTCTGGAAGCTGTACATTGAGTACCATGAGTAGTTATTATTCTGAAACTGTGGGATTAGATAGTATTAATGGACATGTAGAGTGTGAAGAGATCAATCAAAGCATCTTGAGAACAGCTGCATTTAAGGGGAGGGTAATGAAGAATAAAAGGCAGATGGGTGTCTCTAATAACAATATGAAAAGAACCAAGCATGCATAGTATTACTCAAGTCCAGGATCTCTTTTGACTCTACAGATCAGTAACTAAATATACAATCCTGTCAGTAGTAAAAGCCAGTGGTTCCATAGCACTTCCCCTTCCAACCTTGTAAGACATGCATCTTCTGTGGACTCTACTCTCTCATTTGTAACTGCCGTCTGCAGCCCTTTTCTGATAATTGAGTTGGCAAAGCTTCCCCCACCCACTAAGCCAGGTGGAGGTAGGACCACTGCTCTTGGAGATTACTATCAGCACTGCTGCCTCCTATTGTTCCAAAAGCCACTGGTACTCTCATCAACTGCTGCTGAAGATGTTGGCATTTGGCGCCACTGGCACATTGGATGCTAGGAATTGGCCAGGGCTGCAAGCACTGCTGCTGAACAAACTGCCCTGGGTATGCCAAAACTATGATGCATTTTGTCTCCTCCAAAGCACAAAGACACATTCTGATGCAATGCACTCTCACTTTCTATACATTGGTCACAAGCATTTCTCCTCTGTGTCCCAAATATCTAAAAGCAGTAACTTGTCATCCATGAGTTAACAGAAGCTGAGCCAGAAGACAAAACAGAGTGGAAAACATAGAGTTATACTTGAAAACATCCCTTCCCATAAATAACCAAGGTATACATTCATCAATTCATTTATTCAACAAATATTTATGGAGAGCCTAGTATATGCCAGGCATCCTTCCCTCACAATATGTGCGCACGACGGCTGCCATATGATGAGAAGACTTCCACATGCAGCTCGGCACTCAGCCAGGTTATCCTCAGAAAGCCTTCAGAGCCATGCTTACCAAACTCTTTGTACTTCAGAATCACATGATGGGAAGTTCCAATTTTGGAAATGTGGTTTGAGCCAAAGAGTCTATTATCCAGGTAATTCTGATGTGCAGGTATGTTTGATCACTCCCACTTTAACCATCTCCATTTATAGCTGAATTCTAGATGTACATAAAGATTAAACCTCAGTTTGAAACTCCTTGTACACCAGGAAAGAGAAAGTTTGCAAATGCCATAAGCAGTATGAGTGCAATAGAGAAGGAGAATATGGCTTTCAGGAAATAAAGTGTAATTGGTTGATGTGGAAGACAAATGTGACCCTGAAAAAATAATTTTGGTCAGGAGGAGGGTACTGATTGCAAGGACATAAAAGGTGATGAAGAAATAGAATCTACTAAATATTAGGCTATTAATCATTAGAGACACTTGGTAACAAAAGGAAAGTCAAATTGGAATTATATGAGCACTTTGAGAGATACAGCAAGATTAGGGAAAGTGTTGTTTTTTGTTGTTATTGAATTTTATATCTTGTTTTTTGAAGTGGCGATCTTACACATGTCAAAAGGAGAAGCAACAGGTAGACAGGGTAAATTGAATAGAAGGGGTGGGGTGGGATGATGTGACAGACTGCCCGACTGGGCAAGATGCAGCTGTATATTGCTGATCCAGCAAGACCCACAGAATGTGACAGAAAGGGAGTGAGAGAAAACTGGTAAAAGATTAGCATTGGCAAAGCAGGGGATAGCTTGTTTCTCTGAAACACTAATAAAGAAAAGCAATGAGTGTAAAGGAAAAGAGCTGAAGAAAATTAGGGCTTTGATAGTTTCAGTTCAATAACAGGTGGTATCATTTGCTAAGAATGAGGTACATAGGCCCAAGCTGAGACATGAGGAAAAGCTACAATATTGAATTCTCCCGAGTCAATAAGCAATGATTACAGAATGGTTGAGCACCAGTGAGGGTTGAATTGAAGTTGAACAGCACAGATTTGTAGAAGAACCTGTCAACATCAGTTTCTGTGTTTCTCTAGCACTACCTTGCTGTGAAGGAGAGAAGCAGAGAAAGCAAATGCGGTGAGGTTTTTGCAAGGAGGAAACTTAACAAGGTGAGCACAGCCGAAGGTCAGCTGAGCAAGGCTTCCCAAGGTTCTTGCAGGAGCATCTGAAATGACTGACTGTGGGGTCAGGAGAGTGGGAGAAGCCAGAAAGGGGTTAATAAACCAGGGAACAAGAAATGGCTGAGATAGTGTAGTTCTTGGGATAAATAATAAGGTTAGTTGGCGCAAGAAAGAAGACAAGGCACAAGATGAAATTTTCCTTACAGACGGTAATTTTAGAAGTTAAGTGTTTGGGGAGTGGTGCAAAGCTGAGTGATAGATTTATTTATTTATTTTGGTCTATCCTGACATTTGGTTTCTTGTTGGTAGCCTGAACCCATAGCTTAGGGCCTGAAACATTTATACATTTTAAATACACTGATGGATAAGGGAATTGTCAGTATTAAACATAGTTTTTGCTATCTAAATAGAGCAACTCAGTAAAACTATTAAAATTCAAGATGTAAATCTAATATACGATGGCATTCTGTTTGCAGAGTACATATGTTCAGAAGCACGAATACATTAAAATGCAGTTGAATTGGAGCTTTAATATATTTTTCTTTGGAGACATTTTTAAATTTTCCTTGCCAGGTACACTTTATATCAGTGAATAAAATGTATATTGCTAGCTATAACTATAATTGTAATACACAGTACATGTTTAGTTATAAAAATGTGTTCTTTTGACACAAAACCCCCCAAGGCCTGAAAGAGTTAATGCAATGACTATGACTTTATTTGTGGGGAAATTAGCATTTTTATTTTCACTATTCTTGCTGGCTTTGTTATGGGCCTTTCTGACTCCTATTTATTTAGAATTAAGAACATTTATTTAGAATTAATTATTAATTCAAAATTACTAAACGTATTTCCTGGAGTGTTTGTGATTCACAGATTCCTTTAGCTGGGGAGTGCCACTGACATTCCTCATTTTTGGGCTATGTAAAACCACCCTCCATATATGCTACCTGCCTCATAGCCAGTTAAGAGAAGAGTAGGGATTGGCAGGCAGGGCCCTAACCAGTTAACTCTCTGCTGTAAGCCTCATGCATTCCATCTCATTGGTGAGGGGATTTTAGAAGTAGATCTCCCCATTCCAGCATTCCCACAAGTACCCTTCCAGAAATGTGGGTAGAGCGTGAGGCATTGCTCTTATTGCCACACAGTGATGGATGGGTTTATGTAGTAGTGTCAGACATGGTATTGATTCCCAAGGTTTCACCTCTCACAAAATAAACGCTTTCACCTTGCTTTCAAAACTGAGAAGGAGGGGAAGTGGGTGGTGGAAGTGCCAAACTTTTATCCCAAAGGGACTTCTGTGTTCTGGGTGTGTGGACAGGCACAGCGCCTATAGTTGAAATGCCTCTGTATGCACAAAAATTCCTAGTCAAGAATGAGTGCTGTAGTGGCTGTGTGCTCAGCATCTTTGGAAGATATCCAAAGGTGAATATTAACAAGAAGCTTCTTATAATTCTTGCTGTATTGGATATTTGAGAGCAATCAAGGAATGCTTGCTGTTTCGTTCCTATTTCAAGAAAAGGAAACTACTCCATATTAATTGAATGCATTTGGCTCAGTAGTGTAAGTGTGACAAATAGAGATATGCCAAACTGCCTGAAAATAATTTGGGTCATCAGAAAATCACTGTGCCTGCCAGTTTGCCAACAATTCCTAGTCCTCCTGGAATATCACATCTCTTTTCCATTAGCTATTTACCATCTGACGAATGAGAGGGTACACTAATTTATTTCTTGAGAAAAGATATCCCGCTTTATTTACGGTTTTCGCCTACGAGCTTATTGTCTTATCGAGCTTATTGTCTTATCGTATACACTCCAATACCTTTGCAAATTGCTCACCTGGGGTCTTCTCCAAAAACAGGGAGTCTTCCCGTAAGAGATGGGAGGTATCTTTGTCAACAGCCTGCCTTTTCTGCTTTATCATGATGAAATGACAATTGTTTACAGATGAGCGCGTTCCCAGGGCATGCTTCAAGACACCTGAAGGAGGACTGGTGACAGTGGGCATAGACCATCTCTGTGGGTTGGACAGTAGGCGGCTTCCTTGCTCTGGGAACAAGGTCCAAATCAGCCTCATGCTCCTTAGTTTACAGGAAATTCAGGGTAAACCTTTTATTTACAAACAGGGACTAGTTGCCAAGATGGGATATAAAAGCAACTGATTAATCAGCATGCTGCCTTCATCTCTGAAGGCCCTCGTTGCCTGGCCCCTTTGAACGTTTAGGAGATTGGCCTTGTGTGAGACGGATGTCGTGTGGAAATGCCTTTGATAGCTCAGTGATTGAGTCTATCATGCTTTGGAAAGGGACAGGACCAGGCTTAAACAGCCCTTCCTGATAGAACACAGAGTGTGCATGGCTGGGGAAAAAATTACCTCATTATAGCTCAGTGCTGTTGCGCTTTGGAGTAAAATGAGAGAAAAGCTTGCTCTGGTACTTCTGCTGATAAAATTCACTTTCTGGAACACAACCAAATCCTAGCATATATCATCTGAGAGAAATAAAGCAGTCAAAAAATTGTACTCCTAAATGGGCCCGGAACATCTTGGCAACTGTTAAAGCAACACAAATAAGGAACAGTGCCCTACTAGCTCGACCCTTAAATTATGCAGCTGTTCATTACCCGAATTATACATCTCAGGCTGCCCTTTGGAAACAGGCATGGAGCACAGAGCTGGAACAATCCCTGAATTATAGTACAATAAGAAAGGCCTCCTAACGTGTCACAAGCATGTAGTGGAAGATAAGAAAGGCCAGCTTAAGTTCTTGGCATTTTAAAGAAGGCAATCAAGAAAGCCTTTGAATTCCTTAGTTCTCTTTCTCTGCAATTCATTTGCATTTTTGTGTTAGTTAGACAAAGCATCTCATTCATGTGTCAGCAGTCCTGTGTCAGTCTTCTCCTCTGGAGACGTACATGTGTGTTTTGGTTTAAGCGGCGCCGTATTTACAAGATGGGGCCATTGAGAAACATTAATAACAGCAGCGGCAGGCCTACTGTATTTATAGAATTAGTAATGACAATATTTAGTATCTCTAAAAATAAAGACATCATGAAAACAAAGGCACCATGAAGCTTAAGGGCAGGACACTAAAATTCATTTTGTCCGCTCTAATGGGTTTTACATTTCTGCAATAAGTGAAATATACTGCACGAGTTAGCTGCAGACTTGAATAGCACAGCTGGCTCATTTTGCTGTGATAAGAGTCACAGTCTTTCACTGATCTCTACTAGTAATACTTAAATTTGCATCCACTTGCTTGTGTTAATACTTGGAGGTGACTGGGCCCACTGAGAATTACAAGCTTTTATTTTTTTTCATCCTCTTTGTAATATATTTGGACAAAAGTTAATGCTGATGCTGTCATTTTGTATCGGACTTTTTTTGTCCTTAATTACATTGTTCAATTAACTTTTTACAGTTACCACTTTGGTGAACACTTTGGCAAAGGTTTTGTTTTAAGACATTAGGCTGCATAATGAAAAATTAAAGAATGTGTCATGGGGTGAGCATTGCAATAGACAAAATTGAGATATTTGTACAGCTAATTTTTGGCCCACAATTCTGAGATTTCTGGACTTCCTACTGTCCTTCTCCTCTTTCAGCCCTAGTGTAGTGCATGGAATGGCCCTCTAAAGATATCCTGGAAATTTATGGGGATCAAGGGACTTTGCAGATGCAATTAAATTTAAGAAATTTAAGGGTTATCCTGGTTTATGCAGGTGGGCCCAATCTAATCATACGAGCCCTTAAAAGCAAAAAAACTTTCTGTGGCTAAAGCCAGAAAATATAAGAAAGAAAGTGAAATCAGAGATATTTAACGTGGGGGAAGGATTTGGTGGGTTGTGGTTGGTTTGAAGATGGAGCAGGCAGTGTGCTGAGGATTGCTGATGGCCTCAAAGGGGCTGAGACCTGCAGCTAACAGCAAGGAAATAGGATCTTGGCCTACAACTTCAAGCAACAGGATCTGATTAACAACTTGGTGGAGTTAGGAAGCAGGTTTTCTGAGAGCCTCTAGAAAGTGTATCTTGACACCTTGATTTTGACTTTGTAAGGACTCATATGTGTCTAGACTTCTGACTGACAGAACTGTGAGATAATAAATGAATGCTGTCTTAAGCCACTGACTTTGTGGTAATTTGTTACGGTACCAAAAGAAAATGGCTTCTGGTATTCTCTCAAAAGATTACCCTTCCTGGGAATACTTTCAGTTAACTACTTTTATTTATGGAATTAAATATTTGTCACCAGCCATAGCAATTATAGATATCAGTGACATTGTTGTGGTTTGTTTGTTTGCTTGCTTTCTTATTTGGGGAATGAGAAAGAAGAAAGACTCCTGAACACCACAAAACACAAGCCAGGAGGCGATATTAGTTATTATTTGTTAATGAATTATTGAATAAATGGACCCTGGAGCCACGGTGAAAGGTTTTGGATACTGAGTCCATCACTTACTAGCTGTGTAACTTTGGGCAAGACTCTCTGAATCTTGGTTTCTTTATCTGTAAAAGGAAAATAATAATAATAAATACCCTCTTATGAGGAGCAAATGAGTGAGTAGATGTAAATTCCAGCATAGATTAAGTGCTTTATAAATAGTAGTAGTTTTGATGAAGATTATAACTGTCTACCTTTATAGTTGTAAAATGTTTTAGTTGTTTCAATAGGAACTCTTTATTTGAAATGAAAATGTCACATTTCGTTAATTCTCTAGCATGTTTAATATATAATAGTAACAGTCATTGCCCTTAAAATTTTGAAACAGTTTGATACTTCTTTGAAAATTGAAACATGTCCATAAGTGAAATTGAGACAGCCTTAATATGGGAACTGCTCCATGGTGTGGATATTTAACGATCTGTATGTTCAGATTAATTTGATTCCTTTGAGGTATGAGTTAACAGTTTTGATACAATTACTTTCCATCATTTAAAAATAATGATTTTGAGTTTCTCCCTTCAAATTTATGAAGACATTAGTAATGAGCCTGCAGTTTCCACCCAGTCTTGAGTGGAAGAGAAGAGAGTCCTCTTTTCTGATTTTTCAGTTTTCCTGAGACTTCGACCTCACTGAAGTGGACACTTGCCCTGTTATAGCTCACAGCCTACAGCTGCTAGCACAGCGTATGTAAACCCACACTTCAAGTGTGCATATTTATGCCTCCCCAGAGCACAGTGGAGCCACCAGCTCGCCTCCATTCTGCCCTGACCGTGCCCTCATTCGGGAGATTTATGGCCACTGCTGCACTAACGCACTGAGCCCTGAGTGAGGAGTGGTCCTTGCAAACTGGTTTGGTGCGAGCATACACTTTGCAAGGCAGAATACACAGAGATATGAGATGTTTGTGTTTCTCTTTGGGTCAATTGTACAATGAAAAATCAACAGAGTCATGAATTAGAGTGGTGCTTTGCCAACTCTAATGTGTGCAGGAACCACCGGTAGAATTGTTCAAAGCTGGTTCAGAGTCAGGAGATCTGAGCTGGGGCGTGAGAGTCAGCATTTGCAAAGAGTTACCAGGTGATGCTATTGCTGCTGTTCCTTGAGCGTCACTGTGCACAGCAAAGAATTAGAGCACCACTTTAAAAAGTCATTGTTATCTTGGAATAAATGACAATAGGTTTGAATTTGCATTCTAGTGCTTATGAATTTCATGCTACAGTAGTAAGAGAGATTTGGTGTCTACTCTTATGTAACGCTAACTCTAATCAAGATACCGGCTTCTATGATAAACTTAATTTCCCTTGAAATATAAATATAAATCCCACCAAGACATAGCATTTCAATTTTAGTATTAACACTTGTAGACAAGTTAGTAATAAAACACACTCTAGTCATTCAGATTTTCTAAAAGTATAAAAGACTTCCTCTACAAGTGCCTGGTAGCAAGTTGACTGAATCACACACAATTTGGAGTCCTTAATCCTGTATTGAACCCTGGCCCCACCAATTGCAGCTTATCTTGTGCAGGTCTTCTAGCATCTTTACATAAAGGGGATGCAGCAGTACCTGAGACTGGAGTTCTGATGTATGCAAATCACTTAGGAAGAAAGCTTAAAGGAATAAACTCTTTTCAAGAAATTCGACAGGTATGAAATGGCATCTATTTGGCAGATCTTTATTACGAACGTTTTGATGAGGTGAGAGCGGAAGGGGCTCGGCAGGCGGGTTCAGGCTGCAGGGGCCAGGCGGGCCGCGTGGCCGCCGCCACGATCCTGTCGCAGGTGAACAACCGCCTCGTCCAGGAGACGCTTGCGCTCAAGTTCAAGAACGCGGCTGCCAGGAACAAACCAGAAGCAGCAGAAGTAACATTTGCAGATTTTGATGGGGTGCTCTATCATATTTCAAATCCTAGTGGAGACAAAACAAAAATGATGGTCAGTATTTCTTTGAAATTCTACAAGGAACTACAGGCACCTGGCGCTGATGAGTTATTAAAGAGGGTGTACAGGAACTTCTTGGTAAATCCAGAATCAGGTTACCGTGTCTCTTTGCTTTATGACCTTGAAAATCTCCCTGCATCCAAGGATTCAGTTGTCCATCAGGCTGGCGTGTGGAAATTGTTTTGCCTCTGTCTTTGAGAAGTGCCTCCAGGTTCAAGAAGAGGGCAAGGAAGGAGAGAGCAGGGCAGTTGTCCATTACAGGAATGATGAAACCACGTATGTGGAGTCCAAAGGGACGGAGTCACAGCAGTCTTCCGCACAGTGCTTGAAGATGATGTCATGTGGTCATTGGAAAGGTGTTTATGCGGGAGTTCACAGAAGGACGCAGAGCCCGCCCACAGCCCCGCAGGCCTCGTCAGCCGCGGGGAGCCGCCTCGGGGGCTGGCAGGCACAGGCGCTGCCGTGGGCGACAGTATTGGCTGTATTGCCTTCGTGCTCTTCCCTCGCCCCGCCAGCGCCGGCGCGGGAGGCAACACCAGCAACCCGATCCACACCTTAGAGACTAGCTGCACTGCCGCATCAAGTGCTCAGAGGCCACATTCACACGTATGCGGGCAAAAACATCTGACTTCCTTAAGGTGCTGAACCGTGCACGCCCGGATGCTGAGAAAAAAGAAAACACTCACGGGGAAGACGTTTTCCCGCTAACTCTTGGGCACAAAAGGAAGAAGTGGCTGGCAACTGAAGGCTGGAACATTTGCTACCAGATAATCGTAGCTTTTAATGTTGCACCTCTTCAGGTTCTTAAGGGATTCTCCGTTTTGATTCCATTTTGCATACGTTTGGAAAATAATCTGCAGAAACGAGCTGTGTTTGCAAGGACTTCATAGCTCCCAAGAAGTAAGAAAAAAAAAAAAGAATAATTCTCCTTGATCAACTTAATTCCTTTTTCTTTATCTTCCTTCCCTCCCTCTCCCTCCCTTCCACCCTCTTTTCTGAGCTGTTTCACTTTGCAATATGTTACTGGTAATGAGTTGCAAGATAATGCAATCTTAACTCGTTTTCTCATAAGTATTTGAGTTAAAAACTCCTGTATCTAAAGAAATATGGTTGGGGTTATTAATAAAGAAAATCTTTCTATCTTAAAAAGAAAAAAAAAATTTGATGAGAAAGTTTAGCTGAAATTGTGGAGTCACTTTGGGCAAAGCAAAAACTTGAAAGAAGCTCAATATCATTTGCCTTCAAATAGTTTGATCTAACCTCACCAGTGTTTCCTATCATTTATACTTATTCTAAACTGACAATATTTTATTGAATTGCTGCTATTTTTTCTCACATATATTTTTATAGATATATAGATATATAGTAGATTTCTACCTCAGGAGCAAACTGTAATCTTATTTCACTCATAAACTAGAAGTGTAAGTAAATATAGGCAGGGAGGCTTAATTTTCCTTCATATCTCTCCAGCGTTGGTCATAGAACTTTTCAGGACTTCCAGGATTTAGTGGAAGAAATAACAAGAGAAATTCCTAGCAGGTGCCTGGGCAATCTGCTGGGAATTTGCATATCAGTTGACTCAGTAGTAAAATGTAATAGTGCTGCAACAGCTATGCGACTTGGCAGGGCATTCTATTGAACTACACCTGCAGATTGAGTGAAGGATGTTTTGTGCAGGAAATGGAGCCATTAACCAAGGCTCCTTGACTATGAGATGGAACACAGAGGTAGATGATGGCTCTTATTAGTGAAATGGAAGAAATAACAGAGGAAATAGTTAAAGTAAACCACAAGAATTACTTTGGAACATTGTAAGTTTGCAATGTCCATGAAACATCAACACATGGGTGGAAGGTTCCAGGTGGATTTTGGCTAAATGAACCATATTTCTGGGATAGAGATATAAAATAGGAATCCAGGAATGACTGAAGAAGAAAAGTCCACAAGAAGTATCCCAGAGCACAAGTGGGCAAACTGACCTTTAAAGAAAAGAGAAGCTTCCTCTGTTATAAAAGGAAATCAAAGGAGAAGATGGACAGAATAGGATGGTGGTAGGATGATAATGAAATCTGATTATATATAGACTTTTATAGTCTATGAAGCACCAGATATCCGGATTATTGTTGTTATGGTTGAATAAGTCTCCAAATTTAAATTTTATGGCTACATGTATTGTATGGATTTGAGAACTTAAGAGTAAAGACACCATTTGAGAAATATAAAATCATACCAAGTATAAAATATAAGAAAATATTCTAAGCAATATTTTATGGACTTCTCTCCTTCAGTTATTTCCTTTGTTATTCCCTTGGCCCTTGGGCCAGGTCTGGTTCCTGGCTTGTGTTTGGATACCCTGCAAGCTCAGAATGATTTTTACATTGTTAAAAAATCAAGATTAACAAGAACAACAAACAACAAAGAAAAGTATGTAACAGAGACTATGTGGCCTAGAAATCCTGAAATATTTTACCCTCTGGTCCTTTTACAGAAAATGTTGGCCAATCCCCTGCTCTAGTGTCTGCCATCAACAGAAACAAAAATAAAAATTCTCCATGATGCCATATTGCCCCCTAACTACCATCTTCTCTCTTCTTTTTCACAAATTGTCAAAAGAGTTATAAACCCCAATCAGGAAGCTCTGGATATGTTTTTCTGTGCAAAATTGTTTGATTGTCATGAAGTTTGAGAAATACCTTGTCATTCACAAATAAATTTCAGAAAGACAGGCATTTTTAATATGTTAATTTACATTGTGAATCAACAAGAGGCAGTATATAGCCATCATTTTTCAAACATATTTGACCATAAATCTCTCCTCTTTTTTTCATTATAGAAGCAGCTATTGAAACTACAGTCACAAAACACCAGTTTAGAAAATGCGCACCTCAATCTTTGGCAGTTGCTTTTTTTATCTCCAAACTCAGAAGCCTTTATCTCTTCTCTCTTTCACACTGCACTTTTGTATATTTGCTATGTTGGTGCATCTTTACTTCTCTGTGTTTTCCCTGCATGACCTGAAGTCTGCAACTGCCCCGTGAGCTAGATGTTTGCTTTTTATTGTTGTTTTTAAAGAAGGTTTAGGTACATAAATGTTAACTGAAAATATAGGGGATTCTCATATACATCACCCCCTTCCCATCCCATGCTTTCCCCCATTAACAACATTTCATTAGTGTGGTAAATTTGTTACAACTGATGAATACATATTAAAGTATAACTACTAACCATGGTCTATAGTTTACATTATGGGTTACACTTTGCACCACACAGTGTTATAGGTTTTGACAAAATGTATAATGGCTGGTGTCTGTCATTACAATGTCATGCACAACAATTCCAATGTCCCCAAAATGCCCCATGTTACACCTATTCTTCCTTCTCCCTACCCTCAGAACCTCTGGTGACCACTGCCTTTATATCAATGTTACAACTGATAGCGATTGGAATTGCTAGAATAATAATAATTTTATTTTAGTCCACAGCTACACACCCCCCTTGTATTTGTTCATTCCTCAATCTTGAGGATTTGGGGATGGTGAGATTCTGTCTGCTGCAGACAGAGAGGGGGCTAAGTTTCCATGGGCCAGATGGGTATAACTGTCTCACCTGCAGTTTTTTTTTTAACCCTGTTTCTCTGCTTTCTCAGTCTATTATGGGATTTTCACTAGCCTTCTAACCTCACTGGCCCTGCCCTTTTTGTTTTCTGATTCAGCAGGATACTGCTGAACAGTCCACATTAACCAATGGCTACCTGGATAGATGGGGCCCCACCACCTCACTGTCCATCACTGAGCTGTCTCTCAAAATGGACTGGGACCCATCTCACTTTCGGGTCCTGATTCTGCTCTGGCCAGTAGGAAGCAGCCCATTAATTTGGGGCAGGAGAAACACGTAATACAGTGGAAAACTATCACTGTGAAAACTAACCCCTTGAGAAAAAATATAGGATTTTTCATATCTCCCAAATCAAACTTTCTCCTAGCTGAAGAAAATTTGTTAGAATCAAACTAGTGGACAGAAAAATAGAAAAGATCCTCAGGACTTTTAAACTATTAGCTGTTTCTTGCCAAATGCATTTGACACATACCGAAGAGTTTAACTTGAAATGGGTGTAAATAATATTGGTATCATCATGTTATTTGTCCGCTGAGGTAACTGGAAAATTGTCACTACTGCTGGTGTTTTTAATTGAGGAAAGTAATAGATAAGCTCTGGTTTAAGAAAGCTTGTCTTCCCTCACCTTATCCCTCAAGTGTAATTATATAGGAACTGGTGAAGAAGGAAGCCTGTGTCAAAAGGTTACTAAGCCTAAGGAACAATAGAATTTTAAGAGGCGTTGAGGGAGGCAGCTTCAAAGGGAATGAAAGTTATCTGCCTAGAGAAACACAAAAATGAATAAAGAGCATTTCTGATGTGGTGAAAGAAGTTAAGAAAACCAAAGATGTGAACTAAAAGAAGCCACACGTTGCTATAAAATTCCCTTTTTCGAAAATATCCTCAAGTGTAGATAGAGCTCTCTTTTCCCTAGTCTGCTATTTCAGTCAACCACACTTGCATGTTCAAAAAAGATTAAAATTAGAGCAAAAAGATACAAATATATTTTCTTTTCACTTTAATTTTTGAAAATAAAGCAACCTATAACCTTAACACCAAAAAAAATTATAATCATGAAATGGTGTCTTTGTTTGCCATGTTTTTTTTTTCTGGATATCTTATTATGCTTTTAGATACATTACCTCAAATAATTTTCAACACTTATTTGTGTTGTGGGAGGAAAGTAAAAATATCTCTTTTATAAAAAGAGACTAATTACTAGTGCAGCCGAGAAACCAAAGGACTGAGATCATCTCTAAATTTTAGGTTAAGTAAAGAGGGGACTTGAGAATTTCCTTAGGATGGTCCTTGTCCTTTTTGGTTCTCTATAAACTGAGGAAGTTTGCACTGGACACCTTCTTGGGTCTGTTTCAGCTCACCTGTGATGGTGACAACACTACATGTGGCGTAACTGAGAGTGGACGTCAAGTTTTCTCGCTTCTGGGCTATTACTCTCTGAGACTATTGCCTATGTGAAAAACTCAAGTTTCCTGAAACTTAAAGATGTGCATGTCGGTGGTAAAAGTTTTCATTAATAATCTCAAATCATATGCTGCCAAGGATCTGCCACTGTTTCAAGTTATGGCTATTTGGAGTTCTTGTGTTTTTCTGCCAATGTGAAAATTGGTTTTGTGGATTGTTTATTGCTGAATCTTTACTGCTTTATTCCCCCTCTGCCAAGAGAGTACCTCTGCTCTGCAGAAGCAGCGGAAGCCTAAAAAGACAGAACACTTTCATGTCAGAAAAATTAAAGTCATAAGGGAGATAGATTTCTAGAATTAAATTAGAATTGAACAAGTCAGTTATGTGTACATCCATCAGCCCAGTGGTCAGGATCTCATTTCCACTGAAGCAAACTTAGCTAGAGGGCAGATAGAATTTCCAGTGCAGAGAAACCCTCAACACCTCCAGTAGCATATTATGTTGGGAAAATAAAGCACTCACCTACCGGCAAGTATAATATATTAAAAAGACATTCTACTTTTCAAGAGTACTGCTAATTATGTTTATAAATTCTAAATAAGTATGAAACTAAATGTAAAAAAAAAAAGAGTTTCAGGATGGGTATAATAACTTTGTGGTATCCACAATATAAATAGGATGCTGCTGTATCCATGTCTTTCCATATTAAAATTATTTAAATGCCTTATTTTGAGTATTACATATTAAAAGTATTAAATTAGTATTGAGTACTGACACTAGATAATATTTATGCCAGATAACATTTTTAGTATGTCAGGAATACATTCAAATTTATATGAATCATAAGGATTTTTAGGGCTTTGTTAATAGACTGGGTGGCATAAAGAAGAAATAGAGTACAAGGGAAGAAAAGAGGAAGAAGAGTAGAAATATATTAATTGGGCACCTATGATGTCCTTCATAGTGGACCACATGATTTTACTTTGAGTTTTCATTAAACTGACAATGATTTTCAGAGGAAGTCATTACCATCCCAAATTTTACAGAATGGAAAACTGAAATTTGCCTCCCTAAGCCATTTATCCAAAGTGGCAAGGCTGACAAACAGAACATACTATCTTTCAGGGGCTGGGTCCATCTGACTCCAATGCAGAGAACGTCATTCATAAGTTGTGGCCATTCCCTTTACCTAGACTTATTAATTTGTTATCCAACTCTTTGACACAGGCGTAATGACATTTGGATTTTCAAAAATCAGGAGCACAAATTTCCCTCATGCTAAGGATTTTTTAAAAAATTAAACTTCCTTTTCATTTGAAATAAGTATTTCTCCAATAAATTAGTGTTACTATTGAGCTTTTATTTACATTTTGCAATTACATAAAAAGTGATAGTTAAAACCATAGAGGATACTACAACACAAACATTGAACCCTGATATAAACTATGGACTATGGTTAATGGTATAAGCATAATATTATTGTTTCACCAATTTAACAAAGATACCACACTGATTCAAATTGTTGGTAACGGAAAACTCCATATGTGCGCAAGATATACAAGAGACTCTGTACTTTTTGCATATTTTTTCCGTAACCCAACAACTTCTTTTAAAATTACAAATATATGTATTTAAATGATGGTTACTATGAATACACACTCAAAAGCAACTTTCGAAGTTTAAAATTTTCCTAAAAACTTTGAGTGGTACTGGACTAAGACTCAGAACTTAAAGTCATTATCAGGCATAATGGCCTCATACTCTGGGTTTTGTGTTTGCTTTTCAACAAGAGCTCACAGGTGTTAGGGACAGTAGGAAACACTAAACCACAGCATTGCCATCCAATACCATAAGTCTTAGAGTGAACCAAAGTTTTAAAGGAGGCCATAGTAACTCTTAACGATAGAGGAATTGATACTGGGCTCTTTAATGAAATTCCTTAGTCTTTCCAAGAATATGTACCCTCTCTTTGTGTTTGAATTTCTCTCCAAAAACCAAATCAGATGTCAGGAAGTAATTTTCAGGACTAGGTTAAGCTTCTAAATACATGTAAACATGAATGGAAAGTCTTAATTATTACCGAGCCTAATTTCAAACTCATGACATTTGACAAAGAGCCACAAATTTACCAATATTCATTTGGCCATTTACAACTTAAAATACATACATATTTTAAAATTTATATCCAGCCTGTGCTCATATAACAAAGCTCAATTTTTTCCACCTATATAAATCCATAAGAACATCAAACTGTTTTTCTCTAGAAAATACCTGACAGATTATTTGACATTTTAACAGAATCTATAGACCAGTTTGTATTAATATATTTCTCATTACTGCATTAACTTACTTTAATCTTCTTATTTGATGTTCTCCATTATTAAAATAAATAAAATAGGCTTGCTTTTCTCCAGAGAGTTGTATCATCCCTCTCTTTCAGACTGGCCCACTCTAAAAATGAATAACAAAAGCCATTTCAAGTGGCTACCCCCACTGCTGACAGTCTAAATACCCATTGTTATTTGGTATTGTACCGTAAATTTTGTAAACAAAAAAACTTCCTGCAACTGAAACTTTTGGGTGGGATATTGAAGTACAGGATAAAATGATTCATGTATATATTTTTAAACGTCACTTTAAATGTGCAATGCCTTTAAATGTACAATTAGTATTTTCATTCTTACAAGGAGGAATGGATTCCTAGAGAACCCTTAGCTGGGGCCTTTCACTTGTGTGTATGTTTGAAAAGGTTCTACTTCCGTTATGTGCCCATTACCACACATGACTGCTTATCTAGAGAATGTTAGACAATGGAACTGGACAATCTATTCTTATAGGATTTCCAGTGTGTGCCTTGCCGAAGGCCGGGTCATTGCAGTGTTGCTCTTGTGCAACAAACGTTAATATGACAATATAGGCATCCAGATGCCATGCTTTCAAATTCTTTAGGAACCGCCTTGTATTTTTTATTAATATTCTCCTGGCTTATGATGAGGAAAGTCAAATTCCTTTTGTTTATTGTGAAAAATCATAAACTGTCTAGAAGAAAGGTAGGGTCACCTGTTGTTTCATAGTAATGGGATCTTTTATCCTGTCCACCATGGTGGCTAAAAGTACAGATTCTTGAAACAGACATTTCTGGATTTAAATTCTGGCCTGGGCACTTATAAGCTCAACACTTCTGTGCAAATTAATGCCTATGACTTTCAGTTTCTTTGTCGCTAACATAAGAATAAAAAGACCTACCTCAGGAGATTATTAAGAATGAAATAAGATACAAAATAATATCAGGCACTTGGCAAGGTGCCTGGTACATAAGTAATTCAGTTTTAGAGTTTTGTGTTTGTTCATTTAACGTGTTCATTCTGGTGGTGGTTGTTATTGTTGTTAATATAATTACCTAGACATACTACCAGGCTAGGAAACACATAAATATTAGGTGGATCAAGTATATTCAAAACTAGAACAGACTCTATGTTAAAATAATATAAGTAGGAGATAAGAAAACTCTCATATATCAAGTAAGCAGGAAAGAATTAGGATCCAAAAATGTAGCACTTTGAAGTGGGCAGACATGCATTTGCTTGTTGGATATGGGTGCTCACCTAATGCTTTCATTTATACGTCCTGCTGGGCTAATGTGTAATAGCAGCCTGAAGCAAATAGCAAGGCTTTCCAGAAGGCTTGCTTTTGACGAAGGCAACTGTGATGTGATGGAAAAAGCAAGAGTTAGAAGGCTACTTAAGTGAATTTCATCCCTAACTCTGCTACAGTGTTTTATATCCTTAGATAAATTTAGGATGCCTGGTTAGACTGTCTGGGTTTGAATCTCAGCTCTGCTACCTGGTTCTGGGACAGCACAACTGCTCAATAAACGTTTTAACCCCCACCCTTCTTCCACTAATATTGTGAAGCTTTGGGCAAGACTCTTATCTTCATTCACCATCTGTTCAGCAGGGGTATAAATGCCTGTACCTTAGGGTATCTTGTGAAAATTAATGATATGAAATCAATGGAAATAAATGTGCAAGAAAACTTTAAATTGTTCTATAGGGAAATTACTAGGATTATAGGGACATTCTTACAGTACATAATTAGAGCTTCAAGAGAAAAGGACTATGCCAGTATCTCCTTTTACAAAACATGAATCAAAAGAAAATTTCTTCTAAGAATAATATGATTTTAGGCCCTGAACCACAATCATTACATTATGTTAACATCAAAACTAAGTCATAAAGAAACCTTAGTTCTATGTTGATAATCCAACAGGAGGCTTTTAAAAAATAGAGAATACACACTTATATGGTTTTTATATCTTTTCTTTTTCATAATTTAACTCAAATCATTCTGTTATTAAGTATAGCTCCCATAAATAATAAATATCGTAAGCACCAGGATCAAACATGCCCTGGCAAAGTTTTCCTTGATTCTTAGTCTAATCAACAAAAATAATCCTTTAAAAACCTGTTTTTGAAGGAAGTCTATTTAAGATTTCTATTTCCATTTTTAAATCTGAAATTTTGATGCCTAAGAAAGACAACAAAATAAAAACTAATGATATTTCTCCTTAGGGTATTCCGTTTTAAAATTTACTATCCAAAGTAATTTTTCTCTTCCATAGAAATCACTGGTCCTCAGGGACCCTGCTGTTTCCTTTATGATAGAACGAGAAAAAGCATTGCAAGGGGACAAGCTGCTTGTGGTCGTGGTGTGAAGAACATGGCACCCCTGCTGACCTGGCCTTTATGTGGGGGTGCGGGGTGTACCTAGCCCATCATTTCTTCCTCAGTGCTACATTGGAGTGGCAAAGGGCATTTCAGATTTCAGATGTCTCCTGCAGTTAAATGTCCAAGACCAGGTTAAAAATAAAATCTCCATCTTCTCCTTTGACAAATATTCTGAGATGATTCTACTCTTCTCATTACTGACAATCTGCACACACACAACATGCTTCTTTATTTTACCTAAGATAACTGTTCCTGATTCTTGTCTTTCTTTATATATTTTACCTTGTATTTGGGATTTGAAGCAGAAACGTGTGCTAGTAAGGAAGTCTTTGTAGTAATGGGAATCCTGTATGTTTTAAATTCTATCATAATTAAGAGTCTTTGCAGTTGAAAATGCCACCTTTAGGTTAAATATAAACCAAGCATCTGTCAGCATCAATGTAAGAGAGCAAATAATGCCGATACTGCTATGAGAGTAAAACTCAAACTGCATGGAAATGAGCTTGTCATCTCAGCAAATGGTGACAAACACATCCCTATTTAGTTCTGTAAAAGAGCAGACTTAATAAGTACATATATTTTTACATATAATGATATGTATATATAAAACTTTCTTTAGAGTTGAGCTGAACATGTGATTTTCCAATGCAAGTTGCTCTGCCCCCCTCTCCCTCTGGCTCTGTTGCCAAAAATGTTCTTCCCATGGAAGTTTTCTCCATGATTTGAGGCTGCCTATACCCCAGAATACATGTCCTTAAAGCTAATCCATTTCTGTGGGGTTTGAATTCAGTGAAAGTTGGACATTTTGATGAAGATACTTCGCTTAAGGTGTGGCTCCTCTCATTTAGAATGAGTCTTAATCCTATTATCAGAGTCCTTTATAAGGGAATGAAATTCAAAGAAAGATAGAAAAAACAAAGCAAGAAGCTTAAATCAATGAAACACAGAGGAAAAGGATGTGTCTAGGAGACACTGCCACGTGCCTGGCTTTGTAAAAGAAGAACCAAGGATCGCCAGCAGCCAGCCCAGAATACCATCACTTTGATTTGGAGGTTTTCCCAGCCTCAAAACCATCAGTGAATGAATTCCCATTGTTTAAGCCAAACCACTTCGTGGTACTTGTTTGAGCAGCTCAGGAAACTAAAACACTACCCTTCTGCTGAGGTATTAGACATCAGGGCTCCTAGATCACATAAAGTATAACTCTTATGACTTCTGTATCTCACGCATGAGACCGTGTGTCCCTTGAAGGCACGAACAGCAATATTTTGGTCTTAGTTTACCTAGCGCCCAGCACTGGGGTTAGCACACTCAATACTTGTTAAGTGAGTTAGTAAATAATAAGTAATAAATCAGTTAATAACTGGTGAGCTATGTTGACACAGCTCTGTAGATATATGACAGAACTCTGTAGATTCTGCCAATAAAAGCTCTTAGAAACATTCTCTATTGACAAAATGAAAACAGTTGTGGAGAAGCCATTCCAAGGGCCTTTCAAGAGTTGGCTGAAGGCCTCTTTCTAACATGGTGCCGTCTCCCTCTCAAACAACTTTGTCCTTTTGTTTCTGGTCTCCCCTGTTTCTCTTGAATGGGCACAGCAGCTGCGCTTCATGTTGGAGAGTTACTTAGCATTCCTGAATGCCTCAGCAATTTGGAAGGCACTTCTCTCCTAGGTGAGCCAAGGAGGCATGGAGAGCCTTTGAATCCCCTTTATCGTGGGACCACTGAAAGCAACCTTCTCTTTGCTTTTCAGAAAACACCTGCTGTCAACTTTGATTATCTATTATTCTCTCTCACACACTTTTCCTTTGCTTTATAGCATTTAACACAAGCTATAATTATTTTAAGAATTTGGCATTTCACTACAGTGCCAAGGAGGCAGTGTAGGATCCTCCCTTCCACATCTCCTCTCCATTTCATCAAACCGTCCTAAAGCCCATCCTCCTCCCCAAATAAAACACAGAACTGCAATAAATACATTGTGTTTCAGGTGACGTCCCTTATCTTCCTTCCAACCAGCTTGCTGCTCTTATGTTCCTGAATATAGCTAGACTGGCTTTATTTATTCATTTATTGCCATTACACTATAAACCCTTTGGGGATAAGCAGTCTTGTTCTAGCTATATCCCCGCTACTTAGCAGAGTGTCTAAAACAACTGAGAGATCAATAAAGCTTTGGTGAATGAATAAATCTCCTGCCAATTCATTTGGGTTGGTCACTAGTTGAAATTAGTTTTTCAATTAGTCATAAAACATTTTAAACCATTTTATGCCACTTGGTAAATGTATTTCATCAAATCCTCGGAGAATTTTGAATCACTGACATGGGAGTGTCTTTGTGCACATAGACATGCCTAATGAGAAATTCCAGCAAATGTTAAACCCAATGAAGAGATTTACTGGACCATCTACTTCTCCTCTGGCACACATTAGTTTGGGGCCAGAGAGCTCCTATAAGAATATTTCAATATGTGTTGGCCAAGCTTCATCCCTTTCATTAATGAGTTTGCCAATGCTGGACTTTTCTCTGTGACAATCAGATAAGACTCTAATTTGAAAAGTCTCTCAAGTGGTCTGGAAATCATAACTTGTTTACTCTATATTTTGCATGCAGTGCAAGTGCTTATTTTAAATAACTGAGCTTGTTCCAAGAAACACACACACATATGCACAAATACAAACATTTCTCTTCTGAGCACAGCTGAAAGTTTGTGTCCGTTATTTTCTGGGACTGTTAAACCAATTCTAATCAGGATCCTTCCAACTATAATTTTCTCTTAAAATGGAGAAGTGCATTTGTGCAACATTATCTCGGACATAAATAAAATTTGCCACAACTCCCATTTATTCTCCCAAATTACATAGCCTTTAGATATGAGTTTAATTTTTTCTAAATGCTTAGTTCTTTGCTTAAAATATAGTAGTCAGTTCAGAAACTATCTTATGCTATGGCTGGATGTGATGAAAAGGCCACTGATACTTGAAAAGAGAACATACCAAAGACCTTTGTTTTATACAGAATCATGTGTTTTAATTTTCAAGTAAAAAAGAAGCCCACAAGCCTTTGAGATTTAGCTGTAATATACCAGAATAATCTTAGAGTAATTCTTTTGCAAAATTGTATTTGTCCTTGTTCTTTTCTTTTAAGGTGGAGTTTTCTATATCATGTTTCCCTCCTTTTGCCTTAGAAGGTCTAGGGTGGAAAACAAGCTAGCACTGGCAACAAATCTGTCCAGTGGACTGTAGTTGAAACACAGTGGGTGTTGGCAGAAAGAATGAGTATCTGAAACATGGTAAATATGCAGCATGGACAAGTACTTCTAGTGGGTGCTGAATTTTGCTGCAGGACATGCTGAGGCAGACAATTGTATAGACGACTGCTTCTAAATATGTCACTGTATCAGCAAGCAGCAGAAGAGCTCCTCACTTCTATTTTTCAATTCTGGAAATGGGACCCTATGAGCAATTACTTGGTGAATTAGCAAGCATCGCAAATAAACAATCAGGGCCATGGTATTGGACTATAGAGGATTTTAAACAGCAAAGGAAAACAGGAAGAAAATATCAAACTGAGCCTTAATCAGACGTTGATATGATTCATGCCATGTGCAAGTGCCATGTAAGGGGATGAAGTGATGGAGTGTCATGTTTCTCAGGCAGTTCTGCTATTGAGCACTTACAAAGTGTTTTTAATCCTCTAATTGGGTAAAATTCATTTAATTAGCACTGCAAAGATGCAGTTTAGGTGTTTAATAAAAAGTTTATATTCAGAGCAGCTGGCAGATGTTTTCCATTGTAGATGTGAAGTTATGCAATTTTTTTTTTCTAGAAACAGGGTACTTTCATATAATAAGCTATACCTGTTTTGCTTCAGTGAATTTTAGCTAAGCTCAGAAAAGAAAATTCATGCTTATGGTGCTATCTCTATCAATTCAGAAAGTTCTCCGTTTATATGCTCTCCTTGCAGCCACCCTGTGCCCACTTAGGGTGACACATATCCTCCACAGCATACACAGGCACACACACAGATGCATACTTCTACTTTAAGAACTGAGAAACAGCAGGGCTTCCTATGGTTGATGAGGGTTAAAAAGTTTTCCCTGAACATTTTATTAAAAGTGCATTCCATGTATTAGCCAGAGGGAAAGACATTAGAAAGCCTCGTGAATCATGGTGTCCTTCAGCAGCCGGGGACACTCTGTTTAGTGTGTTACACTTTCTCAAGGAAATAAGAACCTGAAAAACATTGAACATAGATTCTTTGGTCCACAGTGTTGGGAGATGGAATGTAGCAAAGGGAGGGGAAGATGATCAATTGAAATTATAAGTTGTGAGAGAATCTGTTCATTCAGTGACTGAGCATCTCCCAGATGCAGCAGACAGTAAGTTCTTTTTCAAACTGTTTAATATAGTTTCCCTACACAACGGTACAAATCAGAACCATCCATAGTAGTTGAGCATTCAGAATCTGTCAATCACATATTCACATGGGCAGCAATGGCTGAGGGTTTCGATTCAAAGTTATAGTTATAAATACTGAAATTACACAGGTTTACTGTGTAGTAGAATTTATCTAGGTAAAATTATATATGTTGTATGTGACATGCTTACCATTCTCTGTCTTCTTTCACTATCACTTTACAAATTTCTAGAGTTAGCATAAAGAAAAAATACCATTATCATCAAAAAGAAAAGTTTTTCAACATGTTATCCTAAAAATGAGGAAAAAATTTTTAAGAGGAAACAAAAATGATATCTTTCAATGACTCCTGGAAAGTTATAAATTAAGATATGAACTAATCTTTTATAGTTCAGGGACAAAAGCAGAGTTTAGAATTCCTTCTTTAAGGTATGTTCCAGTTTAAAAATGAACATTCAACTTTTAGGGTCATTCTCTGAGAAAATACGCTTTGACATTTCTTTGAAGCTCAATTCAATATCTTTGTCTAAGGGAAAAAAAATCACATCTTGACTGCAGAAATCATATTGAAACACTGAAGTGCTTACTTGTGCTGCAGCTGTCAGTCATACTCGTCACACTCAGTGACTGTCCTCAATCCAGGCAGAAAACCCATTCTCAGTTAACATGGATCAATTGGAAAGAATATAAACCACTCCACTGCCCTTAAGATATACAGACGTCAACTCTCACACAGGTTATTTGAGTGCTCAATAGAATTGGAGAGCAGTCCAGGAGTTTTCCTGATAGACAAGGAGGTTTGATCGTCAGACCATGTGGTACATTTTCTCTATAGTATATGAGAAAAAAAGTAATTGAAAAGTGATATTATATTAATGACCTACCTTCACTATTGCTTCATTTACTGTGAATGGCAATGTCATACTTGTAAGGCATTTCTTATTTTCATAACATTTTTCTTCAGATGCTGTCAGAATGCTTGAGAGTTTAAATGGCATGAGCCCAATGAATCACAAACAGACCTGAGCCAATATTATTTATGTCTGAAAAATAGCCTTAGCTTGGTTTCTGTAATTATGAAACCAGAGAATAAAAGTAATAAAAATTGATAATTTTTTTTAGTGCCTCAAAAAACATTTCAGAGGGTTAAAATATTCCAGACTTTGATGAGAGTAAGCATACGAAGATTAAAAACTGATGAATTTTATGCAACAACTAATTATAAAGTATCCTGTATCCATTTTTGATACCTAGTGTGATCGTGAAGGGTCAGTGATATTTTATTTGTGTTTTCACCATTGATCTTTAATAATAACTAAAGGCTTGTTAATTAGATGCCAGATGATGACAAATCAGTTCTACAGATTGTGGAAAAATGTAAATAGTTTAGGCGGCAGACTTGGCCCAGTGGTTAGGGCGTCCATCTACCACATGGGAAGCCCGCGGTTCAAACCCCGGGCCTCCTTGACCCATGTGGAGCTGGCCCATGTGCAATGCAGATGCATGCAAGGAATGCCCTGCCATATCCCTGCGTGGGGGAGCCCCAGGCACAAGGATTACACCCCGTAGGGAGAGCCGCCCAGTGTGAAACAAAGTGCAGCCTGCCCAAGAATGGTGCCACATACACGGAGAGCTGACACAACAAGATGACGCAACAAAAAGAAACACAGATTCCCATGCCGCTGACAACAGAAGCAGACAAAGAAGACGCAGCAAATAGATGCAGAGAACAGACAACTGGGGTGGGAGGGAAGGGGAGAGAAATAAATAAATCTTTTAAAAAATGTAAATAGTTTAGAGATACTAAAGACAAAGATAGGAACAGATGAATTTAAGCTCATTCTAGGTTTCACTGCTAGGGAAGACTGAATACAAGAATTGGGATAACTTCTTTTGATCTGTATGCCACTTAATATGTTTATCCAATTGACTCTGATGTTTACAGTAACCTAATAATGCATCAGGTATTATTTTTCACTATAGAGATGAAGGATTGAAAGTACAGAGAAGTAGATAAGGCCCCCAACATCCATTCTCTATGATGGCACTGGTGTCTGACCTTCAGTGCTTAGAAACTACCACAGCACCTTGCGTGAGAAGGTGTTTATTTATTTTAAATGAACATAATGCTTTTTTTTTTAACTCCTAGGTTAATATTTTTAAAGTAGTGACTAATATGGTATGGTTAGGAAAAAGGAAAGACTCACGATAGAGTTATTCCAGGACAAAAGAATCTCCTGTGCTTCTGAAAGTTTTGCACCAGTGATTTATGGAAAGCTTATTCATAGAGGTGATTTTCTAAAACCGAAGTAAATAAAAGCAAATTTAAAGAGGTACTTATCTGCTACCATCCTTTCCAATAAACATAGACTCAAATTCTTAGGCTTTATGGAATAGCCTGAGGTATTGAGACTAGGAAAATATCAAGAGTCCCTGATATCAGAAGTTTAAGCCGTATCTGTCTGGCTACAGGATTATTGTGGACGTTTTTCCTAAGTATCAAAGCAAACCAACACCTATATCATTTTTAGAACTATGACTTGATGTGACCTTTCAGAGTTTGGTAATCTATAGAAAGATAATTATGACTGCCTTTGAGAGTATAGTGTTTTAGAGCTATTTCTCCCCCAAAATAGGTTCTTAAACTTAATCTATTCCTGTGGTTGTGAACCCTTGAAAATAAGACCTTGTGATGAGATAACTTTGGATAAGGTGTGGCCCAGGATGGGTCTTAATCCTATTACTTAAGACTTTCTAGGGCAGGTCATAGAGAGAAGGAAATTCAGACAGATAGACAAAGCCTTGGGAAGAAGTTGAAAGTTAGTGGGAAGAAGATACCACTAGTGCATTGTCATGAGACAGCCCTAGGACTCCAGCCTTCAGGGAGAAAGCACGACCTTATTGACAGCCCAATTTTGAACGTCCCATTATTTAGGTCAACCCATTGCATAGTATTTGCTTTAGCAACAAGGAAAATAATGCAGAGAGGAAAAAAGGAAAGAGAAAAAAGTGTCTTTATGGAGAGAAAGTATCTTTACCCAGTCTAAATGACAGCTCTTAAGGCACCGTGTATTTGTTGGGGTGAAGGAGGGGGGGAACATTTTGTTTGGTAATTTTAAAACCTTATTTATACTTAAATCCATTATTTTCTTATCTATAAATTTTTAAAAATCAAATGAATTTCCATGATGTCTTTCATTAATTTCATCCACAGGAATGTGATTGTTATGAATTAGAATGCACCACGCACCTATGGAATTGCCTTGGTATCCATGTTTGTCTATAAAATCATGTTAAACGTGTGACTGTTAAGGGATTCATAATCACTAAAGGTGGAAGACCAGAGCATACACAACCAGAAGAATAGCCAGGGGGTCACATTCAATAATGGGAAAGGATTGAAAATTGTTTGCTGAAGTTTTATACATCAGCTTGCACTGGATTGAACCTTATGAAGATATAATCAATGTGGTATAGGAGGATATAATTTCATTGTCATGCTATTTAGGGTAGGCTAACTAAAAATGTGAGAAGCTGGAGACTGGTAAGAGTTTCTGGGTGTGACACAATCAGAAACTAGACAGAGGTTTGATGGAGTAATGAGAGGAATAATGTACCTGAGACATATTACAAGAAAAAAAAAAAGCCACCATTCCTGTCAGTTTTCTGAATAAGAGGTGGGAATGGCCTGCCAGTTTTGCTTCATTACGATTGTAATGAACCTCTGCTTCAAACATATTTCATTCTAATGTAGTGAAGCTCCATGGACACAAGATCATAGTTAATCCGATTCTTTGACTATTTTATAGATCTTTTGAATTTACTTGTATTCATTAATAGCAACCAGAAGCATTAGATTTAACAACTGTGAGTAAAATAAGAATAACCTCCCACTGATACCTTCTCAGAATAAATATATGTGACAGGAACAGTGACCCTATAGAAAATATATACAATATGTTAATCAGATGCATAATGCTCATTCATAAAGACCATTTTCCTAAGTGAATTCTGAAATGAAAAAAACAAAGGACAGGCATCCTTGTATCATTCTGACTGCTAGCTTAGTTCTCAGTAAAGGAAAATCAGAAATTTAACCTTGTCAGCTTTAATTGCAGAGTAGACTGACATAGTTTAACTCGATGCAAATATTACCTCTGTCCTTAAAAAAATTTTAGCTTTTGGAAACTTTTTTCCATTTCATTGACTAATGACAGCTCATCACAAATCCCAGAGACACCCTAACCTAAGTATATTTTAACCTTAACCCAGAGAAGTGGGAAGCAATTTGTCACAAGCTTGAACACCAGGGCTCATCCTCTTCTTCTTAGCCTAGATCTTTGTAAAACAATTCTCCCTTGGCAAAGAACACAGCATCCAGCCCTGAATTGGAAAGACAAATGTGTTTTATATAGACAGATTTTTAGCAAGTGAACATATTGTAAAAATAGATATGAAGTTTGCATTATAGAGACCCTACCCATTTTGTTTTCCAGAATTTTATAATATAGTAGATTGCTAGTAGAAGGTATTATTCCTATTATACCAACAAATATTATTATTATGAACTATATTAAGGGCTCAGCTTAATCACAGGGAAGAGTCTGATGCCCAGATCCTGAGAGGGGGATTCAGAAGTAACCGATGCTGCAAGTTTGTGAATGTGCTCAGATTTGCTAAATTTTAGCATGGGGAAATTTTAAAGAGTCTGATGGCCAGCACATAAACATTGGTAATGGATGCAACTCAACAGTGATTAACCTGTCACCTCCAGTCACTTGGCAAATTATATTTATCTAAATATTGTGAATAACTCCTGTTTACAGACAGCATATTTATGCATTTATAAATTTACTTTGATTGTTCTGCTTGCTTAGGAAATTGAACTTTTTGTAATACTTTGCTTTGTGACCAACTTTCCTGTACCCTCCCAATGTTTATTATTGCTTTACCAAGTGTTTTTTTTAAAGAATTATTTTATTTATCACCTGCCCCACTCGCTGCTTGCTTGCTGTCTGCTCTCTGTGCTCATTTGCTGCACGTTCTTCTGTGTGTGCTTGTCTCCCTTTGTTGCGTAATCTTGCTGCGCCAGCTCTCCATGTAACATGGGCTGTCAGCTCTCTGCGGGGTGCGGGCTGTCAGCTCTCCATGGGGCGCAGGCCAGTTTGCCTTCACAAGAAGGCCCTGGGAAGTGAACCCAGGGCATCCCATATGGTAGATGGGAGCCTAATCAATTGAGCCACATCTGCTTTCCATTTTCCATGTGATTTTATTCCATCTGATGACCAAAGGCTGGACCTGCAATTTATACTATCCTATATATAATTTTATTTTATTCTGGTCATGCTTGTTTTAATTTAACCATTATTAATCTAAAATAAATTTTCTCTGTCAACAATACAATAACCTGATTGTGGAACTAGGAGCTCTAAATCCTGACCTACTTTTAAGTAATGCAACCTTGGGCAAGTCACTTTATCTCTTTGAAGCAATTTTACCTAATGAAAATGTAGGAGTTGAGGGAGGTACCCTGGAATGTCTCTATTGGATAGTGCTAAAACATCAGTTCTGGTCTGCAATATTCACTGACATATCTGCCTACTTCTATCTTGTAAATGGGAGAACAAGAACAGAGCAGGATTGTGGAGATGGATGGTGCATTGTAAATCTCAGTACTGGGAAAATAGTTCAGGGTATGTGCATGCAGGCACACACACTCATTTCAAATTCTACTATTGTCTCAAAATGACTCACTGTTCTGAAATTGTTTCTTGATAACTGAATTAACCAACCACAAGTGTAAGTATCTGGCTTAAGTTCAACTTCAGATTCTCTCCTGAAGACCTTTTTGTAATCGTTCCTTTCATGAAGTTAATTTTGAAGTAAAGCCAAGTTCTCCAAAACGGTACTTGGGGGTGGTGGTAGGTGAAAAGACACTCATTTAAAATGATTGTTAGAGATCCATTTCATTATTTTCCTACATAAACCAGTCATCTAACCCAATAGAGGACAAGAGGGTGCAAAGACCACAGATTTAGGTGTCTTGACGAGGCATTCTATATATCATAATTAACATCTGCACTGCTATTCTTGTCAAGAAAGGGAAACACTGAATATGTTAACACTTGGAAATGCAGTAATTCTTTTCCTCCTGATCTTACTTAATAGTTCTGTTAAAACTATATTTTTTGCCTTTAAAAATGGAAACTCATAATGTATCATAATTCATAGTGGAGGTACTTTCTTGTTAAATATGACTTGAAGAATTAAAAAATAAAGCCAGAGAGCTTAACTAGCCCAAAGGTTTGTAATCCATTTGGACAAGAAACATATAGGAGTTTTCCATACATGTAATTTTATAAGCATAGCATAGAATAAATATGTATATACAAATTAAACTTATATGTGCACTAACTACTAATTATGAAATCAGTTGACCTACTTCAGTCAATTTCATGTTGTTTGTTGCTAGTGTGTTTAATTTCCAAAATCCATATAGCATACTTTCCTATTTGAAAATACAATTTCTTGAAGTAATAAGGACAGTATGCATGTAGTCACCCACAAGTATTCTACTAAATAGAGGAAATGTGGCCTGTGCCTTGTTCTCTAATGATAGAAATGGAGCAGATGGCCTGAAAAAAACATGTGTCAGTGCAAGGTGGTAAATCATAAACAGGGAAAGATTGTCAGCTTACCTCAAATCCAACCTGTTTTCGAGTCCCTAAAGCTCTCTAAGTGCTGTCATTCAAGTTCAACTTAATTGTGTCAGTTTTGATTAATGCATTTAAACACTTAGGCAGTGTTTCTATATGACAGACTGGGCATGGTAGGAATTGTAGCCATTTTCGCAATCAGTACTGATCATCCCAGGCAAAATGATCATAGGCTAATTGACATCTCTCATGAAGATACCAGAGAGAATGGAACAGCCTGATTTCTCTCCATTCATTCGTTTCATAGTGTCAGGGATTTGAATACTGTGACCCAGATTATATCCTCATTAAAAAAAAAAAAATCCCAATTGGGACCATAAGTTAGGATCAATTCCAAATAATAATCACATCATCTGTGTTTCCTTAAATACACAATGTTAATGTAACATTGGTCATTTTTCCAGTGTTATTTATGACTGAAGTTTAATAATAATCAGTGAGGAAGGCCACATCAAAGCTCTGGAATATTGACAGTCCATTCACAATAGACCCAAGGGTGTTTCCTAGGGAAGATACAAAGAATACATAATAAAGATAACATTTTTTGCATTATGAGCTAAAGGGAGAATAAAGTGGCTTAGATAAACACTAAAAATCTCAAATCTCATAGGAGTTCAGAAAACACATGTAGAGGTTGATCAACTAGACATCTAGCAATTAGGATGAGTCCTTTGGAGAAATGTTCCACATGTTTACAAAAACAACATGTTCATCCATAGTGATCATTTTAATTAAATAAATAAAGCAAATGAATGAATTGCATAATGTCATGTGATTGAACCGACCATCTTAGGAAATCAGAAAGCTCTGAGATGGACAGCTAGCCACAACAAACTTCCAAGCAGCATTAGGTACTACAAATAGGAGTGAGGGCTATTAATCAGAAATATAATTTATATTAATGAAAATATGCTATCAGTGACATGTTGACCTTCATCCATGTTCATGCACCTGAATACCAGCTTCCAAAGCCTGATCATTACATAAAGAAAATATAATATACAGCTGTCATTTCCAGGTCACTTTTTAAAGTGAATTAGAGGTGAAAAATCATTAAATATATATATTTTTTTGTTATAACAAAGCAATCTAATGACAGGTAAAACCTTGTGTTTTAGTTTGCTAAAGGCTGCCTAGGCAATATATCAGAAAGGGGTTGGCTTTTACAACGGGGATTTATTATGTTATAAGCTTGAAGTTCTGAGGCCATGAAAGTGTTCAAATCAAAGCATTATTCAGAGATGCTTTTCTCCCCAATCTGCAGCTGTGAGCGATCAGGCACGCGGCAGCATCCGCTCATTTCTGCCCTTCCCGCCGGGCCTGTTGCATTCAGCTTCTGGCTCCTGGGACTGTCTCTCTCTCAGCTTCTGGTTGCTTCTCTCTGTTTCTGTGGCTCCCCCACCATTCCAATTTATAAAGGACTCCAGTAAGAAGATTAAGACCCACCCTGGCTGCGCCTTTCCGGAGTAATCTAATCAAATGGCCCCTAACTGAATCTAATCTAATCAAAGGTTCACAAAAGTTTGGCATCCATAAGAATGGACTAATTTAAGAATATAATTTTCTGGGGCAACGAAAGTCTCAAATGGCCACACCCTGTGTCTGAGGAAAATCTTTGGTACTTTTCCGGGTTCATGATTTTGGCTTTCTTCAGTTTTGTTTCAAAGGATTCAAAAATCCACTGAAACCATTGGTATCGATTTATATTTTGCTTCAGGGGCTCAAACAGGCATGGTCGTGCTAAAAGTGTATATCTTAAGCCCTGCCTAAGGTGTTTGTAGCATATTCAGCTGAGGAGAGAATATATTTTAGTGGCAATGACCAATCAAGAAGCAATGTCTTTGATTTAGTGAAAACCACTAAGAAAGGGAAAGAAATTTTATCCAGTAGCATTGCTTAAAGGGAGAATGCTCAAGCTATGTGTGGTGATCTTCAACCACCTATTTAATGCAGTAACATTTTATCTTCCAGCAAAATTTTTGTCATCTTTTAGCAAAACCATCATCCTCTCATCCTCTACTATAATTAGGATCTCCCTAATATAGTTATATTAGCTAAAATATAATACTTCTGTTAATATGATACCACTTAGATAAATTGATAGATAGCTGGATATAGAAAGGTAGACATATATTTTACCCAAGTGATGTATCTCCAAGTCATTTATCAGTTATAACATGGTTGTAAAATATGTATTTATATTCCATGCTGACAGGGAGAATATTTTGGGGTAGGTCAGCAAGATAAAAAGCACAATTTGTGATTGATTTTGAACCAAAGCCATACCCGTTGTTCTGGACAACAGCTTAACTTTATAAATCTTGCCAAGGTGGATACATCTCAGAACCTTTGGCTGTCATTTAGATTAAAAAATAAAGGTTCACTGTGCAGTTCACTTCAATTAGAGAGAAACAAACTGACATCCCACGCAGTATAGATAATATTTGGTAAGGCCCAACTGTCTAGTGATTTCATTGATGTGGTAGACTGAGGCACAGAAGCAACTCAAGAACTCAGAAAAGGAATCAAGTGTTTAACCATGCTTTGCTGCATGAAATAAAAAATAAAACAACACAAGAACTGTGACTTGTAAGTGTTTTAATAGTTTTTTACTTTCAATGAAGATAAGCCAAGGTTACTTAATTCATTATGATCTATATATTCAAGATTGGTGTATAATGGTAAATATAGTAAACACTGTTACAAGAATTTTAACTAAAATATTAAAAAGACAATGGAATATTTCAATCATTATTACTAGCTTTTCATCAACTCACAAGGATGCTTTATATTTTAAATTATTTTTATTCTGAATTATTATCTTAATAATTGGCTTATGTGTACTGTATAGTCACTAGGCAGTAAATATTTCCAAACTAGTGCCTGTTTAGATTAGTGGTAGATGGTCATGAAGGATTTTGAAATTAAGTTTAGACAACTGAAGCCCTTCAAAGTTTGGATTCCAATTTGAGGCATCTCTCAAAGGGCATTTAATGGCTTTATATCTGGTGGTTTCCAGAAAAACAAAACCAAAACAACTTTCCCATACTTGCTCTTGTCTATTATCATACAAATCATTTTGCTTCTTTACTCTCTAGTTTCCTGCATAGATTCTTCTGAATCTTTCACAGTTCTCTCTAGGTTATGGGACATTTCTCCATTCCCTGGCCCCTTCAAGGGTAGGAGGGCAATATTGCCCTACTTTTTCTTACTCTCCTTACCACTTCTTATTGATTCACTTTACCCAGCCCAGACTTGTGCAAAGAGTCCTTTCATTAAAGTCTCATAAAGTAATCCCTTAAATGTCATCTCTTTCAAACTAGGACACTCACTGATATCCAAGCTATGCCAGCTCACAGAGAGGTATGCTTTCACATTGTGATTTGATGGAGGCCTGAAAGCCTTCTCTATCTCAGAACCTCATTCACCCACCCTATGCCTGAAACATTCTTAAATTTGGACTGAAGCACTCCACAAGACTCACTGGAGTGCTGATAGTCTTCCAAAGGATAGCACTTAACATTTTGATGAGTAATATTGTAACATTAATGAGCTTATCATTGTAGCCAACCACCAATTAGGCCTGAAACAGGCCATTTTAATCAGACATATGGAAAATCATGAAAGTGTATTTAATTGCAAAGGGAAAGCCAATGTAGATAGGAAGCAAATGTGAATAGTCAAGGCTCCTCAAAGACCTTTTTGAAATAGCCCACTGGGAAGGAAAAGGCAACTCCTCCAAAGACAAAATCAAATTTTGCTTTTTAAGAATTTTTCTCCTAGATATAGACCTTAATGGTCATTTGTTTTTCCTATTTTGTTTTTTACCATTTACTGAGAAACCTTATTCTTAGGATAATACTGGTTTTCTTAAAATTCTGAATACAAACCAACTTTGTCTTAAGAGATTTTTAAAATATTTTTGATTAAATGTTGAAGTATATTGATTATTCAACAAAATTTTTGCCTTGAAAAAACAAGTTATTCATGTCTTTTAGTATAAAATTAGTAGTGACAATTAATGGTTTGCCTATGATAAATATGGCAATATTGTCTATTGACTACCTAGGGCTAATGGTCAAACTACCAGAAAGGTTTAATTTTCTTCCATCATTAGAAAATGAAAGTCTATAATTATCAATTGGCAGAATAGATAATCTTGCAGGAAATCTCAACCAGATTTATGTAGATGTTATAAAATTCACATGTAATACTAATTATTTTAAGAGATACATTTGTCAGGCAAACTTGCATTAATGAAGTAATTTCTCTGGATTTGCAAGCTACTCTCAAAGATAAACATATGTTTTAGATTGGAATAGGTAATCTTGTTCATCACTTGGAGAAAGAGGTATTTATTTCTACAATATTCAGTTATACTGGCCATTTTCAGTAACAGGAATAATGACATTTTCAACAGTTTCCTTAGTAGATTCTTTCAAAATATAACAATTTACTTCTCCACATTTTGAATATTTTTCCTTATATACAACTAAGATTAAGCAGTGAATTTGGCCATAATAGTCTATATGTAATCTGTCACTTTTTCACTAAAATTTATGAAAAGTAACCACATCATAATATCATATAGTTGTAAGCCAATATATTTATAGATAATCCAAACTATTTTTAGGATTCCTATCCTTTCCCTAATCAACTTAGTTTTCTAAATATCTTCCTGCACTAAAGGGCTAAATCCTGCATAGTTACATGCATTTCATTGGAACTCTACCACAAAATAATTGCTAATAATTAGTTTAGTGTCTTCAGGCTTTAAAGCTTTGTTTTATTACATGACCTGTGAATCTGGACATCTGAAGACATGTAAAGAGCTCTGTTGGTTAAAGGAATTATGAACTGTCTGGCATGATTAAGTGGTTCAGTGAGACATAAGGAGTAACCTAATTATGTTTTACTTTGGGGCATTCCCAGCTGCTTCAACTCCAAAATGAGGTAGCATGTAAGTGCTTTTGGATGCAGCTATTTTGTCCTTGTTAATACCATTTAGCCACCACCAAGTCATCTTGAAATTTTAAGCTATGACTTCTTAGTGATGTTTCTTATGAACAGCTAAGAAATACCTGATTAGTAACTATTTTCTAAACATAAATTACATGCTCCATAATGTTTCAGATACAGTTTTATATTAGCTCATAGATGTGGGACTTAACACAAAGTTTATTCATTCTTTCAAAATCTATTTTGTAATTCTCTTCTATGTATGAGGCATGGTAACAGAGGTTGAGGATGCAGTTATCGAAAATAAAATTACCTGGACTTTACCTGACTTTTTAGTGCTTATGTTCTAATGTGAGAAATGATTAACAACAGCAACAACAATATATATATATATATATATATATATATATATATATATATACAGGTAATGATGAGTGCTAACAAGACAAACAAAGTTGGGTAAGGGAATAGAGAGTGACTGAGTAGAAGATTTTTTTTTTTAAATGATAGGATATGCCTCTATGAAGAATTTACTTTTGAAGAGATACCTAAATAAAGTGTAGGAATGAGTTCCTCTAAGGCCAGTGTTAAAGATATTTCAAGGACCAATAATCCTTGAGGTAGACTAAGCTTGATGTCTTTAAGCAAAGGGAGTAAAAGGAGGGACAGACCTGAAAACAGAAAAATGGGTGGGGCTCAGCTCTTGCAAGACTCTGGGCCATGGAAAGGAGTATGGCTTTTACTTTGAATGTGACAGAGAAGAAGCAATTGAGTAAGGCCTTCTTTATATGCTTAACTAATGTGTTAGGCTAAATAATGTCCCCACAATATGTCCATGTTCTAGTTTCCAGACCCTGTGAACATATTACCTTACATGGCAAAGGAGGGGGCAGATTGCAGATGTCATTAAGTAAAGGATCTTGAGAAGGGGAAAGCATACTGGATTACCAGATGGGCCCAATATAGTCACACTGGTCCTTATGAGAAGGAAACAGGAGGAGTCAGAGGAGAAAGTGAAGGGATAGCATTATGGAGTGATGTGCTTAGAAGATGGAGGAAGGGGTCAAACTAAGGAGTACAGATGCTTCTAGAAGCTGAGAAAGGTAAGGAAACATTTTCTCCTCAGAGTCTCCAGAAGGAACCAGCCCCATTGGTACCATGACCTTAGGCCAATGAAATTGATTTTGGGCTTCTTACCTCCCCAACTGTAAAATAATAAATTTATCTTCCTTTAAGCCCCTAAGTTTGTGGTAATTTGTTACAACAACAGCAGGAAACTAATACAAGTATGTCACCTTAGTTAGAGATTGGTGAAGAGAAAGTAGACCGAGTGGAAGAAGGGAATCTTCTTAGGAAATGATAATGGCATGGGCTGGTGAGTATTTAGGGAAGTAGGTAGGCTAAAGATAAACTTACTAAGTGATTGGCTGTGTGATTTGACTGAAAGACAAATGCATACATTTTTTAATTGCTGAGTAATAAATGAACACAAATTTAGTGGCTTAGAACAACACACATTTATTACCTCAGTGTCCCTGGGTCAGGAGTACAGTTGGGCTTCATATGGTTCCCTGTGTAGGGTCCCACAAGTCTGAAAACAAGAGGTCAGCTGGATTGGTCTTATCTAGGGGCTCTGGGGAAGAATCCATTTTCATTTGGGTGGATGGCACAATCCAGTTTTGTGTGGTGGTAGGGCTGAGGTCCCTGCTCTCTTGCTTGCTCTTCCCCAGGGTTTGTGCTAAGGTCTTAGAAACCACTTTCAGATCCTTTCCAAGTGGTCCCTTGCATCTTCTAAGCCAGCAATGGCATTTCACTCCTGCTTTGGATCACTAGGACATCCTCTTCAGTTATCAGGTAAAAAAAACATACTGATTTTCAAGGACTCCTGGGATTAGATCAGATCCTCCTGGATAATCTCTCTTTTGAATAACTAAAAATCAACTGATTAGTAACCTTATTTACGTTTGACAAATCTCTTTTGCCATATAACATAACATATCATGGGTGTTATTTATCATATTTATACTCCTAGGGATTAGGGTGGAAAATATTGAGGAGAGGTGGAGAATTTTTTAGATTTCTGCTTACCAAATGTGTCAAGGGTGACTCCTATTAATTTTGGGGGAAAGGAGATTTGAACATCCAGGTGACCAGTGTGCCACATACAAGAATGGTAAATGCAAGGAGTGTAGCAGGTTTGGAGAAAGGAGAAGGAAAAAAGTGCAAGAATTACTTAACTTGGAAATGCCCATTAGACATCAACATGATGCTGATGAGTAGGTAGCCAGGGATACTGACTTGGCCCTCAGAAGAAAGATAAGAGGCTGAACATATAGATTAGGAAACGATCAGCATATATGTGATATGTAAGGTCATCTAATTGTATGGGCTCTTTTAGGGTAAGTGTAGCTAAAGAAGATTAGAAAAATAAAAATTTGAGAACTGAACATTCCAACATTTAGTGGTCTGAAAAAGGCTGCAATGCCAGCAAAGGTGCGCGAAACAAAAACATTACTGATAACGGGGACAAATCATGGGAAAGTGGCAACTTATTTAAATGGGAAGTTATTGGGCTCCCACCCCAAACCTGAATCAGAAGACCTTGGTGGGGCCAAGCAGTTGGTGTGTTAGCAATTTACGTAGTAAATTCTAATACATGCTAAAGTCTGAGATTTTTAAGTTGTTTAGACCACTAGGGATGACAGAATAGAGATAGATAAATCACCAATATCCTTGCAACTCTTAGTGTGGTATTAAGATTGCAGCAGCATCTGAGAGCTTGTTAGAAATGCAGAAACTTAGGACTTATCCCAGTTAAACAACTTCCCCCAGGTGATTGATTCATATGCACATTAATATCTGAGAAGAAGTTTCCATGCTATATGAATTCAGAGTGAAGGTAAGGCCATTTAGGTGTAAACACAAACACACACACACACACGGAGATAATATGCACTATAATTGCTATTTTAATCCATTAAAAAAAATAAAGCATCAGGCATTTAAAAAATATGTAAATTATTAAGTTTTTAAACCCTTAATACATGAAAGTATTTCCTCTAATTGTCTGATGGGATATTCAGGCAATGTCCCAGATTTGCCTAGGACAATTTTGTACAGTCTCTGAAGATCATGAGAAGTCTGTTCTCCAGCCCAAGGCCTAGGAAAGGAGCCAGGCTACAGTGATAACTGCCTCTGGTGAAGCTTAGAGAGCACAGGACAAATGAAAAGCAACTTCATCAGTGTTCTTTTCCCCAATTCTAATTAAATACATCTGAAATTTGTGAAACAGTGGACATTGAGTAAAGACAAATTAATTTTCAATAAGGTGCACTACTAGCCTGATTTCAGAAAAGCAACTGAGTCTGTTTAGGGTAAAGAATACATAAATTGATTCTTCATTTTTAACTTGGATTTCAATCTGAACTTAATCTCTAAAGCATGACTTAATTGATTTAGCATTGTAGATCTACTCTTTAACACTTGTTTCTACATGAAATATTTACCACGATTTTCTGACAAACAATATAAATTGCAAGAAATGGAGAGTAATTTATGAAATATTAGTGTATGAGTGAGTTCTAAAGATGGACGACATCTAATATGATTAAAAGAAAAGGCAAACCATAGAAGAAAGTAAATATGATCTATAATAATATAAATAAAGTATTTCACATCAAGCAATCTGATCAAGATTTTAAAGTTATATTTAAATAATCAATGAGCTTTGTCTTATTAGACTGCTTGCCATACAGTTGACTACAGCATCAGATGGTGAATTAATAAAAATATTAGAAATAATTTTCTTTTCAACAATTGGATTTAGCAGATGAGAAGGAAGGCAGCCTCTATAATCATGTCATATAGAAGAAGGCTAAAGATTTATAAGGAAATTGTCTCCATTCTTTGTGAGTTATAAAGTCTGTTCAAATAACAATATCCTCTCAGGCAGAGAATCTGCTGCTTGGGCTGTCCATGTGTTATTGTATTTGGACTGTCTCCATCTGCAAATGTTGACTTTTCATCTGTGACCAAGGAATAAAATCTGTATGAGGAACGTGTAAAACATTTAATCCTTGTTTACTTGTTAACCAAAGGTTTTGTCAAATCCTGCTGGTATGGATTTTGTTTGTTTGTTTGTTTCTCAAGGTGACTGTTAGTGCATTTACAATGTTTTGCTTAAATCTGGACTTTAAGCTAAACCTCTGATTAAACCATTAGGATATTATGTAGATTTAGAAACCTATATAATTCTCCTAAATATAATTTCACATTCTGAAAACCAAATCTGACCTGTTAGAGTAATTTACCAAGAACAATTGGTTTATAATTTCTTGGTTCTGCCTTGGGTTTCCCATTAGTAAAATGAATATCATACTGAAAACATTTATCAGGTTATATTGGTGGCACCCCACAATAATATTAACTACAGGAATAAAAGAATGCATAGGGGGCATCCATAAAAATCTAGTCTTTTTCTCTCAGCTTACAGATGAGAGACTGAGAACTAGGAATCTAAAATTACCTTCTCAAAGTTCATACCCATTCATTGTTGTACGGGGGTTAGAATCCATTCTCAGTTCTCCTAGTTATGATGACCTTGTGTCTTGAGATTTTTGGGTTGGTTTTGATTTTAGATATTTCAAGCAACAATTCCTTGAACCTAACATGAACCCAATCAAAAAATATTGAATGAATGAATCAATGAGAAAACTTTTCCCATAGGTATGTTAATAATTGACAGGCCCATTTTTTGAGTTTCCACTGTCCACGTAATTATACTATACTTACTCATGTAAGAATCTGAGTTATATTGGCAATAAATTTTCCACCTTCTGATTTTTTTTCTGAATAATAGCAGAGTAATAACTAATATTTTTTCCCATTTGACATTGTTTTAGAAATATTGATTAGGCATAGCATAAAAGTGGTCTGAAGTATAAATAATGTATCTAAGGGTAATATGGGCAATGCTGCTGAACAATTTTCCCTGGTTCTCACACCAGCTCTCATATTTGAAATTAGTTTTTCTTACCCTATTTAGGCTGGAAGCTTATTAACTGATTTGATTTGTAACATGACTATTATAAAGAGGAAACGATGATGGGCTAGTAGATATTGAAGGTGCCTAGCAAGTGAATTTGCCTCTCACGTCTTTTTTTCAGGTTCCTCCTGATATACACAATCATTTAGTTTTGCCTTTCCATTCAAGATAATCCACAAAAATAGGAAATGGTTATGCTTTTACACATTGTCTCAAAAACCAATAGACTATAAATAAACTCAAGAGTGGAAATTAGCTAGTAAAAATAATAAATTTTATTGTATTAGTCTCTTAGAGATACTAAAATTAATTTAAAACTTAATTGGGGAGACTGTTTCCCTAAATTTTATTATAAGAAGAGAAATTAAGGCAAGGGACAAGCATGACAATTAAGACTTTTCTTGGTTTATTAATCATAAGGACAAAGCAAAATTATAGGATAAAATTCCCCATAAAATGGAAATTTCTTTAAAACAAGTAAAGAAATCTCACCTCTACACCTAAATGTCAGGGACAGTGCTTCAGCAAATCCAAACCACTGGAGGCATCTTTCTCTTTAAAGTGTTCAGTGATGCACAGTTTTGTTTTGTTGTTTTGTTTTCATACTGCACTCTCACATTAGCATAAAGTCTTCGGAAAGATAGAAAAATTGGAACTTAGGACCAAATATTCTGCATAAAAATAGTGATACATGTTCTTATCATGGTCTTTATAATATGACAGTCAGATGTGTATTGCATCAAAAAGAGGAATTTTTCTATAAAAAAATTGAATGAGGCAAATAATTGAGTTACCAGGGGATGGGGTAGTGATAGGGAATAGATTGTTAAGGCTAAATTGTACAGAGTTCCTGTTTATATGATGGAATATATTGACAATGGATGGTGGTAACGGTAGCACAATATTGTGAATGTAATTAACAACACTGAAATGTATATCTGAATGTGACTAAAAGGGAAAGTGCTAGCTGTATATGTGGTAATAGAGTAAATTTTTTTTTAATCCATAGAACCACACCACACAGTGAGCCCTAAGTTAAACCATGTACTATATAGTTAATAGTACAATTATAAAAATGTGCTTTCATCAGTTATAACAATATATCCAACCAATTCAAGGTGTTGATAAATAAGGTAATACATGGGAATCATGTGTTTTATGCACGATTGCCTGTAAACCCACAACTTCTCTAATTTCTCTTATTTTACACAACAATAAAAATTCTGAAGGAAATTTGTTCACATAAAAGACCCAAATGTCATAAACTATGAAATCTAACTAGGAAATGATACTTTTTTAAAAATAGCAGTTTCAAGTTTTTTAATTAAAGGGTTTTAAAACAGCTGATCATCAGGCAAGAAGCTGCTTGTTAATTACACCATTGAGTTAGTCAATGAAGTAATAGTTTTGTTATCCAGGTATAATAAAATGAAATCAAGGACTACTCAAGTATCCTTACCACTCAGGTGTAGTTGGAGTTCGATTAACTTGGATTGTTTCACATTTTAAACTGCATCTTTAAAAGTCAACAATTCAGAAAGCTCTCTGACAACTGTTAATTCCTAAATCCTAGGAAAAGAATTTTGTTTGGTTTTGAGTGAGAAGATAAGTCCTGGGAAGATGGGGAGGGAAATATATGGAGACCTGATATAACCTGTGGGGAGCCACCCGCTGTCAAATCTATTTACAGCCTCCAACAACATGGCGAATCTCATAACTACTACACCCCTGCCCCGCCATTTCCTTCTTCTTCTTCCTCCTCGTTTCTTTGTTCTCCCTTTCCTGCCACAACTCTGGTGACCACAGCAAGCACGCATGCGCAAAACGCGAAACTCTGCAGACCCGGCACGAACTTTCAGCCAATCCCCTCCTTGGACGTCTGCCACCAGCAAGACCAGCCTACCACCTATGGACACACTCCCTTCCCTCAGTACAAATTCCCATGTTCTACCCCCAATAAACGAGGCTTGATCAGAACCCTGTCTTGCCTCCATTCTTCTCTCGACTCCTGCCCCTACCCCTGCTTCTTCCCACAGGCCCCTGGGCTCGCCCCCGCAGGTTTCGGACAATAACCATTTAACTGAGGCAATTTTCAAGAAGCTTTATGTAATGTGCTTTTGTTTTTTGCTTTCAAAATTTAAATGCAGAGACAGATGGCCTACACAGTTTTATCAGCACTTGTGTTTTAATACAGTCAAAAACCAAGACCAATAAACAGACTTATGGATGGCAGATTATGAAAGGGAACAAATAATTTGAATTTTTAAAAAATCAATAAATGTTTGTGTTTAAAAAAATCATGACGGGAGATTTTAATTACTTTATTTTTTAAGAGAAAGGAAACAAATATTATAGTGACGGAATTATAGGAAGTATTTATTAGCAGACTAGAATCCTAATCAGGATTCTAAAGAGATATTACATGATGTGACACAATTAGGACATTTATAAAATTTATGAAACAATTGGAGAAACAGGTAAAACCCATACATACATAATTTCAAAACATCTGTTAAGAATCCATTACTTGAGTGAAAGAAGCCAGACAGAAAATGATAAATATTGCATGATTATACCAATATCAAATACCTGGAATAAGCAATTCATACAGATAGAAAGTAGATTACAGGTTGTCCTGGGGAAACAGAGGGAATTGGGAAGTTATTGGTTGATGGTACAGAGCTTCTGCTTATAGTGGTGAAAATATTTTGTTAGTGTATGGTGGTGATTGTAATTTATGAATGTAATTAATGCCACTAATTTGTACACTTGAATGTGGTTAAATGAGAATTTTGAGTTGCACATACGTTACCACAGTAAAAACTTAAAAAAAAAATTCTAACACAGTATCTGATACATGTTAGGTGTTCAATAAATATTTGTTGAAGGAATTAAGGGCTGAAAAATAAGTATAATTGTTTATCAATTTAAAAAATTATGATAGTAACAGTAAAAAATAATTATATATCAAAGGCAAAGAATTAATCTTTTAGTGGATGTAATTTTGAAAGTATTAGCAAAAATGTCCTGAAATTTTTAAATGCAATGTATTTGATGGAAAAGCATAGATTATTTTCAGTCATATTTTGGAAAGTATCAAAGTTCAGTAACATGTTTTTAAAAATTCAGTCAATGGTTCTAAGACATGAGAGCAATGAATCAGAAACTAGTCAGTCGTTAGTTTACTTAGACTGTTAATCTTTAAAGGGCAGGATCTTTTACAGGGACCCAACAGGACAACTGTGTTCCCTTTACGAAGAGATGCTTATTCATAAAATTATTTTTTTAAGTTAATTTTTTTTCTTACCAATTCATTATATAGACTTTATGAAGGAAAACTTGGAAGCACTATCATTTCCCAAAATAAAATTATTGTTTTTGTTTTTTCTTTTGGGAAACTTAGGAAAACTACTGGAAATTATATAGCCCCAAATTTTAAAAATTAATTTTCCCTACTTAATCTTATCTCAAAACAACTTACCTAAGCATAAGGAAAAATATATTTTCCAAAAATGCAGCTCACACTGTCAAGTATATAAACAAACGGGCTACCTAAAAGCAAAACTTCTATAAATTTATATACAGACTTTATCAAAATTCTTCAGATTTGTTTACAGAAATGAATTGCAGGAATTATAAAATTCTCACAGGATGATTAATATTATCTAATGGAAAGAAACTCATTTTTTGCATGTTTTTAAATAATACACAAATTCTAATTATAAATAAAAATTGACAATTATCTGTAAATTGTCAATTATCTGTAAACCTTTCAGGAAATGGTAGAAATGGTATTACTTGGGACAAAGTTTATCTCTAACTTTATAAAAAAACATGCCTCCCTAAATTAGTTAACTCCCTCTGATTCCTTTCCAGTAACACACTTTCCTCTCCACTCAGCTTACTTATTTTATGGCAATTACTTGTTTCCCCAAGAGTTCCATCAGAATACTGTGGACATCTGTCTTGTTCACTATTTGGTGCCTATAAGAGTGCCAGCTCAGTTAAGTATTTGTGGAATAAATCTGTTTCGGAAATACAATATTTATGAAATCAGCATCTTCTATTATATTTACTTAAGGGCTACCTTTAAGCAGAGAATACCTTTAATAGTCTTTCAGAATATTTTCCACTTCATAAAATTTTAATTACCAATTAACATCATTCATAGAGCATCACTATAGCTTGGCAATGTAAGGGGATGAGAAGACTGATAAGCTGTTTCCTTTTCCCATCAATAAATATTCAATCCAGCTGGGAAAAAAAGCAAAAGTAAAAACTTGTGTTTATGAATACATATATTGGGGATTGAAACATGTGCCCTAAAAGGCAGGTTCAGGTTCAACCTGGTCCTGTGGGTGTGAACCCTTTTGTAAATAGGACCTTTGAAGATGTTATAGTTCAGGTGTGCTCAAACCGAATGAGGGTGGGCTTTAATCAATATGAAGTCCTTGTAAATAAAGGATATTGGCATGGAAGGAGAAGCCACGGGGAACAGCTAGAAATTGGAAGTAAATGGAACCCAGAAGAGAAGATAAGGTGTTGCCATGTGCATTGCCATGAGATGGAAAAGCCAAGGAATCCCGAAGATCTCCAGCCAGCCAGAAGATACCAACCCTGGGGAAGAAGCAAGCCTTCTAGTCTCTGAAACTGTAAGAAAATAAATTCCTGTTGTTAAGCCAACCCATTGTATGATATTCATCTTAGCATCTACGAATCCAAAACAGTATATAACGCTCCCAAAAGACAGCAAAAGGTCATGAAGGCCAGATTTGAGGAGGTTCATTTAGGAAGTTTCATATTTATCTACTAGGGAAGAGCTGTGGAAATCCTCAAGATGCATATGGGACATGAGCTGCTATAGTTAATTGAAACTTGCTTCTAGAATGTGGGACTTATGCTGACCCTTAAAAGTGTCAGTGGTTCAATGCAAGCAGGCTAGGCGAAAAGCATCTTTTAAGCCTTTGATTCTCAGCAAGGAACATGGATTTGTTTGAATAAAATGTGTTAGCTTTGTCAGATGAGGACTTGCTGAGTTCATAAAAGCAAATGTGAAAGTGAGAAATTAGTTTGAACTTTTATAGTTTGGCCAGATTGTGGAGGGCAATGAATGACTCATGGAGAAGTTTAAATTAAATATCCTAGGAAGTAATCATTGCTGCTTTACAAGAAAGATTGTTTTAAGCAATGACTATATGTTTAAACACAGTAAAATTGGTTCCTTTTGGGAGTAACCACAGACCTTTCTTTTAGATTTGAAATAAAGGGCAAAATTTGAGTTTGTGTAAAATAGGGCATTTTAGGCATATTTTGTTCACATCTCTGGTTTCCTTTCTGAGGTAACTTGTAGTTTGCCATCAACCATTGCCTGTCTCACAGGTATTTTTCACATGGAAGAAATAATTAGAGCATGGAACTTATCACCTTAGAATATTATTAAGACAAATGGATGTTAATATATAAAAATCCTACAATTATTGGCACCTAAAATGTTAATAGTGCTAACTTAAATTTTAATGAAGGCCTACATTCCAACTGCTTAGTTATTGTTATTATTGGCTAGACAAACCTGAAAACATGTTTTCTACAATTTTATTCTGATGATTCTCTGTTTTTAAAAATACTTTATGCCTCAGACATTCTTGCCTATCCACTTAACCTCATTTGTAAAATCAATTCCTAATTTCTAAACTATCACTTATCATTCGACTTTAATTAAGGGGGAATAAAACACCACCAACACCAAAAAAATTCTTTTTCCTTAAGCATTTGGTTGGGTTTTTTGTTTGTTTGTTTGTTTTTTGGTAAAGGGCTAATTTCCAATTTATACAATCAGGAAAAAAGTTTCTTTCTGAAATACTGGTTAAAAGATATGTTTTTGATTGCTTAGTGTTGAAAAGTATAAAAGAGAAGTATCTATGATGACTCTTTACCCCCTTAATGCTAGGCTCCACATGGTCCAATTTGCCACTTTGTTTCAGTGTAATACATGTAGAAATCTAGAAAATAGATTAGATTTGGAAGGAACAAAATGCTGTCTTTGGATGCAAATAGCTTCTTTGTAGAGTAGGATTTCAAAATGCTTGCATTGGACCAATTGTACCTTTAGTAATATGCTATCATTAAAATAGTCTTTTAAGCTAGTCTTTGAAAAGTCTTCGGCTTTTTTTTACATGTTACAAAATTATTTCCATGTGATTTCATACATAAAAATAGTACCTATATGAAAATCAATATTTTATATAAACATATATAGAGTATTTCTTTTTAATCATATTTTGTTTCAGGTGTTTCTTTTGTACTCTATTTCCTCAGAGCTGTAATATTTACATATGCTTCAATTTAGAATATTAAACTTGTTTTACTTTTTATAATTGCTCATAAATACGAGCTTTTTGCTGAAATTTCCTAGAACATAAATTAGTAATAATATATATGTTATGGAATAAGTTGAGAAGAAATGATACCTTGAAGCTATATCCATTTACCTATATCTGTCTTCATCTATCATCTATCCACCAATCTATCTATCCATATCTAATTATCTGCATATCTATTTATCCGTCCATCCATCAGCTATTTATCTGTGTTTCTGGAATGTAAAGCAAACATTTAAAGAAGAAAGTTTTCATGAAGTTCTCTAATGAGATAATTTCAAATGAAAACTCTAACTGCTGTCTTCTCTTATTTTCTCTGTCTTTTGTCCTTTGCAGATGGGCCCCTGGGCCCCCGAGGATTAGCTGAAGCTACAGAGATGTGCACTCAAGAGTGCTTGGTTCTGGGTCACTCTGATAATTGCTGGATGCCTCCTGGCTTAGGTCCATATCAACACCCTAAATCACCTCTCTCAACTTTTGCGCCGCAGAAAGAATGGGTCAAGAAGGACAAGCTGGTGAATGGGCACACCCTGACCAGAGCCTGGAAAGAAGATAGCAATCGGAACCAGTTCAATGACCGTAAGCAGTATGGCTCCAATGAAGGCCATTTCAACAATGGCAGTCAAATGACAGACATTCCATTGGCAAATCTGAAGTCTTATAAGCAAGCAGGAGGCACTATTGAGAGTCCTAAAGAGCATCAACTCTAAGAAAAGACTATATGGGACCTAATGACTTTAATCTAAATAGACATGCTAATACCCTGTGTGTCAGAGCTTTATGTATTCAATAGATCTCTACAACTATGCCCCTTATAGCAGGGATATGCATAATTTTGTGTTAGCACAATGGTGGAGACAATGTTCTATAAGAGAGAAAATATTTCTACCAACCATGTAGTCTTGTTTACTCTCCAGAGATCTCTCCATTGTGCAAATATCCTATTATTATTATTATTATTATTATTATTATTGCATTTTGTTTTTGACCCTGGACTGCTGCTATGACAATAGAATATGCATTTGGAGAGTAAGAAAGTTCCATGGATTAGAGTGACTGACAAACATAACCAGTTAGAAAATTGTGCTCTTTTTGTCAATGATTTGTGCTGGGACCGCTATACTTGACATTATATTTCAAACACAACTTAAAAAGATAAACATTAAACCTATCGTGCTGTTAACAACGTTAGTGGACACTTGTAAGTCAATCAGTGTTAAAGTATTTGTAAATAGAAGCAAGTTATTATTAACAACTTTTGTGTACCTATAATGTTCACCTAAAAATGTTGTAGCATAACTCTGTGTTTTATGGTTGCTTCTTTTCTATTTTTTTTTCATTTGCCTCTATGTCATTATTTTTGTTGTTTCTTTCAGTGACGGTATTTCTGCATTAGTCGTCTGTCTGACACACATTGTTCAAAGGATCTCAAACACTTGTGTTTAAAAAAGGTTCTGGAATCTTGCTTCTTGTATGGTAGCTTATGTTGCTGGAATTCTGTAAAATATAAAGATGAAAGATAAAAATGAAAACTTTAAGTGAAAAAACTGGACTTCTGCCAAAGCTTGAAATTCAGAACCTATTTTTTGACATCCTTTTTTTCAAAGTAGGAAAAAGCAAAATCACTTAATTAGTAGCATTAAGTGAGAGAGTAATGGGAAATGTTATCCTTCAAAAGTGATATAATACCCTGTACTTGTCACTCATGCAAATCTAATGTATTAAAATTAGCATATATTGAAGAAAAACCACTATTCAAAAATAGTTTCAATTGGGCAAATGTGTGTGTACAACTTTGTTGAAATGACAGAGTTTGTGTTGATCCTCATATACGATAATGTTGTTGTAACACAAGTGTTATTAGATCATAGCCACAAAATATTTAATGTGTTGTGCCTTCATGATGTAACAGAACATTTTTCAGGTAGGCTAGTTGGGGGAAATAAAGGGATAAATCTCTAATTATTGCTGTTTAACTGTTTGTTATCATAGTTGGTCAATGCCTGGCAGGTACCAGCATCTTGTCACTTAAGTCAAACCAACAGAGTGACAACTAATGTTAATAAGATCTCAGTTGCACGTGCAAACAAGTCCAATTTCGAACATTCTTAGGAGGTTTTTGTTAAGGCATGACAGATGATGTAAACAAATAAATAGCATGCAACAAAATGTCTTTATTGAAAGAAGTGAAAGTTATCTTAATGCCACGGTTCAACATCAGTTTAAACGTAAAAAAATAAAAAAATAAAAAAAGGTTTGCTAATCTGATAGTTAATTTGTTCTTACCAAATATAAAATCACTTTGTATATAGCAGTTCACTTTTTTCCCACAATATAGTGGAAAATAATGGGTAGGGGTGCATTGCTTATTGCAGTACATTTTTGTCGGTTTGTGAGGGGTGTTTGATGACTTTGACAGAACAAATATCTAAACAATTATCCTTGTTACTGCTTTGCCAGTTCTACGTTATTTACAATTATTCAGCTCTTGCAATAAATGTTCTGAATTCCTGATTGTAGTGTGTTAATTTTTGGTCAGCATCCAAAGTGATTCATTCTACCCTGATTGTTAGATAAATACATGTTGATAAAATTTAACTTTTAATTACAAATCAAGGAGAATTTGTTAGGGGAGTAAATAACTCTACTGAGAAAATATGGTGCCAAGATAGAGTTGAACTCCCCTAATGGTCTATGAAATTATTTTCTAGGGAAATTTATGAACAAAGTAGCTTTACATTCTTGTTTAAGACATAAGTCCTGCAAGTGCCATCAAAGTGAAATCCCAAGTCAGACACTGGGCTGGTAGCACTACTTACCTGATGCTGCTACTTGCTTCTTTGTTTCTTTAATAAATTTCACAAAACAAATTATCTCTTACTTTCAGGTTGCATAAGGTAGAAGACCATTTGGGGATTAAGGCCTTGAAGACAGAGCCAAAACTTCCTTTATTATTTATTTATGTTAGGAAAATAGACACAGAACACTGTCAATGATAAGACACACTCAAAAATGCGCCATATTTTATAGTACTCCAGAGCAACGGGATAAGTGTTCACTCATGTTGGTGTTTTAGGGCAGATAATCAAGCCTGACTTTTCCTCCTGAGCTTTTTGAATTGTTGGGAAATAAGACTCAGGAGTCAGAGACACAGAGGTAAAGATAGTGGCTGGCTGAGGTACCCTAACCCCTTTACCCCCCAAACACAGCCCTATCCAATTAGTCTCAGGCATATCTGTAGCACCACTATTTTTTTCCCTCATAGAGGCAGAGCCCGCCCCAGGACACAGCGAGGGAATGAAGTGAATGAATCCTGACAGGAGGCTACTCTGGAAATAAAAGGAACCCAGGACTGCCCTGTTCCTTTCCTTTGTCCATTATTTACCAGATAAGTATGACTCTCTGCCTTACAGAGTAAAGGGTAAGAGACATGGAAATACAGTTTCTCTCATATTTTTCCCTTCCCGGGAAGAGTGGAGTAGAAATGCCCATCTATCTATATATTCCAGTGTCTCCTTCTTTCATGGCATTTTGTTATATTCTGTCTGAAATTTTAAGATTGATGACATCACAAACCAAGTTGAAGAACTTAACTCAAAAAGTAAATAAGAGAATAAATTCAAAATGACTCTGACTTAAATATCATCCATATTGTTTTATTGTATTGACAATGAATATTAAAAATCATCATTTACCTGGAAATAAAAACCAGGTAAACGACCTAGGGAAGCTCATGTATATGAAAGTTATAAAACTAATGACTTTCAGAGTAATTATCAAATATTGCAATGATATTTACTATAAATTTTCCAAAGCAAGTATAGAAATAAACTTTATAAAGCTGAATATTACCTCTTTGAATGAACATCCCTACACATACACTAACATGAGATCTAGCTAGCTAGCTAACTTGCTATAATTTTTTAGGAGGTACCAGGGATTGAACCCAGTACCTTGTTCATGGGAAACACGCGCTCAACTACTTGAGCTACATACACTCTGGAGATATATATTTAAATAATGGTCATTCATTTATAGGGTGGTGTTTCCTCCTCCCCGCACCCCCATCCTTCTGTAGCTAAAGCTAGCAATGCAGCTGAGGTCCAGTATTTACCAAACTCTTGTGGATAGAAGCCAGGAATGCTTAATAATGATTAGTGAGGAGTTTTGGTGGTGAGGGATGAAAGGGATAACTTGGGATCTCAATTCTAAAGTGAATGCCAAAATGTTCCTCTTTAAGAGGGCACAATAACTATAAAAGAAAGGAGTGGTGTAGTGAGGTTAAAAATGCTTCATTGTTCTGCTTTGTTTTGAATAAAGGTGATCTTCTTTCCCCAAGGAAAGTTCTTGTTTGAGATTGCTTTGAAATTCTTAAAGTGTTCTTAACAGCACTGTAATCAAATAGTGGATTCTCTACATACTATATTTAATCTTTCACAAATATTAATCTGCGCTGTTGAAAAAAATTTAAATCTTAGTAATGAAATGTCCTTACAGGCATTATCTAATTATCATTAGAACATGATAATCATAATAATATTTCATTCATATTCAGTTCAAAGTATACATTCATGGGTATTACAAAGATGTCAAATTTTATTACCTTGATGCTACTACCATCTTTAAAAAAAATAGTAAGGACTGTAGTTTCCACTTCTAGCTATACTTTTAAAGTTTTCATATATCTCAGGATTCTCAACTGATGTACCGAGTTGAAATGAGTATTGTACATATTTTGGTTATCCTAAAGTATCACATCTCTGTGAAGGTTTATTGTAAAAATTTCTTTTTTAAATTAAAGTTTTCATTTTTTAAATATTTTTTCCCTTTCAATGTCCTATGATTGCATTCTTGTTACTTTATATTACACAATTATTAATGGACTCATTCCATGTCCAATATTATATCTACACTTGCAAATATATTCATCTAGAGTGATTTTTCAAAAAATATTGTAGTTCTATTTTAATACAAACCCTATTTTTATGGATCTTTGTGGCTCTTCTGTTCTAACAAGTGTCTGTTCTTTTTTAATCCTCAAAAGCATCATTGATTTTGATATCATTGACGTAATCCCAATAATCATACTCATCAACAACAGTAAAAATTTTTACCATGGGACTAACTTGATTAGGATCTCTGCAATAATTTTAAGTAATTTTAAGTAAATGCAGGCTACTTTTATATTTAATGATATTAGAATGATTATTTTTATTAATTGCTCATAGCTGTGTACAAATTATTTTATATGTGAAGTATTTTTACTTCATTGCAGAAAAAACTGAAAAGGTAGAATTACATTTTCATAACAATGCTTTCATACACACAAACATACCTCAGTGTCATTTGAGCCAATGTAACTGTAATTGCAATTTGACTGTGGAGATTCGGCATCAAACTGTTCAACTGCAGACACATACTTGGATACTCCGTTCTCTTGGAAATACTTTTTTCTCCTTGCTTCCTGGAAACCTTTGCCTTTGGGTTCTTACCTTGCTGGGCATTTGTTCTCAGACTTTGTTAGTGTCTCCTTTATTTGATGACTTCTTAATATTTATAAGGCTCCAGGTTCAGTCCTTGAACTCCTTTTATATTTATTCTTTTTGGGAGCTCATCTAATACCATAGCTTTAAGTGCCTACTATATGAACTCAAATTTATACTTCCAGTCTAGACCTCTTTCCTAAACTCCAGAATTACTAATCAAAATTCCTATTCAGCATCCTCACTGAGATATTTCATCTATTTCTCAAAATCAACATGTCTAACAAAACTTGTCATCTCCCACTGTGAGCACATATACATATTTACACACATAAAATTACTCTGTCCAATCTTCTAATCTCTCAATTAATAGCATATCCATCTAGTTGCTCAGGCTAAAATAATTGAAGTTTTCATTGTCTCTTCTTTTTCATATTTTCGTAGTAACTTTTTCTTTCTAACTTCAAAATTCATCCAAAATCCTAGTACTTCTCAATAGCTCCTCCCTTATCACTTGAGTCTAAGTAGTATCACCTCTTTACCAGATTATCAGATAAGCCTCATAGCTAATCTCCCTTTAATTGTTGCCTTTGAAATCCTAACCTATATAAATGATTCTAAGAATGATTGAATGATCCTATTAAAACCCAAATAAATTAGATACAGCACTCCTTTCCTCACAACACAGTAGGACTCTACCATTTTTCTCAGAATAAAAGCCAAACAAAGGTTTTACAGAATCTAAAATCCAGGAAGCTCCTCCTCTCTCTAATCTCATCTCCACTCTTCCTTGCTTATTGCATTCTAGCCTGCTGGCTCCTCTCTGCTCTTCAAGCGTCCAGACATACTCCTGCCTCAGGCTTTATACCATAATTTCCTCTGCTTGAAATATGCTTCCCAGATATCTGCAAAGCACTTCTTCCTCACCTTCAAGTCTTGTCTGAATGTTAGCTCTCCATTAGGCCTACCCCAATTTGCTCACTTTAAAATTGAAATTCCTCCTTCAGCGCTCCCAATTCCATTTACCACCTGCTCTATTTTCTTTCTTTCTTCACAGCAAGGAATCCCTTCTAACATGTCTATACTTACTTAGTATGCTTGCTGTTCATTGTACCTTTCCCCACTAGAAATTAAACTCCACAAGTACAAAAAGTTTGAACTCTTTTTTTCACTGTCTTATTTCCAGCCTGTGGAATAATGCATGTCACCATGTAGATGCTAAATGAATGTTTGACAAGTGAATACATGAATGAAACAACACCCCATATCTCTACATTCTCATTTCTACAGCTTGTATATATGGAATAGGAAAAAAAAAAACTGATCCTACTTGAGCATCAGTCCAGTTATCAGATGTGTTACAAGGTCCTAATGATGACTGCAGATTAGTGGCCTACTACTATGGGGTATGGGAACAAATTATATTATCTGCAAGAAACTTTCCCTCTGCTATTACCTTCTACCTGTGGGAATTCGTTCTTTTTTTCCCAAGGTAATTATAGACATTTTCCACAAGTTTCCAGTGAAAAACTACAATATTTCTAGGAATTTGCTGCCCTCAGAGAACGGACTTACAAAGCAAAGAATTTTCATTGTAGCCTGCACTTTTTCTTCATTGAACCCATTTTTTGCTTCTATTTCTTGAATTCTGCATATTCCATTCAATGTACTTGACACTAAATTTATTGGAAGCTAAAAACAAAATGATTAAAAAAATAAAGACAAAAAAATAAAAAATGACAAAATGAACACCAACACACACACAAAGAAAAAAAACTCTATTTACCAGTAAAATATTTTTAAAGTTTCAGTAGATCACATGCCACCTTTACAATTATTCTCAAAGCCTGATAACAAATGGACTATTACTAACTTAATATTTTTAAGTGGACTCATCTTCCTCAAACTTTAGCATTGATTTAAATAATCATTTGCGTAAATCATGAACTTCACCATATATACTATATAAAATGCTACATAAAGTACTTTATTTAAGAAAATAAACAATTTTATTTAAGAGGTGCTAAATTATACATTACTTGAGTTATCTTGCTTACAAGTTCCACCCTTTGGAAAAAATTGTGATAATGGCATCTGTACCAGTCCCTAGACCATTCAATTACCATGTGCCCTAGTTCTTCTAATTTTTCTCTTTGCCCTATGGAAAGGGTTATTTTCCTTAGGGATGCCTAGACTTTCAGAGGGAAGAAATAATTTCCTGGACTGTTGTAGTCAGGAAGCCCCTATAAAACAAAACAGATCCTGTTCCAGTGATGTTTCCTCAACTCCCATTTTTAAAAGCATCCCTACTGAAATTCTGTTCAGGATCTGAAGAATCAATGCCTCTTGGTATGGCAGAGAGTTGCAAAAGATTGTTAAATTTTTTACTGCCCAGTGTATGTGGGTTAGATTGCCTTTACTTAAGTTTCATAATATAACAGAAGATATGTAGTATATTTAAAAATTATAGTTTTATTTACCTTTGGTTGGGTTGTCCCAAACAGCAGTGGAAGTACTGGGCATTTCATCAGGGACAGAGAGTTTCACAGTACCTGGCATACATATCATGAGTCAGTACAATTTCTGGGAATACCAATCTGCTGCCCATTACTTTTTATAGCATATAAATACCATTTTTGTCTTATTTATTCATTAAGAATTATAAAGCAAACACATAGCACTCTGTGCTCAGTACAGTTTAAGGTTTCACATGTATTAACGTTTATAATCCACTCACATATTTTTTTCTTAAGATGTCTGCCATTTGTATCCCCATTTTAAAGATGAGGGAACAGACACAGGGAAAGTAAATTAATTTATTCAAGATCCTTGGACAAGCAAGTGCAGAAGAAGCCTGGGATTTAACCTCTGTGCAATACTGCTTTGTTATGAAAGGATACATAACATTCTAGTACTGATTTTTTAACATCAGCAAAAAAATGGCATTAACTAGTTCTGAAATGAATATTCCCTTTTCATTTAGAATTTGGTTTTCAGCAGAGATGACACATTTATATTTTGGTTTAAACATTTTATTTATTAAATGTGTAAAGATTGTGCTTGTTAACCTTGAGACAAAAAAAAAAAAGTCAAAAACGACAAGTCTCAAGTGAATATAGCCTGTGTTGCCGGGAGACCATAGCTAAAGAACTTGCTATGAAATAAAAATGCTGAGTTCCTTTTACATATCTCAGTTTATCTATCCACAGCTAGCACTGTTTGCACATTTCTGTTGTCTTCTGTTCCCCACCTTGGAAAATGAGCTGGGGAGCAAAGAGAGCCACACATCAGCTTCTATCGCCAATAAACAGGGCATTGCAATGAGAACAAAATCAGTCTGATAATTAACTTTCACAAGCCTGTTTTCTTCTTGTCATAGAAGTGCAGCTTCCATGGACATCAAGGGGAGCTATGTTCTTTCCTGCAGAGGAGAATGAACTCCCTAAGCATCTCAGAGAAAGCTATATGTTAAGCTTCAACGCATAATGCCCTCTCTTACTGCATCACCAGTTTTTTCAACTGATCTTATATCTACAAATTGGCTTATTGCCCAAATTAGAGAAGTGTCTTCTAATTTGACAAACAATTCCAGATTACAGATAGGTAACACATTATAATATTATAGACACATTTATAATGTCAAAGTCACACCATGTAGTAGTACTTCATTAGTTCTCCCCTCTCCTCTCTCTTTTAAAAATGAAACTCCCTGTAGTTCACAGTCATTGCTGCACTCTTTTGTATGTCAGTGTGATAATAAATAGCATAAAGTATTAAATATAAATTTCCTATGGATATTAGCTTAATAATATCACAATATCATTCAATAAGCCATTTGCTCTATTAAACCACTTGCCAAGGGTAATATCTCATTTCCTTGTTATATTCTGATCTTTAATTATTTGCCATGACAAATTGCTGATGTGAGTAATTGCACCTTAGTTGCACAGGAAATCCCTGCTTCTATATGTGCACACAGTGATTTGTATGAGAAAAACAACTAATATTAAACTATTTGAGCAAGAAAAGACGTATGGACATTTCCATTAAAAATGTTCACCTGGTGTTCTTTAAATGTTTGATCATTGATATTTATGGTTTACAGACCCCAGTGTGTGATTTTTAATAATATATAAATTTTTTGTGTTAGTTTGATATTATTTATGCAATTCTAGAAATTTTGGCAAAGAGGTCATCCAGTAAAATACCCATTTCTTGGCAGGATGGAATTTAAACTACCTACCCAGTGCAGATGAAATATCACTAGAAAAGGGATTGCTTTGGTCACGCATTCTAGGGGCTCATGAATTAATTTAAACTTAGTTGGTACAAAGTGAAATGCTTAACTATTTGGTTCATGTTTGATGCCTTCGGCAATATCTAGGGGAGTTCCTTATAAGATTTCAATATTTATTAAAATTAATAATGGAATGAGGATAAGGAGATTTAGCTTATAAATCCTACTTTGGTAGAAAAATTTGAAGGAGATAATGGTTCTGAATCTCATCAAATTGAGAAATATCTATTTTGCAATATAAAATCTGGCATTTTGTATAATTGACACAATCATTTATCAATGAAGTAAAATAGAGAGAATGATAATATTCACTTCATAGGCTTATTGGTGAAGATTAAATGAGTTAATTCATTTAAAGAGCTTAGAGTACTACTTGAAATATTGTGTTTCATATGCACTTATTATTATTAGTAGTAGTAGTAATAGTTTTTTCCCTAAATCACTCCCAATCACAAAAATAATTAAAATACAGTTATACAGAATATCACAAGGCATTTTCCTTCAGGAGCTTTTTCATAGATTTCACTAATGTAATCTAAGGCTAATGTCCTGAACAAGTGAAGTGTTTTGGATCCTTGCAAGTGCTATCATCAAGACTTTCACTTATGAACTACCCTCTGCTCTCAAAGACGATGTTGTCCTGATTTCAGAGGGCAGAAAATGCTGGTAGGGAAGAGCGCTCTCCACTTCGGAAAAAAACACGTAGACACTGGGCTGTATCTCATTGTTTCTTATCGTTCTTCACTCTCGCTAAAAATTGTCAACCTTTCTGAATCCATATCTCCTTTTTTTAAGGCTTATTCTAGAATTATTCTACTGTTTTTCTTTGTAGTTCAGGGTGTACAATTTGAAAGGCTTCCACAGGCCAGACCATTGTAGATAAATAAATTAGGCAGGAAATTGTACCGCCTTCCTTAAAAAGAGAGAGGGTGTTCCATTGTTGACAAATCTTCCAGATTTTCAAGTGAAGCCTGAGTTACATAATGTCATGTGAAATTTCTCTCACTTTAGACTACATTGTAGGCTTAAACAATCAACTCGATCTGTAGACCAAACATGATCCCTGGTACCTGCTTTGTTTACCTGACAAATTAACTCATCTATTTTATGTAACTTCAACCTCTATCTTTTAACTTTCTCCTTTTCATAAGCATTTAAGACTGCTCAATGGCTCTAATTTAGAACAAACAAGATAATATAAACAAAGAAATAGAAAACCTTCCTTCCACCTCCTACTGACACATCTATTTCATCCACTTTAAAATCTTCTTGAAAGTGTTTTTATTCAACCTCAAATTCCTCCAACAAAATTTCCCTTGCTAAATTTCCAATGTCCAAATTAATTCTTACATCTAACAGCCACCTCTAAGACTTCACTTTGCTCAATCTCTTAGCAACTTTGTCTGTCTTCTTGGAGCATTCTATTTCTATATATTTGAAATGAGAACCCTATTGGATTTTCTTCTGTATCCTCAGGCATGCCTTCTTAATGCACTTTGCAAAACCCTCCTCTTCTTCTCATATTTCAAATATCAGTTTTCCCCAAAGTCCTGTCTTCTCACAATCTGCATACCTCAGTGATGCCACTCATGACAAAGGTTCAATTAGAACAAGTGTTCCAAATCTACAAATACTGTCCAGTTATTTCTCCTAAACACCAGAATCATGCAAATGAACTGACTACTGAAATACCCCCAGAATCACTCAAATTTCTCCCTGCAGCCGTTAAGAAAGCCAGATTTCACACTTCATGCTTCCCTATTCCCTCTGAATCCAGAAATGGGGGAGACACCAGTGCTTCCAGGTGCTTGGTTCGGTTGGACCTGGGCATTAGAGCTGCTGTGGATCCTGCTGAAGCAGGCAGGATAGAGGTAAGTTAGAGCAACCCTCCAAGAGGGGACCAGGACAGAAGGCTGTGCTAGGTGAAGAGGGGTGGTATGACACTGTTTTCTGGTGCATGGAGGACCTGGCCATTAATTGGAGTGGAGTATGCTGGTGGCGTTGCTTAACTTGGATGTATTTCAGGAAAGGAAGTGGAGGAGAGTAGGACATTCAAACATCTACTCATCTACTTCTTGACTTGAAGTCCTGAAAATCTATTCTCTACAAGTAGCCAGTATGTTTTGTCTAAAATGAAATCTGATTATATCACTGTGGGTAAAACATTTCAGTGTTTCTCTATTATTCCCAGTCCAAAAGGCCATATGTCTTAAAATAGCCTAAAGACTCCAGCATGCTCAGCCCTCTAACTACTTGTCCATCCTCTTCTCAAGCTACCTACCAACTTGGATCACTGATGAACCAACTAAATTGAATTCCTTTAAGTTCTTAAAAACATCTGTGGCACTTTAAGATTATTTCTGAACCCCCAAAAAGAGAGATTATGTTTGTAAACTAATCTATCCTTCTGGATGTGATACCTTTGATTTTATTATATTCAGCTGCGAGGTCTTTGATTAAATTATGTTAAGATTAGGGCTTTGATTAGACCAGTCAGGAGAGCATGACAATGGTTGAGTCTCAGCCCCGTTGGTGGACTGATAGAAATGGACACTCATTCAAGAATATACATGGAAAGATAGAGAGCGCTATAGACATGGAAGAGGAAAGGACTTTCATTCTGGGGCCTCAGGAAGAGATGAACCATTCACCTGATAGTTTGCAGCTGAAGAGACAGAGCAGCTGAGTGACTGATGAGACCAGGAAAGAAACAAGCCCTGTGCCAGACTGTTTAGGAAGCCCTGAGAGATGAGCCCTATGCCAACCCTATAGAAGAAGCTGGGCCCATGAAGCCTCAAGAGGAAGAAAAAAGGAGAGGCCAAGCAGAGATCACCTTCCACCTTGCTTCAACACATGGTAGCTGACTTTGGTGAGAAAGCAGCCTTAAGTTGGACTCTTTAGGGCAGGTGTTCTTAACAAGGGGTCTGTGAGTTTGAACTGAAATTCAGGAAAAAACATCATTCTTCTGAGAACGTGCTGGTGCAGATGTGATATATTTATTAAATAATACATTGTATAGTGTGGACTTAGTAAAGTTCTGTGGTTTTCACTTGACTGGCAAAGGGGTCTGTGGAATAAAAAAGGTAAAGAACCCCCGCTTTAGGGTTTTGTAACTGTAAGCTTTTACCCCAAATAAATACCCTTTATAAAAGCCAACAGTTTTCTGGTACTTTGTATCAGTACCCCTTTGTCTGTCTAATAAAACAATAATGCTCTTTTGGGGGGTTCTGGGCCTTTGTATGTGGTCTTTTGTTCTGACAGTATGTTCTTTCTTTACTTTCTCTCCCTTTGAATAGCAACCTCCTTCTCATTTTCTGACTGCTCCCAAGTAATCAGAGGCTACTACCCTTGTCATAGTCCTTACACTGTATTTTAATTGTCTATTTACTTGTTGGTAGATTCTAAACTCCTTGAGAAGAGGTATTATGCCTCTGTTATTCACCATTGTGTTCACTGAGGCATTGACATAGGAATTCAATAAGTGTCTGTGGAATCAGTCAATGTTGTGGAATCAATTCATGACTGTTTTCTAATTGTAGTGTCTATACAAGCTGAAGAGGTTTGACTCCTGGTAAGTGCACATTGGTACTAGATAAGTACTTGGAAGAGAATCTGAGTGCTTGTTATAGAGGTATTACAAAGTTATTATAAAATATTAAAGGTATTCTTAAACCAGGGGTCCTAAAGATTTCAGAGGGTCCATGAGTTTGAATTGAAAAATCAACTTTTTATTTTCTCTGACCTCCAATGTTGAGTGCCATAAAACTATCCTCCACTACATTCTGAGAAGAGGTCTGTGCTTTTCACCTGACTGGCAAAGGGGTCCATGGAACAAAAGTTAGAACCTCTGTCTTATACTAATTTAGAAGGACTGTTCTGCTTTTGTTTTCTCTAATGTCCTATGTCCTTTATGCAATATTTTTCTTATTTTCTCCTTTTTTCTCTCTCTGGGAGAAAGAAGACTTTATTTATTTATTTATTTATTTTTGCCTGTTGCCTATTTAGACTTCTCTACCTTTGCTAGGCTAGAGCTAACACAAAAAGATCAAAGTGAAAGTGATCACCCCTTTAACAGGTGGATGCTCTATAGAGAGGATTTCTTTCCTCTTATCCAGATGCTTATCCTGTGCATCCAAGTGATCCTTTGTCAAAGTATTGTTGTATAAAATTGTAATTGTCAATTTGTGGCTATCCCTACCAGTTGGGAACTACTTGAAGACAGAGTCTGATTTTTACTCTTGTGGAATACTTATATAACATGAGTCTTATAATATGGTAGACACTTATTAACTGTAGTGTGAAATATTTGACTCCCCTGTTTCTAGAAATAGTAAGCTATATTTGCTATAAATATGATAACTACTTGCCAGAATTTTTAAAAAAGGGATATATACATCATATGTGATTTTGATCAACTGATCTTTAAGTATCATTTCTTTCAACTCTGATGATCTATAACACTTTGCAACATGATAAATCGGACATATTTATAGAAAGAAACATAGAATAATGTGGGGTGGGGGAATAAATATCTATAGTGCAAAAAGAAAATTGAGACCAAAAGTTTATTCTGCTTTTTAGTGCAATTATTTTATTAGAAGTTATTTTTAGCTTAATAAAGCAGACATTGGATGAGTTTACCTCAATCTAAAGTTGGAAAACCTCATACTCAAAGTATGCTTTCTCCCTTGATTTCTCCATATTCAACTTTATATTATAGTATAAATAATTCAAAAACATTTCAAATTCAAATATAGGCTACTTAAGAATTGCAGCAGTTGCTATGTGACACTACAAAATAAAAATAATTGGGTTGTGAATATTAAAAAAATATATATGCCCAAACATGGTTCAATGTTGTATGCATTAAATTCTGAATTCTGAATTAATCAGTCATTTCTTAAAAGTTACATTTCATTTTACATACTAAAATTTATTCCATAAGAGACAGCAATTTGCACTTAATGCTCCAATATGTAGGAAGAGTAATACTTATGTAGTAAGAATAAACTATTTTTAATTTACCAAGAGTTTCTCTTATTGTTCGAAGTTGAATCTAGAATTTTAAATTACCAAAGTTGGCAAAGTGCAAAATTTGGGGTTCATAAATAGATTCTAGCTTGATGTTGGAATTTGTGCTTGGGGAATACTCTCTTATTCTGGCAGGTTCACCTGAGTGCAACCTAGAAGCATTGAATCATGCAGATGGGAGGCAATGAACCAGTAATGAAGTTGAGATGAAGACCCTCAGATTTTGGCTTGAATCATTAAGGCTCAGTTAGAGCTTGAGGAGCTTACAATAACATTTATTCATTTCCCCCCTCTGATTTGGGACAAAAGAGATGGTGAATTTTACCCTACGAATGAAGACAGAAGTTGACCCAGGGAAAATGGTTGAAGAAAACCTTCGTTCCTGAAAGTGGAAAGGTAGCAGATTCTAGGGCTTAATTATCAGTACAGGTTTTGAAGATTTCCCTTTCTCCATTATAAGTCTTTATGCTATAATCAAACATTCACTAAGTTGTATTATATTCTACAGCCTGATATTAGTTGTGCTCTGAAGGAATTAGTGTAGAATTCCTCCCTTGTCTGGGAAATGGCAACATTTGAAAAAGAAGCAGTTTTGAGACAAGTAGTAAGGAAGAGAAACCAGGATCTATTTGTTGGACCATAAAATAAGGAAGGTATATTTATGAAAGACTCACATTATCTACAGAAATGTTGGATTGGGAGCTTGGACTATGTTATTCCGGTATTAATGGAAGAGTGACTGCTTCAACTGAAGAAATTGGCAAGTGAAAACAATGGGTTTATGAAGAGTAATGTTCAGCTAATTTATAGAAACCAACATTCATGTGCTTTTACATAGGTTATAATTCAAAGGTTTGCTTGGATATTGAATGTTATGAAGGTGGATCATTTTTCATGAGGAGAGTTATATATGGTAGTCAGGTGCTTAATATATGCCTCAAGAAACTCTTTACATTAATATTCTCCTCTTGCCTTCAATATATATTAACTATATATGCAGCTGAGAAAGAATAATTCTGTATTATAGTATTTATCCTAGATATTTATGCTGTGCTCATTAAATTATCATCTCCTAATTCCATACAAAGCTTACTGACTCAACATGGATCAAAACACAATCTTGGTTGCAAACCAACTACTCCTTCAAATTTGAAGACTCTTTCTTGCTAAATAGAATGGGAAGAAACTCTTTCCTATGACTAAACTTACACCAAGTCAAATATCGCCATCTTTTTTTTTTTTTTTTTTAACATTCTCTTTGCCCCTTTCTTTCTTTTCCTCCTGGGATTCATACAATGCCTATATTGGCATGTTTTATTGTGTCCCACAAGTTCCTCAGGTTCTGTTCACTCTTCGTCATTCTTTCTGCTTTCTGCTTCTTATTCTGAAAGATTTCTATTGTCTTATCTTCAGGTTCATGGATTCTTTCTTATGCCAATTCCAATCTGCTGTTGAACCCTCCTAGGTTATTTAAAATTTTTATTATTGTGGTCTTCAGCTCTGGTTTCCTTCCAAATGTCTACATTTCCAATGATATTCTCTTTGTGTTCATTTATGATTTTCCTGATTTCCTTTAGTTCTTTGTCCATGTTTGTCTTTAGCTCTTTGAGCAAATTAGGATCATTTAAAAAAAATAAAGTCCTTGTACAGAAAGTCCCCAATCTAGTCCTCCTCATCAAAGCATTAGTTTCTAATGCTTTAATCTTCTCCTTTGCCTGGGCCATTAATTCCTGTTTCTTTAAATGTTTTTGAATCCTTTGTTGAAACCTGAACATTTTAATATTTTAATCTATTATTGCTGGAATTTAAACTCTAAGGCATCTGTTCCTTAATTTTGTAAACAGCTAGTGTTATAGCAGAGGTTTCCTTGAATGCCAGGAGCTACCCATACCAATGAGAGAGAGAGAGAGAGAGAGAGAGAGAGAGAGAGAGAGAGAGAGAGAGAGAGAGAGGAGATTGATCTGTGGGAGTGTCTCCTTCAGGGCTCATCTTTGCAATGAATTTTTAGAATAGCTTCAGGTCAAAGCTGAGGGGCCTCCCTGATCCTTTCTGTGTCTGTCTCTTGTCTTCAGCCTGCACGTGTGGCCGGAGGAATCCTGCCGCCTCATTTACTCTGTTCTGAATGTCACCTCATCCCCAGGAAAGTTTCCTGATGGTCAAGACACTGTACTGTATGTCTTAGAGCCAGTGATCACCTTGCCTCAGGTGGCATGAGTTCTACCATACTGAGTTCTGTGAACTGTCTTTCACATGCAAGGCAAATTCTGTGATGATGAGTCTCTCAGGCCAGCACCAGAAGTTCGGGCCACTTCTGGTTTTTCAAAGCTTCTGAAGTGTCTCACTCTGCTGTATTAATCAGGGTGCCCCCCCGCCTTCTTTTTTGTTTAACCTAGACTTTCTAGGAAAATACAAAATGATGGTTACTTGCCACTGGTGGAGGTTTGAACACTGCGAGCAGCATCAACAGCAGACCTTGGGTTTGCTTTACTATTCATAAGGAGCAGGGAGTGGAGGGTGCTGTTCTGGGGCTGGCTGGTCTCCGGGATAAGGCAGAAAAGCCAATACACTGACTGTCCCTGGGCCATGATAAGAAGTAGAGATGGGTAGATAGAAGGGCAATCTTAGGTTGCAGCAGTTGGAAGGTAATGGGAAGGCATTAAAGAAAGCAAATTCTAAACATTAGCTCTGATGGTATCTAGAAAATTCTAAGAAGCTACTCTTATCACTTACACAACAGACTAAGCTTTCCCCTTTCAGCAAGATATATTTATTAGGACACGGATTTGATGCTTGTTTTGCACATGTTGAGGTGATAAAAGTTTTCACCAACAATGTGAATTGATTAACCACACTTTTTTTCTAGTGTAATTTCCCTTTTGTTTTTTATTAGAAAACATCGGCATACCAATAAAAATAAACTTATTAACTCAGATTTATAGAATTTATTTTCTTTAGAAAATTGGTACTATAGCTCATGTCTGTGATATTGATTATTTAAGTCTTCATTGCAATTAAACTGTACCACACCCATTCCTTTAAAGCATAATCTTCTCTTTAAGGTATAATTGCCTATAAAATATTGAAAAGATCATCTGTAATTACTGTTCATCTTGTGGCTCTAATCTCTGAAAACAAATTAAAAATAAGAAGCAGTCATGTGAAGATTTATTTATTTAAAATAAAATGTTCAGAAATACAAAGTAAAGGAAAGATACAGCTGCTTACTTAATCATAATAGCTGATAATAATTCTGCATTACAGTAATATCTGAGTTCAGATGCCACAGTCTTTAAATTATAATTAAGAAATGTATTCTACATAAATTAAATGTTTTGACTTAGTAAGTTTAAATATTGGCATTTTAAACATATTTGCCAAAAAATTCCCGGCAAACTGAGACTGACAAAATTCTTTAAAGTCCATTTTCGTTTTTTGGTTTAAATCATGTGCTCTTTCAATTCATAAAGTATTACTAAAAATACCAGGCATACCAGATCATTATAATTGACCGATATCTACACCAAACTTGGTTATTGTTTTCTATGTTAGATATGCTTCATAGTTGGCAGTAATTTCAGAAGGTGGACTTCACATTTCTCAACAAACACAACCTTAATTGTCACAAGTTCAAAGAAATCAAGTGTCTTCTTGTCATCATTAAGTATAGACACCCATATTTTGCTAGAGAAATATGTTCTCATAATAATTTTGTTAAATTGGTTTCAGAGGTGGTCTTTTTTATTGCTTACACTGAGCTAGGTCAATTAATTTTGAATTGTTTACTGAGCAGTAGAATCAAGCCATAATTCAATAATATAATTAATAAATTAATTTGGGGGTACTTATAAAATTAGATCAAATAAGAGAAGTTTTTTAGGGTATATGTCTAATGTACAAATATCTATAATAGGCTTACATATTCATATTTTACAATATTTCAGCCCTAGGCCAAATTCTACATAATGAATGTAATTTTCTACTTCTGTTTTTAAAGTATCTTAAGGAACTGTTAATTTTTATCAGTCACCATACCTTTAAAATATATTTTCACATATTCTCCTGGACTTTTTCTTTATATAAAAGCTGTTTTTCAATGTTTTCCTTGATGCTATAAACCTGATTTTGTTCAGAAATGGAACAGGCAGTCTTTAATCTTGCTGAAGATTAGAGTAGTTCCTCTATAGGAGCAGATACAGGACCAGATTCTGGCTAATAACATAAGGGATTCCTGGGAATGTTTACTTTTATTTATAAATCAGAGGGTGGTTGGATTGGGTGCAGCTTCCTTGTTATAATGAGAAGGCCAGGGGAACCATCAAGATGCTGATGAAGTCCCCTGGCCATTTTGAGCCTATGTCTCAAACCAGAAACCACCCATCTTGCGACTTCTTATTACGTGAACAATCAGCATCTGATTTAAAGTTTAACCCACAGTCAAATGAGTCTTTGGTTAACTATAGCAAAATGCAATCCTCGTGGACAGATATAGTCTTAACTTGGACGGTTGGTAAAGTTTAAAAACAAACGACCAAGCAAAAACAAAGAGATAGTACTAAAATAGGTGATTTTTCAAACCAAGGAAGCTCAATGAAAAATGAATATGCCATATGGGTACAATGAATATTAGGTACCTTTATCATTACATCTGACTTTCATACTGTGATAATCCTAGCCTAGGGCAATTTCACTTGCTGTCAAGTGAGCGGTTGGAAAGACAGTATGATCTGGCAGAAAGAAGATGGAATGAAAGCCAAGAGACTAGAAATGTGTGTTGGTTCTAATCTGATTTTCCAGAAGTAGCTAACAGCCTTTAAGTAACATTAGTGAGACAAGATAATTAAACCTATATTTGCAAAAACAACAGACATACTTTGGAAGTGTATTAAAATGAACTATGTGTTAGATTAGTATTTCTTTATTCAGCCATATTACAGATACTGATAACTAGCTGTAGTCAGGATCAACAATTAGGCTGCCAGATCTCACAGTGAAAGTCATTCTCTTCTTTTAAATTGGGAACTACATTAAATTTTAAGTCACTGGGCTGTGGTAAACAGACAAAGTTGAACAGAAATCCAAATATGAAGAATAAATTCATGGATTTGGTTAATATTTTTAAACCAGAATTCATGTTTTAAGAAAAATTACCAGTGATCCAGAATGTTGTTTGCCCTCCTTGTTGAAACTGATTAAAAATACCCAATGACCAAATGGACTAGGCCATGAAAAAATATGTCTGTTTCTCTTCACCTGTGCTGTTTAAAATCTCCTTTTTCTGTTAATCCTTGTAATCTTTTTGAAGGCAAGTACTTTGCCTTTTTAACCTCAATGCCACATTGTAATACTTGATGAATAACAGTTCCCCAATAAATCTTTGCTGATATATCAATAAATTTTCAACCTCACTAGCAAATATATATATATATATATATGCATATGTAAGAAAACAATGATATACAATTTTTTAATCTAGTAAATTAGTAATTTGTTTTAAGATAACTGCTCATTTTTGGAGAGGATATGAAGAAATAGGACACTTTTATTCATTGCTTGATGGAAAATAAATTGGCACAAGCATATATAGTTACACCTTTCAGGTTGGTTTGTGAGGGGATTGAATCATGCCTCTCCATAAAGATTTGTTCAGGTTTTAATTTTCACTCCTGTGGATATGAAGTGATTTTTAAGTAGAACCTTTAAAGATGTTACTACTAGTTAAGGGGTTGTATTAGTCAGGGTTCTCCATATAAATATAAATATATATGTAAATATTAAATGTTTTATTATAGGAATTGACTCATGACCGTGGGGACTGACAAGTCTGAATTCTGGTAGGGCAGGCTCTAAATCGGGAACTCTGATGAAGGTTTCAATGAATTCCCTCAGGAGATGCTGGCAGAGGTAGAGATAGAAATACTTCTTTCTGTCTGCTGAGTCATCAACTCTTTTAAGGCCTTCAACTCATTAGTTGAGAATCATCTCATGCTGAAGGCAGTCTCCTTTGTTGATTGTAGATATAATCAGCCATAGATGCAAATGACGGGCTAATGATTTAAATCCATGAAAGAGCCTCACAGTAACAATGAGGCCAGTGCTTGACCAAACAACTGGACCCTAAAACTTAGCCATGTTGACATATGAAATAAATCCTCAGGGATGTGGACTCATTTGTGCATAGGATATTTGAAAATCCTTTTTAGATTAGGCCAAATGGAATGAAGACAGGCCTTGATCTTATGACTGGGGTCCTAATAAGACAGAGGAAATTCAGTCAATCAGAAAAAGTCACAGGAGGAGACCAAGGAGACAGGTTGCCATGTGACAAAGAGATGCAAGCCAAGGAACTCTAAAGATTGCAGCAGCCAACAGCAGAATGTTAGACTCCGGTAGAATGCATGCACAATTAAGACCTTGATTTTGGATTTCAAGACTCCAAAGCTTTAAGCGAATACTTCTTGTTTAAGCCAACCTACTCTATTGTCCTAGCAGCCCTGGCAAAAGCAGACAATGGTCATTTAACCTTTCTAAGCCTGTATCTGTATCTGTAAAATGAGGAAAAGAATATTTAATTCACAGGTAGGGATTAAGTGAAAAAAGTATATCTAGCACACTACGTAATACACACTGACACGTAAATCCTGGTAGCTTACAAAAGAAAGGAAAGAGAAGACAAGGAATCAATAATTGGACAAGGAACCAAAATTTTATATTTTCTCTTTTAAATTGTGAGTCTCCTTGTAACAATAGACTCCATAACGTTTGGTACCATGCTTATCTTGTTCACTGTTTTATCCTGACTCATCATGCAGTGTCCACCATATTGTCATTCAGTTAATATTTGTTGAATCATGAAGAATTCACTTTTTTCACCTAATTACCAAAGTGAAACTTCAGATGCAAAACCGTAATGAATATCATTGGGGAAATACATTACAATTTACATTCACTGAATAGGCGTACATAAGAAAGAAGTAGTGTGACATAGAAAATTATAGGCTCTGAAGTCAGAAAAAAATGTGTTCAAACTTGAAGTCACTATCCATCATGCACAAGGTATTCAGCTTTTGTGACCGTCCATTTATGTGTCTGTACAGTGGAGATAATCCAAGTATCTATCTTCTGGGGTTTCTGTTAGTAATAAGTGAAAAAATATGTATTTGAAAGTGTTTCACTCTTTACACAATAAGAGTGACAGAATTAATTAGGATTTACAACTATAAATTTCCACTGAAATGCAACTTTTAAGATTTGGAGAAGAACTTAGAAACACCTCTTAAAGCTTTGGAGACAGACTCATATACCCAGCCTCAAAAGTTGGTAAGTTTATACGATTCCTCTCACAGAGGTTATGCTCTTTCACTCTACCACACTCTCTTGTTTCTCTTTTCTTTCAATGATTGCAATGTCTGAAACATTCCCTGTTGACTGTCTTCTATGGTATTCCTGTAGTTTTTATCAGGGAGTGAGTAGGAATAACAGAATAACAGAAAACTGACATGACAGGCAAGGCTGTCTGGTTGAGTGTCTGGTCACCACTGTGAAGGTTTAAGAACTCACTCAAACAGCCAGAGAAACTGTAAATTTAATTTTTGTATACTCTGTCAAGGAAACAGGATTTCTGCTCAGAAAAGTCTCTGTGTAGTTGTGTTTGCAGTTTTAAAGTAAAGCTAGAAGAAACAGAGAGGAATCAAATACAGAGGAAACCATTTTATTTATGTAATTTTCTTCAGAGTTCCTGTGTATCAGAACGCATGTGACTATGCTTCATTTTTAGGATTCTTAATAGTGATTATTATCACTAGTATGGGTCTATGGTCTGACTATAAGTGTGTTTTGTGTGTTTACAAATGTATGAAACACTAGTCCATGCTCTGATGGATTCTAGTATTTACATAGCACTTATTCCCTAAATGAGACAATGTTTAAAAATATTACTTCATTAATCCTCACAATTTCACCGGCAAGTCAGAATGTAAAGATGGAAAAATTAAGCAAACAGTAATAATAGAAAATCATTATTGAGCATATCCTATCTGCCTGGCACTAATTGGCTTACTTCTACTAATTGATTGAATCCTCAAAACAACCTTGTGTACCATCATTCCATTTTACAGATGAGAAAACTGAGGCTAAGAGAATTAAAATAATTTTGTCCAAAATCACACAAAAAGCAAGTTATGAACTCAACACACTAAATCGAGGAAATAAAGTCATTTACAGAATGTCAGTTAATAATATTCAATCTAGAAATAAAAATTACTTTCTCATTTAGTAGCTACCTCTACTTAACCCGTTTGCAAGTTAGGTGAGTATAAGTTCTTGAAGTTACTTTTTCTAAGCAGGAAGTCAGGGACCAAAAGGAATAATGTGTGTGCAATGATGCTTTCACTCTGTATAAGAGAGAACAGAAGCTGGAATTGTCAATCTCTTCTATTATTCCAACGGCTTTTGTGGTTTTATCCAGCAGTTCTGGGAGTTGCATTGTTAACTGTGAGTCTAGCCTTCTGATTTGGTCTCTTTGGAGTTTTGAAACATTCCTTATTTTCTGAGTTTTTAAACAATAAACAGAGTAATTTAATTCAGTATTGTGGTGATTGTTTATAGAGTTTAGTTTAGTTGTAGATAATGGAAAAGTCTTTCATAAAAAGTATCATTTTGTTAAGCTGAAGGTGGGCTTTGTTCCTTTGATAACTTTTTGACATTGACACTGCCAAAAGAAGATGGATTTATATTTTAAATTCTTTGAAGTTGGGACAATTTACATGAGGGAAATTGCAAATGTCTCATTGAGACACAGCAAATTCCTTCATTGCCTGAAGCAGATAAAGAAAAAAAAGTCTGACTGTTTGAGATCTTCTTTTAAAGCTGTTTTAAAATTATAATGATGGAGTGTTTATATGTGTCAGGAGTTTTGAGGCTTGGTGATATGACTAATTGAAAATGAGTAATATTAATGCTTATTGAGAGTATCAACATTTTCTTTGGGTTTTATTTTAAAAATATAAATTAGGGTTTTAGACGGTAAGGCTTGGAAGGATATTATTTTATTTGGCAGAATAATAGATGCACATTAAAAAAATCTATTACCCGTATTTCTTACCAATTTTTTATACAGTTAAAATCAAATAAAAAACAGCTTTTTTTTTTTTTGTAGAAGAGTTGAATAAAGAAATACATTGTAAGAGGTAGCGTAAAAGAATAATTGGAAAGGGATGGGGTCTCATTCCTAGAACAGTTAATATCCATCATTTTCTACCCCAAGCTACAATAACAAATACACAAGCTACAGTGATACAGCACATATATCCAAATAACACCCAAAATAAATTTCACTGGAATGCTACGTGTGATGCACTCTGTTTGCTACTCCCTTTCTGTTAAATTCACTATACTTCATTTTATTAAAAAAAAAAAAAAGTGCTGGTCATTACCACTAATTGAAGTGTTCCATGACCTACTGCTTAAGTTTCTGAAGTTTGGGAGAGGATATTGATCTTCCTATTTCCTTTTATTCCCAATCCATACCATTGCCAAACATCTTTGTAGCTGGGAGAAAACAACAACTATAATTTTACCCATTCAATAGTTGTATTCTTAGATGTTCTATTTTATATAACACTGCAAGTTTCTGAATGCGAAAAAATATAAATTTTGCCATGGGCCTGATTTTAATGGGTCAAAGCTTACAATGCCCTCCTTTTTCAAGTATTTTTCATATGCATTTCAAGTGAAGGTATTTTGAGTGCTGAGAAGTATTCGCTGATTCAGGTATCCCTTGCTGATAAACATGACTATTTTCAGGTAGTTGTAAGGCGTATCTGGCTGCAATTGTTGAAGGTAAAACTTCTTTTTACCAAGGCAGACAAAGGTAATTTTTCATAAATTATTAATGTTAAAAGTTTTCCCATGAATACAGCACTACATTTACTAAGGGATTGGGTTAAACTACTTGTTATCTCTCATTCCTTCTCATTATTCTAAGATATCACTTCATCTTTAGAGACAAACTGTAATCTTTTCAAATTAGGTGAAGCTCACTAAAGTCTAGTTCAGCAAAGATGTATAGAATAGCTGCAAATCTGCAGGTTACCCTCAACCAAATGCAACATGATGCTGATCAATTTCACTAGCATTTTAAGACAGCTTTTGTACCCTTTTCCCAATACACACACACACACACACACCCTCCCTTTCAAGGATACTATTGTGACCTGAAGCTGTTTAAATTAACTATGCTTAAGATACATTTCTCAGTGATACTACATTTCACTCATAGCTCTTAGAGTTTGCATCTAATTCCATTTCCCACAATAGCTATTAAGTTTCAATGTATGGTTCTAGATCTATGTTTTGGTTCCTTGTTCTCTGAAAGTGGACAGTTGCTGGACAGTGCCTGGTAGAACTGTGATATTTGGTGCACGCTGCAGTCATTTCTCCTTTCCTGTTTTGCACACTTCCTTTAAAAATCTGTGAGTATTGTCCTGACTTCTGTTCTATATCACCTTCTCCCTTATATGTTCTCCCATTTTCAGTTCCTTTCTATGGATTTTCCACTAACTATCTTACTTTTTAACAGTTGTCCATGAAGTAAATTTCAGGAAAGTGAATCACAACTTCCCTTTGAGTTATACTTAAGATGAAGAGATATGCTCCTTTGGAGAAAATTCTAGGCTAAAAATTAACTCTATCATTTCCATTATAAAGCAGATATTATAGTATAAAATTATTAATATGTTTACCTATGAAATAATTCTGTAAATCTATACTCCTATCTGCCAGACACTTTGTGCTTTGTCCTCTTGAATTGAAGTTTCCAGTGTTTCTGGTGACAATATCAACTTGCCTCTGGTGATACATTCTAAGAAATCTTTATTGATACCAGACAGGCCTCTTAATTTCAAATATTCAATTAATACAAAATAAAATTGTGCCAGATTTTGTCTAATTTTATAGCTCTATCAGTATGCAGAACTTATTTAAAGAAGTAGTATATGCATGCTGAAAACTTCCAGTGTATGTCAGTTCTTCACTGTTAGATTCCTAGTAGCAAGCAGAAGGTCTGAACTTAATAAATATTTGTCAAATTAATTCAATGAACTAATGCTTGTGTGCTCAATTCAAATATTATAAGTAAAACAGACTTAAGGAAAATTCATCAGTGTAGGTAGAGGAATTAATAATCTTCTTTCATACAATGATTATCAGAATACTCTCAAAATAAAAAAGGCAGAAAGTAAGGAAGGCAGAAAGAAAGAATTCAGCAGCTTAATGTAATATGTGCAAGGTAATGTGAAAGCGTCTCTTGATTCAGTTTATTTTCCCTTCGAGTTTTTCAGGGTTACAAAAGACACTGATATTAATTGTTCTAAAGCAAAATTTCATTTTTCTTCCAGATAAACAGGATGCTTCCATGAACACAAATTGGAATACTTCAAAACTATTTATGTTAATCAGTAGCTGCTTTGGAACACATTCAGTCCTGTTAGCCCCTTTGATTTGGGAGAGTAGGGGAAAACGAGCCTGCATGCTGTACCTCACCGCTCCCTCTCCAATATTACTTTGAAACTGTTAGTATGAAATACTGCAAGTGCTGTATTATATCTGTATCCTTGAGCTGTGGGAATCCTATAAACTGCTCTGTTTCCCAGCTTTCATGAAGGGATGGGGACGACCACTCCTGACACAGTCTGTTTTTTTCCATCAGGGGTCACTGTGGAGGAATAACAATCACAGCTTGAGAGTTAACACAGGGAAAACAGTGTGTGAGAGTATGGACTGGCTACATTTTTTTCCATGTAAATCTTCCTGCAGCACCTCTGAGAGTCTGAATGGCTTCTCCCTCAATCAACATGCCATACAACCAGACACTGGGTTGAGGCTGCATCTCACGACAGGATAAAGAAAACGAGTTCTTTGGAAATAGCACTCAGGTGGAATGTATTTTCGATACAGAACTGCTAGTGGCCTGGGCATACCTGCATGACAGAATCTCAAGGTAATGCTTCTGAGGAAAGGAAATTGTAAGGCTGCTCCCACTGACAGTCACGCAGCGAGACTCTGTGGGCAAGCTTCTGGACTAACTCCAGCCATTACGCATTTGCAAAGGGTTTCTCACAAAGAAGTGCATGAATGGTCGAGAGGAATAGGTTTCTGGACCAACTGGTGTGTAGCTAATTTTAAAAAGTCAGTTTACCATAACAATTATTTTATGGGCTGTAGAGCAGATCTCATTAAAGAAGGAAGGGAATCGTAAATTAGAGGAGAAGCAAACACATTAATATGTCTAATGCTACCTCTCTTAACAGGAACAGTACAAACAGGATTAAGCATACAACTTTATCTTATCTTTCCTTTCTCTTCATTTAAAAAGTAACAATCAATGTTTAGTAAAGATTTTAAAATATGGTGTCTCCGAATTTCTTTATTTGGTTTCTTATAAAAATTTTCAGAGTAACTTCTTGTTCCAAAACCTCTCCGATGGTGTCTTTATTATTTCATTAATTCAATTAGTCATCATAGCCTTTTTTGTTTTATAGAAATATTTTGTAATCCTTGTGTATTAGTATTTTGTTTCTCCAGTGACCACCTACTTTCCTCTAGAAACTATTTTGAAATTAGGGTTGCTTAGAGGGTTCATGATAGCTACTAGGGAAAATAAAATGTATATGCCCCATCACATCTTTTGCTGAATGAAAGCTTAATATTTTCAGTCTCAATTATTTGATTTATTTTAAAAAATACAAGATTCTATGTGTACGTGTTTTGGAGTAAGGGTGGTTGAAATAGCCATTCTTCTCTTTTATTTCCTCCATTCTCCTCTCACAAACTTTCCCCAGACATTACTGAATATTTTCCTATGTTATTTTTTGGTAGCTGCATAATATATGCAAAAAGATGAGTATTTGAAATATAGTTTTTCAAGTTATGGGAATATTTCTAAAGGTCTGTTATAAATCTTGCTATTCTGTCCCATTTTTATTCATTCATTACTCTCACAAATATTAATTTAATATTTATATCTTAGGCAACAATGGATTCCAGTTTGTAGGAGCCTGAGTTTATGTAATTTTGGAAGCTCTCATTAATAAAAGAATACAGATGACAAACTTCACAAAAACATGAACTGGGAATATATTGTTTGGGGAGGGATCCTTTGGCTTCCAGTGCTATGATCAGTACTAAGATTAAAAAAATGAAAAAGATACTTTCTCACTACATTCATGAAGTTTACAGTTTTGAAGAAAATACTGGCTTCAAACATATCTCATATCCATTCACATTTTAGGGGTGATACTTCTGCTTATTCAGCCTCTTCCATCTCTTCTTTCCACTCCTAAGCACTGTGGCCCTGGTACCCAGCATAGTATGTTTTTTCCAATATCCTTACTTTTTCCGTTATATCACATGTCATTCTCTCCAACTTTAGCCTTAGTCAGAATCCAGCTTCCTCCAAGAACATCTCTTTGCTTATGGAAAACTTATTATCCCTTGTGTATTACAAGGTCTTGAGAAACAGAACTGTCAATATTTTTCCAACTGCATAGCTATTTAAAACAATTATTTATAAGTGGTAAGTCACAGTAGGTAGGGAGAAACATATTTTTAATCATAAATCAGAATGTCTATGACTCTGTCTTCTACCCTTCAGGAATTCCAAACTGTCAGATTTCTTCAAAGAGATCAGAGATTCTTCAAAGATATTGCATTAATCATAACCAACCAAAGAGTGCTGTTGCAAAGTACCAGAACTCTATTGGCTTTTATAGAGAGTATTTATTTGGGGTAGGAGTTTATAGTCACAAGGCCCTAAAGAGTCCAACTCAAGGTACCATAAGAGGTACTTTCTCACCCAAAGTCATTGGCCACGTGTTGAAGCAAGATGGCAGTCGATGTCTGCAAAGGTTCAGCCTTCCTTCTTCCTCTTAAGGCTCTGTGGTCCCAACTTCTTCTGATCATATCTGTAGGCTGGGATAACTTTCATTTCTCTCCCCAGGGCTCATTTCTTTCTGGACTCAGCTGCTCTTTCTTTTCACAAGGTCAGCTTTAAATTATCAGGCCTATCTCTCTTCGCAGGACTGCAGGATTCCCTATCTATCTTCTCTGTATATCTACTTCTGTGTATCAGCCCACCAAGGGGGTGGGGACTCAACACTGAGTCTCATTCTAATGACATGGTTGAACCAAAGCCCTAATCTTAACGTAATTTGATCAGACATCTCATATGAATCTAATACAATCAAAGGATATCACACTCAGTTAACAAATATAATTAATATGCCTTTTGGAATTCATACATAGTATCAAACTGCCACAGATATGTAACAGAAATTCTCTCCAGACTAATTCTTGGCTTCTGTGATAGCTCCTCTCACACTCTTTTGCTGTGATTATGATTATGTCTGTACTCATTGCCATTATGAAAGGCTAAAGCTTCTCAAAAAGTGCCACCATAGCTGCTGATGCTGATGAAGTCTACATTGAAGTTATAATGCTTAAGGTCAAAGAAGCTAAGAGCTGAGACAAACAAAATGTTCAGAGTTTTGACAAAACAGTTGGCACTTCTTCCAGTACTGTAAAGTATAGTCTCTAATGCACTGTGCCAAGTGTTGGCAATGTCCCACAAAGTCTCTAGTGGAATAAACAAGAAAACAAACATCCCCACCACTACTCAATTTTATAGTTCTATTTCCTTCAGCATTTTCTTAATATAAGAAAATTTCTAAACATAGAGAAAAGTGGAAAGAATTTTTAGTGAATACCATAAACATTATTTGGGTGTCACTATTAACATTTTACTATATTTACTTAACAATTACAGTATCATACAGAACAGATTCATGACCCTAAAAATACCCTGTACTCCACTATTTTCTATTTGTTCCTCTCTCTACTTCCCCTGGAAACCACTGATTTTTTTTTACTGTCTCTATAGTTCTGCCTTTTCCAGAATGTCATATGGTTGGAGTCATATAGTATGTATATAGCATTTTCAGAAGGACTTCTTTCACTTAGCAATGTGCTTTTAAGATTCCTCCATGTCTTCTCTTGTCTTATAGCTCATTTCATTTCATCACTGAAAAGCATTCCATTGTGTGGATGTACCACAGTGTGTCCATTCACCTAATGAAGAACAACTTGGTTGCTTCCAGTATGGGGCAATTATGAATAAAGTTACCTCAATCATTTACCTGCAAGTTTTTGTGTGTATATAAAGTTTCATCTCATTTGGGTAAATGTGTAGGAGTATGATTGCTGGATTTTGTGGTAAGACTATGTTTAACTTTGCAAGAAACTTCTAGTCTTCCAAAGTGTCTGTACCATTTTGCATTCTCAGCAACAATGAATGAGCATTCCTCTTGCTCCATATCTTTGTCAGCATGTGGGGTTGTCAATGTTTAGGTTTTAGTCATTTTAATACTTACATAATGGTATCTCATTGTTATTTTACTTTGCAATTCCCTAATAACATATCATTGCATTTTACATATGCTTATTTGATATCTGTATATCTTCTTTATTGAGGTATTTATTCAGGTCTTTTGGCATTTTTTAAATTGGGTGATTTGCTTCCTTATTGTTGAGTTTTGAGAGTTGTTTGTATATTTTAGATATAACTTATTTATCAGATATGTATTTTGCAAATATATTCTTCCAACTTGTGGCTTGTATTTTCATTCTCTTTACAGTGTGCTTCATGGAACAGAAGTTTTTAATTTTAATGAAGTCAAATTTATCAATTTTTTTTTCCTTCATGGATCAAGCTTTAGTGCTGTATCTAAAAGTCATCATCAAACCCAAGAGCTTTTCCTGATTTTCTCCTATGTTATCTTCCAGAAGATTTTTTTACATTTTCCATTTTCCATTTAGGGCTTTAATCCATTTTTAAGCCAACTCTGTAAGATGGAATGTCTATGTGTAGGTTTACCTTTTTGCACATGGCTGTTGTTGTTCCAGCACCATTTGTTAAAAGACTATCTTTCTCCATTGAATTGCCTTTCCTTCCTTGTCAATGACCATCGGCCCATACTTATATGGGTCTGTTTCTGGACCCTTTATTCTGTTCCATTAATCTATTTTTCTGTCTTTTGTGAATAACACACTGTCTTACTGTAGTTTTATGCAGGTCTTGAAGTAAGGCAGTGCCTGTACAAATTTTTGCCTTTTTTCATATAAAGTATAGAATATGTTTGTCAATAGCCACAAAATAAGTTCCTGGGATTTTGACTGAGTTCATTTACTCTACAGATCAAGTTTGGAAAAATTGACATCTTAATAATATTGAGTCTTTTTATCCATGAATGTGGAATATCTCTCTATTTAGATATTCTTTGACTTTTAAAATCAATTTTGTTATTGTCCTCATAATGATCTTGTACATAGTTTGTAAAAAATATACCTAAGTATTTAATTTTTGGTGCTAATATAAATGGTGGTGTGTTTTTGTATTTCAGATTCCAATTGTTCATTGCTGAGATATAGGAAAGCAATTTATTTGTATATGAACAATGTATCCTACAACCTTGCTATAATTATTAGCTAAAGGAATATTTTTTATTCTTTGGAATTTTCTATGTAGGCAATCATAACTCCGCAAACAAAGTCAGGTTTTTTTCTTCCTTCCCAGTTTTATATTTCCTTTTTTTATTGTATTACAAGGACTTCCAGTACAATGTCAAAAAAGATTTTGACAAGGACATGCTTGTCTTATTCCCAATCTTATAAGAAAAGCATTTAGTTTTTGTCATTGTATATGATGTTTGCTGTAAACTTTTCAAAGATGTTCTTTATGAAGTTGAGGTAAAAGTTCCTTTTCCCTCTATTCCTAGTTCGCTGAGAATTTTTAACCTGAATGGGTGTTATTCATTTTTAATTTGTCCTTTTATTAGAAATTCGCAAAAGATATTTATTCAACAACCAGTCTTTTGTCAAATATATATTTTACAAACAATTTCTCCCAGTCTCTGAATTCTCTAATTTCTTAATGGTGTGGTTTGATAACCAGAATTTTAAAAATTTAACAGAATCTAATTCATCTCTTTTAAAAAATGGTTATTGCTTTCTCTGTTCTTTCTAAGAAAATATTGCTGTGCCTTTCAGTTCCTATCTTGTCATTTATCTTCAAATTCATATGGCTTCTCACAGTTCCTGAAAGGACTTGGTGACCTGATTCACAGTCTACTACTTCACTTCAATGTCGCTGGTATCATGGGAAACACTGATATCCATTAGCAACCTATTTCCATGGATGCAATTCAGATCATGCCATGACCTGGAACCAATCTTTCTGTGAGATTTTGAGATGCAATTCTCCCTTGTATTTCCACATGTCTTGAATTACTTTTCAAATAATTTTGAATAGCAAACAGCCTTGCAAGCGAGAAATATTCTCTCCTTCTGGGTGTAAGGATTGATTTGTTTCCTAATGAGTATAACAAACAAGGAACATCTCCTTCCCTAGATACATTTCATTATAGTAAAGTTTACTTCCTCCACTCAGAGGTGATTTGCCTTCATTCCAGGGTAATAAGAAAAAGAAACCCTTGGAGCAAAGATTGGGAAGGGTTTCTAGAAGGCCCTTTATAAAATTTGGTCTTACCTATAGTCAGGGTTCCTCAGCTGTCATACAGATCCAAGGTCTGCTCATCCTCTATCAGTTCCCATTCAGCACCACCTCCAACCAAGCAACCAATGTGAACATAAAGCTCATGAGGCCAGCTGTCCCATGAGTAATGATCTGTTTAAATTCATTTAGACAACAAAGTTTATTGCTTCCTTACTGACTGAATTTATGGTAGTATGGCAAGCTCACCTGGCAGCTACATGGGTTCTTAGGTATTGCTTGACTGCCTGACAATATAAATCATATCTCATCCTCTTTTTCCAACATGCTGCCCTAATAGGTTCTTCCCTCTTTTACATCAGTTACACCAGTTTTTTTTTTTAACCTCATCCAGTGCTATCATTCTTGCTAAACTACACACAATTCCATTGTGTCAGTCACCCTTGCCTTCTCTTTCCTCCTCTCTTTTTTATAACATTACATGATTTGTTGCTATTATCTTAAAACCCCTTGAATGCCTTGTTCACCTGCTGCATCCACTCTATAAACATCCTACCCAATTCCACAAGCTGATGACTCCATTCCTACACTTAAGACTTTTGAGCAGTGCTAGTGAAAAATGGCAAGGTAGTATTATCTTTAATCGTTGTAAGGAATTTGACTTTGATGAAAGGATCTATTACTTAAAATTCTACTAAAAATTCTGTGCTTTGCTTAATGTATGCTTTCAAATGTATCATTTTGTTTGAGCCTCATTCTATCCCAGTGAGAGAAATAATAGAGGACCACACTGCATGTCTCCCAAAGATTTCACCAACAACTTCAAATCTCAAGGCTCTTTGGGATCTGACCACTGCCCATTTGAGATAACATTAAAAAATAGTTAATTGCTCCATATCTAGGCTTGGCTTCAAATTCTTACTCAGTAATTTACCTGCCTAGGAATTTACAGAAAGTTGTTCAACTCCTAAGGGCCTCAGTTTTTCCATATGTAAAATGCAGATAATATAATACCTAACTATAAGTGCAATGATAGTAAGTAAATAAGGTAATATAACTGTAGTGGACTGAATTATGTATCCTGGTTTAGGTATGTTCTTGGTCTTGATCCACATTCCTGTGGTCATGGACCTCTTATAAATTAAGATATCTAGACACTGTTTTATCTGTTAAAGTATGTCACAACTGAATGAAGTGAGTCTTAATCCAGATTCCTGGAGTCCTTTATAAGCAGAAGAAATTCAGACAAAGAGAAATCCACAGGGAAAATTCAGAAGCTAGAAATCTATGGGAGGCCAGAAAAGAAAGGAGAGGGCATTTCCAAATGATGGGAAAGCTGACGAACTGAAGGATAGCCAGTCAACAAAATGATACCTAACCTAGGAGGATGCAATCTCTTCTAGACTCTGAAACTCTAAGACAATAAATTCTTAAGCCAACCCATTTTATGGTATTTGGCACAGCATCCTGGTAAACTGAGACAAATAAAAAGATCTTAGAGGAATTTCTGGCATGCAATAACCCTTCAATAATATTAGCTATTATTATTATAAGTTCTGAAATAAAAATTGTACTCAGTTACCAATGTCTGCCAAGGGAACTGAGAGGCTAAAATTATTATTTCTTATACATGTTCTAGAATAATGCAGAAAGCAGAGAGGCTGATAAAGATAATATCACTGTAATATGGCATTGAAAGTATATTTAAATATACAAATTATAAAAGATTTATATGTGAAATTTAAAATATTTTGGTTAGGAGGATAACTGAATTATAAATACATGTGATTTTTATGAAATAATAAATGAATAATAACTTGGTGGCCCCTTAAAAGTAATTCCACAACTTTACTATAAAATACACTTTGCAAGAAAGTAATGAGAGTTCAGAAAGGAAAAGGTACTGTGCATATCAAGAATCCAGCTTTTGCTATTTTGGGACACTTAGTTTGAGGATTCTGAATATAAAATAAGATCTGAGTATGGAGTAAGACGGTTGGAGAAAGTGTGATGAATCATGATGTAAAAATATATGAGATGAGTGAAAACTCTGGGAAAATAGTACAGGGGCAAAGTAATCCCTGGAAGATTGTTTTATCAGTTCAAAAAGATGGTTCATTCGAATGAATCTTTGGAGCAGTCCAGTGACTGTTTCTTTGAAATCACAAGTTGTATTAAGATATGCTGTAGTCTAAGCATTACAAAAGTCAAAAAGAAAGAAATACCATTGATTACTTATTCTTACTGGGAAGATGTAGTTAGAATATAAGGGTTATAATTTAAATATGAGAGAGTAAAAAAAAAAAATAGGTGTGGGGAAAGTTTAGGCTATTATGAACTAAGATCATATATATTTAGTCCCTTATCTACAAGTTTGCATTTAAGCTTCATTCTTTCAAATTTGGGGGTTGTAGTTTATTATTTTATGTAAGAATAAATATGCTAAAATTAAACACAAAAACATTTGCTTGATTTTCTGCTCAGTCCTCCTTCTCCAGTATTACTACAACCATATCCTCCATTTGGAGGCTTTCTATTTAGTCAGAATGAGTACCTACAGTCAAAATAACTGTGTTCAAATCCTGTTTCTAACTCTTTAAGTAATGTCATCTTTGGCATATAATCATGCTCTCTGAAAGCCTCTGTATCTTTATTTGTGTAAGGAGGATAATGATTCATTTCTCATAGGTCTGCCATAATGGAGTTTTGGCACAGGATGGACGTAAATAGGTTTATAGAGATAGGTAGTAAGAATTGAGCCATTTTTGTGCAGTGGAAAGAGGATGATTTTAGAGTTAATTAATCTTAGTATTGCTCCTTACTGTCTCTGTGGCAAATTAATAAACTACTCTGAACTTTAGCTCCCTAAATGTAAAAATGGAGTTATCCATACTTATATTGAGAAAGTATTGTGGGAATTAAGCATGATAGTGTGCATAAACTTCTTACAGAGCTCTTGACATAGAGTGGACTCTCAATAGAAGGTAACAATACTTGCTTGTTCAAGCATGGTTCTGAAAGTGAATTTGAATAAATATTTAAGCATTTAGCATCTGTTTGTAAAAATGACAAGTGTGCCTAAAATTTTATATACCAGAGTATGAAAAATCTAGTTGTGTTAGCTGGGATTTGTTTCTCCTTTTGTACGACAGCATTTTTTTTTTTCCTGTTAGGAAAAGGTACGGAGAGATTTGTCATTGTATTCCTAGGATGAGACCTCCATCAGCCTGGACACAGGATAAACAAGTAGGTGGTATTCTGGGTTGGAGATCTTTTGAGAAGTAGTAATAAAAATAGTAGCAATGATTCTCATAAAATAATGAATATGGGAACTCTCTAAGCATTTCATATGCAATGCTCAATTAATCTTCTCAAAGCCTATGAAATTTGCTACTAATATTACCTTGTTTTAGAGATGAAGATTTTGAGGGCAGAGGTTAAGTAACTTGCCTGTGGTGACACAGTAAGGCAGTCCTCTAACTCTAATGTGAAAGGTGTGGAAAAAAGGTTGGTAGGAATCTATGGAAACGATTAGAGACAGAGAATAGAAATTTTATAGCCACTAATTTTTTGTTATCTTTCAAAAGAAAACACTCTGAGTGGTGTTTTGTTGCCTTTTTATTATTTTTAATTAACTACCCTCCCATCACTATTTATCTTTAATTCTCCTTTCTTCAGATTCCAACTGGGCTTTGTCCCTCCTGATGCCACTGAAGAAACTGTTATCAGATCCAAAGGACTAAACCCACTGATCAGTTCTCAATCTGCCTTTTTCCCCCTATGCAGCACTTGGTATAGCAGATTCTTCCTCCTGCCTGAAAGATTTTCTGCTCTTGATTTCCTTCCTCACTAGTCTTTTATTTGTTCATATACTTTGCTAGCTCTTCTTCCTCTTTCTGACCTTTGAATTTAGAATTATTCCCAAACTTACTTGTCCTCTATACTATACTCAACTGAGGTCATTATATCACAAAACATAAAATATTACCTCCATGATAATTCTAAAATACATATTTCCATTCTGGAACATTTTCCTGTACTGTAGCACTCCTAAAGTTTTTATACTCAGCCTTATCTATATTGCAGTGAATGTCAGTGCCTTCTATCAATGTATTTAGATTAAGATCCTAGGAGTCATGCTTAATTTTGCTCTTTTTCATAGCCTCACTCTCATGTCCAGTTACTGCTATCTTCAAATTGTAATTTGCATCTACCAAGTCCAGGATCTCCACTGCTATACCCGTAACATTGCAGTGCTTGCAGCATCTATCTCCCCACTGGTTTCCCTTCTTCCACTCTTGCCCCTTCTCCTAGTTTCCTAGGGCTTCCATAAAAATTTACCACAACAAAACAATGAAAACGTATTGTCTAGCAGTCCAGAAGCTATAAATCTGAGTTCAAGATGTCAGCTGGGCCATACTTTCTCTGAAGTGTGTAGGGAAGAATGTTCCATGCCTTTCTCCTGGCTTCTGGTGGGGACTAGTTGGCAAAATGTTCTTTGTCTCCTCTTCATTAGGTATTCTCTCTGTCTGCCTGTGTTCAATTGTTCCTTTCTAATAAGGACACCAATCATATTTGTTTAGGGCCACCCTAATCCAGCTTGACCTCATCTCAACTAATCACATCTTCGAAGACCCTATTTTAAAATAAGGTCACATTCAGAGGACAGGGGTTAAGACTTGAATGTGTCTTTCTGAGGAACTCAATTCAACTCGTTACACCCCTCCACAGTCCATCCTTCATATTACAGCCAGAATCATCTTTTCAGAGCAGCTATTGCATTACTTTGCAGTTAGAACAGAATTAAAACCCCTTAACATGGCCTGCAAGTAAGGAGACCTCATGCTTTACGTTATCTGGGATCGTGCTCATTTATATGCACTGTCCTAAATTGCTCTAAATTGTCTCTCCACGTATGTCCTATTTTATGTCTCCACCATAGTGCCCCTTTACTCTAAAATTTGTCCCAGTGAAGACAGTGAATTGCCTGGTCTCTCTAACTATAAAGCTTTAAATGTTTTGAAACTTTCCCAACTATCTATCCCTATCTCCTACCATTCATCTCCACCCAGTCCTACTTCCTGATGGCCTCAGGCTAGTTCCTGCCTCAGGCTCTTTTGCTTGCCATTCCCTCCGCATGCTTGGCATTCCCTCTGCACACAGTGCCTTGCCCCAAATGTTAGCAAGGCCTCCCCTTTTTCTTCTTTTAGGCCTCAGATCAGATATCGTCTATAGAGATGTCATTCTTCCCCATTTTAGCTAAATTGTGCTAGCTTTGTACTATTATGCCTCTAGTTGACATTTTTTGTAAATGCTTATTGCAATCAGATCATAAATATTACTGTTCATCTGCTCACCTATGTATTTATTCACTCTCCTTCCTCTGTTCTCTTTTTGTTCACATTAACCTACTTTGCTTGAGTTTTCTGGGGCTCTTGTCTCTGCCTCTGCCATCCTACACAAACACCTCAGCCATCTGCCAGACACCTCCTCAGATCCACCTGTTCCTTCTTCAAGTGGGCAAGAGTCAAGGAGAGGCCTCCACAGCAATGTGGTCATGACTGTAGAGTCACAGGCTCTCTTTCAGATTTTTCTTGTTTCAATCTTATATGGGGGTGAGGAATCCAAATAATGTGAGAGACAATCTGGGAAGGGTCTGGTATGCACTGAAGAGAAATGATGAATTAAGCCCACAAAGTAAGAAATACTTTTTTGGATGGATAGATAAATACTGTATGAGATATTTATAACGTGGCTGTAATGTAGCCCTGCCGTAATTGGACTGGCAGCTTAGCTGAGCTTCTGCGTTGATTAGGAGGAGATTTCAAGGAGATCTGTAAGTGATTCTTACTGAGTTTTAAAAAGGAGACGAAAAGCATGAAATAAGTATGTTAGGCAGAATAATGGCCCGGCAAAGGGGCTTGTGTCAAAGTCCCTGGAACCTGTGAATATGTTACTTTACACAGAAAAGAGATTTTGCAGATGTGATTGAATTAAGGGCCCTGAGATGGGGAGAGTATCCTGGATTATACAGGTGGGCTCAGTCCAATTATATGAGTTGTTAAAAGCAAGAAACTTTCCCTGCTGTAGTCAATCAGAGGGAATTTTGACTACAATGATCAGAGAGAAGTAACACTGCTGGCTCTGAAGATGGAGGAAGGCAGTCAGGAGCCAAGAACTGTGCGTAGCCTCTAGAAGCTGGAAAGGAAAGAAACCGCTTCTCCTCTAAAGCTTCCAAAAAGAAACACATCCTTGCCAATGCCTTAATTTTAGCCCAATATTGTGCTTCTAACCTACAAAACTGTAGGATGTTAAATGTGTGCTGCTTTAAGACACTAAATTTCTGTAATTTGTTACAGAGTAATAGAAACCTAATACAATGAGGAAAATGGTTATAATTTTGCCCTTTTCCCACCCTGTCATTACTAACAGTATAAGACAGAAGAAGAATTTAAATTCCTCGAGGACAGTGACTGTTGCATTCACAATTGTGCCTCTAGACCCTATTATATGGCCCTGCACATTGTCGGATCAATGTGTCTGAGACTTGGATGCCCAGACTCCATCCCTGAGTGAGATTCCCTCACTAGCCAGGAAAGTGTCACTGACTGATTTAGAGATGTGGGAGTCCTTGAGGAGACCAGGAGCTGTGCCGGGCTAGAGCTGTGGCCATGGTGCAGGCTGTGGGCTCTGACAGTTGAAGAGTGATGCTGCCTTAGTCTCAGGATCTGAACTCTGGTCATCCAGGCATCTCATCCTTAAGACCCTGCCTGCCATTTATCTGGGATCATATGCAGAGAGTCAGTGTTCTACCAGGGCTTTGAGTGTCTACATCAGACCCTTGTCTATCCCCGTCAAACTGAGTCCCTGTAGTACCCTGGGACACTTATAAGTCCTAAGGGAGATACTATACCACTGTACATGCATAAAAATGAGCTAAACCCAGCTATATTTTAGGGATATTCTGAGGCATATCAGAATAGTCTGAGGTAAGGAAAAAGAGAGGAGACACTTCTGGAATAAATGATTACATGAGAAAGTACCAACAAAAGTCAAGCAATTAAATGAATCACATTTCTTTCTCTGTTTTCTCTTGGACATTTTTGAAGTCATTCCAGGACAAGATACATATTGTTTCTGTGTCTGCCACACTTCAGGAAGTCCAATCAATCCTTTGCTGCTTTAGCCCTCTCACATGAAAAATATGTCTCTCTCACTGGGCTTTGGGCAGGGGAAAGTGGGGACTGATTTATTGTTAATGTTCACTAGAAAGATTTTTCTGACTCCTTCTAACTTCCCTATGTAAAAATTTTCTTCAAATTTCACAGATATTTTACCCAACAATATAAGACATTTCTTGAAGGTGATTTTTAAATTTAATTTCTTCCATTTTTTTTTTCTGGAAATAAGCCAAGCTGTTCATATTTCTTTTTTAGATAAGGATCAGTTCACATCAAAACTTACAAGGAAACCATTTTTGTCAGCGTGCAATGACTATGTCAGTTCAATCTTTCTTGAATTCCCAGTTAATTAATTTCATGGAATATTGCTTTTCTTAGCGAATCTTCTAACTTCTACACATCACTTTCTCTGTTCTTAACGCAAAATTCAGTATTTTTTAGGATAGCTGAGATGTTTCCAAGTATAATCTATCCAAATTCTTATTAACATTTTCTTTCTAGAATATATTTGGAGGTTGGGGTTATTAACAGAAAATTAAACCAATACTAAACCAATACATTTTGAGATGATTTTTCCAAGCCACTTAAGTCTGATTCTTTTGCTTGTCCTTCATTGTGTCCTAGTAGATGGAGAGTGAGAGTTCTTCTTCATTGAATGCCCTCACTGGCTTCTGCTGCTGGTATAGAGGATAGTGTTGCTAGGGTCCATGTGAATGAAAGAAGACAGCAACTGGGAGCTCATTAGAAAAACAAAAAATCTGGTGATACCCAGACCTACTAAATTAGAAACTGTATTTGAACAAGATCATCAGGTGATAGTATGCATGGTACATACTGAGAAATGCTGCTCTAGAAAACAATCAGCTCAAGTCAGTACTAACAGAACAAATTCTTTAGAAATATTCAGGCCATCATATTTCTCATTCCAGTTATCCAGCCCAAAAAATAGTAGCCAATCACTTCCAGGAAACAAATTATCATCTCCCTACTCTCATCCCTCCCTGCACTATGGGTCATTCTCCTCTAAACCAACTATCCCTATAATCTTACCTAGTCCCTGGTCAAACCAATAATCATTGTATTAGTAATAAAAACAACAATAGTGATGATGATGATAGAATGCTTCTTTCAGGATCTACGACTTAATAACACCAGCCAATCCTGCAAAGATCCAGCTTCCCTGCGGCTGTTTCAAGAATGTTGCCAATTCTGTCTTACCCTGTATGCCTTGAGAATGGGTCAACTACTTTTTGCTTTAAGATACAGTTTTTAGGCCACTATTTTTGCACTCTCATAGCAAAAGTCATGCTCTTTTGAAACTTACAACACTGGGCTGTTCAATCAGCCCCTCTTCTCATTGTTATTATGTTTTTCCTTCTCTGTAACTCCTTCTTCTTCTAAGGCATTGAAACCCAACCTCTGTCTTCAGTGCTGTCATCCGCATGATTCAGGCTTAGTACTGTTTGACATTAATTTCAATGGCTTTTTTCCCACACCTTTTAATTCCTATTTCATGAACATAACTAGACCTTGACATTATCCAAAATCACTGCACCACAGCAATCAGTATGGTTTTTAAAAAATGACTCCGTTGTGTTAGAAAAATCATGCAAACTTCATTTTAATTCTGCTCAGTCTTTGGAACTTTGGAGCCCATCATTAGCATTTCCTTGCAAAAACTTTTAACTCTCTGGTCCTCTCTCTTTGTCAGACATACCTTGTAAAGATCCCAATGTAGCTTGACCAACTTTGAGCCTTCTCAGCAACTACATCTAAACAATAGAATTATGCTGAAGAAAAATTACACCAGGCTGCTGGTTTCACTTTAAATTCATTACCATGAACCGTAAAACACTCAGTTGCTCTTAAATCCTATATATTTTTCTACTCTAAAAAACAACAACAACAAAAAATTTATAGCTTCTCCTCTGATCACTATTCCTACCTTGTCCCTCCACCCCACTATCAGCAGATCACTTACCTCAGATAACAGTGAGACCATAAATGATTTCAGAAAAGAATTCCATTATCATCCCTCCCCAATCTTGAAAAACAGTAGTAAGAGAGAGTGATCACCACAGTGTGCGTGATGCTTCCTGTATCATCTCATTTTACTCTTAAAACAACCCTGTGAGGTGAATTCTGTTAATATTGCAGAGGTGGAAATTGAGGAAAAACGAGGCTAAATAACTTGCTCAGGTCACCCTGTAATGACTGTGGAGCCCAGACTTCATTACTCTACTTCTTCTGCTTCCAAATTATAAACTGCTAGGTGCAGCCTTGTTTTATTACTATTACCCTCTCAGCAACTGCTTCGGGTGAGGCCATATCATTTGGTATTGTGGGTAATAATGATTATACAAGAAAATATGTACCAGAAAGCAATTATTATCATCCATATGCTTTGTTCAAGGGGTACTGGACTCTCTCAGGAGCTCAATGTTCTAGTCTATGCTCTGATCAGCTATTTCATCTTGAATAATTCCCTTATTGTCACCAGGGCTATGTTTCACCTTTTTTTTTTTTTTAATGAAGAGGATTGAAGCACACTAAAGACCTCCCAGCTCTAATATATTATGTTTCTTTTTAGACTTTATTTCAAATTCAAAAATAAAATAAACAAAAGGAAGCTAAACAAATTATGGAAGCATTACATTAAAAATCCTGTCCAAGCACATTTATCTTATTTAACCCTAAAAACAAACTCAATTGTTTCTCCAATACTCAGAAAGATGAATAAATGAGAAGAGATTGGTTAAATGACATGACCAAGGTCTCCTTGTTAATGAAGACAATGAAAAAAATACTTGATCATATTCACTTCTCATAAAACTAAATCCCATATTATTTTTTTTAACCTTTAGCATTGACATAGTACCTTCTTTCCCTTTGTTACAAAAATATTACAACATTACTGTTAACTATAATCTGTAAATTATATTAGTTCATATAATGTTTGTATACCCCAGTCCATTTCTGGCTATGTGGTGGACTAAAGACAACCAGAAAATCTTGGATGCTTTACCCATTGAAATGTTGGTTCTATGTCCCTATTCCTTGAACCTGGGCAAATTGTGACCTTACTGACCGATAGGTTAGGGCAGAAGTGATATTGTACCACTTCTTATGTCCTGGAGCATTTGTACTTGGAGCTCATGTTAAAACATTGACTGCTCTGATGAGAGGGCACATGGAGATGCCTTGCTGGTCCTCTCTCTCTGAGGACTTACAGTGAGTGGGCATGGCTTAGCTGGACACAGCCTTCAAGTCATTCCTGCCAAGGCACTGGATATGTGAGTGAAGCCATCTTGGACCTTCCAGACTAGCTCAACTGCTCATGGAAGACCACTCAGCAAGCCCAGTAGACTCCATATATAACAGAATAATCATTTGGCTAAGTGGAACCTGAATTCTTGGCCTATAGATCATGAGCACAATATAGAGATTGTTGTTTTAAGCTACTAAGTTTGGTGCAGTATGCAATGGAGTAGATAGCAATAACAGATTCCAATTCTACTCATTGGTAGAGACTGCTAATTTTGCTTTCTTGCCATAAACAACTGTAAAAAGAAAATTAGAAACAAAGTGAGTGATCTTGTATCATCTTCCATTTCAGAGAAAAAAGTTTGCATGTGGAAATAGAAAGTCGGATTCTCAATGTCTGTACATGCCTTGGTTGAATTTAAAGTATCCTAAAACAAGAGAAAGTGGGAAACCAAAGTTATTGAATAAAGGTACAGACAGAGCAAAAACCAGGCATCATAATTCATAGCATCTCTTAAAATGATGGTCTAGTAGTATAGCATTTCTCACACAAGGTTTATATAATAATATAATCAACACCATTTATTTCTCTGTCCCATTTCTACTCATGAAACATTTTCTTAGCTTTAACCTTGAGAAGTAAATTCTCCTCTTGTGGGAGAAGCCTGACTTTGAGGGAATGTGTAGGCCTCACTTAAGGAATATATGAAAACAAATTGCTTGTATCAGTAGCAATAAACAAATGGAACATTTCCTATGGAATGAATGTAATAATTAAGAAGTTAACTCTATTTAGCTGTACTACAATTTTCCTGTCAGTGAATGCCTGAGGTTCAGAGAACAGTAATACAAAGTGAGAATCAATAAAGTCTTTTTAAACATGATGTTGATAAGCCACCTGTGTTGGACATTTTTGATCTTGCTGATGCAGCATACACCATTGTCTTGTATCAATATCCCTTATTTCCATTTTTTATTACAGAAGTTGTCAGGTTACAAAACAATCATGCATGCCATACAGGATTCCTATGTATCGCTGACTACCAACACCTTACATTGTTGTGACACATTTGTTACAACTAATGAAAGAACATTGTTATAATAGTACTGCTACCTATAGTCCATAGCTTATATTTGGTGTATTTTTCCCCCAATTCATCTTCTTATTAACACCATGTATTAGTATTGTATATTTATTATAGTTCATGAGAAAACGTTTTCATATTGGTATTGTTAACCAGTTCATCATTCACCACAGCATTAGTCCCCAGCCTTGTACAGTCCATCCAAAGTGTACCCACAGTGGCTCTCAGATACATCACAGAGGCGTACTGTTCTCACCTCAGTACATGTCAGAACATTTTCATTACTCCAAAAGTAAAAATTCCATGCCCCCTAAGATGCCTCATTATTGACCCTTAGCATTGACAGAGTACTTTCTTTGCCATTGCTATAAGAATATTACAATATTACTGTTAACTGTAGTCTATATATTACTTTACTTTTGTTTTTCCATGTTTGATATTGTTTATGAATTCCAAACATAGATATTGGATTATGTTTTGCAACTGGTTTGTTCCTCTGGGCATATTAGATTGTGTTGGATTCAGAGGTTCCACTTTTACTTGATTGAGTTATGATTAGCGCTTTGATTGGGCCACGTGAGTGCCCACTAAGGGGGCAGGGACTCACAGAGAAAACTAAACTGCGGAGGAGTTAGTTGGAGTTTTGAGCTGCAGCTCTAGGAAGTAAACACACAGAGAAGCAGATACATGAGAAAAGAAAGAAGGCTCCATTAGACATGGTAGAGGCTCCAGGAAGAGAGAGAAGCCATTCACCTCACAGGCTATAGTTGACCTTGTGGAAAGAACAGAGCAGCTGAGCCCAGAAAGAAATGAGCCCCAGGGAGACATTTGGGAGGAAGAAGAAGGCTGAACTCTCCCAGAGACCAGCAGCCATTTTGCTCCAAAACATGGCAAGAGACTTTGGTGAGGGAAGTAACTTATGCTTTATGACCTGGGAACTGTAAGCTTGTACCCCAAATAGTCTTTATAAAAGCCAACACATTTCTGGTACCTTGCATCAGTTCCCTTTTGGCTGAGGTAAACACCATATACCTACATATTCTTAGCATCTTTAGTAGAGGAACATTATTGTGTTTTTAGTATTAACCAAAATTACCATCTACCATGGAAATCACTGTTACACAGTCCCTAAATTATCCCTAGCTTTCATTCAATTCACAATAACCTCCCTATTCTATCCCATTATACTCACTATAATGTGTCACCATCAACTATATCTTTTTCCCCACATTATTAAACATTCTCTTCCTTATTAAACATTCTATATACATTCAATATCATCTCCCCCTTCTCAACTCACATTCTATCTCCTAATAATGTATACTACAGAGTATACTCTGTAAACTCCATGGGTTTACCATTGTATTTAGTTCATATTAGTGAGACCATTCAATATAGTATGGTCCCCTATTTTCTTTTAAAGTTGTCCCTTGCTCACTCCATGTGGCCCAGAGGTAACTGGCTATCCTAGTCATCTTCCCCTTCTCTTTCACAAGGGTGTACATTTGTTGCATGCTGGCCAGTCTAAGTATTCCATTTTTTTGGCCCAAGTGAGTACCTTATAGGTCAAACTTAGGCCTATCTGACTTTACTTAAGATGAGATTTCTGGGTCATAATAGAATTTTATATTCTTCCCCTGAAAATACAGATTTTATGTGAATGTAAGCTATTGCTACAAAAAAGAAGCTTTTTAAAGAATGATGCCACATGCAAAAGAAAGTAGAGTCAGAGACAAAGAAAAATAAGTGAAATGGCATGGTCTTATACTCTGCGGCACATCTTCTACCCCCATTTTCTACATTATCTATTGCTGCAGCAACCAATTTCGTGCAAATTTATCATGATGGAAATTTGCCTCAGTTGTATCACATGTCTCTCATATTCTGCAGAGCTTCTCACACCATTGTGTGTGCCACCCATGGGAATTTATATGGCATTCACACATGAACAACTGGAGTTTTGAACCATGAACAATGGTGGATGGGTGCCAGTGGGTAGAGTTTCCCCTTTTCCAATTCTCAGGAGGCCTCTTCTGAGCGTCATTCAGCACAGCTCTTCAGAAGGCCTTGGTGGAATGGAGACCTAGTTGGCCACAGAATAAGCAACATAAGAATACACACTTATTGGTGGTGGACTTGGCCCAGTGGTTAGGGCATCCATCTACCACATGGGAGGTCCGCGGTTCAAACCCCGGGCCTCCTTGTCCCGTGTGGAGCTGGCCCATGAGCAGTGCTGATGCATACAAGGAGTGCCGTGCCATGCAGGGGTGTCCCCCGCATAGGGGAGCCCCATGCGCAAGGAGTACACCCCGTAAGGAGAGCCGCCCAGCACGAAAGAAAGTGCAGCCTACCCAGGAATGGTGCTGCACACATGGAGAACTGACACAACAAGATGACACAACAAAAAGAAACACAGATTCCTGTGCCGCTGACAACAACGGAAGTGGACAAAGAAGATGCAGCAAGAATAGACACAGAGACCAGACAACTGGGGTGGGGGGAAAGGGGGAGAGAAATAAGTAAATAAATAAATCTTAAAAAAAAAAAAGAATACACATATCAAGTTTTCCTCCATAACTATTTCACTAATATTTCTCCTTTACTAGCCTCCCAGATCTGTTCCCTTGGATTTCTTCCCCCTATCAAAAGGAAAAACAAAAACAAAAAAAACCAAAAACCTAAGAATAAAACCAATTACTTCAGTGAAGCCCTTTTCTTAGGAAACCCACGGTAACTCAGACATCATTTATTCCTGGCCTTTTTCCATTTCACAGTAAGTTTTCCTTTTCTGTTTGAATAAGTTTGATCTATGTTTATGAATCATGTTTCTGGCCTGAATAATGCAGCACAAAATTGTATGAAACACTAAGTTTGTCACACACTCAAAAATGGCAGTATGTTTACCAAATGGGAAAAGTGATTGGGAGGTTAGTATGCATTTTCAGGATTTAAATCAATGCACCTATCTGTCAGTGTTAGTCTTTGTGGTCATCATGAGAATTGAAACTGTTGTATTGGACAGAAGACAGATACACACTGAGGTGGAGAACTGGCAAAACAAGTTCTGTGTAGTTTAATCTGTCAGGGTTCAGGCAGGAGAGTAGAACTACTATGTGGGTCATGGAACGGGGGATTTATTATACAATGAGGACCTACACAAGTATCTGAGGAATCAGGGAAGGGAAGGTCTATAAGGGGGAAGTTCAATGATCAGGACAGTAACTAGTGACCTGTCCGCCTGAAGTGCTGGTGTGGGTAGACCAGTTAGTACTTGCCAGGGAATCTGAAAAGCCTAACACATCTGGCCACTGAAGTTCAACTATGAAGCGGGTTGCTTCTGGAGAGATTTACGGGAACTGCATCTTCTGGAGAAACTGTTTTATCTCCCCAGGTGGTCCACAGCAAAGTGCCTGATGCTAAGTATGGAGCTGCTTTGATCAGCACAGCTAGTAATTGGGAAGAGAACTAGAGGAGAACAAAGACCTGCTGAAACCCTCTTTCCTTTTCACCTTCCAAATATCTCAGAATTCCTTTTGGCCAATTCAAACTTGAAATCTTATTGAGAAGAGGATTCTGGGAAAATATTTCCCAGTCTTTGCTTAGATTATATAACAGAATCCAACACAGTGGACCATATACAGTTTGGTAGGTCAAAGAGAAGCAGTTATTTTCTGGCTGAAACACATCATATTTCAGGACCCTCTCCTCACTACAATCCTAAATGTGATGCCACAAATAAAAACTAAACAAGAAGACACCAGTCTAATTTACTTGTTAAATCTAAGGGACTCATTTACGAGTTCAAATTTGCTGGCATCATAAAAACCAGAAGTACATTATTCCATGCCCAAATCAAAGACATTAATCTTCACTAATGTTTGTATAGATTATGTCTTAATTATGAATTATAAGATTCCCTCCCAGGTTAACAGTCCCCTTACTTTAAAACTGTAGTCCATAAAAATATGAGGGTTTTTATGAGGAGAAAAGTATAAAAATACTCAGATTTTAGAATTTCACTTTAATTTGGAGGTATCTTTATGTACCCAGGATGACCTTATCTTTGATGACTTTATCGATGTTCTCATTTGGTGGTCTGATCTTAATCTTGTAGGTTTTTGGAATTTGTTCTACATATAGCATCTGTTTCTAGTCTGGAACTTCAGTCAGATGAATCTTAACAACAACATGCCCCTTTCCAATGTCTAGAATCAGACCATTAAAAAGATTATATACATGCTAAGATCTTAGCTCTGTCTATTCTGCTATCACAAAAGGATGACAAGATAAAAGAGTATTTGGGATGTAAAGGAGCCACAGAGTTTTTCAGGAAATCAAGGCAAAAGTGAACAAGTGCCAGTTCTGGATGGGCTACAGAATTTGTCACCGGGTGTCAGGTAGAGCTCATTTTAAATCTTTCTGATTGCTCCCCTAAAACACACTTAGGTCAAAGCTAACAGAAAAAAAAAAAAGAACTTTAAGAAAGAGGTAGGAAGTTGAATTCTTAAAAAAAAAAAAAAAGTGACAATACTGGTAGAGAGAAGTTATGTTAAGGCTTATGAAAAAGCCCCAGAGACACCTAGAACTTTGTAAATATACAGTCAAGACTTTTCAGATAGGCATAAACACATTTAATTTAGATATACATGGATTTTGACCCCTCTAAAGCACTCTGAATTTAATTTAGTCATATAGAGCACTCTTTCGACCTTGCTCAGCTTCCAAGTCAGAATTTATGCTGACAAGGACTGTTGGTGATCCTCTACCTTCCTGCCCTATGGGATGAGGCAGTTCCTTACCTTCAATTTCTCCAGTACAGGGTATGGGATTTTCATGATATCTCTTCCACCTTATCTTTAGAGGGTGTAAATCTTCCTAAAGGAACTGGAATCATCATTTAAAGCCTTGCACTTAGCTACAGAATGATTCAAGCAGAGACAGTAACTCCCTTACCAGTGATCCTTAATTTTGACTTACAGATTTTGGCTCTATAGGAGACATTACTGCATCTGTGTTCAGACAGTCCCAGGCTTCCCTGATGAGACTGATAGAAAAGGCATTGACTTGCATCAATTGTGATGATAGGTTTTATGACTGGACTGAGATCAGAAATTCATTTTACAGACCACTGAACAATTGCTAAATGCCTGCTCACCTCAGTTTCCAACCATCCACTAATAATTTTAGTCCTAGGGTGGATTTTATGAATACTAGCCAAATGCCACAAGAGCGAAAATTTTAATTCTTGGAAAAAGAAGGATAATTTTGCCTTATTATGTGAACTTATTGCCCTCTAAATTTCTTTTTTAATTTGCTTGTTGTATAACATCTTTTTAATTGATTAAAGCAACTGATTTTGCTTAACTCTCACTGCCATTTTATATTTATAAAGGGAATTTATAATGAATTGAAATAAAAATTAATTTAACTTTCTCTTATTTTCTCTATTCTGGTTTCCACTTTTGTGTTTAGACAGTTAAAAAGCAGCTACTATTTAATAGATTTTAAATATATGTTTTAAATTAATTATAGAGATACCTAACATCAAAGGATTCTGGAGAAGAATCCTTCCTTGCCTCTTCTTAGTTTCTGGCAGTTCCTAGGAATCCTTTGTGCTCCATAGCTTATAGTTACATTATTCCAAACTTTGACTCCATCTTCCCTTAGCCCTCTTCCCTGTGTTTGTCTCCCTGTATCCTCTCCTCTTTTTATAAGGACACTAGTCTTGGATTTAGGGTCCACTCTAATTCAGTATGACCATATTTTAACAAATTACATCTGCAAAGACCTGACTTTAAAATAAGGTCACATTCCGAAGTACTTGGTGGACATGGCTGTTGGAAGGGGCACTATTCATCCCACTACAGACCTCTGTTTATAATTGTCTCCAACAGTGTCAGCGATATATTCTCACAGTGTCATCATTCCAAAAAGAGACTTAATTTTAGTATCCTTAGTTCTGATTCACTGTGTGCTTGCCCCATGTCCATTACTACAATCAAGGAATTTATTTTACTTCCAACACAATACCTGGATGGAAAATGAGAGAAGGAGTTTCCATAGAAATTATGGTGCATTTACATTATAACAACATGTGCCATGCAGGCATAATCACCAAGTGTCCACTACCTTGGAAGGAAAACTCATATTTAAAAGGTATCATATTAATTCTTTAATTTAAAAATTATTCTATTACTAAACTTTGAATATTTTTAAGGCAATCAAATATAGTTTTTAAAGCATGCATTCCTTTTACTCTGAATATGACAAGCACACTCTTGGAGTTTCAAGACCAAATGCTGAAATTCCTAAATGGCGGTGGGGATACCTTTAAGCCAACTCCTAACTCAGGACTTTACTTTGGAAGGTGTTCATTTTCTAAAAACTTACAACAATCTAAGTGCCTTGAGACAACAGAAATTTATTCTCTTACAGTTCCTGAGGCTGGAAGTCCAAATCAAAGTGTCAGCTGGACTGTGCTCCTTTGGTGGTTCTAGGGAAGAATTCTTCCTTGCCCTTCCCTAGCTTCTTGTGGTGGCCTGGAAGCTTTGGCATTTTAAGGCTTGTTGCTCTGAATTCCAGTCTCTGCCTCTGTGTCTCTTATCTTCTCATAAAGACATCAGTCAAATCAGGTTAAGGACCAGCCCTCTTCAATTATGACCTCAACCAATCTGTAATGACCTTATTTCCAAATAAAGCTATATTCTGAGTTATTGGAGATTACAACTTCAACATATCTCTTTGGGCAATACCATTTAACTCATAACTGAAGGTAAAGGCCAGAGGTCTCAGTTTAAATGCTTACGGAACTATATGACTGTGGTAGGTGGGTTAGTGATTGTATCAAATTGGAGAGTCCATGGCTGATGAAGGAGACAGCCCTGTTACTTAACTCCAGCTAATCCTCATCGTGTAAGAAATGAGTTCAGCTTTTAAACCTTTCAATTTCCCAAGAGAATCCTGAAATCTAGATGTTGACATGGCATTACCCTTTTTTTTTTTTAACATAGGTGAAACCATACCAAAGCATCTCAGTGGGTTTATTTTGGCCCCTTTGACTACCAGTGTACAAACTCTAAACCCATCCAAGTGTTAAATTGGAAATTACTCCTAGAATAAGAAGAGTTGAAGGCTTGTGGTTTGTGGCTAAAGGGATAAAGATTCCTCAGTTTGGGGGAGGGGGTGGAGAGAGGGGGGAATGCTGCTTCCTCAAAGTGGGAAGAGTCACACCATATTTGCCTGTGTGTGTTAGAGGCTGAAACACTTGGATAGGGGTGGTGGTGAAAACTTGTGAAGATCTGAACCTGACAGCTGATATTTTGGGAGGGTTGTCATCTTAGTTCATCAGGGCTGCTATGACAAATACCACGCACTGTTTGGCTTAAATAATTGGAATTTATTGCCTCATGATTATGGAAACTAGAAGTTCAAAATCAACTTCTTAATAAGACATGCTTTTCCCTGGAATCTGTAGCCTTCTGGTACTAGCTTGCCATGATCCTTAGGGTTTCATTAATTGTATCTCTGCCACCATCACATGATGATCTTGTTCCTAAGTCTCTTCTTATGGCTTTCTCTGACCTTTGGCTTCTGTGTCTTCTGACTTCTCTGATTGTATATGAATTTCTTCTCTTTATAAGGCTTAAGCAATAGGGATTAAGATCTACCTTGATTCAATCTGAGCACACCTTAACTAATAATAACATTTTCAAGAGGTCCTATCTACAGATGGGTTCATACCTACAGGAACACAGATTAAGACTAAGAATAAGTGTTTTGTGGGGTAAATGATTCAATCCCAAAGCTGAACAAAGTCCTTGTGGCAGAATTTTGTACATAGGTTGTATAGACATCTCCTTTCCCAGATAGAACCAACTACCCTTGCATATATGTGCCTGGTCAAGGATCATTAGCAACAGTGACTGCTATTAACTGAGAGCCAGTGAACTCTCTATTTTCTCTAGCTGTGGGAGCTACAACTTTCTGGTACAACACAAAGGAAGGAGAAGAAACCATGAAAAATGCTAAATATCCAACCCCATGTGAATATTGGTGAATTGAAAGGTTTTGAACCAAATTTAAAAAAGTAAAGAAGTGTGATATTCCTTAAATTATAGATATATAGAGCATTCGTACCAATTACCAATTACATACCATGAAGCACATAGGTGTGTAGTTTCATTCTCTCATTCAAAAACAAAGAGTTTTGTACTTTGTACTTATATGAATCTTTGTACTTATATGAAAGAAAAGGATACAGAATATTGACTCATTACAGTGTTCAGTGGCTAATGGTACCAGGTAAGAAAAGAAAAACAATTGAAAAAGATGGAACAGATAAAAGATTAAATGAAGTATAAATCATAGGAGTGATGAAACAGTCAATGTTTCAGTCATACTAAACAAATTGAATATGTGACAATTGAAGATTGGGAGTCATAGGAATATTCATAATTGAGTAAAATTTTAAAAGATAGATGATTATCCATTATATTGTCCTAAAATAGACCATGTAAGGGAGACAGTGTCTGATATGAATGACATTGCCAAGAGACATGTTGACCTTTTCTACTAATGAGGAGCTTGATTCTCCTCTGTTCTGAAAGACATTTTATTTCATCTCTCTGGAATTACCAGGGCAAAGGTGCTATAAACACAGTCAAACCATCATTGTACTCTAGTTAATGACATTACTGCCTGACACTGACCTGTGTCCCTGAACTTATCAACCTTCTATATAAGGAGGACTGGAGATCATTATGATTCTTTTTTTCTGTTGTCTTAAACCATTACTGAGTAATAGATGTTATGTTCACAGGGGATAAAAGAGGAACGGGTATAGGTATGTGGGTGTGAGTGGGATATCTTTTGCTTAATAATCATCCAGTTTTAAGTCATTCACAAAACACATAGGTATGTAGCTTCATAGCTTCATTCTCTTTCTCTCATTCAAAACCAAATAATTCTGTGCAGTATTCAATCTTTGTGGTTATATGAAAGAAAAGGATACAGAATATTGACTCTATAGTTGAGGGGCATTCTTAGGCCTTTATAAAAGGAGGTATAGTGAAGAGAAATGCTGAGATAAAAAGCATTCTAGAATGATAAAATATATGCACTGGAAAATATAAAAATACATGAATCATTGAAATATTCTTTATATCATTTTGCAAACCTGGGATAAGAAATATGTAGACTATTTAAATTTAAAATGTTATGTGGGAATTAAATATCGAAAGCATCAAGTCAGATTTTGCCTTTATTTTTTCCCATACAAATTAATTTTAATGAGTACTTAATGATAAAATAACTTCCAATTTAAGCCATTTATGCTATGCTTTCTGAAATGATTGTTCATAGCGTTTTTTTTTTCTTTATTAGAAATCTTGTGAGTGGACAGAACAGTCATGTGTAAAATGTAGAATTCCCATATACAACACTTTTATTGAGACTGCATTGGTATGGAACATTTGTTAAAATTGATTGCAGCACATTTTTTAAATAATTGTACTATTAAATATAATTCATTGTTTAACTTAAAGTTCATGACAGTTTGTATAGTATAGTTCCATGATAGTTTAAAAATTTTTATTCTGTTGCAATATATACTACTTAACATTTCCCCTTTTAATCACATTCAGATATATATTTCAGTACTGTTATTTAATTCACAGTGTTGTACTGTCATCACCACTCATACAGTTTTAAATAAGGAAATAGTCCAACTATTTAAGGTAATAAAAGTCTAATTTTAATATACATAGTTTGCACTCATGGAGAAATTTTTTCACATAAAGTCAGAAGACCCAATTAATACTTAGCTGACTTAAAACATTATGTTTATTTTTGAAAATTAAAAAACGCTATCTTCTGCCTTCAAGTGCATTAACTTTAATTAAAAGAAAAACAAAGCTTATCTTTCATTTATCTTACTTCCTTGACCTCTGCTAGCTGCGGCAGTACCACAGTGTGCAATTGTCACTTCTCCCAGCAGTGTCCCAGCAAAACAGCCATTGTCCCCCATTAGGGGTGCGTGGAGTTGCTGGAAGATCTTATGACAACACCTATGACTGGAATATATAGAAAAAGAGACTTATGCATGACGTAATTCTGAATCTTGACTGAATAAGGGATCAGATGTGAAGTTTCAGGTCAGAATATTTCATATATTATAGCCTTGAAAGCTGAATTTAGGGTCATGGTTTTCATTTAGTTATTAGAGTAAATAATCAGATTTTGCTTTAATTTTAAAACCCACACACTCACACAAAAAACTTTCCAATATCACTTCACATTGCTTGTGTATTTCATCTTTTTTTGTCCAGTAAGAAGAGTAAATTTGTGAGCCTATATAAAATATGAAACTTCGTAGTCAGACTGTTGACTGTTTATCCTTTTCCACATCCAGTCCTCAACTCCTGGGATACTTAGGCAAGACAACCAGCCATGTTGTTAAATTGCTTTTTGGCTAAGGCAAGAAAGTGGCTATGAGCAGCCAAGACCCAGTGTGATTTCAAGTTCAGCAACCCAGGGGAAAGGAGAGAAGCTTAAAAAAAAATTAATTAACAAGCATTTTGTTCTGATAGATCAGTGGGACAAACACTTGGGCTAATCATTTATGAGGCAAACAATGGGAATTTGGAGGGTCTGTGTCTAGCCTTGTCTTAGGTAAACAAGGGTGCACTCATGAGTCTTATCTAAGTTATATGAGGAAGGGTACTTGTTGGCAGTGAGTTTCCTAGAACACAAACGGCAAGGGATTCCTTCACCATCACATTTTTCCGGGAGTACAGGGCTCTGGTAAAATTCAGCATTACCAAATGTTGATAATAAACTCAAATGTCTATAGTAGTTGGGTATATTTCTTTGAGAAGTGTAAACAATGACTTGTCTTTGGGAAAGTAACTCTGGTATTCACTGAGCACTTACAGGTGCTTTATATCCATTTAAAGGTTTTGGTAGTCTACCTGAAAGCCAGGTCAACAAATGGCACTATCATCAACTTGGCCCTTTCCCTTTCCTTTTCCCCTTCCCATAAAAACTCCACAAGGAAAGTCTAAAACCATTGAAAAATAATGTCAATTTTAGGAAAGCTCATTGGAAAATAGTAAGGGACATTTACATTGAGCTACATGCAAACTGAAAAATAGATTCCCTTAAAAGTTTCTTCTCTTTTCTAATCTCGTCACCTTTCTTCCCTTTTCTCTATAAACTCTTTCTCAGCTTCCCAGGCGCCCTGGATCTAGCATCTTCCTGAACTTTCCCTTCCAATTCTCATATGAGACTTAGTAACCCACTCAGCAAGAACAAGAGCTTGGTGTAGCCAGGCAAGATTGCCCATCTCCTCACACACATCTGCTGAGGAATGGCATCAATCAACAAACAATTTATTTAGTTTCAGGTTAAATAATTCAATGCAGTCCTTCTCAGGTTTCTGAGACCTAAAGCCTTCTTTATATATCAAATATTCCCAAAGCTATTTTCTTATTCTCAAGTAAAATTCATAGATAACATCATCAACTTTAAAAGATTTTAAATATCACCAACAATTTTAAAAGATGGTATAACTGCAATATAAAAGAAAAATAATATCAAGTAATTTAAAATAATATGTTTCATAAAATGGAAATACTTAGACACAAATTTACTGGAAGTCAAAATGTGGTAAATGAGATTCTTGTATCTGTATATAGAACCACCCAGAATGGGATAGCTGCAGAAAGCAGACTTAAACAGCTGTTTCTATAGTAGGAAAAATCAGAGTATAGCATGGCCTTTACTGACATGATTTTCTGTAATGACAGCTCTTGGTAATGTTTCAAAATCAACCAAAAAGCCAACCATTTTTGCTCCATTGACAAGTTAGCTGCATTCCCGGAAGACTGTTTCTATTAAAGCCATGTGAAAATATTTTGTATCCCTAAGTATAAGGCGTTGGTTGTCACAGTTACATAATTATAAATAAGTTCGTTACCTACGGAAAAGTGAAATGTGGGGCAATTTTTCCTTGTGCACATTGCAATTGATCCAGCACATCATCCCCTTGCCCATTTATGTCAGCAACCTCTCCCATTTATAGTATAACCAAAAATCTTCCACTCTTTTTCAGAATTCTGAGAATGGTGTCACTCCCAAGAGAATCTCTGATATGGTTTTTTGCACCTGAACCTTAAAGTCCAGAATTTGCAATGTTTCCTACCACTTATTGGTATGTTACCCTGAGGAAGTTATCTCAGCTCTTTTAGATATAGTTTCATGCTCAGTAAAAATATGTAATAGTAATGTCCACCCTTTACACAATTGAACTAAACATGCCTTGACCTAGAACAACTTTACCAGTAAATTAGACAGAATGACAGCCTGCTAGTATTCAACTTATTTATACTCAGCAACATTTGAGAGAGAGAGAGGGCTGAGAAGATTCAGAGACTGGCTGAAAGCTGGTGATTTTGTTTCCTGGACCTCCTGGAGAAAGCTATTGAAGAACTAATTAAGGGTCAAGAAAACATTGTCTAACAAAGAGTTAGTTGTAGCAAGGTTAAAAAGACAAAACAATAAACAGAGAAAGATTGGAAGCTTGGTAATTTTGTGGAAGAATTCTAAGCAATGAAAACACTTGAATAAATTGATTTCTGTATATGATCCCTCCAGGGAATTTTATATAAAATATATTAGTAAATATATTATACATTTAGTCATCCTCAAATCTATTCAGCGTTGTATGAACAAAAAGAAGTTTACTGTACTCTGGGTGAGTTAAGAGATTTTCAGGAGTAATTTGATAATTGCTCCTGAAAATTTTGGAGTATTGCTGTATGTACTGCCTTTGGTCTCTAACCCTCCAGGTAATACATGATACCTTAATTGGGAGTTTACTGTGTGCTAAGTCCTATACTAAGCTTTAAATATGCATTAATTCACCTGAACTCTACAACTCTTTGATTTAAGTACTAGTTTATCATCCCTATCTTCCAGAAGAGGAAACTCAGGCATAGGGAACGTTAAGTGTCAAAGGTAAGATGGCAAAAGGTGGTGGAGCCTGAACCAGAACGTAAGCAGTTGGACTTCAGAGCAGGTGCTTGTACTTATTCCCCTCTACTTCCTTATGTGAGCCCATGAACACGTGTATTTGAGTGGTAAAATGAATTATGTACCCCAATTAAGACGTTTTCTCAGTTTTGCTCTACATTCATGTGAGTGTGAATCCATTATGAATTGGATCTCTTAAAGATGTTATTTTTAGTTAAGGTGTGGCCCAGTTGAATGATGTTGGGTCTTAACCTGGGTCACTGGAATCCTCTATTACAGAAGAAATTAGTAGAGCCAGAAGTTGGAAGTCAGCCAACCTGGAAAAAAGAAAATCATGTTACCCTATGATGCAGGGAAACAGAGATACCAGCCAAGCAATCCCAAGTCTTCCCAGCCAGCCAGAACACTGTGACCCCGGGGAAGCAAGCTTTCTAGCCAGTACCTAGATTTGGACTTCTGGCACCTGAAACCGTGAGCCAATAAATTCCTATTTTTTTTTTTTAAAGTCAACCCGCTACATGGTGTTTGTGATACCTACTCAGCAAAAACTAAGACACATGATAATCTCTCTTCTCCTTAAAAAGAAAATACTTTCTGATTACCTGATATAGGATGAAAAAGAATAGAGCACAAGGCATAAACATTAACAGAGCTTCTTTTAGAGACTGTACTCTGGAGGAAAGAGACTAAACAGTAGAAAGTCAGTGCCATAGAAATACGATAGAGATAAAATCTTATATAGCACTTTAGAAACCATAGAAAGGAAAAATGGTTGCTACTTGTGGAGGTCACCAAGGTGGCTTTGAGCATGCATGGGTTTTGGAGATGTTATATTAGGTAACAGTGGGTTTAGAAGGAGGTAAAATGTTTACACTGCAATGTTTTTGGAATTAAGAGTAGTTTTCATGACAAAAAAAGCCACTTAAAATCTAAAATCTCTTGAGCCTCAGTATTTTTCAGCTATAAAATGGCTTAAAAAAAAAAAAAAAAAAAAGGCTCGCTCTGGCTCTGGATTGAGGGCTGCTGCTAAACCGGCATATGCTAGATCGTTGTACTGGTTGCTTACAACTGCGTTTGTTCCGAGATTTGGGGCATCCATTCTGAATTGTCGTGCACACACTGCACCTGTTGCTAGCTATCCTGAGTATCATCCTTGCTGACATCACAGGTTTTTTGTGATAATTAATTTTAAAGCTTTATAAAGCATTGTATAAATTAACACGATTATGTTTGTTTACAGAACATTTTGTTGATCTATAATTGAAAATGGCTTTGATGAATACAGCTTAAATTTATAATTTAAAAAAGGCTTGCATATATGCTTACCGGTATCAAAAACCCCATCCCACTCACCTTTGAGTCCCCAGGGCCTGCTCCTCTGCACTATACGCTGAGAGTCTGCACTTCTGACCCCATCATCCTTGGTCTCAGTTGATTACAAAGAGGTAGGTAAATAACCGAAGGGCAGAAATCCATGAACTAACTGCTCTGGGATTTATGACTTGTGGCGTGGACTGGGAAATGATTTGCATAGATCAAGTTCCAGTTTTTAACAATTTGAACAAAGAGAATCTGAAGGAATTGCCAGTTGGCAGATAGAGAAAAAAAGCAAAACAACTAAAGAACCCCAAACAAACAGATTTCCGTTGTGTCCTTGAATCACACTTAAGATCAGTGCATGGAGTTAAAGTTCACACATCATTCTAAGGTCTCCGGGCTCACCTTGAGTCTAGATACCTTCCTCAGTGGGGTCTTGAGTAAGCCCCAGCCTTGTCGAGAGATTTAGTCCTCCATTTGTGTGGACTCTAACAAGGAGCTCCCTTTATTCGATCTATTTTGAGGGCATCTCTTTTTCCTTACAGCAAAATTACCCTAATTAAAATAAATGACTTACTTTTGTGTGCCAGTGTCTAGTAAAGTGCCTTGAACACAATAGGCAATCAATGACTATGGGGAGGAATCTCTAAAAAGGAAATACCTAAACCAAAACACCCCCACAAAAATACCCATCCTTATCCCATGAGTTTTTACTTGAATTGTCCATACTATTTAATATATATGTATACTGAGAAAAGTAAATTTATGAAATAGGATAGAACCTTAAAACCCATTAGAATGAAAATATCCATTTTTCAAAATTTCTTTAAGTGGCATAATTTCTCCTAAAAAATATCAATTGACCTAAACTTCTTTTCTTACTCTTTTAATGTATACACCATAGATTGTCCTTGGACAGCATTTGCATTCCTGTTTGAATTGATAAAAACCTTTGTAGTCACTGCCATCTTCATTATGCATGAAATGTGGCTATAAGGAAATATACTCTGACTCCAGGAGTGATAATGCATTACCTTGAGGCTCTCATAGATCAAAATCTGATTGCTAGATTGAGAGATAGGATAGAATGTGGGTTGAACAAATTTATTTTAGTTGAGGATTCTTGACTTGATAGAATAAAGTTTTTATGACTTTTTGGTCTCTTATTTTATAGTGAATATCACACATCAGTTAAGGAGGCTGATATCAAAATAGTCCACCGCTGGCTCTAAGAAATATTCATCTCTTTCCATTTCCCAAAATATTTTTTTGTCATTTTAAAATTCCCTCTTCATTGTAGTCTACCAAATTGTATTTTTTTAATCATCATAATACTTTCCACAATGCCTTATTCCTAACTTGTCTCAATAATATATTTGTTTAAAAAAATGATTCTGTTCCAGTACTGTTAATGGTCAAGGGAAGGTAAATTATGAATGAACTACTTTAAAAGGGAAAGTTACAAAACTAAATATGCATCGACAATTAAAGTTCTACTTATATAAATTGACTATTAATTCCTGAGTTAGGCCAGTTTTCTACCATTATCAATGGTTCCTCTTTGTTTTTAATAGAACTTCTTAGTTTTAGCTAGGTACAAGACTCCCCAGCAAACTATATTTCCCATTCTCATTTGAAGAGAATGAGAGGTAAAATGTAGGTAAAAGGCGACTTTAATCCTTTTCCCTACTCCTGGGACACAGATATGATAACGAGAGCTGGAACAGTTTCCTCAGGTCCAGAAGTTGGAAGCTGCATGTTGAGAATGGCAGAGCTGCCTTATGAGCTATGAACTGCCTAACCGTACTAAGAAAGATAAATGAATGCCTTATTACAGCTTCGTACCTGTAATTTTTGGTCTCTTTATTTTCACAACTCAGACTACAGCCTAACAGCATGCTAACATTTAAAATTTCAACTTCTATTTTATATTTTCCTTCATTTGCTCCTGTTTTTCCCTCTTAGAGTCTATTCCCCTTTATCCAACAAAAGAAGCCTGAATTATTATTCTGTTCCTACACCCTTACCACCTTCATTCATTGCCTTTGGATCCACTTCTATGTTTATTAAGCACTATGGTTACCCTACTTTCCTCAGTGATTTATAGTCATTTATAAGTCATCCCATTATCTTTACTAATTTCTTTATTTTTAGAAGTCAGAAATTTTATCTGATATTCAGATCTTCATCCCCAGCCCCTAGCACATTGCTTGGCACACACTGTGATTCAAGAAATGGGCCTTGGATGAGTGAAAACAAAGAAAGCTTCTAAAGCAGAACCTAAAACAGAGAATAGCAGCTTGGGTATGGGGAGGGAGTGTCTGTGTCACTGCTAAGTTTCCATAAAGACTGAAGAATAAGGGAGAACACCCAGGAATTGAAAGCTTATTGTTATGCATGTGCACCTCAGGGTTTTTTTCTTCTTAATTTTAATTTTTTTAGTGCCAGCTGGCAGAGGCCACTCCTCCCCCTGCCAGCTGCCTGCTTGAGCTGCTGGCCAGCAGCCAGCAGCTGTGCCTGTGGAACGAGGGCCTCCCAGATACCCAAGGCAGACCACTGAATATCACTCCTTTAAATTTTCTCGATAACCTTTTTTTTGAACATGTAATCATTAAGGTAGCCATCTTTTGAATAGTCAACTTTCTTCAAGAATTAAAGAGAGTGCAGTCATGTAAAGAAATATTTAGTTCATGGCAGTTTTATTTTTATGGCCTTATTTATGTAGTCTAGTTATACTTTAGATTCTTGTATGTAATTCTCCAGTGTGTAAAGGTGTTCTAGTAACGAAAGTTAAGCATCTTAAGAGAAATAGGTATTCAGATGACTGCTTATTTATCATTTTCTTTTTTGGCAGGTGAGATAGTTCAAGAAGTTGTCTCCTTTTCTTTTTTTGGTCTCAGGTTTGAATTCCCTAGAGGTTGTTCCTTTAGTATACCAGAGGCTCATTAACAGAGACTTTGTGCTGACATTGACCACAGTACACATGTTTTAACAAGTTTTCTTATTTTAAATGAGACATGGCAAATGTCTATTGCAAATCCTATTGACATTTAATTTCTAAATGATCTTCTGTATTTGTTTATAATTTACTCAGGATATATGCATAGTTCCAATCTGTTGAAATATTGATATTGGTTTATGATTTACTGAATTGAGTGGCTGCCTATTAAAATGCAGAAGTAACTCACAGTATCTTACATTTATATTGCCATTTAAAGTCCTACAAACTCTTTTCATGAATATGAGCTGTGAGCACATCATGGACAGAATACGTTTAATTCGTCTTTATATCCTTAATATCTGACCCAATGTTAGCGCACGGAAGCTACATAAATAGGGTTTAAATGAACCCATTTAAGGCCCTCACTAAGTTAAAAGGAAGATGGATGTGATAGCCTTAAAACATGTCCTCAGATTATTTGGCACTCTAATATTCCTTTTCTATTGTTGCTCTAACATTAAAAATTTTTCTATCTTAAAACTCAGAAGGTCAAAAGCCCAAAATAGGTCAAAAATCAAGGTGTCGGACTTGGCCCAATGGATAGGGCATCCGCCTACCACATGGGAGGTCTGCCGTTCAAACCCCAGTGCCTCCTTGACCCATGTGGAGCTGGCCCATGCACAGTGCTGATGAGCGCAAGGAGTGCCCTGCCACGCAGGGGTGTCCCCCACATAGGGGATCCCCGTGCACAAGGAGTGCGCCCCGTAAGGAGAGCCAGCCCAGTGGGAAAGAAAGTGCAGCCTGCCCAAGAATGGCGCTGCACACATGGAGAGCTGACACAACAAGATGATGCAACAAAAAGAAACACAGATTCCCAGTGCCTCTGATAAGGATAGAAGCAGTCATGGAAGAACACACAGCAAATGGACAGAGAGCAGACAACAGGTGGGGGGAGGGAGGGAAGGGGAGAGAAATAAATAAAAAATAAATCTTTAAAAAAAAAATCAAGGTGTCAACAGGTCTGCCTTACTTTTGGAGAGTTCAGGTAAAGATATGTTCCCCTGCCTTTTCTAGTTTCTAGAGACTGCCTGCATTTCTTGGCTTATGGTACCACATCACCCTGACCTCTGCTTTCAACACATCTCCTTCTCTTTCTGATATTTCTTCCTCCCTCTAACAAGAACCCTTGTGATCACATTGGGCACACCTGGATAATCCAAGATAATCATCTCCCCATCTCAAAAATTTTAATTTAATTACATTTTCAAAGACTCATTTGCCATGTCTGTTAAAATATATACATGTTTCTGGGACTGGGGCATGAGCCTCTGTCAGGTTATTATTCTACTATCACAGTCCTTAAGAGTCTAATTTTATCATACTTGTACATGGACTGACATTAGAGACATGTCTAAAGAATAGAGTGTGATGGAAATGACATTGCATGATTTTCTAGTCAGGGTCGTATGAGTCACTATAGCTTCCACTTGACTTTTACTCTCTTGGGAAATTGGTTTTTGGAACCCAAAGCTGAAATATAAGATGTCTGGTTACACTAAGGTTACTATGTTAGACTATATGGAGACCACATGCATATGGAGAGACACACAGTGTGGTCTCAGTGATGCTGAGAAACTTCAGCTGTCCCAGCCCCAGTTATTTGAGTCTCCCCTGCCTGGGCACCAGATGTGTAAGTAATTGAGTGAAGAAGCCTTTACAATAACCCCAGTCCCAGTCACCATGGGACTACATCTCTGAGAAAACCAAGTATGACCACTTAAGCATAGAAAAGCCCCAGATTCATTAGAAAAAATATAGTTACTGTTTTAAGCCAATGCTTTGGGATGGTTAGTTATTGCACTGGATAATCAGAAAAAATGGAAATATTTTTCCAATTTTACAGGTGAGAAAATGGAAGATAAAACATGGCAGAGAGCAAATAGAAGGATTCTTCAAGCAAAGCCAAACTGGAGAAGAAGCAGAGTAGCACTGAGACAACTGACCAAGATCTGGGCCTGATGTCTGAGGTCCAGCTCCACCTCTTGCTAAGGCATGATCCTTAATATCTCTGTGTCTCAGTCTACTCATCCGTAGATTAGTTACAATAACAATAATCTGCTGACTACTTCCTAGGAATGTTCTAAGGATTAAATGATATAATATGGATAAGTATAAACTAGGGCCTGGCATTAGTAAATTCACCATTTTGGAAGATAATTTGGTACAGTCGAGAAAGACACTGATTTCTAACTCAAATATCAAATAATAGCTTATATTTATGGTGAACTTACTAATGTCAGGCATTAGTTATACTTATCCATATTATATCATTTAATCCTTAATAACCACTAAACTCTCAAATTCAAGAATGTTTAAGGATATTTTGTAAAGGTGTCTCAATTTTCAAGTGGGCTCTCATCACCCACTCAGATATTGAAAAAAATATCCTCCCAAATGCATAATATTTTTGGTTGATGGCAACTCTCTAATTTGAAACTTTGTTGGGCAAGACATAAAGAGATTCTAGAAAGTGTTACTAATGTCCATACTTTTTCTAAGTCCATAGGGAGGATTCTCCTTACAGATCATCTTCTTATCGGAAAATCACTTCTCTACCCCCATTGTAATTTCTCCTCATCATCCTGCAAATCTACAAACATGTATCCCTCCAACCATTTGCCTTTTTAGCTTCTACAATAAGCTACTAATGTATGCTGGAAAAAAGGTGCACAACCAGATTGGTGATGGTGCAAATTCTGAACTCTTTATGTTAGCTGTGCCATCAACACTGATCAGCAGACGTACTGCATGTCCCTAGTTTGTTTCATCTCCTCTCTTACACAGCCCTCATTTTAATAATTTCGACTTTCTTTTAGCTCCCAGCTGTTCTAGTATTTCTCTTTTTCCCTAACAAATGACCTTGTCAACTAAATCACAGGAAAACAGGAAAGCTATGAATACTTACAGTGACTTTCTCCCCTACCAAAAAACTTAACGTACATCCTTGGTAGGCACAATCATTAGTTAATTCTACTGGCATTTTCTATTCTGGTCATGACAAATTAATCTCTCACCAGTGGTTTTTCCCTTATTAAGAAAAATGTGATGTTCTCTTTGTGCTTTAACCTACCACTAGAACTCCTCCAAGAAGGTCCACAGTTATAGAAAAAAAAGGCACCTATCAGAGATTCTTCCAGTTTTTTCTTTCTGCTTTCATTCTCTGTTTACAATCCAATTGCCTCTTTTTAATTTTTTTTTATTTTAAAAGAAGCTTTAGATTACGTAAGTGTTAAATAAAAAATATAGATGATTCCCATATATCCCAACCCCTCCACCTCCCACACTTTCCCACATCTTTCTTTAGTGTGGTCCATTTGTTACTAGCATGGTCCTTTTGTTACAACTGATGAACACATATTGAATTATTGCTATTAACTGTGGACTTTAGTTTGCATTATAATTTATACTCTGCCCCACACAATTTTACAGTTTATGACAAAATATATAATGGCCTGTCCTGAAAATGTCTCAAAAATGTCCCCATGTTACACCTATTCTACCCTCTCATCCCCTCAGAACCTCTTGTGGTCACTGCTTTTATATCAATGATAAAATTTCTTCCATTGTTAGAATAATAGTAAGTCAATATTAGAATGATAAGTTGGCTGTAGTCCATTGCTCATTCTCCAATTTTGAGGATTTTGGAATGGTTATACCTACTGTGTTTCTAATTGAGAGGGAGCTTAGATCCCAAAGGGCAAATGGATGACTATTTTACTTTCAGCTGCAGATACTCTCTGTTCCTTGGGATGGTCATTCTCGGTCATCATCTCCTTGTTAGGTTGTCCTGGATGAGTCCAATGAACTGAAGAGTAGGTGTTGCTGCTCTGCTGAGATTCAGGGCTCAGCTGACACATGAACACACCAAAGATTTAAGTCTTTGGGACATGCTTCTTAATTCAAGGGCACACACTCATTATATCACATAGTCATATCTCCACTTTCTTTGGCATTCAAGAATCTGCCCAGGGCTAAAGCCTCTATTTGTAAGTGGAGAGGGAAATATCATTAGTGGGGATGGATATCTCTTTCTGAGGTTCTTCTTCCTACTTTGAAGTATCTGATAATAAACCTTCCTTCGGTCACTAGACTCTTCAACAGGTATTTTGATTTGATTGTGTTCCCCCCAAAAGATATGCTCAAATCCTATCCCCAAGTTTCTGTGGCACTATTTGGAGATAGGGTATTGCAGAGAGAATTAGTTAAGGTAAAGTGAGGTTACAGCAGAAGACAGTGGGCCCTTAGTCCAACATGCTTTGTCCTTAAAATAAAGGAGAAAAGATGGACACAGGGAAAAGAACACCATGTGAAAATGGAGGCAGGAAAGGCCATGTGGTGATGGAAGCACAGACTGGAGAGATGCACCTGCAATCCAAGGGATGCCAAGTACTATTGTACACACCAGAAGCTCGAAGAGGCAAGGAAGGTTTCAGAGGGAGCTTGGCCCTGCCAACACCTGATTTCAGATTTCTCATCTCCAGTACTGTGAGACAATAAATAAATTTCAGTTGTGTATAGTTATAAATTTGAGGTACTTTGTTTCATCAACCCTTGGAAACAAGGACATCAGGAATTTTCAAGTCACCAGATCACCTTGAATTTTCTCATCACTCTCTACCTTGAACTAGATATTCTACTATCAAGAAAAATCCAAGTTGGTAAGGAAGAAAGATCCTCCTAAGAATTTGAAGTGGATGGAGTTAAGAACAATCAAACTGTTTTCAAAACGTTTTGCAATTCTTTGTATTGCTGACAGGAAAGACCTAAAGGGGATAAACCTTTTGGTTTAGCAAAATTCTGTAATCTATTTTTGATCTTCCCACATACGTCTAGAGTCATGGCTGACATGGTAATTAAGAGTGGAATTGTCCTCCAAAATGAAGTAATAGGAAATATCCTCCTTTATCAATTCAGCTTTGAAGAAGAAAGTGGTTTTAGAAACTTGTAATGGTGCAACCAGAAAGGGATATGGCAAGATGGCTTTAAGAGAGAAAGACTAGACTCAGGTATGCAAGGACAGGTTTAGACGTGAGGGGGTTCCTGTCATGTGCACAGCTATGAACATTTTGAACAGTAATACTGAATTTTTAATTGGTTCCTCTTTTATGTTGTGGTTTAGTTAGTCTCATTTATCAAACATAGTCATGAAAAGTTGATACACACCAGAGACTTTATTATTAAAACTTTGGGAAATAGAGAAAAGGACAAGGAGTCCACACAAGGCCAAATGGTGCAGGGAAGGACAATTGCTACAGAAAGTGAGATGAGTGCTTATGAATAATGCATTTAGAGACAAAATTTGTAGGAATGCTTACACTTAAAAAATAATCTCTCTGGGAAGCCTCAGCGAATTTGGAGATGTTTTACTTCTATAATTACATGATATAGCGTCCCTAGCCTTTATTTGGAAGTTAAGGGAAATGTTAATTTCAGAAGACTGGAAGAATTTGTTTGTTTTCTCAAGTTTTTAGCCCTATGTAAACCTTCTCCAAGGCTTAAGTGTCACTTAAAATTTAAAAAAGTTCCAAAACTGAACTCAGTACCTTATCCCATCTTATTTGCTTTCTCTTTTTGTTCCCTGTTTTGGTAAATATTACCTATAGATACTGGAAGTTATGCCTATCTTTCCCTTTTCATTTCCCACGTGTAACTGGTTATTCATCTCCATAGACTCGACTTAATAGCTCTCAACTCTTTCCAATTCTTTATTCTCCCCTCCCTTACCTCAATAACTTTAATTCTTATCAATTTACTATAAAAGCCCCTAGGTCTTCTTACCATCTTTCCTTTTGCCCCTTTCTGAACAATTTTCCGTCTTGTTTTTAAGATTATCTTTCTCCAGAATAAAATGTATTATGTTGTTTGTTAGCTATTGATTCAATTTTTTTTTATAGATTTATTTATTTATTTAACTCCCCCCCCCCCCCCCCGTTGTCTGTTCTCTGTGTCTATTTGCTGCGTCTTGTTTCTTTGTCCGCTTCTGTTGTCATCAGCAGCACGGGAAGTGTGGGCGGCGCCATTCCTGGGCAGGCTGCTCTTTCTTTTCACGCTGGGCGGCTCTCCCTATGGGTGCACTCCTTGCGCGTGGGGCTCCCCCACGCGGGGGACACCCTTGCGTGGCACGGCACTCCTTGCGCGCATCAGCACTGCATATGGCCAGCTCCACACGGGTCAAGGAGGCCCGGGGCTTGAATCGCGGACCTCCCATATGGTAGACGGATGCCCTAACCACTGGGCCAAAGTCCGTTTCCCCAATTTTTTGAGTGCATACTATGTGCTGGTCCCAATGCATTACCCTTTTCCTGTATAAAGTAATTCAATTTTTTCATCACAATAAAACTATGAAGTAGATATTACTATTACTATTTTATAAGTGAGCATACCTAAAGCAAAAAAGTAACTTTCTCAAGGTTACACAAAATTATATACAATGCAATTAATATTACAAGCCATGATTTCCTGATTACAAGGTTCATCATTGTAAACCTCACCAGTAATACCCCACAAGTAAACAGCACAGTCTTTTGCTAGTCTCATATATCTCACAAATATGCCCTTTTATAATTTGAACCTGTGTTAGTCAGCATTCTCTAGGGAAACAGAACCTGTGGGAGATATCTGTAAGTATTATGAGATTTTATAGGATTGTCTCATGCAAACATGGGGATATAGGAGTCCAAATTCTTAGGGAAGACTGGAAGCCAGGAACTCTGGTGAAGGTCCGTGATGAGATCCCCAGGAGAAACTGGCTGTCTGAAGTAGAGATGGGAATTCTCTCAACCTCTCTCTCAGGCTCTCAGGGTTTCTCTGTCTTTCTGTAGCAGCAAGCAATCCTGGTGTCCTCTCTCACATGGCAGAGTAAATGGCAGCTCTCTTTCTCTTTGTTTCATTTATATAAGACACCCGTAAAAGGATTAGGGCACATCCTGGGTCGTACAATCAAACTAAAGGCCCTTAACTGAATCGATCTAATCAAAAGTTCCGCTGACTGAATCTGATCAAAAGGTCAAACCACATATAATAGATTTATAGTTACAGGAGGTGCTTAACTCAAGAACATAATATCTGGTGTCCCCAAAAGTCTCAAACCAGGACAGTATCATTGTATATGTGCCTCTTCCCTTTGACCACCACCTGCTAGACCACCAGAATATATGAGCTTTTGTGCCTTTAGCACATGATTACAGTCTAGTCTATATTCTACTCAATCCATAATGCTCATCATGTATGTCGCCTCATGTAAGAAACCAATTCTTATATACTCCCACTCACATTCCCCTTTGCACCTTGTCTGAGATAATTCCATTTTTCCTATGGACTTCTATAGCATTCTTTGTTTATCTTTACCACAATGAGTTGTTGTTGTTTCTCTGTTCCCTCTCGAATAGTTTGTAAATTCTTTCAGTTCAGTGACTGTCTTTGCATTCCCAGCATCTAGCACAGTATCTAATGCAGAGTAAAATTTGTTGAATGAATCCCCTAAGGGTCTGTCTGATAAGTACTGGTCATTCCTTCCTAGTAGTAGAAACTGTAGTCTTATAATTTATTAGCTCTCCATTATCCTGATGACTTGGGAGTTCAGTATTCTAAACCATTTTTTTGGTACCTCAGAAGTGTTAGAGCTATGTATAGACTTAGAAGTACTTTTGCATTTTAACTAACAGTGTTTATTCTTTTGGAACTCATTTTCCCTAAGTCTCCTGACTTGAGAACTTAGAGAACATTTTTTTTCTACTATTAAACTTTAGAATGTAATTTTTAAAGTGCAAACAGAATCCAAGAGTTATATTTAGTTTCTAAATTGGCATTTGGTTGGAGCATAGTATTGAAAATTGTCTTTCAATTTTCTGTTAGCTTGTCAGCTGGTATATTGTTCAATGACTTCAAGATATAATATCTGCTACCATAGTAGCCTAAGTACCTTACAAATGATTGGTGATTAGTTAAGTTTTGTATAGAACAGGTGCCTTTTTAAATAATAATGATCATAAAATATCATTCTTTTATATCAAGTGTATGTCAAGAAAAAATCAAGAATTATTTTTCCTTTATAAAGGAATAAAATATTTAACAAAGGGCTTTTAGGGTTGTGGGGTATTAATAGATAGCAATATATGCATTTTCTTTATCTGAATAATTATTACCTGTTTTATAAGTTCAGTCATCATCCTAGGTCATATTAGCACATTCAATAGCTAATATCTGAAATCATGAACATTTCATTTTGTATTAATTAAATCATACCCCACATAGTAGCGGTGCCTAGATGAAGAAACTTTTCAGCTGTTAAAATGCATTTTTGCTTATAAAACAGAAGCTACTTCATAGTTTCTTAACCTGGTGCTTAACATTGTGATTATAAAGACCAAATGTCAAGTTGTTTTATAGCAATATAAAGGAAAGAAATTTTCAAAAATCTTACACCTCATGCTGTCTTTTTGTACTACAACATTTTGGCATAGATTTTAGAATGAAAGCATCTCTTTCTCTCAGTTAATGCTTTATTGCTAAAGTAAACACTTTGGAGATATATTAAATATGGTTGTCATTTTTTTTCCTCAATTTTTTGTATTGCACCCAGGTTAGTGTTTCTGTGAGACACAGGACAGAACAGATTTGTCTAAATGTTAAAAATAAAAAGCGGAAGAAAAAGGTAAAAACATCACACCACTAATAAGAAATGATTTAAGCATCATTTATAAAACTGGTTGTCAGAAATACTTACAGCATCAGCAGTTATTTTTTTCTTTCATTTATTAAAGGGTGAGAAATTATTAAGTTCTTTTCTAGTTTCAACATTTCATTGGACAGTGCCAGTAAATTAATACAAGCTATGTGATCTTTTCCCCCTTTATGTTTTGCTATTTAAATAATTTTCATAAAAAAGAAGATTTGGGAGATCTGTAAATATGTATATGGAAAAGTTCTTATTTTCTTATTCCAGAGGTGCAAAGATTTGACTTATTAAGGACAATACATGTCAAATAATGAAGATTTTATAAATAAATCAGGTTTATTGACGTGTGAACTACTTTTGTGGGATTGTCTTTTGTTGTAATTTATGTGTAATTGTTTATGCATTTCAAATTGTATTTATCAAAATTGCCACATGAGATTAGTTGTTTACTTTAGTCTAACATAATAGAAGGGAGAAGAAGGAAGAATTCAAGGTGTCTATTACAAACAATGATATCTTTAAGGAAAATATACATCTCAAGGAGCAGAGCAGTAGAGCTGTAAATGAAGCACTTTCCTCATGCAAGGTCTCTAAATATAAATCTAAATGCTATCAAATTGATTAAAACTAATTTCCCAGAAAAGTGAAAAAAACTATAAAAGCATGAGATTCTTATTCAGTGAAATAGAAAATGTAATAGACTCGTTTTTGTTTATTTAAAAAAAAAAACTTGTATTATGTTCACTCTATTATATTTATATTTAGGTTATAAATGATATGATTATCTATTTACTCATTAATTGAATTAAATATCTCCATAAAATCTGATGGAAATTGTTGGTTCATTCCAAGAGACTATCCAAGTAAAACTGTATAAAAGTTAAATTTGTGGCATTAACTCATTCTGAAACAGCATGTATCAAGTGCCTGGAAAATACAAATGCAACTGCCATGACTAGACAAAGGCCTTCATTGCTTTTTATTTCTAACCCTGTAAAGGGATTGCTGCCACATTATGATTTCAAATACTATTTTATCTACATTATATTTTATTTCCTCTATTGAAATTTCCAGTATTTGCATCAATAATATCTTTATAAATTATTCCCTTCTTAAGGATACCCGTTATTTTCTGCTAAGTTATTGTTCTTGTTGGACCCATTGAATATATACTACATCAGGGATATAGGCAAGTTGGTGAGATCTACTGGTAGAGTCAGATGGGGAACAGTTCACAATCAGTTTACCTCATCCAAGAATAATATGAATTGCAGTGATGGAGAGCAAAGAAGAAAATCCAAAAACAAAGTTAAGTATAAAACTAGATTCAAGCAAAGGCAGTAGTGCATGACTGAAATATGGGAATTTGAGGAAGTAGGTGTGTGAAACAATTTCTGAGCTAAAGTATAAGCAGATGCAGTGAATTTTTGCCTGGTTTTTATGATTAGGGCCTGGCTTGAACATTAATTGTACAGTTTGAGAGTAGACAGTGTTGTGATGTTTTTAGCCAGAGAGAATCTACTGAATGTAGTGATAAATAGTTGAGAAATAGTCACATCTTAGGAGCAGATAGAGAAAGAAATCAGTAAAGACAGCATTCAGAAATACTGGGTGTCAGGAAACAGGAAGGAGGTACCTTGGAAGCTAAGAAAAGGGAGACTTCAGAAATGGAGGGAATACACAGGACGGCCAGGTAATACAATGCAGGGTGGTTGTTTTAGGTCACTTTCAGTTTTGAGTGACAGACCTAATTCAAACCATTTTAAGCTTTAAATATCTAGATAAATGAACTTGTTTTTTTCACATTAATGATAAATCCAGATGATGACTGGAACAGTCATGGCAGGATCCCAGGGTTTTAAAACATGTTATTAGGAATTAGTTTCTCTCTCTGCTTTGGTTTTTTTATGGTTGCTGTTGGCTCACCTTTTATTCCAGAGGGGGGAAAAGTAAACATGACTTTCTCTTCCCCACTATCCATATCAGTTATGGAAAAGTACTCAGGTTGTATGAGTACTCCTGTGCCACCGTGTCCAGGAGGTGAAATACTTTAGACCATGTGCCAGAAAAGGAAGAACAAAATGATTGACACACCCACAAAGAAAAAGAGAAGACACCAGCCATACAATAAAATAACGGAAACCCACTGCCAGAGTCAAGTAATATAAGTGTCTGAAAACTGTCCATTGGTTTTGACAATCAAAAGACCCTGGTAGAGTGGCTAGGTCAAAAACAACATTGAGATGGTTTAAAAACTGTATAGGACAGGAAGAGGTGGTTAAAGGGTCATGATCTGTCTACGGTATCATGGACCTTGAAACTGTCTCTTGAAGAGAAATTCATTAAGTGAGATTGACCAGAGTAGTATGGCTTTTGGTTCAGATCCAGCTCTTTGCAGAAGTAAAGACAAAATAAAAAGGGGGAAGCAGATGTGGCTCCATTGATTGGGCTCCTGTCTTCCATATGGGAGGCCCTGGGTTTGCCTCCCAGGGCCTCCTTGTGAAGGCAAATTGGTCCGTGTCCATGGAGAGCTGATGGCCCGCACGTGTAGACAGCTGACGGCCCATGCCCACGGACAGCTGGCACAGCAAGATGATGCAACAAAGGGAGACAAGCAGGCACAGAAGAATGGGCAGTAAATGGACACAGAGAGCAGACAGCAAGCAAGCTGCAAGGAGGGGGGGTGGAAAAATAAATAAATCTTTAAAAAAATTAAAAATAAAAAGGGAATCTAAAGTTATTCCTATTTTTCCACATGAAATAACCAATATTAGATTGGAGTAAGAGGCCTATCCTGGCCTTCTGCTTTTGAGTCCCCATTGGTCCCTCTCCAACTGTGCACCCCATCCTCAGTGGGGCAGCAAGTCCTCATGGATCAGGAGACATGCTCCAACTTTTAGATTGTTTCCTGAACCCCAAATTCCTTGTCAAGATGGCAACAAACCCACGTCCAGGATTTGCACAGGTCTCTTCCCTATGTTGATTCTCCAGAAGGAAGACCACATGACAAGTATGTATAATCCTATGCCCTATGGTGACTCTTTGCTGTTTGGAGACAGGCAAGGAACTTAGATATGTGGCCTAGGATTTAAAAATGTATATGAGTGAAGCTTCTTCCAGGGATGGACTTAAGGAAATGTTTTGGGCCAGCTCTAATTAGACTCCACATCTCCACATTCTAGCAAGAAACTCCATGGTATCAAAAAAAAAACAAAACAAAAACAAACTTGAACTTGGCTTTACAGATATTTATGACTATTATTTGTTATCATAAGAGACTAGTCTGTATTTTATATAACAATTTGTTAGCCTAATCTATAAGTTGTAAGTAATTATGCATATTTTAAATAAACCTCCATTTGTATGATGATACTATACCCCATAACTATAAGGAGCATATTGCATACTTGGAGGGAACAATGGTGAATGTATATAATGTGATTCTGGTAAAGCAGTTAGTTATTCAAAAATCCATATAAACTTTTGGACAGAAATGTACAACTATCTGGTGGTTTTTCTGGGCTGACTGTATAGCACAGTCATGTAACTTTTACAGTTGGAAAGTTCTGTTCCTTGTTCTGTTTGTTTTTTACAGTTTGTTTGCAAAAAAACGACCATAATTATACCCTTCCTATTCATGCTTTTGGTTAATTCCTTTCTACACTGATTCTTGCATTAGCTATGTGACTTGTTTTAGCCAATGGGACAAACAGCAATACAATGTAAATAGAGATTTAAAGAGAGCTTTTGTGATTGTGTGGCATTTGGTTCCAAGAATCTGTGTCATGCTTCAACCACGTTTGGACAGAACAGACAGTGGGACTATTCCACATACTCCCTACTCCCTTTACAACTTGGACTACCTCCAACTTCCTCTCCAGTTGCAATGTCCAAGACCTACTTCTTGGCAACCCCTTGCTCTTCGGCTTAGCATTGGGATATAGTTTCTGGAGGAGGGCTCACATTATATTTTACTTCCTGGCAGTTCATACGGAAGCAAATAGGATGTAAGGATATTGGGGAGTGTATGTGTGTGTGTGTGTCTCTCTCTCTGTGTATGTGTAAGGAAGCAGGGATTCAGGAATTTGAAAGCCTTCTCTACCACATTGTCTCTTCTTGCTCTACGAAGATTTAGGCAATCAGGGAAGATCTGCTGAGAATGAAGGGGCAGGAGAGATGGAGAAGCCCAGGGAAGGTCAGGAACAGACATGGAGTTAACCTTGAGAGGGAATGGAACAAGGATATTTAAAAGATACCTAGGCACCATGTTTTTCCCATTACTCTTTTTATTTTATTTTTTTAAACTTTTTTTGGACTTTATTTTCATAGAGTTTTAGACTAGAGAAAAGCCAGAAGTGTTGCGTAAAAAAACATAGGACTCCAATAATCACCACATCCTCCCCCTCTCACACCTTCCCCTATTAATAAAATCTTATATTAGTGTGGTACATTTTTTACAATTGATGAACAAATGTTGAGCATTTCTACTAATCATGTCTATAGTTGCATTATGGTTTATACCTTGCCCCATACAGTTTAATAGGTTTTAACAAAATGTGTAATGGCCTGTATCTGTCATTATAGTATCATGTAGAACAATTCCAAATGCCCCAAAATGCCGCATGTTCCACCTATTCTTCTCTCTCCCTCCCCTCAACCTCTGGAAACCACTATCATTATATCAATGATACAAGTTCTTCCATGACTACAGTAGTATTAAGTCTACTTTGGTCCATAGTTTCTTTCTCCCCTTATGTTTATTCATTCCTCAATCTTGAGGATTTGGGGATGGTGATGCCTGCTCTACTTCACATTGAAAAGGGTCTTATGTCTTATGGGGTAGATGGAAGAAATTTTTTGCTTGTTGTTGTAGATACTCTTTGCTTTTTGGGATGGGGTTGTCTGTCATCATCATTTTGTTATTTGTTCTGGGTGAGTCTAATGAATTGGAGAGTAGGTGTTTCCTATAATTCTACTGAGATTCAGGGCTTAACAAACATATTATCAGACTGAAGATTTAAGTCTCTGAGATATGCATTTAACAGGTATTGGCTAATTATAGGTTCAAATAAAGGGGGTAGAAGAAACATGGGTAGGGAAATTAGAAATGATTCTAACTCTATTACATTGGGGAAATAGGTTACATATATCCCAAGATAAGGCCCACCAATGGGATCCTGAATTCATGGGGTTGTGTGCCTTGCCTATAGTGTCACCAGATGTCTTTAGAGCCCTCAGGAGCACCCCTGTTTGAGGCTTTGTTTACTGTGACAGTTAGTGACATCTACCTGAGATGTGCATAAGCGTAACCTCCAGAATGAACGCCCAACACACTTTAAAGTATCTTTGCCATACAACCTTTTGTATTTAATATCTCTCCCTTTTGGTCAAAGTCTATTTCCAAATGCATCCCTAGTTCACAGTTGGTGATAATTCCTTGGTGCCAAGGAGACTCATCCTCGGGAGTCATGTCCCTTGCTGGTGGGGAAGTAGTACATTTATTTATTTTTTTTTTTGAAGTAGTACATTTATATGCTGAGTTTGGCTTAGATAGAGGTCACATTTGAGTAGCAAGGAGATTTTCAGGAGGGAACTTTTAGGCAATATATAGTACTAAGCTAAGTTTCAATTTTATAAATACATAAGTATGAGCATTCATATCAAGGGATTGGCAAATTGGTCTATCTTCTTTATTAGGCACTGCATATGTACTCTAGAGATTCTTACCACTGTGTTAGAGAATATAACAGGACTACCCAGGATGGGTATTAATATTTTCTTGATTGTTATGTGGATCTTCACCCTCTGAGATAACATGCCATGACCATATGAACACATTCATATTCCATAGAGGCATGCCCCAGGTAGATCCTTCCCTATAGATCACCCTACCATGGACACCCTGCATCAGTGATCCTCCCCTGCCATAGTTGCAACTTTTCTATGAACTAAAACCTCCTTAAAAACAAGGTATATTTTCATTTCTGCATTTTCTCCAGTGTCATCTTTCCTTTTTTAACTTTATCTTTAAAGAACTTTTAGGTTAAGGAAAGTTTCATCAAAAATATAGGGGATTCCCATATAGCCCACCCCCTTCACTCTCACATGTTCTCCTATCAATAACATCTTGCATGAATATGTTACATGTGTCACAATTGAACAAATATTGAAACATTATTTGCAACCATGGTCAATAGTTTATGTTATGGTTTACACTTTGCACCATACAATTTTATAGGTTTTGACAAAATGTGTATAGGTGTGTATTATTGCAAAATCAAGCAGAACAATTCCAAAACCCTAAAAATACCTTATGTTCCACCTATTTTTCCTTCCCCATCCCCTCAGAACCCATGATAACCATTAAGTTTCAATTTTACAAGAATAAGGTTCATAGTGTCATGCATTAATATTGAGGGCTTGACATATTGGTCTGTTTTCTTTTATTAGGCACTGCCTGTGTGCTTGAGAGATTCTTGCCCTCTACTTGAGAATATAGCTGTACCCCCAAGGACAGGAGTTTAATATTTGCTGTTTATTGTGTGGGTCTCCACCCACTGAGATAACACCCTATGACAGGATAAAAACATTCATATTCCATAGAAGCATGTTCCCAGTACATCCTTTCCCACACATCCCTCCCACCACTGACACCATGCATTGGTGACCTTTCCCTGCCATATTTGCCAAAAGAAATTCCCACAATTTTATTCTCAACCACAGACATCCACCTCCACAGAATTTGCCTGTTCCTTCCTCCAGCCCTCCCACAAGCTTCATGTATAGTCCATCCCATCCCCTTAATCCTGCTCACTCACATATACTAGCACCGTTGACCCCCCCCCCTTATACCCTACACCACTGTCACCCCCACCACTGCTAAACCAACCCCAGAAGTAGAAGCCTTATCATAGGTTTTGCCCATATTGAGCATTGGCTCACCACTCTCTGCTCTCTTTCTGTCTCCTAATATCCTACCTTCCAGACTCTATCTCTGTGAGTCTGCTTAACATGCTTAGATCATATCAGTGAGGCCATGCAATATTTGTCCTTCAGTGACTGACTTACTCCACTCAACATAAGGTCTTCGAGATTCATCCATATTGCTTCATGTGTAAATGCTTCATTCCTTCTTAGAGCTGAGTAATATTCCATTGTATGTATATACCACATTTTTCTTACCCATTCATCTGTTGATGGATACTTGGATTGCTTCTAACTTTTGGCAACAGTAAATAATGCCACTATGAACATTGCTGTGCATTTATCTGTCTGTGTCCCTATTTTCAATTCTTCTGGGTATATACCTAGAATTGGGATTGCTGGATCATATGGCAGTTTTATAGTGAGCTTCCTGTGGAACTACCAAAATGTCCTCCAAAATAGCTGCACCATTCTTTATTCCAACCAGCAGTGAATGAGTGTTCATATTCCTCCACATCCTCTCCAACACTTATTGTTTCCTGTTTTTTTTTTAAATACCTGCCAATCTAATAGGTGTAAGATGATATCTCATTTTAGTTTTGATTTGCATTTCCCTAATAATTGAACATCTTTTCATGAGTTTTTTTAATGGTAAAGTGTCCATTCAATTCTCCTGCCCATTTTTTAAAATAGGTTGTTTGTCTTTTTAATTTCAACATGTAGGATTTCTTTATGTATATTGGATATTAGAACCTCATAGGATAAGTGGTTCTCAAATATTTTCTACCATTGAATAAGTTCTCTTTTCACTTACATGAAAAACTCCTTTGAAGCACAAAAGTGTTTAATTTTGAGGTGGTACAATTTATCTATTTTTCTTTCATTGCTTGTTCTTGTGTTTGTTCATGTGTAAAGTTTCTGAAGCAGTTTCCTACTATACATTTGTAGATGTTTCCCTACATTATCTTCTAGGAGCTTTATGGTCTTGCCTCTTATATTTATGTCTTTGATCCTTCTTGAGTTAATTTTTGTATAGGTCACGAGATGTTGATTCTCTCATTCTTTTGGATTTGGGTATCCAATTATAGCAGCACCATTTGTTGAAGAGGCTCTTCTGTCCCAGTTGAATAGACTTTGTGGCCTTATCAAATATCAGTTGGCCATATATATGCAGATCAATATTAGAACTCTCAATTCAGTTCCACATGTAAGTATACTTATCCTTGTTCCAATGCTGTGCAGTTTTGACCACTGTTGCTTTGTAGTAAGATTTAAAGTCAAGTAACATGATTCCTCACACTTTGTTTTTTTTATTTCAATATGTTATGTCTATTCAGGGTTCCTTGCCCTTCCAAATATATTTCATAATTGGATTTTCCTGTTCAGAGAAAAATCCTGTTGTAATTTTTATTTGGATTGTGTTAAATCTGTAAATCGGTTTGGGTATAATAGCCATCTTAATGATATTTAGTCTTCCAGTCAATGAACTATGGAATATTTTCCCATTTATTTAGGTCTTCTCTGATTTCTTTTAACAATGCTATGCAATTTTCTATGTACAAGTCCTTTACATCATTAGCTAAGTATATTCTAACATATTTGATTTTCACTTGCTCTTGTAATGGATTTTTTTCATGATTTCCTCCTCAGATTGCTCATTATTATTGTACAGAAATGCTACTGATTTTTAAGTGTTGATCTTATATCCTGCCACTTTATTCAACTCATTTATCAGCTCTGGAAGCTTTGTTTAATTTTTGGGGTGGTTTTCTATGTAAAGGATGATGTCATCTGCAAAGAGTGAAATTTTTATTCTTCCTTTCCAGTTTGGATGCCTTTTATTTCTTTTTCTTTCTTAAGTGCTCAAGCAAGTACTTCTAATACAATGTTAAATAAAATTGGTCATTATTGTCTTGTTTCAGTTCTTTGAGGGAAAGCCTTTAGCATTTCACCAGTGAATATGATGTTAGATGTGGGTTTTTCATATATGCCCTTTATCATGTTGAGTTCATTTCCTTCTATTCCTATCTTTCAAAATGTTTTTTTTAATCAAAAAAAGATGAATTTTTAAAATTCTCAATTTCATTTGCTCTAATCTTTGCTATTTCCTTCTTTCTGCTTGCTTTAGGCTTCATTTCATGTTCTTTCTCTAATTCCTTCAGGTGTACAATTAAGTCTGATTTTAACTCTTCTTTTTAATATAGGAATTTATGGCTACATTTTCCCTCTCAGAACTGCTTTAGCTGCCTCCCATAAATTTTGATATATTTTGTTCCCATTTTTATTTATTTTGAGGTAGATACTGATTTCTTTGCAATGTCCTCCTTGACCTCCCTGATTGTTTAAGAATGTGTTGTATAACTTCCATATATTTGTGACTGTTCTGGTTCTGTGCCTATTATTAATTATCAGCTTCATTCCATTGTGGCCAGAGAAATTACTTTGTACAATTTCAGTCTTTCTAAATTCATTGAGAGTTGTTCTGTGACATAACCTATGGTTTCTCCATGAGATTGATACATGTGCACTCTAGAAGAATGTATATCCTACTTTATTTGGGTGTAATGTTTTGTATATACCTATAAGGTCTAATTCTTCTAAAATATTATTTAAGATCTCTGTTTCTTTATTAACCCTCTGTTGAGATATTCTGTTTAATGGTCATAATGGTGTATTAAAGTCCCCCACTATGCTTGCAGAGGCACATATTTATTCCCTAAGTTTTGCTATTATTTATTTTTGGGTGACCTGATTAATTATTTCATTATCCATTCTGCAAATATGTATCTTTTGATTGGAGAGTTTAAACCATTAACATTGAATGCTATTTCTGTCAAAAATGGCTATACATTAGCCATTTTTTTTAGGTTTACATATGTTATATGTTATTTTTCTCTTTTTATCCTTTTAGTTACTTTTACTAATAATCTTCCTTCCCACTTTTTCCTCCAACACCCTCTTTCCTTTCAACCTGCAGAACTTCCTTTAGCATTTCTTGAAGGGCATAAATCTTGTTGAAAAAGTTTCCTAGTTTCTGTTTATCTGTGAATATTTTGAGGTCTTCCTCATTTTTGAATACCAACTTTGCTGGATACAGAATTCTTGGTTGGGAATCTTTTTTCCTTTCACACCTTAACTATGTTATACCACTGTCTTCTCACCTCCATGGTTTCAGATGAGAAATCAGCACTTAATCTTATCAAACTTCCTTATATGTGATGGATCTCTTTCTCTTGTAGCTTTCAGAATTGTCTTTGTCTTGAGTGTTTGACAATATGATGAGTATACATCTCAGAGTAGACCTGTTAGTAATTATATTGTTTTGAGTGTGCTGTGCCTCCTAGACATGTACTTTCATGCCCCTCATAAGAGGTGGGACATTTTCTGCCATTATTTCCTACAATGTTCCTTCAGTCCACTCCCCTTCTCTTCTCCCTCTGGGATGCCCGTAATGCTTATGTATGTACATTTTGTGTGGCCATTCAAATCTCTGAATCCTTGCTGTATATTTTCTACTCTTTAACTACATGTTTGGCAATCTGTGCAATTTCATATGTTCTGTCTTTGATGTCACTAATTCTTTCCTCTGCCTGTTCAAATCTGGTGTTAGTGCTTCCAGGGTATTTTCATTCTTGCCTTGTGCCATTCATCACCATTAGATCTGTTATCTTTTTATGTATGTTTTGTAATTTCTTCTCTATGTTCCCCAATGTCTTCTTTTTAAAAAACAAAACAAAACTTTTATTTGGAACTAATTGCAAATTTGCTGAAAATGTGTAAGAATAAAAACAGTACAAAGAACACTCATATACTCATTACCTAAATTGATCTGTTGTTAATATTTTATTCCACTTGCCCTGTTGACAAGATATTTCATTTGAGGATAAATTATCTCATGGCCTTTTATCCTTACATTCTTGAATGTGCATTTCCCTAAGCATAGAGATATTCTCTTATATAAACTGTTTCCAGTTATTCACTTTAGTAAATTTAACCTTGATACAATATTTTAATCTAATCTACCATTTATATTCCAATTTTCTATTGGTCTAGTAAGTTCTTTCTTTCCTTTATCTCTTCCCTCACTTCATTAACTTGATTCATGCTATTTGTTTGGGCACCTTTGATTAGATTTTCCATGTTCCATGTCTTCTCCTGCTTTTTAGTTTGTTCATTAGACTGCACAATGTCTTCCTGTTTCTTAATATGGCTTGTAATTTTTGGCTGCTCTCTAGGCATCAGTTTATCTTGATGGGCATTTTCAGTTGTTTATCCTTCTAGTCTAGGGTTTTGTTTCATTGACTTTTTCTTAAGAGTCCTCTTGATGCTTGGTTCCACTTATTCTATATTCTTGTAGTTGTCTGAATTCCCTGAAAAAATATTAAGTACATGTGAAAGGAAAGAAAGAAGAGAAAAAGAATTTTAAAACAAGAATGGAAAAAGAACCATAAAAGAACAAGGACAAATTAAGTAATAAGAGTGAAAAATCATCAAATATAAAGAGCATCAAGAATAAAATAAAGTGGAAGGGAAAAAGAAAAGAGGAAAAACATAAAAGATTAGAATGATGAAAAGGGAAGAAAGAGGGAAGTGGACTTGACCCAGTGGTTAGGGCATCCGTCTACCACACAGGAGGTCCACGGTTCAAACCCTGGGCCTCCTTGACCCGTGTGCAGCTGAGCCATGTGCAGTACTGATGCATGCAAGGAGTGCTGTGCCATGCAGGGGTGTCCCGGCATAGGGGAGACCCATGCGCAAAGAGTGCGCCCCCTAGGGAGAGCCGCCCAGCATGAAAGAAAGTGCAGCTTGCCCAGGAATGGCGCCACACACAAAATGGAGAGCTGACACAACAAGATGATGCAACAAAAAGAAACACAGATTCCCATGCCACTGACAACCACAGAAGTGGACAAAGAAGAACACGCAGAGAATAGACACAGAGAACAGACAACTGGGGCTGGGGAGGGGTGACAGGGAGAGAAATTATGAAAAAGAAAAGAAAATAGATTTTTTTAAAAAGGGAAGAAAGAAGATGAACACCAAGCAAGAGAAGGTACAATGAAAGAAAAGAAAGAGGTAAAAATAAAAGAAAGGAAATTAAAAAAAATAAGGAGAAAAAAGAAACAAAGGAAGAAAAGAAACAAAAAAAGAGGCCTCCATGAAAACCACTAGCAACAGTACCAGGCTGTCATTGCTCACCAATCAATCACCCCACAACCAACCCTTAATAGGTAAGGTACCCGGATGTACCAGGGTGGGTGGGTATAACAGCCCATAAGTAGCTCCCACTCTACCTCCTTAGAGGCACTTCACCTCTGGCTGACATCTTTCCTTTCCCTGGGAAGTGGTTATCTCCCTTCCCCCTTCCTTCTCTCTCCCCCACCTTGAGATCTTGCTGGGCACTGGGACACACTCCTGGTTGCCCTCTGGCTTTGCTCATTCTCAGAGCCAGCTGAACACTTGTCTTCTAACCAAATCACCTCCCTGGTTTCCCTTTCCCTCTGAACTGGCTGGGTGCCGGCTTGCCTGCCCTCTCTCCCATGTCTTCTCCTTTCCCTGATCACATGTGTCCCCCTCTCTAGTTGGCATCTCTGATTACTCCTGTGGTCCCACAGCTTCCTTTCTTGAAGTTTCTGGAATACTGCTGCCTACTGTTCCCTACCCTCCCATCCTGGATTTCCTCATTACCTTTTTAGAAAACTTCTAACATGTACTTTTTTCTGTTGTTGTAATTTCTAATCAGTCTGCTCTTGATCAATCATATTTCCCATCTCATTGCATAATTTTTCTTTTTAATTTTTTAGAGGATACAAAAATATCAGAATAATGTATAATCTTTACTTGGATGAAAATGACTTTATAGTTATAATTTTAAAATTTTAGATATGATGCCTGAACTTCCCTTAATCATTTCACTTTTAGTACTTCTATCCATTTTGTGAAAGAATGAACAGTGAATATTTATTCAGCTTGAGTTATTTAGCATCTGTACACTTTAAGTTGACAGAGTTGTTGTAGCAATATTAATGTCCTCTTTAATCTGTGGCATGGAAAGGATATGATTAACTTGAAATCTGACCCTCATTCCTTCCCTTCAACACACACATCTTGTGGATTTCTTAAGAAAAGGCCCGTTTGTTTGAGAAAGAGCGAATAGATCTCTCTTTAGAACATGGCTATGTATGATGCTAGACTTAAAGCACTGGTGAAAAAAAGTTTTGGGAAAAATTGCAATGAAATTAACAGAGCCCATATATTGACATTAAAATAAAATATAGGTTTAAATCTTGACTTTGCTTCTTATTAACTTTGGGACCAGGAAGAAATTTTACATTCTCTCTTATAGTAGTTTCTGCATTTATATAATGGGATTATTATTCACATTAGCCAAAATAACACTTCTAAAGTGACAAACACCATGTGTGGCATATAATAGGTTCTTGATAAATATTGACACTCATTCCTTTCACTTCTCCCTTAAGCAGAAAAACAAAAATTTTACAAATATGTGGTCATTTTTTATGACTAGACATTTCTTCGTGAAGAAATAGAGGCTTGCATGAGTTTTGTCACATATTGGGGATGTCTAACTTTATAACCTATATACAAAGACAATATATAATTTCTATTAAAAGTATCAAATGTCATTAAAATTACTTTAAAATTATTTGCTTTTATGGTATCAAGTGTACTTCTCTGATATATGTCCTAGTAAAATCATGACATGTATTAGAATTGAGGAGGCAAACTATTCAAAAGGTATCCAAATATCTACACATTTTCCAAATACATTTTGTTAAATGAAATGAGTTTAGTGAAAGTTTGTGCAGATGTGAAGAGGATTTTTATGGGAAAATCATTATATACATTTTTATCATCATTTATATTTTATCATCATTTATATTGTATATATATTTCACCTGCAAAACAATTGGCTATGGTTCATTTAGAGTGTCCCCCAGTTCAAGTTCCTGGGTATAACAAGAATACCAGAGAGAAAGAAAGACCTGAACTTGATCATTAAGTTTATGTGGAGTTTACAAGGTTATCCTAACAAAGCCCATGTTTCCTTCCAGTACCAGTCAACATAATTCCTTTCAAATACCATCTCTTCCTTGAGGACATGGATAAAGAAAGTTCTAGCAGTATCAAGAAAACTTCTTTACAAACAGAAAATATGATCAGACCTGGCAGGTATGTTTGGAATCTGTGACAATTTGAAGCTGGGTGGATCCCAGAAAATCATGTCCTGAGAGCTCATCCATTCCTGTTCATGTAAACCTATTGTAGGTACAAACTTTTGATTAAATTACTTCAGTTAAAGGCCATTGACTTAGATTGTGTAACCCAGGGTGGGTCTTAATCCTCCTACTGGAGTTCTTTGTACATGGGAGAGACTCAGAAAAAAAGTTACAGTGACAAAGGGAAGCCTCCAGAAGTTAGCAATCAATGAACCCAGGGGAAAGATAGCCATAGACAGAGCACCTCAAAGCAAAACTAGCAATGAGGCCCAGAGGAGAGGAGAGAACTGATGCCACTATTATGCCTTATCAAGTGCCTGATCACTCACAGCTGAGCTTGGGGAGAAAGTGAGCTGGAGGAGAAGGTTGAGACTGGCAGAGCCATCACTGTGCTTTATCATGTGGCAGGAGTCCAGGGTCACCAGCCACTGACCTTTGAGACAGAGATTCACCTGATGCCTTGATTTGGACATTTTTCTCAGCCTCAGAACTGTAAGCCTTTAACATAATAAATTCTGATTATAAAAGGCAATCCATTTCTGATATATTGCTCCAAGCAGCTTTTAGCAAACTGAAACAGACTGTGTCAGCATAAAAGACAGCAGAGGGATACAGTGAACTGCTGGAGCAATTCACCCTTCTTTAGCACTGCTCTTTGCACTTTTAGAAGCAGCTCTACTTTATTGCTTTATTAACTTTTCAGATTTTGATTCTAGATCCCTGAAACACTGCCCAGAGTTGCCTGGACCCAGATTGAACAGCAGAAATTGTTATTATGTGCCTATTATGGGCCAGTGAAAAGAAGAAAGGCAGAAAATGTCTTACACTTAGGAATTTAGAATCTAGTGGGTGAGAGACAGAAAACAATTAAAAATACTAATAAGTTGAAAATAAGAGCTATGAAGGAAATTGGATGTTCAAATATAAAATAATGGTGCATCCGTGATTCTACTACCTGAGTTTTCAATTGTTCTTTGCTAAGCATAACTAACAATTCTTATCCTGTTAAATAAATACTTGACCTTGTGAATGCATACATTATCATCCTGAAGAACCTGATTTTGATGGCCAGAGAGAGAAGGAGATTCAGAGGCTTGGATAAAAATCTAATTCTGCATGAGCAAGGATGAAGCTCATTTTTTGTAATAATAACTGCTTCTCTGTGCATATTTTGGCAAATATAGAAAGGAGCAGCTGCTGTGAATATACTGCAATTAATTCAGCAAGAAAAGTCAGGGAAGCTCAATGGTGTAGGACCGAAGCTTTCAAGATTCACTAAACTTGAGTTTGAATTCTACCTCTGCCATTTACAGGCTAGTGATTTTTGAAACATTTCTAAGTTTTGCTAAATTCCAGTGTTCTCAACTGCTAAAATCAGAGTTATAATCATGCCTATTCCATAGGGTTAAAATTAAATAAGGTGTCTTTATAAAAGGCCTAGCACAATATATATTCCATAAATATTAGGTATTTTTACTAAAGGGAAATATGTTTTGATAACTGTAGTTGTGAGTGTTTTTTTTTTCATGTGTTGTTTATAAACACTATATGTGTGTGCACATATGTATATAGAGGGAGAGAGCTTGCCCCATATATATGAGTGTGACAATATTTCAGGCCTCTTTTAAATTTATTTTTAAAACCAGACACTTGCTAAAGTATATCAAATATATACACGTATTCTTAATTGTCTTTACTCCTTCTCTTTGAAGTCTTACCTAAGAGTATAAGGGTCATATACTTAATGAAACATTCTATACTAGCTCAATGACATTTACTCACTGGCTTCTATGTGTTCCATTGAAATTGGAATTTATTATAGTCTAGTGATTATCATCTTTTGCTTCAATTATTTTTTTGCCTTCTTTTATTTATTTTTTGACTGTTGCCTATATATAATTCCATCCAAAAACATAGTAAATGCCAAGGAATTCCTTATTTAATGAATGAGTAGAGAAATAAAGGACTCACTGAACTATGAGATATTAGTGATCACTACACTAGAAGTAGAGAAAAGGATAGATTCTCAAATTCTCTAGTCTAGAAAAAAATTAGCATAATATCTGGAAAACTATATATATTTTTATGATACATTCTATATTCTGTTTGTTAAAACCATCAACATTCATGGAATATGTAGTTGTTATGGGGCCCTATGAAAAAAGCTACATATAATTCAACCTAAGATTTTCCTTAAATCAATAGATCATGAATTCAAAGATTATTATGAGCTTTGAATGTGTAACACATATTTGTGCTTAGATTGATTACAAAATGGCACAAATTCTTCTGTTTTCCCTGGATCCGTATGCTATGTGACTTTACAGTTTCTCTTCACAAAAAGTGGAATCTATTTTCTCATCTGGGACATTCTTTTTCCCTTGCTTTTGCTAAAAGAATGCACTGAGTGTAAAATTGTGCCTAGGTCTTGAGTGGCCTTGCAGACTTCCTCTGTCTTTCTTCCTTTTCTTTTTTCTTTTTTTTTTTTTAAGATTTATTTATTTATTTATTTATTTATTCTCTCCCCTTCTCCCCGCCCTGGTTGTCTATTCTCTGTGTCTATTTGCTGTGTCATCTTCTTTGTCGCTTCTGTTGTTGTCAGCGGCAGGGGAATCTTTGTTTCTTTCTGTTGCATCATCTTGTTGTGTCAGCTCTCCTCTCCCTGTGTGCAGCACCATTCCTGGGCAGGCTGCACTTTCTTTTGCACTGGGTGGATCTCCTTATGGGGCACACTCCTTGCACGTGGGGCTCCCCTATGCAGGAGACACCCCTGCGTGGCAGGGCACTCCTTGCGTGCATCAGCACTGCGCATGGGCCAGCTCCACACGGGTCAAGGAGACCTGGGGTTTGAACCGCAGACCTCCCATGTGGTAGACGGACGCCCTAGCCACTGGGTCAAGTCTGCTTCCCTCCTCTGTCTTTCATAACTCTGATACTATCATGTGAACAGACCCAATATAACATGCTGAAAGATGACGGGCATGACAGGCACACGAACCATGTTTGGTACATCAGCCAACAGCCAGATTGGTGAGGCCCCGAGAGAACCACCAGATGATGGCTGAGATATAAGCAAAAGAGACAACAATCAGCTGATTCTGAATTAGATTAGAACTGCCTGGCTAATCTATAGACTTATATGCAATAACAAATTCTTTTTATTTTAAGCCTCTTGGTTTTAGTGTGGTTTCTTAGACAGTATTAATTAGCTGATTTACATATATATTAATATCTATATATAATATGTGCATATGTATTCACATAGTATAGATGAAATATGATAACACCATGTATTTATTTATAATTAATTATTTTTTATTTTTAAAGAAGCTTTAGATTACATAAATGTTACATAAAAAGTATAAGGGATTCCCATATGCCCCACACCTTCCCCCTCCCATACTTTCCCACGTTAACAATATCCTTCATTAGTGTGGTATATTTTTTACAATTGATGAACCTATATTAAAGCATTGCTACTAACCATGGACTACAGTTTACATTAGAATTTACTCTTTGTCCTGCACAATTTTGTAAGTAATGACAAAATATATAATGGCTTGTATCTGTCACTGCAGTGTCATGTAGATCAAAGCCAATGTTCCAAAAATGCCCCCATATTTCACTTACTCTTCCCTCTCCCATCCCTCAGAATCTCTGGTGGCCACTACCTTTACATCAATGATAAGAGTTCTTCCATTGCTAGAATAATAATAAGTCTACAGTAGAATAATACTAAAAGTCTACTTTAGTCCTTTGTTCATTCCCCGTTCTTGAGGATCTGGCGATGGTGATGCCCACTCTATTTCTCACTGGGAGGGGGCTTAGATCCCATGGGGCAGATGGATGGAACTATCTTGCTTACAGTTGCAGACACTCTCTCTTCTTTGGCATGGATGTTGTCCATCATCTTCTCCTTGTTAGTTGTCCTGGGTGACTCCATTAATCCTATGTTGCAACTGTGCTGAAATTCAGGGCTTAATTGGCACATGAACAGGCCAAAGATTTAAGTATCTGGGACATATATTTATCACGTATAGTGTTAATTATGGGTTCAAATGAAAGGGGCAAGAAAGCCATATGTAGAGAACCTATAAAAGATTCTGATTCTGTTACACTGACGAGGATGAATTCCAAAATAAAGACACACTGACAGGGTGCCAAGTTCCTGAGTTATTTGCCCCCATTATAGTTTCTGAATATCTCTAGAGCCCTCAGGAGCCCCACTGTTTGAGGCACTGTTTACTGTGGCAGTCAATGAGATCTTGCTGAGACTTGCATAAGGAATGGAATGACCCTCCACTCATTTAGAAATCTTTTAGCAATAAAAACTCATTTGTATATACCAAATTCTCCTTTTGTTCAAGGTACATGCATACATACATGCATGAGTAGGTGCATGCCCATATACTTGATAGGCCAGAGTGAGAGAGAAAGAGATGGAGACAGAAAGTCAGAGATTGGGAGACTCGTTCTTTGATCTATTCTTCAACCCCTCGGGCAACAGAGAAAATTCTAGCTCTAGTTATGGGTTGGTTCCCATGATGCTGCTGCCAATCTCCCTCTAGGATTCTTACTCATGGGTTTCTCATAAGTTGTAGCTGCCACTCAGTTATGATACCAAATATAACAAATTGGATAGGAAAGGAGTTTGAATCTGTCTTATATAACTGCCTCAGTTGATCTGGGTGGGACTAGATCCCTGGAGGATGACCTGTTTTCTGTTGGATGTCATAATTTTTAGACCTTCTTTTCTTCAACAGAGAAAAATGCCTGTACCAAATTTGTCAAGGATTTTTTTCTTTTGTATAGTATTCCAATATTCTAGTCCAGTTCAGATTGATCTTTCTAATATTTTTCTAATATTTTAATAGACATGACCTTGTATAAGTTTGTTTAGTCGTTGTTGTGGGCCGTATGTAATGCTTAATTCCTGATCTTATTCTTTTATTTGTTTACATAGGGGGAACTGTTAAAAATATTCTTGAAAGACTTCTGGGTTTGATGACTGTGGAATAAAAGTGTGGGAAGCACTTGTAATAAAAAATGTGCTCTATTATAAGAAAGAGAATAATTTGAAAGAATAAAGTAGAAAATATAACATTCCTTAATGTTTGAATGCCTAATAACAGAGCATCAAGACACATGAGGCAAAAATAGAACTGCAAGAAGTATAAAAATCACCTATTATAATTGAAAGTTTCAAACGCCCCCCTCCCCTAAATTAGAAAGACTGTAGTTAAATTAAATGGCACCATCAGTCACCTGGATATAACTGACATTTATAGAATACTTCATCTAACAACAGCAGAAGACATAATTTTCCCAAGATCACATAGAACATTCACCAAGGTAGACCACATCCTGGGCCATAAAATGTACTTTAAAAAATTTAAAGAATAAAAATCATACAAAGTATTGTCTCAGACCACAATGGGTTCAAACTAGAAATCGGTAACAGAAAGGCAGCTTGAAAATACCCAAGTATTTGGAGATTAAACAACACACTTCTAAATAACACAAGAGTTAAAGAAGTAGTTTTAAGAGAAATCAAAGTACTACTTAAATTAATTGAAAATGAAAAGAAAACATCATGATATATGGATGCAACAAAAACAGTGCTTAGAGGGAAATTTATAGCATTGAATCCATATGTTTGGAAGAAAATTCTAAAATCAATAATTTAATCTTCCACCTTAGGAAACTAGAAGAAGGACAGGTTAAGTCCAAAGTTAGTAGAGGGCATAAATAATAAAAATTAGAGCAGAAATCAATGGAATTGAAAGAAGGAACATAATTGAGAAAATCAATAAAACTCAAATGAGTTCTTTGGAAAGATCAATAAAACAGATAAACTTCTAGCCAGGCTTTAAAAAAAAAAGGAAAAGAGAGACAACATAAATTTCTGATAGGAATAAAGTGGGACCATCACTTAAAATAATAGTAAAAGAATATTATGAACAACTCTATATCCCCAAATTTGAAACTTAGATAAAATGGACAAATTCTTTGTAAGACACAATCTACTAAAACTTACACAAGGAGAAAGAGATCATCTGAATAGACACAAATCTGTTAAAGAAATTGAATCATCTTCTAAAAGAGAATGTACCAGGTCTAAATGATTTCACCAATGAATTCTACCAAGCATTTAAAGAAGAAATGAAACCAATTCTTACCATTTTCTTCCAGAAAATACAAGTGAAAGGTATACTTCCTAAATGATTTTATGAGGCATTACCCTAATTAAAAAAAAAAGACACAATCCAAAATACAGATAATTAATACGAGTAATACAAAAACCAGTCAAATGCTTTATAAGAAAGACAATTTACAGACCAATATATGTTATGAACATAGATGCAAAAATTGTCAATCAAACAAGAGCAAATCAAATCTAACAATAGATAAACAGAATTGTACATCACAAGTGGAATTTATTCTAGGTTTGCAAGGTAGACAAGGTTGGTTTAGCAATCAAAAATAAATTAATGTGATCCATCACAACAATAGGCAAAAGAAGAAAAATCATATTATCATATAAGTAGATGCAGAAAAAGCATTTAAAAAATCAAACACCCATTTATAATATAAACACTCAGCAATCTAGGAGTAGAATAGGAACTTCCTCAACTTAAGAAAGAACAAATATAAAAATCCTAAGTCTGACATCATAGTTCATGGTGAGATACTAGCTGCTCTCTGCTTAATATTCTAAACAGGACAAGGATATCCCTTTTACCATACCTGTTCAATATCATAATGAAGTCCTAGCTAATGCTGTCAGACAAGAAAAGGAAATAAAATGTATATAGATTGGGAAGGAAAAAATTAAACTGTCTTTGCAGATAATAAGGGATTATAGCAAAATTGCAGAATACAAAATTAATGTACCAAAAGTCAATGACTTTTCCATAAACCATCAATGATCAAAGGAAATTTGAAATTAAAAACACAACACCATTTACATCAACGAAAAATGAAATAACTCTAACAAAATACATACCAGATCTATATGAAGAAATATATAAAACTTATTAAACAAATCAGGAAGCTCTAAATAAGGGGAAAGTTAGTTCATGTTCATGGATAGGAAGACAACATTATAAGGCTGTTAGTCCTTCCCAACTGGATCTATAGATTCAACACAATCCAATTCAAAATCACAGCAAGTTATTTTGAGGATATTGACTAATTGATTCTAAAGTTTATATGAAAAGATAAAGGACCCAGAAAAGACAACAGAATACTGAAGAAGAACTAAGTCTGAGATCTGGCCCTACCCTGCTTTGAGACTTAATGTAAATCTACAGTGATCAAGACAGTGTGATGTTGGAAAAAGAATAGACAAATAGAGTGGAGCAGAATAGAAAGCCCAGAAGTAGACACACACAAAAATAGTCAACTGACCTTTGACAACCGGACAAAAGCAATTCAATTGAGAAAGAGTAGTCTTTTCAACAAAATATGCTGGAACAACTGGACATCCACATGCCAAAAAAGAATCTAGGCACAGATCTTACACCTTTCACAAAAATCAACATGAAATAGAGGATCATAAACCTAAACGTAAAACACAAAACTATAAACTTCTAAAAGATAACATAAGAGAAAATCTAGGTAGCCTTGGGTTTGGTGAAGACATTTTAAATGCAAGTCCTAAAGCATGAGCCAAAAAATAAAAAATGATAATTTGGACATCATTAAAATTAAAAACTTCTGCTCTGTGAAATACATTGTTAAGGGAATGAAAATAGAAACCAGAGATTGGGAGAAAATATTTGCGAAGCACATTTGACAAAGGATTTATATTCAAAATATACCAAGAACTCTTAAAATACAATAATAAAACAACACAATTACTAAACAGTAACCTTACCAAAGAAAATATACAAATGACAGATAAGTACATGTGAAAAGATATTCAACCTCATTTATCATTGGAGAACTGCAAATTAAAATAACAATGAGATATGCCTACATATCTGTTAGAATGGCTAAAATCCAAAACATTAAAATACCAAATCCTGACAAAGATATGGATTAACAGAGACACCCATTTGTTGCTGATAGGAATACCAAAATGGTATAATACATTGGAAGACAGCTTAGCACTTTCTCACAAACCTGAACATAGGCTCAACATGTGGTATGATAATTATGCTTCTTGATATTTGCCCAGTGGGGCTAAACACTTATCTCCATAAAAATACCATCACATAAATATTTTTAACAGCTTTCTTTTTTTATTTTATTTTTTATGTAAGGCAGTACCAGGTATTGAATCCAGGACCTTGTACATGGGAAGCAGGTGCTCAACCACTTAAGCGACATCTGCTCCCTAAAACCTTTATTCTTTTTTTTTTTTTTTCTTTTTTTTTCTTTTCTTTTTTTTTTTTAATTTTTTTATTTTTTATTGACTTTGTAATAATATTACATTAAAAATATATATGTGAGGTCCCATTCAACCCCACCCCCCCACCCCCCTCTCCCCCCCCCCCAACAACACTCGTTCCCATCATCATGACACATCCATTGGATTTGGTAAGTACATCTTTGGGCACCTCTGCACCTCATATACATTGGTTCACATCATGGCCCATACTCTCCTCTATTCCATCATGTAGGCCCTGTGAGGATTTACAATGTCCGGTGATTACCTCTGAAGCACCATCCAGGGCAGCTCCATGTCCCGAAGACGCCTCCTCCTCTCATCTCTTCCTGCCTTTCCCCATACCCTTTGTCCATTATGTCCACTTTTCCCAATCCAATGCCACCTCTTCTATGTGGACACTGGATTGTAAAACCTTTATTCTTAATTGCCAAACATTGCAGCAACCAAGATGCCAGTCAATAGATGAATGTATAAACAAACTGTGGTACATACACACAATGAATATTTTTTTAGTAATAAAACAAAACAAAAATAAACAAACAAAATCAGATATCAGGCCAAGAGAAGACATGGGGGAACATTAAATGCATTTTCCTAAATACAAGAATCCTGTGTGAATAGGCTATAATACTATGTTATTCTAATTCTGTGACATTCTGGGAAAGACAAAACTCTACTGATAGTAAAAAGATCAGTGATTGCATTGGGGTTGAGGGTGAGAGGAAGGAATAAATTGGTGGAATGTGGTATATTTTTAGGGCAGTGAAACTATTCTGCCTGGTACAATAATGGTGGATACATGACATCATTCATTTGTCCAAACCCACATAACCGTACAACACCAAGAATGAATCTTAGTATAAACTACAGTTACTCATATGTTTCAGTATTGGTTCATCAATTATAGCAAATAAACCAGGTTAATGTAAGGTGTTAAATAGGGGGAACCATGTGTGAGTGTGGTTATATGGGAACTCTGCACTTTTTTGAGGAATTTTTTTTTAATCAAAAACTTCCCTAAAAATAAAGTTTGTTATTGAAAAAAGGGCATAAAGCAGATGAAAAAATAGTAAGAAATTAATAGGCAAAATCCAAGAGAAAGTGACAACTGGAGATTCAGGAGAGAGCCTGAAGAATCTGGACAATGAAAATTCAATCAAGCTGCAAAAATGTACCTTAGTTTTGAGGCCTTGTGAAGTAAAAGGCAAAATATAGTGTATCTGATAGACCCTTCCCTCATTAAAATGAGCGCAGTGTAAGGGTGAACTGGAAGTTAACTCGGCCTCTTCCTTTCACTTGGGACTAAAATAAAAAGAGTTGACTTACTTCTGACCTGAAATGGGCAGGGGGGGAGGGGTGGGAGGAAAACTTCACCAGCCCTAACACTAATTTGCAGACAGCAATCTCATCACTAAGAAGGTCTAATGAACTATCTCTAGATTTTTTAAAAAGTATTTCTGCCCTAGTTCTTGGGTTCTAGAGACCCACACAAAAATAATTTTAGAGCAATAAACGTCAGGTACTTGAGATATTTTAGACTCACCATTTGAAAAAGGCACAGAGAAGAGCCTTGGGTAAGGAGGGGACATTCTAGGTTTCTGTTAGAATGAGATTTTGAAGCTATGGAACAGACAAGTTGAGAATATATTATATATTTATAATGACCAACAGTGAATTTCAGAGGAAAAACATAAAGTTGAAAGGATTTGGAGAGAGGTAGTCAGGGGAGTCAGGAAGGGGATTAGAAAAGCAAATATGTGGTGACCAGGGACTCAACGGGCTTCTTACAGCTGCGAAGCAGCTTAATCCCAACAGATAGGTGATTGATGAATATTGAATACTCAAGGTGTAAAGTTAAACTGTCTATGAATGTGGAGGTTTTTCTGGGAGCATTTGAGTCCTGTTATGCTTCTTTGATTCTTGCAGAACCAGAATCAGAGCAGTTTTACGCTTGAAATTTCAGGACTGCCTCTTTGCATTACCCGCAAAGATGGAGGTACGGCATGTCACCATAAAGTTCTCTAGAGATCCCTAAGTAGATCTCTGAAAACATGACTAGATATCTTTTTATAGCTTGTGTAAAAATATTTTAAATGGTATTATCTTATTATTTTTGCTTGTGTACAGAAGCTCAATTGATTTCTGTGTATCAAACTTTCTCTTAAAATTTGCTTGTAGATCTTAAATTTTTGAAAATGTAGATACTTGTACTATTTGAGAATAACACCATTTTCTTCCTAGAATCTAGTTATCATAAATTCTATTTTCTTGCTATATTGTGGAGCCTAGGCTCGTCATTAAAGTACTGAAAAGAAATAACTGATATCCTTGTTTTGTTCCTTTTGTAAAAGAAAATGTGCCTATATATTTCACCACAATATATGAAGTTCTTTCTCTGGGGTTTTTTGAGAGATATCTTTTAGCCAATTGTGAACTTTCCATTTTATTCTGATTCAACAAGACATTTTATCCTGTCATCAAGATTTTTAATATTCCCACAAATATTGGCAGCACCTCACCTTGTGTTATTCCATCTACCTCTCATTTTCTACTCAGGGTCCACCTTCAGATTCACTCTTATCATTCAAACAACAAATGCAAAGGAGTTAATGAATTTAGGACTACACTAGACCTAGTGAGAATGAGAATGTAAGGCTACATGCACCTTTCTTTCTCTGGGTGGAAAGAATCGCCTTAGGTTCTAACATTATTTGTCTATAGTGGATGGCAATTTGATAGTAAACCCTTGTATTGACTGGTCCCTGTGTACCTGTTACACTCCACATGTTCTATACTTCTGCTCTGTGGGATCACATTTCCAGTGAGTACCAAATGCAAGGCTCTATTCTCTGGCTCTAAGGAAACTCAGGTTAAGGCATGATTCTCATGTCTAGATTTGCTAATTTTTTTGTCACTTTTGAGGGGTTATATGTTTATAAATAAGTAGATTTTGTGTTTTCAAATTATTTACAAAATCATGCATAGTGTTTCTTTTAACAATATGACATTTTAACATTTATAAGTTGTACTAAAAATTTATGTTATTTATGGGAAAAAAACTTTAATTAAACTATGACATATTTATTATAAGGCATCCTGATTTCAGAGGTATTAATATAAGAAAACATACTTTCTAGATTGGAATCATAGCATTAATTTTTGTGGTTTTTATCTTTCCAATCTATTTGACTATATATTTGGTCTTTTCAAAGAAAGGATTTGGTTTTATTGATCCCCACTTCCACTTTTACTTTTTTGGTTTTTATTCTGGTCTTATATTTTCCTTACTTAAACTCTGGGGATAGTTCTAAAGTTTCTTTTTTTTCCCCCTAGCTTCTCATATTGAAGGCTAAACTCATTAACTTTTAGTCACCTTGCCCCTAATGTAAGCTCATGGAAATATACTTTCTCTTCAAAATAACATTACTTTATATGAATTCTATAAATTTAGGTAGAAGTTTGATTATAAATCAGTTTTAAATATTATCCACTATGATCTAATCTTTATGAGTTTTTTATAAATTCATCTTAAATCTTCCACATATATGGGAATTTGAAAGGTTCATTATTAGTATAAAATCTAACTTTTGGATGTTGTAAATAGAGAGCAAATATTCAGAATGCTATTCTTGTTATTTATTGAAGAACCTCTTTTTATGAGACCTAGCCCACTGTTATGTTTTTTAATATAAACGTCTGATGCTTGCTTGAAAATATGTTTTTTCTCAAAGTGATTTTTGTTATTTATACCCACTCATTTTTTTCTTTGTCAGTTTAGCTAAAGGTGTTACTGATCATTTTAAAGAACCAGCCTTTGGTTTTGTTAATCCTCTCTCATTTTTTTGTTTTGTTTTGTTTTGTTTTGTTTTTTTGTTTCATTTATCTACACTCTAATCTTTGTTATTTCCTTCCTTCTGATTCCATTGGGTTTATATTGCTTTTCTTTTTGTATTTCTTCCAGCTTTGAGGTTAGGTCTCTGATTTGAAGTCCTTATTTATTTATTTTTTAATGTAGGCACTTAGAGCCATAAATTTCCCTTTGAGAACTGCCTTTGCTGTATGTTTCATCTTAATTTTCTTTCTCCTCAAGATATTTCCTAATTTCATTTCTGATTTCTTCTTTAATCCAATGGTTCTTTAAGAGCATGTAGTTTAATTTTCACATCTTTGTGAATTTCCCATTTCTCCCTCTGTTACTGATTTCTAGCTTCATTCCACTGTGGTTGGAAGATATAGACATGGTATGATTTCAATATTTTTTATTTTAATTACACTTGTAATTAAACATATAACCTATCCTTGAGAACAATCCATGTGTACTCAAGAGGATGTGTATTTTGTGTTTTTTGGGTGCAGTGTTCTATTTTTGTCTATTGGGTCTAGTTGGATTTGTGTAACATGAAAGTCCTATATTTGATCTTCTGACTAGATGTTCTATCCATTATTGAGAGTAGTGTGTTAAAGTCTCATAGTATTAATATGAAACTATCAATTTCTCCCTTCAAATCAGTCAGTATTTGCTTCATATATTTTGTGGCTCTGCTGTTATATGCATATATATTTGTAATTGTTACTTCTTCCTGCTGAATTGTTTTTTTTATCAGTATCTAATGACCATCTTTGTCCCTTTTAAATGTTTTTTACCTGAAGTTTATTTTATCTGGTATTAGTATAGTCACCCCACCTCTCTTTTGGTTACTATTTGCATAGTATATTTATATTTTAACATCCTTTCACTATTATCCTACCTGTATCTTCAACTTTAAGTGATGCTTATGCAGACAGCAGTCTTGCTCTTTTATCCATTCTGCTAGTCTGCTTTTGACTGGAAAGTTTAATCCATTTGCATTTAAAGCCACTACTTGTGTTATAGGTCTTTTTTTCTGCCATTTTGCTATTTAGGTTTTGTAAGTCTTATACATTTTTTAGTCCCTTACTTCTGTTAAAGCCTACTTTTATATATATTTGATTTCTAGGTTTGTACCATATTGAGTGCCTTCTCATTTCTATCTGGTTATATCTTTCATCTTTTTCCTTGTGGTTATCATGGGGTTAAATTTTAATACCCTAAATATATAACAGTTTTAGTTGGTGAGATACCAACTTAACATCAATATCATGCACATATAATTTTCCTGTAACCCTCTGTCACCCCACCGTTTTTTTTGTACTGGAACCACTGGTATCTTTGTACATTATATGTCCAAAAACCTAGATTTATCATTACTTTTATTCATTTGTGTTTTAGCACTTATAGGAAGTAAGAGTAGTTACATACCAAACAGTACAGTGCAATAATACTGGGATTTATAATTACCCATGTATTTACCTTTTCTGCAGGTCTTTATTTCCTTATGCTGCTTTGAACCATGGTCTAGTATTTTTCATTTCAGTCTGAAGAACTACCTTTAGCACTGCTTGTAGGGCAGGACTTTTGGGGATAAACTCTCTCAGCATTTTGTTTATCTAAGAATGTCTGAATCTGTCCTTCATTTTTGAAAGAGAACCTCACCAGATATAAAATTCTTGGTTGGCAGTTGTTTCCCTTCAGTACTTTAAGTATTTCAACCAACTTCCTTCTTGCCTCCATGGTTTCTGACCAGAATACTGCACGCAACCTAAATGGTACTCCTTCGTACATAATACATTGCTTTTCTATTGAAACTTTCAGAACTCTCTCCTTGTTCTTTTCATTTGATAGTGTTATCAATAAATGATATATCAATATATTTTCTTCATGTTTATCCTATTTGGTATTCTCTCAGCTTCTCGGACTTGCAAATTCATGCCTTTGATGAGCTTGGGAAATTAACTCTCATTATTACTTTTTTACTATTATTTCAGCCTGTTGTCTCTTTTCTCCCTTTGGTACACCCCTAATTCATATATTGGTGTGCTTGTTGGTATCATATAGCTTTTGTAGGTTATTTTTGTTTTAATATTTCTTTTATTCTTTTTGTTCCTCAGTCTGACTCATTTTAAGTGTCTTGTCTTTATGTTCACTGATTGCTTCTCCTGCTAGCTCCAAACTGCTATTGAAATCCTCCAGGGCATTTTTCTTGCTATTATTGTAGTCTTCAGTTCCATCAGTTGAAGGTTTTAAAATTTCTCTTTACTTAGACTTTTATATTGTTCATTCATTGTTTCCTGATATCATTTAATTCTTTCTCTATATTTTCAATCATCTACTTGAACAATCTTTATTATCTTTTTTTTTAAGATACATAAACCACACAAAATGTTACATTAAAAAATGTGATATAACCATATACCCCACTCCCCATAACCCCACTCCTCCCACATCAACAACAACTTTCATTAGTGTGGTATATTCATTGCATTTGAAGAATACATTTTGGAACACTGCTACACAGCATGGATTATGATATGTGTTGTAGTTTACACTGACTCCCAATCCATTCAGTGGCTTATGGCAGGATATATAATGCCCTGCATCTGTCCCTGCAATATCATTCAGGATGCTCCAAGTCCCAAAAATGTCCCCATATCACACATTTTATTTCCTCTCCCTGCCTTTAGCAACTCCTGTGGCCAGTGTCTCCACATTAATAACATTAAAAAATTAATTTATTGAAGTATATCATTCATATATAAACATGCATAAACAATCAGTGTATAGTAATAGTTGTGAGCTTACAAAACAAACATATATAACATCATACAGGACTCCCATAACTTACCCTACCACCAATATCTTGCATTGTTTTTAAACCTGTTTAATGATTTAAGAGCATTATCAAAATAATACTATTAAACAAAGTATTTTCCTCTAACCCACCCTATTATTATTATCTTTATATCATTTATATATGAACATAAATAAAAATTAAGTGTATAGTAAAAGTTGTGAACTTACAAAGCAAACATGCATAGCATCATATAGGGGTCCCACACATCAACCCTCCACCAACACCTGCATTGTCGTGAGATGTTTGTTACAAATTGTGAAAGAATATTGTCAAAATCTTATTACTAATTGTAGTTCTTATCTTACATTTGGTGTGTTTTTCCCCCAAATTATCATGTTATTATTTTTTAAATATAGTTTTATGATGGAAATTGTAAACTTATAAAACAATCATGCACATATGCAGAAATCCCAAACAACACCCCTCTATCACAAATGTGGTGAAAGATTTGTTACAGATAAGATAATATCATCTGATTGTTACCATGTCCATAGTGTACATTTGGCTCACATTTTCCATACTGCCCCATTATCCAACTCAAAACATCTTTTGCATAGATGCAAGAATATTATATTATTATTGTTAGCCATAGTCCATAGGTCACTCCAATTGTATTTTTCCCATGCTTCTCCACATTCCTAACACCCTGCAGTAGTGATGTACATTTGCTCTAGCTCACACAGGACACTCTTGCATCTGTACCATCAATCACAATTCTCATCTACCTCTTGGTTTACTGTGCTATTCAGTTCCTAGATTATTCTCTATTGACAGAATATTGGCATTTACATACCTAAACTACCATTTCAGCCACATCCACGTTTACAAACTAGCTGTTACTCACTATTTGTTACCATCCACTCTATACATTTCCACACTTTTACATTAAAGCTAATTAAAACTTCTACATGTGTTAAAAATCAGTAGTCCATCTCAATTCTCCTCTTACCTCCTTTAAGAATCTACCACCTATCACCAGGTCTTGAAGATATTTTCCTACAATTTCATCTAGAAGTTTTATGGCTCTTGCTTTTATTTTTAAGTTTTTGATCCATTCTGAGTTAATTTTTGGATAAGGTGTGAGATAGGGGTCCTCTTTCATTCTTTCAGCTATTCATATCCAGTTCTTTCAGTACCATTTGTTGAACGGACTGTTCTGCCTGAGCTGTGTGGGTTTGAAAGGTTAGTCAAAAATCACTTGAGCATACATGTGAGGGTCTTTTACTGAACCATCCATTTGCCTCTGTTGGTCTATGTGTCTGTTTTTATGCTACTACCATGCTGTTTTTACAACTATAGCTAGGTAATGTGATTTAAAATCTGGAGATAAGGGTTTGCTTTTCCTTTTTATGCTTTTCCTGGCTATTCCCTTCCAAATAAATTTGTTAATTGTGTTTTTCATTTTTTAAAAAATGTTGGTGGAATTTTTATTGGGATTGCATTGAATCTATATATCAATTTGAATGGAATTGACATCTTGATGATATTTAGCTTTCCAATCCATGAGCATGGAATATTCTTCCAGTTATTTAGGCCTTTTTTAATTTCCTTTAACATTGAGTTGCAGTTTCTGATATAAGTGCTTTACATTGGTATTTATGTTTATTCCTGACTATTTGAGTTTTATCTGTCATACTTAATTTTCATCACTCTTTGACACATTTAGTTAATTTTATTGATATAATCTTCATTTTTAGACTCTGTTGCAGACCTCACTCTCCTGTGTTCTCTTTTTGGGCTGTAGCTCACCTGAAAATCAGGTCTCTTGCACAGAAATTTTCTCAGTTTCTGTTTATCTGTGAATATTCTAATCTTGCCTTAATTTTCAAAAGATAGTCTTGCTGGATATAAGATTCTTGGCTGGAAGTTTTTCTCTTATAGTATTTTAAATATATCATACCACTGTCTTCTGGTGTTCATGGTTTCTGGTAAGAAATCAGCACTTAATCTTATTGGGTATCCCTTATATGTTATGCATCGCTTTTCTCTTGCTGTTCTCAGAATTCTCTTTTTTTTTTGGCATTTGACATTCTAATTAGTTTGCGTCTTGGAGTTAGTGTATTTGGATTTTTTTGGATGGGAGTACATGGATATCTATGTCCTTCAATAGGTTTGGGGAATTTTATACCATTATTTCTTCAGATATTCCTTCTGCCCCTTTTCCCTTCTTTTCTCCTTCTGGGACACCTATGACACATATGTTTGCATGTCTCTTTTTGTCATTTAATTCCCTGAGGCCTTGTTCAATTTTTTTCCATTCTTTTCTTCATCTGTTCTTTTATGTGTTCACTTTCAGAGGGCATCTTTTCAAGCTCACCAATCCTTTCTTCTGTCTCCTCAAATCTACTATTATATGATTCCAATGTTTTTTTAAAAATTTCATTTATTGCAGCTTTCATTCCCATAAGATCTGCTATTTTTCTGTGTATGCTTTTAAATTTGTCTTTGTGCTTGTCCAGTATCTTCTTAATATCCTCAATCTCTTCAGCCATCTCATTGAATTTATTAAGGGGATTTGTTTGAATATCTATGATTAGTTGTCTCAACTCCTTTATTTCATCTGGAGGCTTATCTTATTCCTTTAACTGGGCCATATCTTCCTGTTTCCTGGTGTGGATTGTAATTTTTTGTTGGTGCCTTGGCATCTGGCTTACTAGAGTATTTATTATGGGTGCAGTTTCTCTCTTTAGTTTAGGGCTTCCTACCCTTTCTCCCTTGCTGGTTGTGCAGTAGGAGCCAAGGATGTAGTTGGTGCTATAAGCTATGGAGGTTCAAGTGCTCTCATTGTCCCATGGACTGATGAAGTTTCTCCCAACTTTCTCCTTTGCCAGGTTTAGGGACAAAGTCACAGCTGTGTGGAATAATCCAGGTCATGCAGGCATGGGCTGTTGTTGCCCAGAGAGACTGATGAAGCTTCATGCCTCTTTCTCCCCTGTCTGGGGTGGGGAAGGAACTGCAGGTATGGGCAGAAATCTATGCAGTGTGGGTCCAAGATGACTAAAGTTGCCCTGGAGACTTCTAATTATTCAATCTGTGTCAGTCTAAGGTACCTGCAGTTACCTGGATAGGCTGGTACAGGACCCACCGGAGATGGGGCTGAAGCCTAGTCTAGGGCTGCAGGCCAATCTGGGTGAAAGAAATGGTTCCTACCATCACTGTGATTTTCAATCAGCCATGCTTCCCCTATTGCTCATGGTGGAGTCAAAATGCTGGCCACCAGCCTCTTTCCAACTTAGATAGATTCACATGCTATCAGCTCCTAGGATTATACCTTAGCCAGCAGAGTCTACTAATCAGTAGCCAAAATTGGTAGACAATCATCTCCTCCTCCCTGTTTTTGGGAAATGGAACTTCCAATTACAGCCACAGAATATCTCCTGGGGCAGCTTACGCCACCAGAGTAAGATAATCACCTACCTCTATGGCTTGGCTAGTAATTTCCCAGAGAGCCTGGCACAGATTCCCCCAGTTTCCTCCCTGCCAGAGGTGGGGCTGGGACCTAGGCTAGAGCTCAAATCTGATCTGGATGGAAAGAAATCAGTCCCTACCAGCACTGTCATTTTCATTCTGTCCCACTTCTGCTAGTGTCAGGTGCAGAGTTAAGATGGAGGCTATTGGCCTCTTTCTGACTTGGAGAGCCTCAAACTTTAGCTTTTCTTAGAATTATACTTTAGCCCACTGAATTTACTCATTAGTAGCTGAAGTTGGTGCCCAGTCGTCTCTTCCTCCCCCATTTTTGTGAAGTGGAGCTTTCAATTCCAGCCGCATAACTGTTCCTGAGGCAAATTGTGCCTCCAGTGGAGGATGGGCACCAACATCCATGGTGCGGAGTTCTCTACTTACAAATCTTCTCTGCAGATGGGCAGTCTCCTGCTTCCATTCCTTCAAGGATGTTGCAGGATGCTCTTCTGGTCTCCTGAAGCCCCCAAACAGGTGCTTCTTCTAGCTCCAGATAACTCTAGGTATTTACTAACTGCCCTGTAGAAGGAACTGACTTTAGGAGTTTTCACTCTGCTGCCATCTGGCTGGTTCTCTCTCCACATCAATGACATTTTTAAGATCATTTTTTAAAAGGCTTTCTTTGGTATGTCCACATTCTCATCTTTGTTGTGTTTCTCTATTTTTCTCCTATTCCTTTGGATGTGTCACCATTTCCTGTTTCTTTGTTTGTCTTGTGCTCTTTTATTGCATGCAGTACATTTTATATTATAAAATCTTAACTCTAGTATTTATCCATCTGATGATAAGTCAGAGATATTCTTGAGTGTTAACCCCTATCAGGAAGGTCTATCCAAGGCAAATGCAATGGGCAGAAGTTTCCCTGACTTTCTGGGACTCATTTTTTTGCTTGTAATTTTTTTTTTTTTTTTAAGATTCTCCCTGCTTAAAAGAATTTGGTTGTACCTTTGTTTCCCAGGGGACAAACTCCTTCTCATGGGTATTTTAGCAGACAGACCTTTGTCCCAGATTATCAGGGTCTATAGTTTTTTACACAACTTTTGTTGTCTCACACTGCTTTTGCCTGGAGGGCAAATTCTGGTGGGAGGGTATCCAGGGTAGGACTTTCCCCAGATGGTGTTTACCAGTCAAAACAGGGCCAGGTATCCACAATGGGTGTTTAGCAAGTCCAAAGTCCCTCTGTCTTTGTTCAGGGCAGGTTGAAACAATGGCTGCCTTCAGAGCCGGGACCTGGGATCAAATTTGCTAATCAAATCTGTAGTCAGTGGTTGGCTATGCACACATCTGATCTTGAGGAAGAGGACTTTTATATTCCTTTCTGTCAACAACTGCTGGCCAGGAACTGGACCTGCATGGTGGCCTGCTGTAAGAGTTGAGATGGAAGCTGGTGGCCACTATATAGAGAGAGCAATTTATGTTCTTTACCATAATTTATCAGCTTCTTCCTCCTTCCTACTCTTTCTTGAATGCTGTACAGTGTTCTTCTGGCCTCCAGAGTTTCAAAATAGTTCTTTCAGACAGTATCTGCCTAGTTAATAGTTCTTGTGGTGGAAGGATCGAATCCTGGAGCATCCTTCTCTTCCATTTTCCCGGGAAGTTTTCCTCTGCTTATTTATTCATTTATTTACCACATTTTGGCTTACTCAATTAATATGTGTCTAGATTAGCTTATTTTTATTTATTCTGCTCTAGAGTAAGTATAATCTCTTTACCTGGGAATTCATGTAAATTATTAGCAGCCTTTATTTTTTTAATTGTCTTTTAAAAAATACATAGATCACAAAAATATTACATTAAAAAATATAAGAAGTTCCCATATACCACACAATGCACCCATCCATTCTTCCCACATCAACAACTTCTTTCATCATTGTGGCACATTCATTGTATTTGATGAATACATTTTGGAGCACTGCTGCACCACTGAATTATAGTTTATGTTGTATTTACACTCTCCCCCTATCCATTCAGTGGGTTATGGCAGGATATATAATATCCAGCATCTGACCCGTGCAATATCATTTAGGACAACTCCAAGTCCAGAAAATGCCCCCACATCATATCTCTTCTTCCTTCCCCCTGCCCTCAGCAACTACCATGGCCACTGTCTCCACATCAATGATATAATTTCTTCCATTGCTAGAGTCACAATAGTTCTATAGTAGAATACCTGTAAGTCCACTCTAACCTATATTTTATTCCTCAATCCTGTGGACCCTGGGATGGTGAAGTCCACTCCACCTCTAAATTGAGAGGGGTCTTAGTAGAAACAACCCCATGTACTGGTGCTCTTTAGGGCTACAGAGACACATAGTTTCCACAGTCATGGGAGATGGCTCTGAATTTCAGTATCTTGTCAGTGGGCTCTACTTTGGAATTTTTGCTCTTGAATTTGATGGAGTTGGACTCAGATGTGACCTGTCTACACATACCTCTTCTGTCACATTTACTGAAAATGTGGTTGATGCTGGGATTGGTGTATACTCAGGAGACTTGAATCTCTGGACTGGCCATGTGCCAGGTGGACCCTGAACCTCAGCAGAGTTGCAGATCCTACTCTCCTATTCATTGGACTTACCCAGATTAGCTAACAGGGAGGTGAAATGACCAACTACCGCACCAGGGAAACAAGAATGCTTACAACTGCAAGCAGGGGAAGCACATCCATCAGACATGTGGGATCAGCTATCTTTTTAAATATTGTCTTTCCTTTTTTATGGTCTCTCCTTCTTGAACTTCTGTTAGATGTATGAAGGACCTTATTATTCTGTCTCTCATGTCTCTTAATTGTGCTCTCATATTTTCTATTTCTTTGGGCCCCTGTGCTCTTATTTTGTGTAATTTTTCCAGCTATATCTTTTTTTTACTATTTCCTATTTAACTGAATCTAATTTGCTCTTTGAAAAATCCATAGAGATTATTTTAATTGCTGTATATTTTGTATATTTTATTTATAAAATATCAATTTTGTTCTTTTTTAACCAGTTTTTTCATTTTTTAAAGTTTTTTCAAGTGTCTTTATACATTTTAATAATAATTATAAAGTCTATATCTAATAATTATATTGCATGAAGAACTTTGTTGTTTCTGCCAATTCTTTCTCATGCTGGTCTGTATGCACAGTGCTGTGTCATTTTGTATTGTGAGTTCACATTCAATGAGACTTTACATATCTGAATACTCTGTGATCTAAGTTAAACATTGATTTTCTAGAACAATTTGCCTGGTATCTACCTCTTTTGGTCCCATTAATATATTATATATTAATATATTTTTTTGGCTTGGGTATTCTTGGACCATGGAGGGTATGATTCATTTGAACTCATGTGAGGTTATAACCATAATTTTTAATTCTTAGGGAAGATTATTTTTATGTCCACCTTAAGCCCAAACAAAGATAGACAACATTCCCTGTTTTCTAGCTGTGTTGGTAGATTATTTTCCAACCTACCCTTTCAATGATAGACTGTTCCTTTGAATGTGTACATCAGTAATGATGCAATTGTTTAAATGTTCAAACTCTGTAATGTAGTCTGAGTTCCAGCTATCCATGATATGCACAACCACGTCTTCTCTCTGTAACTGTTAAAAGCAAGAATCTTGGTTGCTGACACTGCAATGCTTAACTCCAACCCATTTCCCTTCATATAGTTGTAGATTCTGTTTTGTCTTACCATGCTGGTTTCCAGGTTACTTTTTATTTTTGACCGATCAGGATATCCATTCTCAAACACACAGCTATTTTTTTAAAATAATATCTTTTTGTTGTGTATATGGGAGGGTATTCAGGATACTTAGTCTACTTAATTGTTGAAAAATTGAAGCCAAATTCATTCATTTCTTTAATTTCAATGAATTAAAATCCTCAAATGCTACACTTTTCACTTTCTGCCAATAAAGACGTATAAATCATGTCTGTCTATGTCACCATACTACACAATGTGTTTGACACTCAGATCCCTAAAAGAGCATGCTACTACAAATTATTGTACAACATGGAAATCTTCACTAGTTTTGCTGGTAGAAGGAAATCTAATTGTAGGCCTGCCTGTCCAACCAAAATTAGCAGTTTCTATTTTTCTACTCTAGAAAAATGCATCTAATAGCAGTTTACTAAACCTCCATCATTACAAAACGTCACTAGTGTAGAGAAAAAACTCACTCATATAATCTAAGAAACATTATGTTTAGCTGATTTCTCCAGCCTATCAACCCCAAATTTGATAGTTTTTAAGTATAACTGCAACAGTGACTTACAAAGTTACGAACAAATGATTCACAACATAGGAACTTGACTAATTCACTTTCTTTAATGATTGTAGGCACCATTTAAAAGTGTCACTTTGAATTTTTAGACAAATATTCTAAACGGCTAATTTTTTTACATATAAAAATCCTTGGAAAAAACAAATGCTTGATTGATTCAAAATTAAATATGCAAATATAGAATTGGGGGTTTAAGTAGCTTTTCAAAAATTTGCTAGCATGATTTTGTTCAAATGAGGTAGCAAATCATATTTTTAAAAGGCATTTACAGTGAATATTTATAGTGCCAGTTCCCAGTTAATTATATTTCCTTTCTTGCATTGTCTTGTGGTATTGGAGCTATCCATCTTCTGAAAAAAAAAATTCTTTGACTTCTGGTAAAGTGTTGGACTTTATTAGTACTTGTGCAGAGAAGGTGTCTGGAAGGCAGACTTATGGTTCTAGTTTGTGATTTTTTTCTTTCTTGTCTCTTATTGTCAGAAGTTACAAGGCTATCCCTGTGTGGCAGGATGATTTATTTATCCTAGAAAACCAACATGTTATTATTTTCAATTCATTCCTGTGGGTCTGAATCTATTATAAGTAGGACCTATGGAAGATTGATGTTGAGTCAAGGTATGGCCAACTGAATCAGGGTGGATCTTAATCCTATTACTGGCAGCCTTATAGAGAAGGCAACAGGGGAAAAACCACAGGGAAGAAAGAAGCTGGAAGTTAAGGGAACTGGATGAGAAAGAGAAGTCTCCACCATGCTTTGCTAAGTATGTGAAAAGCTAAGGACCCAGGTTTTCAGAGAGGAAGCATTGCCTTCTCCTTTTGAACTTCTCCTAGCCTCAGTACCATGTACCAGTAAATGTCAGTTGTTTAAGTCAATCCATTTCATGATATTTGTGATTGTAGCTGGGAAACTAAGTTTCAACAAGTTTCACCAACTCAATGAGCACCTTCCTTGCTAATGATGTCTTGGAGACCCAGTGGTGCATACCTACCAGTGAGTTTAACATTACTTCAGAATAGAATTGCTATATTTAATGAATAAATATACAGGATACCAGGTTACATTTGAATGTCTAATAAACAATGAACTTATTTTTTGGTATAAGTGTGTTCCAGACAATATTTGGGACATACTTGTACTAGAAAAATATTTAGATTTTAAGTGATAACCAAATTTAACTGGACATCATGTACCTGATTGGCAATGTACAAGCGACATCAATTTTCTGCTGTCCAGACCTGGTCGGCTGGCACCCTGGTTGGCAACTCTTTGCTCAGTAGCTCTGACCTGCAGCACTTCAGCAAATCTTGCCACACACTAAGTCATATCCACATCTTCTGCTATAAGGTCTGAATCTCAGATTGGGGTGGAGTGAGTGGGGGCTTTCTTTCTTGGATACTTTTCCTTGGCCTGAGACATTTAATTGCTTCCTACATTTCCTATTCATGAATTTCTTTCCCTATTCAGTAGTTAACTTCCCTTAATTAGTTACTACTTCTTTATATTAAATTTTCTCTGTGCCAATTGCTGATGTGGTTTCTGTCCCCTAACTGGATCCTGACTGATGGAGAACTGGTAGTGAGAGTGGTCCTGGGAGATAGACCTGCTAAAACGGGATTTGGGAATCAGTTTGGTCATGCCCATAGTCTTGAGCACAATACAGATTTCTGAACCATTGAAAAACAGGGTGTTAATAACCCCAGGAATGCTGGCATCACAATTCATCAGGCTATGCCTTAAGTTTGATTGTGATGATGTACCAACTAAAGCATTTGTGTTTTGAACCCAAGTGGCTTCAGCACTTGACAGTTATGGCAGTAATGATGCCTACTAAAATTGTGGTGTGAAATGAAATCTTCAGAGTGTACTGTTGCACTGACAAAAAGTAAATGACAGGTTCAGGTACTTTAATCCTCATTTCTAATCATGGTCTGAAAACCAGAGAGGTTCAATGACAGCCCTCAAAGAATCTCTTAGGACTTTTTGCCAAGAGCTGATATTGCTGAAAAACCTGGCACCACAATTGTGCAAGTTACTAAATTACAACATCGTTTGAATTCACATTCTCACCAAGTTTCTCTTGAGAATGGTGTATTGATTGGGAAAGAATGGAACCTTGAAACTTGAAATGGAGACCATTGTTTGGCCTCAGAAGAATCACAATCCCAAGTCAATCCTCAATTTTTTAATACAGAATTTTTGGATTTATATAAAAATCATGCATAAAATACAGTATTCCCACATACTACACTCTACTAACACGTTGCATTAGAGTGGTACATTTGTTACAAATGATATTAGCACATTTTTATAAATGTACTGTTAACTATAGGCCATAGTTTACCTTAGGGTTCCCTATTTGTGCTGTAGCATCACATGGATTTTTAAAATTATATTCTAGAAACATGTATACAACCTAAAATTTCACTTTTTAACCACATTCAAATATATAATTCAGGGCTGTTATTTATATTCATCCTGTTGTGCCACCATCCATGATCAAAACACTTCCCTCATCCCACATAGAAACTCTGTTCAATTTAAGAATTAATCCCTCTTACCTACCCTCAGCCCACATCCTCTGGTAACCTGTATTCTAGATCCTGACTCAATGAGTTAGCTTATTCTAATTATTTCTTATAAGTGAGATCATACAATTTTGTCCTTTTGCATCTGGCTTATTTCACCAACATAATATCTTCAAAGTTCATCCATGTTGTTGCATGAACCAGAACTTCATTCTTTTTTAATGCTGAATAATATTTCCTTGTGTGTTTGTGTGTGTGTGTATACACTTTTTTAACCCATTCATTGGATGATGGGCACTTGGGTTACTTCCATCTTTTGACAACTGTGAATAATGTCACTATGAACTCCAGTGTGCAGATTTCTGCTCAAATCACTGCTTTTTATACTTTGGGATATATACCTAGAATTGCAATTGCTGGGCCATATGATAATTCTATACTTAAGTTTCTAAGAAACTGCCAAATTGTCTACCACAATGGCTGCACAATTTTATATTCCTACCAAAAATGAATGAGTGTTCCTTTTCTCCAAATTTTCTCCAATACATGTAATTTTCTGGTTTTGTTTTCCTTCATAGTAGCCATTCTAGTAGATATGAAATGGTATCTCATTGTAGTTCTGGCTGCCTTTCTCTAATAGCTAATGATGTACAAGTTTCATGGATATCTTCTATGGATAAATGCCTATTCAAGTATTTTGCCCATTTTTTAATTGGGTTGTTAGTCTTTCTGTTGTTGAGGTGTAGGATATTAGGTCCTTATCTGATATGTTTTTCCCAAATATTTCTTCCATTATATAGGTTGTCATTTTACCTTCATGATAAAGTCCTTTGATGCATAAAAACTTTTCATTCTCATAAGGTTCCATTTAACTATTTTATTTTGTTGCTTGTGCTTAGGGTATAATGTCTAAGAAACCATTGCCTAATACAAGGTTCAGAAGATGCTTCTCTGTGTTTTCTTTTAGGAGCTTCATAGTTCTGGTTCTTATATTTAGGTCTTTGATTCATTTTGGGCTGATTTTTATATATTGAGTAAGGTAGGGGTCTACATTAATTATTTTGCATGTGGACATCCAGTTTTCACAGCATCATTTGTTGAAGAAACTATGCTTTTCCAGTTGAGTGGGCTTTCAATTCCTGTAAAAAATCAGTTGGCCATAAATTTGGAGTTGATTTCTGAAATATCAGTTGAATTCCCTTGGTCTATATGCTTGTTCATGTGTCAGCACCATGCTGTTTTTGTTACTGAGGATTGGAAATAAGTTTTAAGATTGTAAAGTAAGAGTTATTCAGTTTTTATCTTTTCAATATGGTTTTGGCTATTCAGCGCTTCTTACCCATCCAAATAAATTTGATTATTGGTTTTACCTTTTCTGCTAAGAAGATTGTTGAAATTTTCTTTGGGATTACATTGTATCTATAATCATTTTGGATAAAATTGACATTTTTACAATATTTATCTTCCAATATATGAACATGGAATATCCTTCCATTTATTTAGGTATTCTTTGATTTCTTTTAGCAATGCTTTGTAGTTTTCTGTGTATAACTCCTTTACATCTATTATTCCTAGATATTTGATTTTTTTAGTTGCTACTGTGAATGGGATTTTTTCTTGATTTCTTCCTTCAACTGTTTCAGCACTCTTTGTATTCTAACCCATTTCCTTTTTGCTTCAATGGTTTGTGATAAGAAATTGGCATTCAGTCTAATTGGGACTCCTTGTCCATAACCTTTTGCCTTTATATATTGCAGGCTTCAAAACTCTCTCTTTGTCCTCTGCACTCAACAGTTTGCTCAGTATGTGATCAAACTTCAAATTTATCCTATTTGGTGCTCTCCTGCCTTGTTGGTTGTGTATATTCATGACTTTTGCTATGTTTGTGAAGTTTTCTGTCATTAATTATTTGAATATTCTTTCTGGATCTTTCTCTCTTCCCCTTGTGGGACTGCCCTAATGCATATATTGGTATGCTTAATGGTGTCCCAGATGTCTCATAGACTATTTTTGCTTTTTATAGTAATTTTTTTTCTTTCTGTTCCTCAGCCAGAGTCAATTCTTCTTATCTTCTAGTTCAGTGATCATTTCTTCTGCCCTCTAATCTGCTTTTGAAATCCTAATGGGAGTTTTTTTCAATTCAGTTATTCTAGTTTTCAACTCCAGTAGTTCTGTTTAGTTCCTTTTAAAACTTTTTATATCTTACTGAGATTTTCATATTTTTCATTCTTTGTTTTCCTAATATCGTTTAGTTCTTTCTCCGTATATCCCTTCATCTCCTTGTCTGTATTGAAGATCATTATTGAAAAGTCATTTTCTAGTATGTCTATAGTCTTGTTTCCTTCACTGGTGTTTTTTTAAATTTTTATCCTCTTCCTTTGAATGGTCCATCATTTCCTATTTCTCTTTTCTTTTTTTCTGTCTCGCAATTTTTATTGTACACTGTATATTTGAATATTTCAAAATGTTGACTTTTGGATTTATCCTAAAATATCTGTTTCTTGAGTTTGTCTTCAGCTAGTGATACAACATATTTTCTTGAGTGTCAGGACCTAATTATACCTTAGAAGAAATTCTAAGCAAAAAACACCTTTCAAAGTCTTTGCAAATTGGCTATGCACTGGCTGGTGCTCTCCTTCAGAGTTCAGCCCTCCTATGTGGAAGGTCAGCCCAAGGCAAATGTAAAGTGCAGGATCCTCACTATCTTTTCTAGGTCTTAAGGTTGTCATAGGGTTGTGCTTGCTTGTGGCCTTAGAAGATCTCCTGATTACAGGACTTTGAATACCCCATCTACTCTTCAAAAAACAAGCCTTCTCCTTCCTCTGTGCATTTCTCTGCAGGACTTACTCAGGTAAGACTTTGCCCTGGCCGACTGCATCAATTGTTCCTTCCTCTGTATCAAGCTGCTTTTGCCTGTAAGACAAATTTTGGGAATGGGAACACACTGGAGGAGACTTCCCAAGTCAGTCTTTCCCAGCAGAAATAAGGCTAGGAACCTACAAAGGGTGTGTCGGCCAGCTCCAAGTTGCCTTGGTGAGGGGATGACAGAGAGATGAGGAAGGGTGGCAGGAGCTTCCTCCACAGCTCCCTTATGCTGCACTTTCTTGCCTTAGTGCCTGCCCACCAAATACAACTCTTCAACTGTCCTTCACAGGTCTGAGAAAGCATACTATCTCTAAGCCAACTCTGTTGCCTTTGTCTGGGACCCCCTGCAATCTGAAGCAGCCCATTATAAGCATTCATCACTGCTCAGACTATATACTCCTGGATCTTGTGTAATTGGACTTCTTGTACCACTCTGGCACCTGTAAGCTGTGCCAGTATTTTACTACCACCTGCAGTAAATTTTGGGGATGAATGATGGTTGCTGCCATGCAGAGTGTAATTCAGGAGTATTTACTGCAATTTACCAGGTTTTCCTCCTGCTCTTCCTTGGAATCTGCACAGTGTTCTGCTGGATTCTGGAGTTTTGTAAACAATGATTCAGACAGCTTCTGCCTATTTAATTATTATTCTGGTAGAAGGACTGATTCCTGTTGAGTTTCCCTTGCCAGTGAGCCTTGTAAGGGGATGTTTATTCTCCTCAAGACCCATTACCATCACCCTTTGTGGTCACTTGGCTCCCAATCAGGGTTAAATCTCAGCATACTTCTGGTAGTATGAGAGATAACTCAATGGTCTCTACCTTTCAGGAGATTGCCAGCATCCAAAGGAGCAGCTTCTTGCTTGCAGTGTGTGGAATACCCAGTGGTTCTTACCCCTCCAGCAGCTATCACTGGCATTGCACTGGGAGGCTTCCTAGAATACTTGGTTGGGACCCTGGGAAATGGCTTACATGGAAGCCGTGCAATGGAGATCCAGTAGTTTCTACCCTCCAGCAAGTTTAGCCAGGATCCCCCTATGTGCTTCAATGCCTTCTGGGTTAAGAGAGCTAACTTCCAGTAAGTTTCACCAGCACCTCACTTCACAATTTCTTGCTCCCGAGCCCTAGTCTTTCAAGCACTGTGGCACCTCGGCTAACTTCTCTGACATTTAGAAGACCAAAGCTGCACCTTCTCCAATAAGTTCTGAATATCAGCCTGATGAGAGTAGGTTTGCTTCCATGATTGTTCCTTCTGTAGGTACTCTCAGGCTTAGTGATAATAGCCTTTTTGTACATTTAGTATTTCTTTAGGCTTTAGAGTTTTTGTTAACTACTTTAATTATAGTTAACTCATTATTATTATTATATAAAATAATAATATTATTCTTGTTCTGTTAACTGGTGCTTTTTGTCCTTTGACTGGGTCTTGACTGGTACATTTACAATTGCATTCTGCCAGTATTTAAGAAGCATTCTGGTGGTATTACTAGAAAACTACAGTATACAATTTCAGTTAGATATTGTATGTAGAGGCTTTGGTGTTCAAGGCTCAGTAACCATTGCAGTGCTTAAGGTTCAGCAACCACTCAGTAATGAATAGATGTAAATTCCAAACAACTGCAGTGGAGGCAAGATCTAGAAGTAAGTACCCAAAGATCTAACAGACCATTCTGGTGGCCAAGCTATGTCCCAATCTGGGTTTTCAGTCTTCCCAATGAGTGTGTGACCTTCTTAATATCAGTTTAATGTATTCAGTTTCTGCATACATTAGTTAAAGTTGGCTTTTGTTACTTACAACAAAAATCCTGATTATTACATCACTAGAATATCAATATAGATTACTTGAGAAGTTCTTTAACCCTAAGTCAAAAAACTTCTGCAAGTGGATGAGACTCAAGCAGTTAAGCCCCTGCTTCCCAATCAGAGGTCTGGGGTTCAGTTCCCAATGCCTCCTAAAAACAACAACAAAAAAACAAATGACAAAATTAACTCAGGGGAATGTGGCTCAGTGGTTGAGTGCTGCCTTCCCATATATGAGGTCCCAGTTTCAATACTCAGCCCTCATATCTCAAAATTTAAAAAAAAAAAATTCTACTGCATCAATGATTTATATACAGCATTCATTTAGCATGCAATTAATATGTTGACTCAATGACTTATTAATTCAAAATATTATTGGGACTAGATAGAATTTTTAAAATCTTGCTACAGAAATTTACTTAGTGTGAGGATAACCCTATATGGAGGTTTTAAAAATGAGCATGACTGACATTTCTTGTAATAATTCAGAAAAGAAATAATTCGATATATTTAGGAATTTATTAAGAATTTTAAGCAGGTGCTTGAATGTATTTGTGGGCAAGGTGGCTGAAGAATATGGGTGGATGGGTAATAGGTGGAAATAGTGGTGCAAAGTTAACAAAGAATAGGGAGGTATAAACTGAGAAATATGGAGGCAAGTAGAAGGGCCTATCTGTAAATGTTGGCCAGTGAAAAATTACTGTTGGCAGGGAAGTTTGAAGTGTTTAAAACCAAGGATGTCAAATAGTAAGCTGTGAGATTTTCTTTGTGGGGTTATATAATCACACACACATTTCACCGATACCTCAATACCTAAAGAATGTTATTCAGACAAACATTTGATTTGGGGAAAATCAAGGAGAAAGTATTATATGTGTTAATCAAGATGAGACACAGAGAAGAAAACAACTGCCTATTTAAGATTCAAATTTGATTAACTATGTAAGAGGAATAAAATATACAAATAAGAGGGATTATGAATTCATAATCCTTGGGAATTCTCAGAAATCTTGGGCAGGACATTGGACTTCCAAGTGTATTTGAGATAGATGTTTATTCCTGTTATATGGAGTTCTCATCAAATAGGTGATCTCAAAGTTACTAGTATTTGTTTAATATTTAATAGTTTGTAATGTAATTTTTAGTTTTACCAAAAACATTTTAAATTAAATCTTCCAATTCATCTCTTTTTTTGATATAGCAATATTTTAGGCTGTATTGGTCAGCAAAAGGGGTGCTGATGCAAAATACCAGAAATCTTTTATTTTATAAAGGGTCTTTATTTGGCCTAGAAGCTTACAGTTACCAGGCCATAAAGCATAAATTACTCCCTTCAACAAAGTCTATTGCCACTTGTCTGGGCAAGATGGCTGCCAACATCTGCCAAGAGTTCAGGCTTCTTGGGTTTCTCTCTCTCCAGGGCTCTGTTTCTCTCCAGACCACCTGCTGTGCTCTCTCCACAAGGCCAGCTGTAGACTGTCAGGCAAAGGGCTCTGTCTCCCTACCTGGGGCTCAATTCTCTCTGGGCTCACCTGCTGTGATTCTCTGTGTGCTTACTTCCCAGGCTCCAGCTCAAAACTCCAACATCAAACTTCCAACATCAAAACTCCAACTAAGTCCACTGCTGTATAGTTTTATCTGTGAGTCCCTGCCACTTGGTGGGCAGGGACTTAATGTCCTACTGAAATGGTCCAATCAAAGCCCTAAAACCCAATCTAATCACACCCAGGTACAGACTGGTTTACAAACATAATCCAATATCTATTTTTGGAATTCATAAACCATATAAAACTGCTACATAGGCCGTTATGATACATGTAATTAAATGATTTGATTTTCTTTCTTTCCTGTGAGAAAGAGTGCCAATGGACTCTGCCCCAGTCCACTTTCTCTAACAGATGTCTTTTTGATTTTCAATATGAGCATATTTAATAGTTGTCCATTTACTTTTTCATATGGTTTTTCATTGTTCTTCTCATCAGTTTACATAACCATTTTCTAGAACTATTGAAATAAACATTCATATCTGAAAAGAATTTTTAACAAATATAGACACTGATTAAAATGTATTTATGTGGGAAGCAGACTTGGCTCAATGGACAGGGTATCCACCTACCACATGGGAGGTCCACGGTTCAAACCCCTGGCCTCCTTGACCCATGTTGAGCTGGCCCATGTGCAGTGCTGATATGCGCAAGGAGTGCCGTGCCACACAGGGTTGTCTGCCGCATAGGGGAACCCCACGTGCAAGGAGTACACCCTGTAAGGAGAGCTGCCCAGTGTGAAAGAAAGTACAGCCTGCCCAAGAATGGCACCACACACATGGAGAGCTGACACAACAAGATGATGCAACAAAAAGAAACACAAATTCCCAGTGCATCTGATAAGGATAGAAACAGTCACAGAAGAACACACAGTGAATGGACACAGAGAGCAGACAACTGAGGGGGGTGGGGAGGAAGGGGAGAGAAATAAATAAAAAATAAATCTTAACAAAAAAAATGTATTTATGTTCCAAAACTTGGATGAGTTAACATGTTTATAGATTTGACATTGAGAAAGTTTGCAGTTATCAAGATAACAACACTATAGATCCAGAGTAAAATTAACAATACTATGTCCACTATATACACTTTACTTAGTCAAATTTTTCTCACAAACATCTCCTTGAGGATCTGTGCAAGGATTTAAATGTGAGTTTGGCCCTAGAAAAAAGTACAGGTATAAAAGCTGTTTGTTTAATACAAAACAAATTCTCAAAATTAAAAAAAAAAAATCCAAAATCTGTGAACACAAAGGATTGTTTGTGAGAGATGAGATTTTAAATTCAGGTAATAGGGAAAATACCTTTTTTTGCCACATCTGAAGAGATGATGTATCTCTGCCTTTCCTGTGACACTGAAGTTCTCAAATGAAGTTATTGAACAGAGAGATAGAATTTTAGGAAATAATTGATATATATCATGCATAGGATGAGGGAACGATTCTAAATGTAAATTTATAAAAGTTATATGGGAACAAATTCATTTATAGCATATATTTGTCTTAATGATGGATTCAAGATCAGTAAATTATGGGTATCATTTAGAGAAATTAAAAAGCTTTAGCTATTTTGAGAAATGGACAATAGTGCCCAAGAAATGGACAATAGTAAGAGACTGACAACTCACGTGAAGTAAGTGGAAAAAAAGACATCTACAAATTAAAATATAAAATCCCAATTTGCTGCAAAATTGACCAAAATCACCTCAGAATGACTGACTAACACAGTATAGGGCAAACCTTTACATTAACATAATTGAAGAGTTCATTTATATGTAGAATGTTTAAAGTTGATGTGAGAGTGTGGTTAGTAAAAGAAATAGGGGAAAAGTCTGTTAGAGAGATGAAGGTCTGTAGTGCCAATTCAAAGCCTCTTGATTAATCAGTTGTAAACAAGTGTAGATTTATTTCTTCCCAATGTACATGCTAGAAACTTGCACAGTCATACTAAATCAGAACTCAGGATTTGGGGCTTTAAAAAGAGCTACCCAAGTCATTTTGATGCCTCATGATTGAAAGATTTGCTGACTTAAAAATTTTGTATATTTGAAGGTTGGGTTTTGAGTGTATTTTAGGTGGACTTATTTAGAGTTCGATAACTAAATTTGCTAATAATTTATCTAATTATAATGTTCAAGCTTTGTTTATTAAGTCTGTCTAATAAAGATTTTTAATAAGTACCTGCTATGTGAAAAATGTGAACACATATTTGGTAAAAAACATTTGAATTTTTCTTTTTATATTTGACTGCAAATCTGTTTTCTCTCTAAAAATAAGGGATACCAAAGGAGTTCAAAACTTTCAAACAACCACGTTCTCACAGCAAAACTATCTATGTTTACTTTATAAGAGAATGAATGTTTTGTGATGGAAAAAAAATACTTTTTTGTGAGAGCAGATACATAAAGTGCTATCCTTTGACGATATTTATTCTCTCCTACCAAATCCATCACCACTAACTTGTTCAGGTCTTCTCTATATCATACTGAAATTCTGGGCTTTTTCCAATATCCTTTCAATGCAACTGGCACTAGGTAAATTTTTACAATTTTTCACTTTACATATATTGTTTTATGTATATTTATAATTAAACAAAAGCTCAATATCCCTTCTCTCACTGAGTCCTCCCAACACAAATCATATTAAGTTTAGGAGAAGTGTAATATTTCTTTTATTTTTGCCTTTCTTCTCTCTTAATATTTCATAAAGACATTTTAGAATATCCAGATCAGAAATATTCCCTTAAGACATTCTTAGATAATCAATCAGAAATGTTAAGTAGGTATTTAAATGGTAGAGAAAGTGTTAGATAAAAGATAAAGGATAGATGAGAGGGGATAAAAAAATATTTTATATTCTACTTTGAGTGAAGTTGGTGCAGACATGTGTAAAAAGATTGGTAATGAGTTGAATTGCTGAATTTTTATGGTAGATACATGCTATTCCCTCTACTTTTGTATATGTATGCAGTTTCCCATATTTCATTTTAAAGAGAGAGAGATACCTAACTGGTTCTCAGTTCTCTACTTGTTTAATTCAGTCACCCATACATTTTCAGGGAGAAATGAGAATGTGCCCTAAGATCACTAAATGTTTACTTCTATTGATACAACTGACTATTTGTCTTTGGAACTATATGTTTTACAAATAGTTCCTGAAACTCACTATTTGATATGATACATACACTTTTATTTCCCATTGGATTTGTGGAGGAATACATAAGAAATCAGGTTTACTTTAAATATTTCCATTTGCTTAAGAAAGGAGTTAAATCATGATATTGTCTTAGAATGTTTTAATTTATTTTTTATTAGGCAATTACTATTGTTAAAACACTGAAGGGGTTTCAAAATGAGTAAGATATTTAAAGATAAGATAAAATCTCTGCCTTTATATGGTTTATGATGGGGCTGGAAGCAAAATTTATGTTACTGTGTGGAAATAAGAGAATGGGTAGAGAAAGGAGAAAGAGGATAATGATATCCATGAATATCTCTCATTTATAAGGGAATCTAGTGCTTCAGGGAAATGTTAACAAAAGTCTGTTAATTGGATGGAAAGATTATATGACAGTAGAGATATAAGGAATGTTTTCCCAAAGGAGTAGAGGTGTTTAGATGGATCTTGGAAAAAGTGAGAAGACTGACATAGAGAAAGGGCAGAATGTGTTTGGGAAACAGCAAGTAATACAAATAGACTGGAGAATAAGTTTGAATATATATATATCAAAAAGAGAAAAGGATGAAAATCTGGTTAGGTCTATTTTATGAAGAACTTTGCTTATCAAAACAATGAGTTTGTATTCACTTCTCTAGGCTATGTTTAGCCAGCACATGCCACATCAGGGCAAATGCTGGCTAAACACGCATGTTTTAACAAATTAATGTGGTGGAGCTGTGCAGGTTAGATTGGAATGGATAGAGTGAGGACTGCTGTGGTGGAAACCCAGGTTGGAGAAGTGACAGAAATGGTAGAAATGAGGATGAAGAGGATGTGGTATATTATGTTTTTCATCTATGTTTCAATTTATTTGTAATACAATTGATACAAAATATAAGGGACATTATTGTACCAAGTACATTTTCCTTTTTTGTTTAAACTGTACCAAACTTAAAATTCATCCCCCAACATTTGTTGTTTATATTATCTTTGGAAAGATTTGCTCAAATTGCGTCAAAGTAGTTATTTTAAAATTATTACAGATTTACTTTATTTAGAGAAACACATTATTAAAATTGAACAAGATTCATCTTTGTTTATATTATTCCACTTCATTTTGTGAAAGTTATAGTTTAAAAATACCTTTTTGAATTTTATAAGAAGCAAATTAGAGTTCTACTTCCTTTCCTACACCTAAAAGGTTTTATTTTCAGGAACAAGCATCCTAAAAATATAGTTAAGGAAGCATTTTATCAAATCAAGAAACAATCTATTTAGTCACAGCTAAGAATAAACTTCTGCAAATAAACACTGCATTCCAGACTAACAAAACCTATAAATTTATTCATTCATTCAAATTTATAGATTACCTTTGTAATGAGAGCACTATATTAAGCATGCTGTGAGATTAAAAATCTGGTATCTTCTTTAAAGTTGCTGGTTTTCTATAAATGGATATAAGGCTCTTCCAAAAATAAGTATAGTTTAAAGAGGAAAGACAGAGTTACTATTGTGGGGGGCAGATTATGTGGTATTAATCCAATATCACCACCAACTCTCTCTTTGTCTTTGCCAGTAGAACCTCTGTTTTGTTCAGATATCAAAAAGTCCTGTGCTATTTGATCTTAGTTAGTTTAAGCCAAAGCAATCATGGTAATTCTATTCTCATTTTCAAGTGATTGGCATATAAAAAGCCACGAGACAATAAGTTATCGATCTGCTAGACATAGCTAGCAAAATTTTCCTTACTCCTAAAGAATTTCCATGTTGTTATCTTCCATTTACACCTGGAATAATGGCAGTCATCTTGGTATCATCTCTAAGGATGGCAAGATAGAAAGAACTGGATCCTTGATGATTCGACCTAATTAATTTATTTGTCCTAGAAACATCTTACTTTATGACTTGTCAATATGTACATGACTATAGTTTCTTGATTTAAAAGCCAAATCTATTTTGTCAAAGGAAAGTGATGAGGAGCTGAAAACATTCTAACAAAAACAGATTTCAAATTAGGTGGCATTGGGGCTACTTCTTGAAGAATCATTATGATTGGAATAAATGCTAAAGTTGTAGAAGATAAAACATGGTCAGAGATGCTGAGGCAGGAAAGCAAAAGGCTATCTCTGTACCATACACTAGATAACTTTTGAATGTCAATTGATTTGTTACATGAAAATATCACCCATTTTATTTTTTATGGATAACTTGAAATAATGGGGGAAATCATTGTTTTCCTCATTGGTTTATTAATTGATTTATCTGAAACTCTTAAATTAATTTAGATTTCTAAGTCAAGCATGACTTTATAAGTGTTCCTTGCATGGTAAAGGAGATACGTAACTCTTGTTATATCTTTAGGTTTGTTCCTTCTTACTTTGTAAACTACAAATCAAGGCTCCCATCCTTTAGCACTTAACAGAATGTATCCAAACCAGTGCCTAAATAGGCATCATATACAAAGATATGAAGCATAAATTCTATTATGGGAGAGGACTAAATAATCAAGAATCAAGCAAAATTTACACTTTATTTCTGAGGTTAATTTTTATAGTCTTTGATATATCCGACACTGTTAGGAAATGGCTTTCTTCTGTACATTAAAAAATCTGCATCCATTTCTTTAGAACACTAATATTCTTTATAGTTGTACCTTCTCAGAGGCTCAAAAGTCCAATTAAATTCCAGAAGAATGAGATGGGATATTAATCCAAACTACTTAAGAAACACGAAGACCAACTACACTTCTGTGGAAATACTTCCTGACAAAGTTCACCTCTGTAAATAGCATACATACCCTGAAATAAAAACCATTATGGAGTATGAAAGGGATTTAGGGAGGCTGAGGAGGGGGACACAGGGAGGGCTGATATTCTGGTGACATCAGATCAAAGCTGCTGATTATTTTTGTGGGACTTTTCAAAGTCTCTCTTGTTTTTAGTAAAGCCATGTGTGCCTGCAAACGATGTATAATATGTGTTATTTCTGGATGAATGCACTTAATTATCTCTAAAAATCATTTCACCAACAGATGTCTCCTCCTCCTTTTCCTTGTACTAATCATTCTGTGCAGTTGCAAACTTTTTTCTGAGTCCTTGTGTTCCCTCTCTTCTTCTTTCTGAAGAATTTCTCCTCCAGGGCAATTCTCCCTTTCAAAACCAGAATGTGTAGCGGCATAAAAGTCACCATAAAAACTTTGAAAATATATTAGTGCTTCTATTAATACAGCCACAAGAGTTTTCCAAACAAAGAAAATGACTTTTTATCAAATTAGTAATTTATGCAATGTTATCATAATCCAAATTTATCAATTTATCTAGCCCTTATTTGTTTATCCATGTAAGTGTTGTCAGACTTCACTGTTTTGAGGGTAATTTGAAAATGAAAATAACTGCACACAATTTTTTCATGATTTATTTTCATTACTATATCTTATTTTGTAATCACATATATTAAATTGTTTAGGTATTAGGAACACACAGTTATTTGAATATATCCTTAGACCGAATTCCAGCTCTCTAGAAAAATAAACATACCAACTGGGTTTACAATGGCAAATAAGGCCAATTGTCATTGCCTTCCCTTCCTTTCTCTCAAGAGGTAGTAGAACATTTTAAATATCAAGATCTCTTTGGAGACTATAGAAAAATTCAAGTATATTGTACTAAGTTTGAGGTGATGTACACAGAGAGGAATGTGACCTTGAGAATATAATTTAAAATTTAAAAGCCTTAGTTTTCTTCTCTGCACAATTACAGTATTTGTCTAATTGCTTTTTGAGCCATATCTCTGGTATGTTGGTTCTCTATGCAAAAGAGAGTATTTTTTTCATTTTTTAATTTATTGAAGTATATCATTCACATATAAAAATACATAAACAATAACTATGTAGTAATAGTTGTGAACTTATAAAACATAAATACAAGGAAGTAGCTGTAGCTCAATCAGTTGGGCTTCCATCTACAATATGGGAGGCTCTGGGTTCATGTCCCAGGGCCTCCTTGTGAAGGCAAAACTGGCACGTGCTCCACGGAGAGCTGATGGCTCGTGTGCCATGGACAGCTGGCACAGCATGATGATGCAGCAAAAGGGAGACAAGCAGACATAGAAAAAATGCACAGCGAATGGACACAGAGAAGAGACAGCAAAGAAAGGAACAAGCAGGAAGGGGGGGGAGTAAATAAATAAATAAAGAAATAAATCTTTTTAAAAAAACACATAAATACATAACATCATACAGGGCTCTCATACCTCACCTCACCCTACCACCAATATCTTGCATTGTTGTTAGCTAGTGATGTTGAGTACCTTTTCATGTGGTTTTAGTGTAAAGTAGTATAGTATAATTCTTTAAAGTTTTCTAAAAAGGATATGAAAGGGAAATACAAATGGCTAAAATCACATGAAAAGATGCTCAACATCGCTAACTTTAGGGGAATATAAATCAAAACTCCAATGGGATACTATCCTGTACCCATTAGGCTGGCTGCTATTAAAGATTGGAAAACTGCAAGTGTTGAAGAGGCTATAGAGGAATAGTAATACTCATACAATGCTGGTGGGAATATAGAATGATGCATCCACTGCGAAGGATGGTTCGGCAGTTCCTTAGGAAGTTACATATAGAATTGCTATATGATCTGGCAATCCCACTAATAGGAATATACTGAGAAAAATTGAAAGCAGGGACACGAACAGATATATGTACACCAACGTTCATCATGGCATTGTTCAGTTTGTCAAAAGTTGGAAGCAACTCAAGTATTTATCAGTGGCTGAATGGGCGAACAAAATGTGATATATACATATTGACGTGTGACAAGATGGATAGATTTCTGACACCTTACATTGAGTGAAGTAAGCCAGTCACTAAAGGACAAATATTGCATATCTCACTGATATGAACTGAGGTTACAGGGCAGACACAAGGAGGCAAAGTCTGAAAGATAGGTTACCAGGAGATAGAAAGGGAGTAGAGAGTGGTGTGCCAATGCACAATCTGGGCAGAATTTGTGATAAGGTGAATGGGGGTGATTGGGTTCAGTGATATGAGTTGAACTGACCATGCTGCACTATGAGTATGAGCAAGGTTGGGGAGATGGGTTGGGCTATCCAAAGAACTTGGGAGGAGGCCCTTGCAGGCACATGTGAACTCTGGGGACGTTGAGGTCTTTGGTTGAAAATATAATTTTAGGAGTATTCTTTGGGCAACTATGGCAGAGGAGGACCACTGGTGTAGGGTGTTGGTGGTAGGGGAATATGTGAGGAAGGGTAATCCTGAGGCATATCTCTATGGAATATGAATAAGTTCATGTGGTCATGGGGTGTTGTCTCAGTGGGCGGAGACCCAAACAATAACCAATAAAATAGTAAACTCCCATTCTGGGTAGCCCTGCTGCATTCTCATTAAAGTGGCAAGAATATCTAGAGGACATAGGCAGTGCCTAATAAAAGAAACAGAATAATATACCAAGCCTTTATTTTTAATGCTTGTACTTATACACCTTATTCTTGTAAAACTGAAACTTAGCCTAATACTGTCTATTGCTTAAGAGTTACCCCCTAACAATCTCCTTTTTACTCAAATGTGGCTCTCTAAGTCAAACTCAGCAAATAAACTCACTGACTTCCCCAATGTGAGACATGACTCTGACACTGAGGGGTTAATACTAAGCACCAACTAGTGATGCATTTGGAAGAAGACCTTGACCAAAATAGGGAAACATTAAATACAAAGATTTTTTATGGCTAAGAGGTTTCAAAGTGAGTTTGGATTTAATTCCAGAGGTTATGCTTATGCATGTCTCAGGCGGATGTCACAAACTGCCAAAGTAAATAAAGCTTTAAGCAGGAGTGCTCCTGAAGGCTCTAGAGACATCTGGACACTACAGGCAAGGCACACAATCCCAAGAAATCAGCACCCCATTGGTGGGCCTCACCTTGGAAAATATAACCTATCTCCCCAGTGTAACAGAGTTACACTCATTCATAATCTCCCATGCATGATTCTTCTACTTTTATTTGAACCTGTAATTGGTCCTATGTCCATTAAATTTATGTCAAAGAGACTTAAATCTTCAGTCTGTTCATATGCTGTTTAAGCCCTGAATCTCAGCAGAGTTATAGCCAATACCTACTGTCCAGTTCATTGGACTTGCCCAGGACAAATAATAAAATGATGGTAGTGGACAACCCCCATTCCCAAAAGCAAAGAATGTTTACAACTGCAAGCAAAAAGTCCATTCCATCTGCTCCATAAAATATAGGCCCCCTTTCTCAATATGAAGTAGAGTGGGTATTGTCATCCAAAAGTCTTCAAGATTGAGTAATGAACAAACATAAGGGGGGAATGCAAACATGGACCAAAGTAGACTTATTATTATTGTAGTAATGGAGGAACTTGTATCATTGATATAAAGATAGTAGTTATCAGAGATTCTGAGGGAAGGGAAAGGAAAGAGGGGATGGAACATAGGGCATTTTGGGGGGCTTTGGAATTGTTCTGCATGGCATTGCAATAACTTTTCATAATGTAAAACTTCTTTAAAAATAAAATCGAAAAAAGAAAGACAAAAAGTAGAAAATTTAAATAAAGTGAAAAACGGACTTAGGAATATTAGAACTAAGGGAAGAAGACCAATTTTATTGGGCATCAACCTTGCCTCTGGGTTTCTTAGCTAATATATATTAAGAAATTCATGAGAATATCTAGAATAATTAATCTTCAAAGTGGGTTATTCTAAAAATATTAACAGATCTAAATATATTTTTGTTTATATTTTATGATGTTTATAATATAGTTGTTTACAACTGATTAAAAATAAAATTTTAGGTTGAGACATGTTTGCTCAAAAATTATAAATAACACTATAAACATTTGGAAGATGATATAGGAAAACAAAACAAAAAATTTCTAGACACTTAGCAAAGAGAAATGTTTTCTAGTCCTAAGTGTTGAGAAAAATTCACTGTGAGAAGTATCACTTAGAGAGATAACAGATAAGAACAGGAAAGCCCAGATGCCTTCAAGAGTCAACCAGGTAATAATATAAATACTGAAAGCAGCTGACATTAAGCAGGTCATGGCTCTGTGAAGATATGGACAGTGCCCGCCAAAAGGCATTCAAATATTTATATATATTTTTTACTTTTTCTGCACATCATCTGCAAAGCTTAGAATTTGCAATTTCTAGCAATATACAATGCCTCTAACAATGGTTTCAGAACAAATACAGAAATCTTAAGGCTTTTAATTTAATGACCTTTAAAATTCAAAACATGATATTAGGCACAACTTTGTAAACATGATATCACAATGGTGTTGCGATAGAACATGGAGTTTAGTCAATTAAAACTCATGCTCTCTGTCATAAACCTGGATTGAAGGTATCTTGTACCATCACATAAGATCAGATTTATAAGGAAACAATTCAAATAGCAGTTAAGAGGAAAATTTTATTATTAACATTGAAAAACCTAACCAATATTCTCAACTGAGAGGAAAGTCATACATTTTCTGCAAGAAAGCAGGTCATAGAAGTGCCAGAACTTCTGTAAGAAGTATTTTAATCTGATTCATGACTTGAATCTAAACTGGGTTGATGTAAAAACACTTCCACACCATGAGCCATGGCAGAGAGAATATCAGTCTAAAAAATAATTGAAAGGCATATATTGCTAGCAATCCACTATAGATATAGGAAACTTCAATGTTCCAGTGGAATTTTTGGTTCTAAGCATTATGGACTACTGCTAATGCTGGATACATTACTCATAAAATGTATGCAATTGAAAGAATAATGCCCTCCTCCTCACCAAATATCCATGTCCTAATCTCTAGAACCTGTGAATATGTTATGCTATCTTGAATGGTGAAAGAAACTCTGCAAATGTGAGTAATGATCTTGAGATTGGGAATTTACCTTGGGTTATCCTGTTGGACCCACCATATACACAGGGTCCTTATAAGAGGACGGTAGTAGAGAGAGACTGGAAGATTTCATGCTGCTGGCTTTGAAGATGGAAGGGGACCACGAGCCAAAGAGAGCAGGTAGTCTCTACAAGCTGGAAAAGGCAAGAAAAAAAATGAATTCTTCTGCCTTTGAGCTTCCAGAAAGGAATGCAGCCCTGCCACACCTTGATCTTGATCTTAGTCAGAGACATATTTCAGACTTCTGACCTCTAGAACTTTAAGATTGTTTTAACTCACCAAGTGTGTAATAATTTTACAGCCACAATCAGAAACTAATAGAGTATTATTCTTGATCTGTTATAATCCTTTCCTTTCACTTAAAAAAATTATTTCTTAATTATCTTCTTTTAAAGTTAGTAGATCACACAAAATGTTACATTAAAAAATATAAGATGTTCCCATACACCCCACTCCCCATCCCCCACCCCATCATTTTTTTAATTGTATTTTTTTTGAAGATACATAGATCACAAAAAATGTTACATTAAAATGTGCATTAAAAAGTATAAGAGGTTCCCCACCCCCCACCCCATTCCTCTCGCATCAAGAACCTCTTTTTTCATTGTGGCACATTCATTGCATTTTGGAGCACTGCTACACCACAATAAATCTGTTAAAAAAAAAGAATCATATTCTCTACACCCAGAGTTCTAAATTTTATCTTGCCCCATAAAATACTATAAGTATATGCTTATGGAAAACTGATTCTCCCAATATTACTACCTTGTACTCAATAAAAATTTTTAAATAAAATATTTTTCTCTCAAATTTTATGTTTTTGGTTTTTAGTCACAAAAATTCTTAATATTATAATATAGCATTACTTCATTGACCTGGTAGATTTTTTGTTGCTCTTGTAGAAGACATTCATATACAAACCAATACCTGTAGCTCCCCATCTTTTTACATTTAGTAATATACACTTATTCTCCTTCGTGGTGCTGAGTTGCTAATAATAGTCAGATGCCCTTTTCACTTAACGTAAGATTTATTATTTAAGTTAATATAAACTGTCAAAATGAATGAATAAAAATGCACATAGTAAAATGAATTTGTTGAATACTTTATTATGAAATTTGACAGAATATTTGTGTGATATAATTATAAAAATTATAACCCACAGTGACAATCCTTGATGTAGTTGATTCTTTAATTATGATATTAGGATAAAGACTGAAAATGTCATGTATGGGAAGAAGTGAAAAGAATGTTTACGTGATGTTGGCCCTCAAAAAAATGTCAGTTAATGTTTTAACCGACGGAAATTAAAGTTGGAAAGTTTGATCAAAGCCATATCACTCTCCACTGAATAAATGAATGTTTCATTGTCACAGAGGAGAAGCCCAAAGGTTATCACCCAGAGCTAACTGTATGTGCTATGTTTAATAACGTTGCTGCCTAATGGACTTCGTCGCAGGCAAGCTTCACTGCCCATGGACCTTGACATTAGGAACATTATTAGTAGGGTTTCTGTCTGCACATGTATTCAGCAATTTACACGCTCAGAGTTAGCATAAGACTTTTTTCAAAAGGTTGAGGGGTTCAGCTGTCACTTTGATTTCCTGTCTCCTGTCACTTTTTGCAGTAATCGCATAAGGAGTTTTTGTTGTTGTTTAAGCAACCTGGATTAAGAAAATAGTTTTTCACTTGTAGTAAGAGGTGTATTTCATTAAGCAACCTGATCAAAGTCGCCATTTTCAATTTATATGCTAATAAAGTGTACTTTAGAACTTGTAAACATGCATTACCCAGTGGGATTTTATTTCCTGGATCCAACATAATCTATGGCCTCCTAGGATCTCTTCAGGTTATAAGAGCAAGAGAAAAGTGGTTGTCAGTTGACAAGTATGAGGCCTTGGTGCTTAGGGTGAAGTAGAGATTTAAAGCAACAAATGATAAATTTAAGAGGGTCAGAAGAGATGCAGATATAACAAGCACCATATCAAGTTTTTTTCACATTAAATAATCAATGTTCTTTTTTTCTAAGAAAATTATACCTCATGTGATTGATATAAATATATGCTTATCTCCTGAAAATTCCCTTACACCATTTGTTTCCAGTGTTTATAATCTACTGTAATGCATAGTCAAAATCACATTGAGCAAATTAAGTTTCAGAAGAACAGATTTAACCACAATTTTATTTCAGAAAGATTCTTGATTATAATCTTTACTCTCAGTAGTGAGCCTAAAGAATTCCTTAAGGTTAGAAGAAACTGTTTTTATGTGAATGCTCTTCTCAGAAAATTTGATGTGGCCAGATGTGATGACTAGATTCAAGGGAAACTGATATGATGGCTGATCAGTTTTTTAATAGACATAATGTAATTAACTGGTTAAAACATACTCTCCTCAGAAATTTAAATATAAAATTTGAAAGAAGTAAGCTTTTGATTTTGGGAATTCCACCTGAGGAGACACATGAGAACTTAGCAGAAGGTATAAGTAAACTAAAGCTATAAGCAAGCAGAATTCATATATAAACTGAAAGCAAAAGTCATGCAGAATCAGAAACCAAAAGACACTTATAGCTGAAGTTGTTGGAGTGAGTAGAATTAGAGAAAAGTTGCATCTCCAAAGTAAAGTTCGTCAAACACCCCCTGCTAATAGAACAGGCCTGAGATAGTTCTGGATTTCTGGGCAGAATATTGAAAGAAGTGGTATCTCAGAATTCTGCAACTGGAAACAATGCATGAATCAACTACCTATTTATGCCTGGCATGGAGATTTTTCTCCTCAATTTGATACATTAACAGTTTTTGAAATGAAAATGAGATGCCTGGGTGTTCACTTTCTTCTTATTCTGGGTCTCCTTTCTTCATGTGGTTCTTAGAATTGGAGGACATTTTTTTTTCTGTGCCTTTCTTTGCTTTCTAATGTACACTTAAATAGTTTACCTAACTAAGGTCCTACACTGTCATCATCTTGGGTAATTTACACAAGTGTATGAAGTCATGTATGTGTGTGTATATATGAGTGCATGTTTGTATGTGGTATGTTGCATGCTATGTGCAATACTAATAATTTTCTAATTTAGATTATTTATATCAAAAGATATTTTCAAAGCATTCCAATGGCAGACATTCCTAATCAGTGACACCTAAGGTTCCTCTTCGGGCAAACAGGTAGGTTGCTCTTATTCATCTCCTTGAAGAGAGATGAAGTCATATGACTTTCTGTGGCCATTAATATTTGAGCTGAAATTACATGAATCAACTCCAGGTAGAAATATTTAATTGCCAAAGCTCAAAAGAACTAATCCATTTGTGTATGTGCAAAGAAGGTTGTGTTGAATCTATTGCAGGTGGGGCCTTTACATTTCTTCACTTAAGAGCCTATAATTATTTTGTGTGACCCAGGGTGGGTCTTAATGTTCATATTGGCACCCTTTATAAATGGAAGAAACATGCGGAGACACATAGAAGCTCAGTGAGAAATGCCCAGAAGCTGAGAGAGAGGCCCCAGGATGAGAAGCTGAAGTAAACAGAACCCAGATATGACAGGAGGTCACTTTGGCCAGAAGATGACAGCAATGAGGCCCCAAAGAGAGGGGAGAGAAGAACCAATGCTGGCATGTGCCTGGTCACCCAAAGGTGCAGCTTGGGGAGAAAGCATCTCCTGATGATGCCTTGATTTGGACACTTTCTTGGCCTCAGAACTGTAAGCTTTTAAATTAATAAAACCCCATTATAAAAGTCAAAAAATAATAATAATAATAATTGCCAAAGCTCAACTCCACTTGCTTTTCCTTCTGCTGCATGAACAGTGTTATGTGTTGACATGGAGGTAAACTATTTGAGCCTGCATATAAAGAACAGCTGCACAAGTTAGTTGGCCAGAACAGTAGTAGGCTTTGCATGAACAAGAGATCAACCTTTGTTGCTTGAAGACTCTGAGATTTTGGTGTTGCTTGCTACCATAGCATAATCTAGTCTTTCATTACACAGTGCTAAAATGTGAAACTGTTGCAAAATTTTGAGAGTACTAAAGAGCGAGGCCTTTAACAAGTGACAGTTATCCCCCCAATGTTTCCCCACTTCAGGGGAAATTTAAAAGATGTAGGCACATATTCTTTTAATCAGGTCAAAATCTTTAATGGAACATTATTTTATAAGTAATGATAATCATTTATGAACTAAGCATTAAGTGTACTATGTTAAAAATAATCACATTTGTAATCAAGAGAAATTTTCTTTTCCTAATATTTATGATTTTATAAATAGATTGTATAATTTTCCTTAAGGAACATTAAAGCATTCATTACTTAACTTAAGGATTTAAGTTTAACAAATCAGATATGTAAAAATTTCCATACCTTACTCTGACACTTACGCTATTCCATGGGGATCTCTACTATCCCTAGCTAGAAATGTTAGTAACTAACATCTGCCTACTGTTAGTTGAATTGCTTTTGTCTACACTGGATAGTAATAAGGTGTCTTTTTTCTGTCCTCCTCTATCTTCTACTAAATTCAATTGATCCCCTAAAAGGGAAAAATAAAGCTGTTTTGTTTTGTTCTAAAATATATTTGGTTCTGATTCCAGACACTGTTCCTTTTACCAAGAACTCACATATAAAAAGCAGGTAAGGATATATTTCTAGCTATGCGACTTGCTTTGGCTAATGAGATGAGAGCAGACATGGTGTGGTGCCCTCTGGGTAGGAGTATTATGGGCCAGTGCATGGAATGGAGAGGACACAGAGCAGGCACTCAGCTGATCTGTAATGTGAGCAAGAAATAAATGGGTTTCTTTTTTGCTTTAAGCCATTATATGTAATGTGAGCAAGAAGGAAATTTTTGCTGCTGGAAGTCATTACAATTTTGGGGTTATTTCTTACTGCAACAGTATGCAGCCTTTTCCATCTAAATATTGGCTTTGCTTTATTTCTTTTGGGAATTGCTTCTTCACATCTTTTGCACATTTATGTAAATGTAGTTTTTAAAACAATTGATTTGTTTAGACATTTATTCAATTGTTTTTCTCTCATATGTTCTAACATTATTCTATTTTTGTTCTCTTAATTTTGTCTTTCAAATACGTGTCATTTTAAATTACAGTATCATACATTTTTAAGTGCTATTTTGAACAACTAAATGTTTTATTTATTAAGGATTTTCTGATGTACCTTATGAGATTATTATGTAATTTTAAATATTTAAAAAGTTACTTAGCTTCTTACACAAGCAATATTTTTAAAGAAATCATTATTTTGCCACTGATTTGAAGTACAACTTTTGTCATATACAGTTATTTTTCTCATATGTTTTATTATCTTCTATAAACCTTTCATTCTGTCTGGGGACCAGTAACAATGTGCTTTAATTGTTTGATCTTTAAAGTATATTTTACCAATTGACAGTACAAATACTTCCATTATTATCCTTTTTAATGTGTAATTCTTAACAATTTGTTCTTTCACAATTCATTCAGATTTAATTAATTTGGAAATATTTTATTCAGAGTTATTTGACTAAGCCAATGAAAAAATATTTTGTTTAAATAACTTGCATTCATAAATTTGTTTGGGGACAAATTAACACATTTACAAGTTTTGACTTTCCAAACAGGGAACCTAAAAAATATGAAGTTTTATGTCGATTCCTTAGAATTTTCCTGGCAATTATTCATAACATCAGCACTAAAAATATTTTCCTATTTTCAAATAGTTAAATATTTATTTCTTTTCCTTGTCTCATGTACCAACTGCTTTCAGAATAATTATAGTTATTGGTGACAAAATGTGTATAACTTGCTCTTGAATTTATGGTAACAGTAATTAGGCTTACCTGTTTTATTTGATGGTAGCTGTCAGTATGAGAAAATATTCTTAGTTTAGTCATGATGTTTTAGTCTTATTTTTTAGGAATTTTCATTGGGAATGGATGTTGATTTTACCAAACCTTTTTGAATTCTATGAAAAGAGTCAGATAAAGTGCCCCCCCACACGCCATTTTCATTACTGATGAGGTTAACTATATAAATATCCATTTATTTACTCTTCTTAGCTCTCCTTAAACATATTTGCATCCATGTAATGTATTCATCTTTTTCTTTTCTCTCCTTCCCCTCATCCTCTTCTTTCTCCCACTTCTCCTCCTCCTTCTATTCCTTTCTTTCCTTCCCTTCACTATCCTTCCCTTCCCCTCCTTTTATATTCTTTTTTCTTGTCTTGTCTTAACTTTTTTCCCTATTCTGCAAATTCAATTTTTTTAGCATTTCATTTAGGACCTTTCTTTATCAGTATATGTATATGTAAATCAGTCACAGTCTAGTCCAACAAATAGAAACCATACCCGTTATTTAACAAGGTATTTTTATATAGGGAATGGATAGTGCTGGTACTAGAAAGAAAAAAAGAGGAAAGAAAGAAGGAAGGAAGGAGAAAGAAAGAACAGAAAGAACACAGTTACCACTCTTAGGCTGGGAATAATAAATGGAAGATATTGGTGTTAACAAATCAGAATACAATAAGAGAAGCTCCATAGAGCTAAGATATAGCTCTCTGAGGAGGGAGTTCTTGTACATCAGGGCATTGGAGAGTCCCAAATCCCAAAGAGGTAGAATGCAGATAACTGAGGAGGGGACACTGGCCAGCTGGGCTTCGTTCCCCTGAAGGGTCACAACTGAGACTGGTTCTGGAAGACTAGAGAAAAAGGTAAAAAGAGGAGAATATGGATCATTTCTTCTAGGGTGAAGAACTGTTACTGAGATGATATTACAGGAACAGCAAGAAAAACAAGGTGATGTATGTGCATTCTCCCTCCTGCCTACCAGTTTCCTTGTAGCATCGTCTGTTTTTAAAAATGATAAGGCTCTAGCTGATAAAGAAGAAATGTAGTTTTCAGAGGGTTTAGCTCCAGCAACACAAAATAATGTGTGAAAGTGTTTGTTGTAGCTGAGTAAGAATAGTTAAACAAATGACCCAGTGGGGTTAGTTTCTAATTTTCTGGGTTAACTATCATTTAGATAATAGATATGCCAGGTTTATAAAATGAATCAGTAAACATTTCATATTTCCTTCACTATGGAATAGGTTTTATTACACGAGAATTTCCTGTCCACTGAAAGTGTATGCAATTCGAGTTTGGCAAATTGTTTAATTTCAGCAGTGATTATTAGCACATATAGATTTTCTACCCTTGCTTGATTCTTGACCAACTTTCTGACATGGTCTGGAAAAGTTTTCTGTTGCTGCTCTTGTATTTCTTCTACTTTCGTGAAACTTCAGCACATAATACTTAATACAGTATTGATCTTTGAGATTATGAGATAAAATTATACTGGGAACTAGGACTGTTCCATAATCCAAAATCAAATACATATAGAGAGATTTAAACATAAAAGTCCACCTACTCACGTAACAATTTTCACAATCATGTTTTGATAGTAAAACTTAAAAATTCCCTTTCCTCCAAATAAGGGATTTTAGAATAGAGTTGATTTAATAGAGAATCACCAAATCATGGGTAACCATAGCCAACCTTTTAAATATGATTGCCTTGTGGGATTATCTCTCTAATATGTGCTTAAGAAACTCGCATAAGCTGGGTACCTTAAAACCTGAGGCAACTGTACCAATATTAACCTTCATTTGAGATCAACAAATTCTGATTAGAGTTTGTTTAGTCCATGCCATTTATCACTGGACTTGAATTGGGACTAATACTGAGATAAAAGGAACATGAGAATAGTTTTGAAAATAGTCCAAGTATCCTCTTTTTATCTCATAGGTGTTCAATGCTCTGTGTCCTCACTGGAGCACTTCCCTGCACTGATCATTTGTCTAGAGATTCTAGGTCAAACTGTCTTTGAAGAGATATCACCTTCTGTTTTAGTCTACACCTCCTTTTGTCAAGTTTTTAGATCTTTGTTGAACAGTGGTATTAATTTTACAATCTCCAATATGAGGTCAAGGTAAGAGGAGTTAAACATTCCAGGCTTTGATATTGATGTATTTATTTCCTCTTAGTCTGAGGTGCATCTTCATAGCATATCAGGAAGGGAAATTTTGTGTACCTCCTTAAAGAAAAGCATTTGAAAATTTATTCATGCATTTTTCTCCTCTTTCAAATTCTTCCTAGTTTATGACAGAAAAATACTGCTTACAAAGTTTTTTAACCATGATAAAATAACAACCAGAAACAAAAATACCAAATATATTTGTATATAGAAAATAAACCTTTTAGAGAGAGAAATAATATTTGTTATGGAAGAATGAAGTCTTTTCACTTTTGATAGTGTTAGTCTTCCAAAAAAAAAAAAATTTCCTTCAAGCATTTAAATGTCAAGAGGGAAAGCTTAGTTTTTCCAAGGGTGTTCTTAAAAAAAAAGTAGGTAATTTCACTCCATACTATCTTTTAATTTTTTATATTCCCTTTTTTTAAAAAAAATCTGAGAGCATTTCCCCCACTCTATCAAAAGAATTATTCTTTACTTTTGTCTTTACTAGTTGTGTTCCAAAAACTTGACTCACTACAAAGCAAATCTCCCAATGCATGTGTCAAAACAATGTGATATATGCCTGAGTGCAATACCAGAAACAAACCTCTGGTGATGGTTCTAAGCAATACTTAATTAAATTGTTGTTCATGAAGTAAATACAACATTAGACTCTTAGGTCCTACATTCTGAACTGAGGTACAATATAGCTTCACAGACTCTGATAACCAGACATGGTTTATTAGAGCAAAAGTACTCATCCACTAGTAACTTATCTAATTGAAAGCTAGTTTTATAAACCCATTTTATTTTAGAAGCAGGACAGCAAATGGGAGAGTATTGTGATAGTTGATAAAGGTATCGAGCTTAGCAAAGTAATATCATAGGAGAGTAATCTTATAATTTTTTTAAAAAATGAGGGGGAGATTGTTTTACAATTGTAATTAAGACAGACATAATCTAATTTTTCCTTTGGAAATCAAATCTAACCCTTGGACTAAGATAAGACTATATCAGCCTAGATACAATTAAAACATATACAGGGGAAATAAAATTCTGGCAAAAATGACTAGAGTAATGAACAATGTAGTTTTTTCATAAGGTAAGTCTTTCTTGCTTGCTAATTTTTTTTTCCTTTGCATTTTGAACCATATTTGTTAGTTTGTCTAAAATTAAGAAAACACAAACTCAAGGTTCATGTTGTAAAATATATGAAAGTCATTTTGCCAGAGTAATATACTTAACTCTTAATTTAAAGGATTAACTATTTTAGTATAAAAGTCAGGGATACTTCCTCCCTCCCTCCCTCCCTCCCTCCTTCTTTTCCCTTCGTTCTTTCTTGGTTAGACATTTCTTTTTTCTTTTTCTTAAGAAGCTTTAGATTACATAAATGTTATATAAAAAAATATAAAGGATTCCCATATGCCCTACTACCTCCCCCTCAGCATTACTATTAACTGTGTACTATAATTTACACTACAATTTACTCTGACTCTTCTGCACCTTTTATTTGAGCCTATAATTGACACTTTTCTTTATATTCCACCTTAGATCACAACTGCACATTTTGATTAGGCACATCAGTTTTATTATAGAAATATAACTAGTTTAAAACAAATATTCTTACATACTAATACAATAGTTTCTCCATCCCATAGTAAGAAATATAATTGTGTATGTGCATAAATTCTAATTTTAACCCTAAGCTGTAGGAAAGTGCTGCAGAAATTCTTACTAATATAGCAAATATGTCAGCTATCAGCAATATTATGAAAACATAAATTTACATTGGAAGGACAGAAGTGAGATCTGACAGGGTCAGCAGAGAGGTAAATAGAGTATAAAACATAGATTTAATGAAAGTCATAAATTAAAAAGGTAAAGGAAACAGTTGGGAGATCAACATAAATCAGTATACTGGCTTGCCACAGATATTTTGATTGGGAATCTCACCCTTCATTCCAAATTCCCTTTTTTCCCCCTTTCTGAGATGGCTCCCTTGTCTGTTTGCTCATTTTTTTTCTCTCACTGTTTTTGTTCAATTTTCATACATGGTTTTTTGCTCATTGTCTGCTCGTTTGTTCATTGTTTTTGCTCATTGTTTGCTTGTTGTTATTTTTTTGCTCATTGCCTGTTCATTTTATTTTCCTTGTCTGCTTGTTGTTTTTGCTTGATGTCTGCTCCTTATCTGCTCATTGTCTGCTTTAGAAAGCACTGGGAACCATACCTGGGACTGCCCATGTGGGAAGCAGGTGCTCAACTGCTTTAGCCACATCTGCTCCCCCATGCCAACTTCATTTTATTTGGAGATTTTAGAAGCCTGACAACAGCAGTTCTCATACTCTCTTACAGATAAAGTCTGGATGCAAGTAAGCTTTCCTAGTTAGTTGCCCACACTTAAGGCTTGGGAGACAAAAGTAAGGCAAACAATGGCCCCTACTGCTGTTTCCTCTGGTATCCAAGCTCTTGAGACATAAGAAAGTGTTAGTGACCAGATTCAAAATTCCAGCATCTTAGTCTCCAGCTTCCTGGTTTGGGGAAGCACTGCTCACCAGTCTTGGTGAATGCAGCAGCGTTAGATTTTCTTTCTTATGAACTGAAGCCAGATGGTGATACTTTAGATGATTAGTAGATTGGTGGCCTCCTGACTGTGACATTGGAAGCCTTTCCAAGGATTTGATAGGACCCTTGTACTCTGTAAATAAGTACAGAGGTTTCTACTACTCTGCACTGAACCTCGAGTGAAGAAGGTTCATGAAAGATTTGACTGTAATTAATTCATTAGGAGTGAAGATGAGGAAGATATTAAGAAAGGAAGGAAGTTAGAAAGAAGAAAATGGGAGAAGTAGTAATGCTTATTATTGATTACTGACCACATGCAATACTCTGGTAACTGTTCTTGTCAACCTCACATGTCTGTGTTGTTTGGATGACAGTTGTGAACAAAAATAATAAATCCAGCAGTATTCTATTACTCATCTCAGTTATGGGTTCAGATTGGATAATTTTTTGTGTAACAGGCACCTTGTCACTCTCAACATATGCATTCAAACATAGCCAGAGATAGTATAACATTTTTAGAAATACACACTTGTTGGAAAACATTAGGGTCTCTTGCTCATATATAATTTATTACTTATAATTGTTGATAACCCAAAAATGTTCTTGCTTTTCCCATAATGAGGACTTTATTATTTTTATAGAAGATGAAATACCACAAATTCCTTCCAAAATTTTTCTGAGTCTCCAGCTTGTTAATGCCCCAAGGAGGTGCTGGCATTCTTACTGCTAATGCATCAATGCATTCCCAACGTTACCCTTACCCCAGACTCACTCCAATCCAATGGGACCCACTTTGTATTTCAGTGCCAACCACACTTGGAATCCATTCTCCCAAAGATAAACCATTCTTCTTACTGAGCCAATTTACAAATGAGGCGAATGTCTGTATTACCTCTTCTTTGTTTTCCCTGTTCTCTACGTTCCCAGTCACATTCAGGGATTGAGGACTTAGCCAATGTACGTAAGACTCTGCTAACCCATCTCACCTTGGTCAGTTTCATTTCCTTTGGATAGCTTCTTCCCCTGTATTATTGAGCATACTAACTGAACTCTCCTAACATATATACAGGCAGGCTTCCCAGAATGGCCACACCTGCCCGTCAGCATTCTCTATTCATTCCCTTCATGGATTCTCCAGTGCTGTATCTTAAATAGATATCCTGAAATTCATCCTGCTCCACACTGCGATGCTCTACTCACTTCAAGCAACCGTTCTCATAGTTAATTAGGTACTTCACAGGCACACTTTCTTCCCTATACCCTAACATGAAATTCTCAAGTTAATCTCTAGAGGCAACATATCCCCACCCACAACCCCATCTTCTTTTGTTCTCACAGGGAGATATATATTTTGTTCTAAAAAGATAAAGAATAATCAATATAAAATATATAAAATGTAAACAACCAAGTTTTAAAATATAATACCCAATTTACTTTTACCACAGTTATTTTTTATTTGACACTTTAATTTAGACAAAGCCTCTACAAGGTAAGCTTTCTAGGGATAAGTATTCTATTTTATACATTATTGCATCCCCAGCTCTCAATACTTCATAAAAGCACCTAATAAATAGATTGTAAATGAATAGCCAAAAAAGGAATGAATGAATTTGACAACAGCAGAAGATAATTATTATTGACAAGATATGGCATGGGGAAGTGGATGTGGCTCAAGTGATAGGGCTTCCACCTACCATATGGGAGGACCCAGTTTCAATCCCTGGGGCCTCCTGGTAAAAAAGAAGAAGAGTAAATATGCCCACGTAGCGAGCCAGTGGCAGCATGGTGAGCTGAAGACCCCCATGGCGAGTCGCGTGCCCACGTTTGTGCCCAAGTGAGTGCCCACGTGGTGAGCCCAGTGCCCATGCGGTGAGCCAGTGCTGTGCAAGTGAGCCAGGAAGCAAGATGATGATGCAATGAAAGAGAGACGAAGAGCAGGAGAAACCAGGAACTGCAGTGGCACAGCTGACAGGAAACCTCTCACCATATCAGAAGTCCCACGATTAAATCCTGGTGAATCCTAATGGAGAAAAAATGAGAAGAGAAGACTAAAAGAGAAATAAATATAGAAGATCATGCAGTGAATGGACACAGATAGCAAAAACAAGAGTGGGGGGAGGGGGAGGAAAGGGGGGGAAATAAATATTTAAAAGAAAAATATATGGCATGATTTATATATCATTGAACTTTATGGATAAAAAGTACACATGTTTAGGTTTTTCCATAGAAAATGTTAGGTTGATATTTAATCTTACAAAATATATGAAACGTTCAACTAATTGCTGCTCTTGATTAACTATAAATGTTCTCAGTTCAAATAAAAATAATACAGATGAAAGTGAATTGCCTAAACTGTGAAAGAAAAAAATATTATGTCAAAATCAAGGAAATAAGATTGTCTAATAAAATGAGGTAATAAAATTACTGTAGCATACCACTACCTGGGGATCAGCTTTTTCTTCCTCCAAGAGTCCAATAAATTTCTTACCAACTAACCTTATAGCTCAGCTGGTGAAACATTTTCTATGTAGACAGGAAATGTAGACTAATTTGAGTTTTTGCTTAAGTAATACATAATTAGGAATGTGGCTCTGTTGCAAAAAAAAAAAAAAAATACATCCCTAATTTGGACACACATGCCTTCTGGATTATTCATAGTTTTGGATAATCCATGCTGCTGCTCTCTGATAGCTGAAAATTATCTGTAATACATTCTAGAAATGTGATAATTACTAAAAATAAAAATAGATCTTTTCTATACTTGTAAGGATAATTTTGATATTTATACTCTGGATATTTATGATATAACATCTGTCTGAAATTTTATGTCCTATTTAGGTTTACTATGATAGATTGATATAAATTAGTAAGAAGATTTTTATTAAACTATGCTAACAAAAATAAGGATGTTTAAAAACAAATAGCATCTCTATGATTTATATGGTTTCTTTGAAAATGTCATTGCATAAATGAAGATGTACTTGTTATTACATTTCCTAAAGCCCAATGCATTAAGAAATGTTTTGACCTCTATGAATAGTTTAATTGAATGTTTTAAATTCTTTTCTATCAAACAAGGTACATTCACCCAATATTTGCTCACCTCTTTTGAACAAATAGTCGCTCTGATATCTGATATGAAAACTTATAAACTAGATAAAAGAAAAATGCCTCAACAGCATTTCTTTACAGTTCCTATCATCTGTGAATAGCTGGCTCTGTTCAGTGGGGAATAACGTGGGATGATGGAAAAGTTTTGCAGAGGAATATTAAGTAATTTTAGACAGAAGAAATGGATTCCTGTGTGATTTACTATATTGTAAGATAAATATGTAAATCATATCCATCACTGTTAAGACTCTTCATAGCTCTTTCCACAGATTGATCGACATAATCATTATCTCATTCACTCACTGACTTCAAGTACTCATTGAGTGTACTATATCCCCAGGATTCTGTTAGATCCTACAGATTTAGGAACAGACAAATGCAGTACTTTACAGTCAGTTTTATGAGGAGGTGAACATAGGATGATCTGGAAGCAAATGTTAGGAAACTTCAACCTGGGAAACACCTGCGAATTCTGCATGACTAGTAAGAATAACTCCCACTTCTTGATTCTCTCTTTCAATACATTCTTCTTAGAGTTGCCAAAGTTTTCTTTCTTAGAATGAATCTCATGTTCCTTCTCAAAGGAAAACCTTTTTTACTGTTCTCTGGCAAAATCCAAACTCATTTCAGGGTTCATAAGTCCTTTCATGATTTGGCCATACTCACATTTACAAACTCTTAATATTCTTTTAAAGAATTCTAAACTATAAAGCCAAATAACATGACTAATAATTACGTGAATTCATCCTTTGATAATTCTGCTGCATTGAATGCTTATTTCCAACAATTTTAATCTATTATTTTAGACTTATGTCAATTGTTACCAACTTTGGAAAAGTTTTCCAAATCCATCAGGCTGGTTAGATGTTTCTCCATTGTAGTCCCAATGGTGCTTCTGTTGCTTTCTTTTGAATATTTTAAAATTATATTGTACCATACAAATTTCTTTCTGAAACACTGTGAAGTGTTTGAAGTCAAGGACTGTTTCATTATTTCTACTTTTCTACATCCCAAGTTAGCACAATGTCTGACACATAATAGGCAGATAGTGAAAATCTGCTAAATGAATTAAGCAATCATTGTAGCAGCACAAAAGTGCACTTTTTTTTCCTTTGGCTTTTCCATTATAGAAATTTATCCCAGGAAAACAAGAGTGGAAAATAGTCTTAAGGATTGATATAGCAATACCTCCTTACTTCCTAATTGATATCCCCACCTTGAATATTGTCCCCCTAAATTCTTCCTCAGACTGTTAGTAGACCCTCTCTGGGGCACTCATAACAACGTGAGCTTATGGGAACTGTAACTGATGATACATTATTATATTTTCTTAATTTCCTGGGGCTGTCTTAGCAAAGTACAGCAAACTGGGTGGTTTGAAGCAACATTTTGCTTTCTCAGCGTTCTGGAAAAAACATTATAAAAGTATAAAAACATTATACTAGAAGGTATAAGAATGTCAACATGTGGCAAGGGCCATTTTTGTTTTGGAGTCTGTAGAGAAGACTGTTCAGTGCCTGTCCTTTAACTTCTAGTGGTAGCAATACGTGGCTTGCAGATGCATCACTCTGTCACCCAAATTTTCACATGACTTCTCTCCAGTGTCACTAGTCTATGTCCCAATTTCCTCCTTTAATAAAGGCCCAACCTACTGCAGTTTTGTTTCAACTACTAATATCTTCAAAGACTCTATTTCCAAGTAAGGTCACCTTCACAGGATCAGTGTTGAGGATTTGAACTTGAATTTTTGGAGTGGCAAAATTCAGTTTACAACCTATATGTTCACACATATATCTATTTATGTGCCCACTTCCACATAGATGTTTGCATGTCCAATATATAGTACAATGTCAGGGGCATATATTATCTCAATAACTGTTCCATTCATCTATTTATTCATTTAGTAAGGATTTGTTTATGATCTTATATACAATGGGGAAGATAAATACTAAACAAACACCGACACAGTGTTTACACAATTACAAATGGAAATAAACAAGAAGGGGAAAAAAGTGTCCGATAAGGTCATATAAGGCAGAATTTGACCTACATTGGAGCTTCAGGTAAATCTCCCTGTGAATATACATGTAAGCAAACTATAAATGTTGAATTTTAGTTCCGTGGTGAAGGTGGGCTGAGGGGAGGGTATTCTGAACAGAACAAGAATACACAAAGAATCTATGCTGAGAAGGATGACACAGTTAGCAAATGAAAGCACTGGCAGTACGTTTGAACCTTAGCGAGCAAGCAGTGTGTGGTGGGACATGATAGGCAAGAAGTAGGCAGGTAGGATCAGTCCATGAATCCTCGAAGACCACAATAAGGATCTGGAGATTTATCTAATTGAAATGAGAAGCCATCAATGGAATTTAAGTACCAGATGCCATCATCACATATTTTTTTTTAAGTGAGAGGAACAGAATATAGTGAGACTGGAATAAATATGGGAGATTGGGAGTCGAAACAAGAGTTGGAGTAGTCAGGCCAGTGTAGAAGTAATATATAATGATAGGGAAATGGATATTAGGAGGCAAAATCAACAGGATTTAATGAGAGATAAGATGTGAGGGGCAAGGGAAAGAGCTATGTCAAGGATGACTCAGATTTCTGCTTTATGCAATAGAACCAATATTGTCTAATTTTCTAGGATATTGTGATTGCAAAATGAATGAAGAAATGAATGAAAAAAAACAATAAAAATCAAGGGGATAATGTGGTCATGGTGATAATAGAAATATTTTAATAGAAAGTTGAAGTTGGAAAACAAATGAAGTATAATCTGAAGGGTGTTGATAAGAGGGGATTTAAAGTGAGGGGATTTAAGACACAGATGGAGTATAATGTAATTTGCAGAGGACACTGTTGGAACGAAAGTCACATTACACTTTGGGGTTTGAACTGTGCTATGGGATGATCAACCCTTGAATGCGGTGATTTAAGAAGGATAGTAGAACAATGCAGGTTAAGTGTCAGTTAATTAGAAAGAAGAGAACTGCGAGATAAAGGCAACTGCATGGAGGTTCAATGAGTTACTGACTTTGTTATTGAAGGGACCATAAATGATTAAGCATGAAGACAAGAAGCAAGTGAGCCAGATATTGAAGTCATCAAGGAAGGTAAAGGTATAGTATTGATCATCTGGAAAAGATGCACAGTATCATGGCATGAACTTCAAATAAAGGTGATAACTAAGTAGGAAGCAAGAGAGCTAAAGCTTTTAGTGGGAGGTGGTAGTGGATTAAAATATGTGATTAGTACTGCAGGATATGGACAAAGAGGATACACCTTTGTTTTCAGGTGAGTCAGTGAGAGTGGGAGGTTATAGTACAACTTTGCGTCATACCAATAACTTATGTTTTAAGACTCTTGATTGCACTTGACCATTACATGATTTAAGTGAACTTTTTTTTTTTGATGAAACTTATTGACTCTCTTAACTGCCCATCTTGGCACAGGTGTTCAAGTGAGGGGAGTCAATCTCTTTCTTTCCATCTGCTTTCCTCTGAGTTGGTATCAATACTAGGAAGACTCATCACTTGCCAGCAAAGATAATTTCAGCAACTTGAGGTCTACGGATACTTAGTCCTCACGTGAATCCAGAAAGAGCCCCTTATGTCACATAGTTTTAGCAAAAATTACAGGAAGTATTTCTACTTGCCCTCATGAATTGCATCTCTATCCTACAACAAATCACTGGCCAGAGAGATAGACCCTAATTGGTGAGACCTTACTTACATAGCCACAATTTTTCTAGGGAGTAGGTGGGATGATGTGACCCCTCTGAGAAGACAAAGAATCAGAATCACATATGAAAAAAGAGTTCCCTTTTTAAGGGAGGGGAGAGTGTTCTAAAACCATCCAAACAATATCTATGCAGAATGTATATCAAATTCAACATTTCAAAACTGAACTAATCTTGCTCTAAAAATATATTCCACTTTACCTACCCTATTTCTTCATCAGTGACCCCTTCATTTTTGTTTGTGTGGCCTAAGCACATAATCTGAGAATCTTCTATAACCCATTTATTTCACACAGGGAAGGCATTTTATTTTTAATAAGAAAGAGAAATTTGAGAGAAAAATATTTGGGTATTGTTAAGGTTTATGGCTTAGGCAAAGAAGATGTTCTTAGGTACCTAAAGCACTGCCAGGATGTTAACTGTATTCTTACCAACATTTAGTGATGAGTGAATACCAGATTATTGATTACTGTGATTGTTCTTTCATTAGAAGATGTTACCATGAAGTGGTTTAAGATGATAGAGGCTGGAGTCAGACAAACTTAGGTCTGGATCCCAGTTAAGTAAACCAAGTTCTGTTTGACTTTGGACTAGTTTCTTCTCCTGTAAAATGAAGACAATTATAGACCCTTGTTCCCAGGTGTAGCATAAGAATAAAATGAAATAATGCATGCAATTTTCTCTACCGGTGTCTAGTTCTTAGTATATGTTCAATAAATAGTAGGAATCATTAAATTATTATTAAAAAATCCTCCTCCTTTGGTAGATGACCTTTTTTCCTCTCTCTTGTGGCTATAAACAGAAGAGGAGTATGGTGTTATTCTTATTTCTTTTTGAGAATAGCATGTGTCTGTGTGATTGACCTGGTGTTATTAGAGTGTCCAGGTCCCTACATGAATGTTTACTGGTCCCAGCAATTCCTTAGATCATGTAGTGTAGACATCAAAATACTAGAGAATAGAAATGTGTGGCTTATCTGATTGTAGGCTCAGACTTACCATTGTTCCTGGGCATTATCCTCTCTTCAGGCTTAGAGAGGGACATGAGGAAAAGGAAAAGCTGATGTTACAAAATTACTTGAGAAAACTCAGAATATATAAGAAGAAAATTTAAGTGGCCTTTTTGGACTCCATCTTTAGCTTTGCTACAGAACCCTGGAACTCAGTTTTTGTGATGATTCAAATGACTGCCTATCTGCCTTCTTTTATGCCTCCCTCTGTTCAATTTCTTTCTTTAATTTAACTTTCAAGTGTACAGTTCAGTGGTAATAAATACTTTCACAACAGTAGGGCTAATTAAGCCCCTCTGGGATATTATAGTAACTAGTCAAACCCCATATAAATTATTTAATCAATAAAGAAAACATGTCTTTTGTAAACTCTATTAATTTTGCTTTTTTCTTCCATCTAAGAAAAGTCTATATGTGTACTCATATGTAATCAAATAGAGCTTAAAAAAGTAGTACAGGTAAAGCAATCCTTGTAATTGGTCACACATTTGTTATGTATTTTATGGAGCAGACCTAACTGCAAATCAAAGCCTCAATATGCTTTTGAGCATGAATTAAACAAATGCATGGCACAAAGGCAAATTACTCAAATTATCATGCCCCTGTGTCACGAGGCTCAATTTAGAAATTTGAACAAATCATATTATGTAAATAGATATTAGAGTAGAGGAGCTTCTTTCCCCTTTACCCCACGCTTCTTTGTCAAAGGACAGTAATTACTGTTCCAGACTTTTTGCCCCTCTTAGCTCCCTCTCTCAATCCTTCCCAGGGAAAAAGGAGAGAATTACCTGAGTGATAAATTTTGGGGCAGGAAATGTATAAATGTGTTAATAATTCAGCATCATCTTTGCTTCTTCCCTTTTGTGACCTGACACCCCCAAGAGACAACGCCTTCTTGCTCTGTGCTGGACTCTTCTGTAAGCGTAGCGCAGTTTTTTACATCCTTGGCACTAATGACATATTAGACTGGGTAATTCTTTGTTGTGGGAAGTTTCCCTGTGTCTTGTAGGATGTCTAGCAGCATCCCTGGCTTCTACCCACTAGATGCCAGTAGCACTCCCTCACTGTGACAAAAAAAAAAAAAAAAAAAAAAAAAATCTCCATGACATTAACAAATGCCCCTTGTGGGGGCCAAATATGCCAGAATAAAAACCATGTCTTAGAAGCCTTCCCTCACAGGGAGAGCTGACAGATTGAATGGGGGACACCTCCTAACTCTGGTTTCACTTTTAGAAAGTCTTGGTTTTCACTTACCTAAGCCACATTTTGCAACAACTCTCATTAACAAAGAGATACTTCTGTTTCCGTCTTTGTAACTCTTTTGTCTCTCTAAAGAGCAGTCCAGATTTTGGAAGGGGTGTTGGACATTTTATCTCTACAAGCTTTGCTATGGAGAAAAGAATTATGCTTTCGGTTTGTTTGTTTGAAAAACTAATTATAAATGCAGCATGTGCCTATTCACATGAGGGTTACAAAAGTTTTAAAATGCTAATATAAATTTGTATCTTACTCTCCATATTAGTAATTTGTGTGAGAGGAACAATTTTGTTTATTAAGCAGACTTTTATTTCTTTAGATATGGAATTGGATGGCAAGTTTTTGAAAGAGGAAATGAGAACACAGTCATGAAAGGAATACATTTTCCTAGTCTCAATTTGCCTGGGAACAATTTCACACAGTGTTGAGATTAATGAACGAGAGTATAGGCTCTGGCATCAGACAGGCTTGAGTCATTCATTAGCTCTGTTAATGTGTTTAATATAAAAATTTCCTCTGATCTTGTTTTCTCACCTCTAAAAGAGGCTAATATTAGTATCTCCTTCATACCCTTTTATTTTTGAGGATTACATTAGATAATGTATGTCAAGTAATTATCACAGTAGCTGACAAATAGAAAGCACTAAAAACATTAAAGCTATTATTCTAATTTACACTCAAAATGATGACAGCAGAACATGTATCTATTTTTGATGTGCTCAGAGTAGAAAGCAGAGAGAGATTATTGAGAATCTAGGATCAGCACAGACGGGAAGGACTATTGAGAATATTAGACCACAGATTGTAACCGGGTTGGCTCAGCAAGTTTAGAAGTTTAATACAATAAAAAAGATCATGAAACTGTAGCTTCAGCATAGAGCACAACAGAGTGGGAGCATTTAAACTCAAAGAGCGAGACAGAGAAATTTTCTAAAGAATTAAAAAAAAAATAACAAACGAGTATAAACATCAGTAGATACCTCAACTGGAGTAAAAGAAATCCTTGTTTGCCAGAAAGTACTTTTTGGAGGTAAGTGAATGCAGAAAGTGTTAAGTAAAACCGTGCAGATAGTCCACTTTGGAAGGTCTTTCTTTTTCATCAGAAGATAACTGTTTTGAGAGGTCAAGAGAATATGATCTTACACAAAAGGGAACCACAGTCAGTATTGAATTTTTTTCTCTAACTACACATGATTTAGAGTTCCAATGATTTAGAAATGCTGGTAAAATAAAAATTGTGTTTGCCATGCATGTTGAAATTACCAACATAGAGAACAAATAGTTTAATGTCCTAGTAAATGTTTTGGCGCTCCTCACTTAGCTGATTTCCAAAGTCCAATGAAAGGATCCTGTGTTCAATGGCTATTAAAACAGAAGCAGATGAACCTGACCATGTGACAAGTGAGGGTACTTAGGAAACAACTTCTCTCAATGGTGTCTGACAGCTACATTGATTCTAGTTGCACATGTGGTTCCTGACAAGGGATTGTTACTAGATAACCCATTCTCAAAGTAGCAAGTGGGAGAGACATTTTCACATTGTGCTTAGTGGTATGAATGGTCCTTGGGGTACAACCTTTCCCCTATCTGCTCAGCGGGTAAGACGTTCTTACAAAGGTGGATAACAAGAAGGAATCAGGTGGAGGAATGTCAAGTACACGGTACTATACACAGTGCTGGTATTCTCCTCTTTTTACCCTCCCTCTTTAGAGTTTTCCTTACCTAACACATTTTGAAATTCTTGTTATTTGGAAAGTAGAAAGTTTGTCATGGAGAATATGTAAAAGAAAAGGAAATCACACACACAAAAAATTTCCTATTCCTTGGAGAGTTTTGCCAGATAAATGAAAGACTGTGACATCCTGCATTATTTACTTTTTAATATATCAATTCCTCAGTCATTTTTCATTGGGTTTTCATATATTTTGACACTTGAGCACAACAATTAGGCTGTTACAACTCACTTTGAGAGATAATAATAGAAGTCCTGTACTCTGTTGAAACAGGAAAGGCAGCATATTGTCCCATCCATCTATCTTTGTCTTTTATCACAGTTTAAAGATCTCAAGATACTATAGCAGATATTTAAGTAGAGACACATCCTCACCTTCACTTTGCATCGAAAGAACAATAACCTTTTGACTTAAGAATATTTTACTTTATATATTAAACAGAATACTTAAAATATAATGCAATATATCAGTAAGTTAAATAGAGATCATATTTTTGTATGTACATCATTTCACAAATTTCCATGTAAAGTTCATAGTCTTGAGGGAAAGAAGAATATCAAGTGTCATGTAAAACTGAGCTGTTAAACTACTAGAATGGCACTCTGATAATATACAACTTTTCAAATGAAAAATAACTATTAAAATAATGCACTTGGAGAGTAGTGGACTATGTATACAAACACTGTTTTGTTTTGTTTTTTTGTTTTTTTTTTAATCAAACTACTCTGACCTGATTTGATAGCAGCTTCTCAAGGGATTTCAAAAAAGGTAAGTTCTTTGTCATTATTGCTATTTTGTCTAAAAACACAATGTACAATGGAGAAATGAAGCCAAAACTCAATCACAAACCATTGCTTAGCTTCATGACCTTTGGATGTTTGATACCTTGAATTAATTTTTAAAATTCATTATTTCTTAGATATATTTCCTATACAATGGAAATTGTACCTCATAAAATAGCTGAGTACTGCCAGATTTTCTTTCTGGTCTCTGTAAATTTACTTAGAAAGTTTTCTTTGCCTAGAATGTCTACTTCCCAATTTACTTTCACTTGTTCAACACTAAATTTAAATATCACCCCTCCTTTTATGAAACCTAAATTCCAAGACCAAATTATAAGTGAATTCCATGTTCTCTTAGTACCTTGGGTATACATAGAGTGTGTCGCTTTGCCTGATTTACACTGCTATGTGCCTCACTTAAGTGTCACCTGAATCTTACTCATTGTTGTGCCCAAATGGTTTTTGCACCTATTATTTGTCCAGGAGATAGATTGTTTAAAAGGCTGAATGAAAAGTTTATGTCTATTGGATAGTAAATTTGGCAAGGGATTAGGCTCAGCTATAAATGCTGAAGGAAATTTAAGTCTGGAAGATAAAGCGTGGCCAATAAGGAAACTCCAAATTCTGTTTCGTGATGCAACCGTTTGCCCTATCGTCCATCCCTGCAACCTAGAAGTCATTCTATAAGCATCTCTTAATATGTCTCTTTAGGATCTTGACAAGTCTACTTATTTTTAAAATCAAACCCCTCTTTACCATGCCAACTGCTATTACTGTAGTTCAGAATGTATCCTGCAATTTCACCAAGAAATATGCTGCTGGTATTACATAGACTTCCAATATATAAAACAAGTATGTTTGATACATACTTGGTTTACATTATAATACTTATCTCTATCTTTTCTGCATACATTTCCCTCTTCTCCATTTCTTAATTAAAAAGCTTTAAAATTCTCATTGTATCCTACACTATGTCAATGGATATTGGGGATAGAAACACAATTTTATATGACACAATACCTATTCTAGAAGGCACTTATATTTAAGGAGAGAGAAAAACAAAACAAATGAAAGTTAAAGGCAACTGGGACATGAAGGAAGCTTTGAAAACATTTGTTGGGTAACTGAGTAAAGGTTAGCTTTGTAAGGTAAAGGTTATAAGCACAGTGGTAATGCAGAAATGAAGGCAATCAATGAATACTGCAGTAAAGGAAGTAGATGCCACCAAAAGGATAGCTAGACCTCAAAGGGTTGGGAAAGTTTGGAGAAGTAGACAGAGGAAAGTTTTCCAGGTGACAGCAACCATAGCCTTAGATGTCAGGACCCTTACAAAAAAGGCATAAATACTGGGGCAGAAACAAAAGTATTTCTGCATCTTCTGTGCCATGTAATTTGCTTTCTTCCATAAGCCAGCTGTCCTTGACCTTGGATTTGCCCATGGGTGTTGACTCCTGCATGCTCACTAGGATTAAGTGCTGCATGCTCTTATTTCTCTCTCTTACCCCACCATGCTCTTTTCTCATCATTGGCTTCGTGCATCAGATATTTGGCCATGCATTATGTCTCTTTGACTGGCATGCCATAGGTGTTCTGTGAGTATGTCGAATAATGACAAGCATTGTGAGCTGAAACATGGACTACAAGCTGGTGGCTCAGTTGGAAAAGTACAAACATGTACAATCCAACAAGAAATATTTCCAGCTAAAAACAAAGCAAAAGACCTTCTACTGCTAGATCAGAAAATGGGCATCTGTTAAGCTCATGTTGAAGAATTCGTACTTCTGGTCCACAAGGAAGCTGATATAAAGGAAAGTACAAAACGCATACAGAGAAAAGTTATAATAAAAATGTATAACAGTAATTGTGAGCTAGAGATGGCAAACCCCAGAATCAAGTAATGTTAATGAAGCTGTAGTATGTAGTTGGTTTCTTAGTGAGAAACTATCATTTTTCATTGTCTGGGTGTGTCTGTGGCCCTAAGCTTATTCCGTGGTAGTAGTCTAAATCCCAGTATGAGAAAGAATAGACTTCTGAATTATAGGATAGGCTTCTCTTTTAAAGAACAGAACTCAATTGCCTTTGGCAAGATATTTTCAGAAGTTGTTCATTTACAGCAAGGGTGAGATTTACACATGATTACTTTGCTGATGCATTCACTTAACACTCGTGGGCGGATATGAATAGGAAAATTGCCCAATTCTTAGTTTTGTGATAAAAACTGAGTTGGCTGGATAAGCTCAATTATAACAGCTAAATTTTAATATTGTGAATCAATCAAGAGGGAATAGAAGTGAAGGGCAAAGAGACATCAGTGAACAGTGACTAAAACATGCAAACTATTAGGGAAAATGGGGAAACTGTCACCGACCTCATTCCCTATTTTTCTCATCCTTTTACTTTGAAGTCGAAGACCTTGAGAGAACTGTATTTTATACCCTAGATTTATGCTGTATCTTGTGTGTTTTTTTCTCCTAACTCCTGCTCTCATTAGGAAAGTCCATTTTATTTTAAAGCTATTTATTGGACACAGGTTCTAAACAAACTTGACCAGTGACTTTATTCTCAAATTAAACTGATACCATTTGCTCTCTTACTCTGCTTCATTTTCTTACTCTGCTTTTTGGGATAGGATATTGCTGAAGTCACTCATTTTTTGGGGATTTGGGGCAATTGTCAGATTCATTAGATCTAAATTATATACCCAAATGAGAAAATAGAGGAAATAAAGGACTGTGGGTAGAAAGAAGGAAAATAATATGTCCTTAATGTTTTCAGAATGTATATTATAGACGAGTTAACAACCATTCAGAGCCAGCAACTGCATGCAGAATTTAGCAAGCTGTTCAAATGGAGAAAGATGGATTTGTACATCTGTATCTACCCTGGCCACGGTCTGACTCTAGTACTTATGACTGATATCCCTTACTCTCTAGGGAAACATTCAGAGGCACAGGCAGAAACAAAACAGAAATGGTTGAACTCGGATGAAAGCATTGCAAACAGTCTTTTAAAAGGTTTTCAAAATATCATTGTAGTATTGCTCGGTGATTTCATTCTGAAGACTCTTAAAGGAACTTGCCTCAAAAATCGTAAGCTCCTTAACAGTTTTCTTTCTATTTTTTCCTTTTCTGTTCTGCACTGTTCATTTGAATAGTGATGTATGGTAATGAATAAGAGTGGCATTCATGGTCAGCTTAGAGCTTAAATCCTATTTTAGGAACCAGGGTACCAAATAATTAAATACTAATATGTCTGGCATTAAAAAAGATATTAATATAATTAAAAATGATGTCAAAATATGTGCTGATACTATAGACATCTCTGTGTTTGTCACTGGGGTCTGCCTCTATAGCAAATTTCCCTAATTACTAACATCCCTTGTATTCTGTTTATCTGTGTGCACTTTTCTTTCCATTGGCTCTCTTGTGGATTAACACAAATGAATGAGGAAATTTACAATAATTTTAACTTTCAGAAGTTTTGAACAGATGTCACCTTCTTAACGCTCACTCTCTCTAGCTATTCAGTTTTATTGATGCATCATTACTAATAATTTCAGAAGAAATCAGGAAGATTTTCAAATTTTGTGACCTTGTGTCATTGCTTAGAGATTGATGGTTTTGTAATGCCAAATGTGGAATTTTAAAGAGTGTATTTATTCTGTGAATAGGTGATTCATTAATATTACTCAAATACAATTTTTTTTAAAAAGGTGCTTCCTACCTCTCCACTATTCACTCAGTTACTTTCGCCAGAGGCAATTACTAACATTGTATTATTTTCTTGGAAGGCCTTGTAAATAAAGATACTTTGTGAGCTAGTTGATAATAAATTGATAACTCATATGAAAATTGCAGATGCCTATTTTAGCATATTTTGAAAAATTCTATAAATACACAGTTTTACACTTTATTATTTAATTGTGTTATCCCTTTGTTCTCTTTAATTGTTTTATACAATTTGTGTGATCCCTTCTTCTTGAGTATGGGAGGGGACTGTGACTTTCTTTTGACAATAGCAAATGGAAAATGTGACAGCATTTCACTCCTGTGATTATACTATATTATTCATCTTGCTAGCAGATTTGCTCTAGAGATTCTCTTTGCAGTCTTGATGATGTAAGTAGCTACACTGGGAAAATTATATGGTAAGAAATTGTGATTGGCCTCTAGGACCTGCAGATCCAACCAACAGCCAGGAAATATCCAGTGTGCTCAGTCCTACAGTAGCAAGAAAATGAACTGATCCATCAATGTGAGTGACCTTAGACATTGTCACCCGATGAGGATGCAGTCTGTCCACCGGTGATTCCAGTCTTGGGAGACCCTAAGCAGATGCTGTACAAGCTAAGTCATGGCTAGGATCTGTGAGATAATAAGTGTAGGTTATTTCATGTCTCTAAGTTTGTTGTCATCTGTTACATAGCAATGGATATCTAATACAGCTACAAACTCATAGTTAAAATTGACAAACAGTAATGAGACAGGTAATAAGTGCTAAATGAAGATGAGTGTGGATTGAAAAGGGAGAAAAAGATGAATAACAAAAGAACTTAGACTGTATTAAGTTAGTAAAACACCTGTTGTGTAGAAAAGTTGTCACAAGATAAACTTCATAAATATTAATTAGGGTAATATGACCATTTTTGCATAAAGGTCAACATTTATGGCCACTGAAGTTATAAACAAGACCAATGTATCTCACACTACTTCTATTATAATTTTTTTTTAAAGTTGAAAATACGAAATATTGATAAAGTTTTTGCTACATATAACTAACATGTCTTCAAATCATGATCAACACTCTACTGGCACTTAAATATTTATTAAAATTTTAACGCCTAAACTAATTCAAATTTATGCACTCATTGTTATAGTGGAATACAATGTATGTTGTATGAGTATTTTAGCATTTCTCCCTCTAAGGGGAAAGAGGTTATGATGTAGATGAAGGGCACCAATAATTATTTGGTACTTTGTGGTAGACACATAGTTGAAGGAATGAAGACACTATAAGCAGAGATGGACTTAGGCAAGTGTTCTCTTGGTCTTTGCTTCTGCTGTCAGAAATTCATACACAATTTCACATTTCTCCTTCTGTGATGAGCCCATAGGATAAGAGTCAGTTCCAAAACCTGATTGGAAGATCACAGAAATAAAGTACCATTCTTATCACATCAGATAAAGGGGGTTTATTGTCAGCATGACTTCTCACATACTATTGATGTTAATACTGATCAACTGCTGATGTAGTATTTGCAGGTTTCCATGGTAAAGTTACTTTTTCCCCTTTCCATATTCTTCTCTTTGGAAGCAAGACACTATGCACAGATCAGGTTAAGGTGTGGATTTCCCTAAGTCTCTTTATATATTACACATATTTTATATTTAAATTTATATACATATAATTAGAAAAGTTGTGGGTTTACAGAAAGATCATGTAGAAAATACAGAGTTCCCATATACCTCCCCTCACAAACAGTTTTTGCTATTATTACCACTTTGTGTTAGTGTGGTAACTTTGTTAAAATTGATGAGAAAACATTATTATAATTGTATTATTACCTATAGCTCATAGTTTACATTAGAGGTCTTTGTGATGTACAGTTCTATGGAATTCTTAAAAATTTTATTTTAGTAGCATATATACAAACTAAATTTTCCCCTTTTCACGGCATTGACACATAAAATCCAGTGATGATAATTACTTTCAAAATATTATGCTACCATCACCATTACCCATTACCAAATGATTCCCTCAAACCAAGCAGAAACGTCATTATCAATTAAGCATTAACTCCCCATTCCCTACTACCAGCCCAGGCCCTGGCAGCTTGTATTCTAGTTTCTGACACTACAAATTTGCTTATTCTAATTATTTCATATTAGTGATATCATACAATATAGGATCATTTGCATCTGGCTTATTTCACTTGCTATGTTGTCTTCGAGGTTCATACATGAAGTTGATGTATCAGAACCTCATTTCTTTTTATGACTAAATAATATTTCATTTAATGTATAAAACACATTTTGTTTATTCATTCATCTATTGGTGGGCATTTGGATTACTTCCATCTTTTGGCATTTGTGAATAATGCCACTATGACATCAGTGTACAAATGTATATTCAAGCCCTTGCTTTCAATTCTTCTGAGTATATACCTATAAGTAGGATAATTCTAAACTTGACTTTCTAAGGAACTGCCAAATTGTTTTCCAAAGTGGCTGTACCATGTCCCATTCTCACCGACAGTGAACGAGTTTTCTTATTTCTTTAAATCCATCATTTAAAATATAGTAGCCATTATAAGTGGGTGGGAAATGGTAACTATTTTGATTTTCATTTCACTAATGGCTAATGATGTTGAGCATCTTTCATATGCTTTTTTGGGCAGTGTATATCTTTTTTATGAGAAATGTCTATTTAAGTCCTTGGATCATTTTTTAATGTTTGTCTTTTTGTTTCTGAGTCATAGGATTTCTTTATATATTCTGGATATTAAAACCTTACCGGAAATATGGATTCAAAGTATTTTCTCCCATTCTATATAGGTAGTTTTTTTTTCCTGTTTCATAATGAAGTTCTTTGATGCACAGCCATTTTAATGTTGATGAAGTCCCATTTATCTATTTTTGTTGTTGTTGTTTGTGCTTTTGTGTGAAGTCTGAGAAACCATTGCCTAAAAAGGTCATGAAGATATTTCCTTATGTTTTCTTCTAGGAGTTTTATAGTTTTGGTTCAAAGTGGTCCTTGACCTAATCTGAATTGCTCCTCATATATTATGTGAGGTAGGCATCCACCTTTATTGTTACACATATGGATATACAGTTTTCCCAGCACCATTGGTAGACGAGATTATTTTTCCCTGAGTACATTAGGCACACTTATCAAAAATCATTTGGTTATAGATGTTGTGTTAGTCAGGGTTCTCTATGGAAACAGAATCAACAAGGGATATCTTTTGATAATAAGAGATTTATCGGAGTCTCACGGAGCTGTGGGGAGGTACAAGTCCAGGTTCCACAGGCACGCTTCAACCAGGAGCTCTGATGAATGTCCAATGAAGATTCTTGATGAGTTCTGGGAGATGTTGGCTGTACAAAGACAAGCTGGGAAATTCTCAATGCTGGAATCACTTCCCCTTTTAAGGGATTCAACTGATTAGTTTAAGTGTCACTCACTGCTGGTGGCAATCTCCCTGACTGATGAAATTATAACCAGCTATCTATGATTTACCAGTGCAGTAAAGTCAATGGTGACTAAAGTCCATAAGTGCCCTTATATTACAGTTAGCCCAGTGCTTGCTTGACCAAACAACTGGGCACAATTACCTGGCCAAGTTGACATAATAGCCTAACCATCACAGATGTGATGGCTTATTTTTGAATGCTGATTTGATTCCATTGGTCTATATAACTGTCATTGTGCCAGTCCCATGATTTTTGATTATCTAAGCTTCATAATAAATTTTAAAATCAGAAGTGAGAGTCCTGTTCATAATGTTCTCAGTATTCTTTTTCATAATGGTTTCAGATATTCTTGGCCCCTTATATTTCAATATCAACTTGATTACATTTTTCATTTCTGCAAAGAAGGTTGCTGGAATTTTTATTAGAATTGCAATGAATCTTTAAATCACTTTTGTTAGAACTGATATTTAAACAGTATTTATTATTCCAATCCATGAACATGCAGTGTGCTTCAATTTATTTAATTTCTTTTAGCAGTGTTTTGTAGTTTTACAGGCATAAGTACTTTATGTCCTTTGTCAAATTCATTCTTATATTTATGATTCTTATAGTTGATATTGTAAATGGATTTTTTCTTGATTTTCAGATGTTTCATTATTTGTGTTTAGAAACACTACTTATTATTGCATACTAACCTTGTTCCCCAACCAATTTTCTGAATTCCTTTATTAGCTCATTTACTTTGTTGGGGATTTTTCAAGATTTTCTATGTTAAAGATCATGTGATAGGCATATAGGGGAAGTTTTACTTCTCTTCCATTATAGATGCCTTTTATTTCTTTTCCTTGACTAATTGTTCTGACTAGAACTTCCAGTAAAATGTTGAATAACAGTGGTGGCAGTGGGATTCCTTGCCTTTTCTTGATAGTGAAGGTAGAGCTTTCAGAGTTTCTCCATTAAGTTATTCGCTGTGGATTTTGCACATATGCCTTTTATCATGCTATTAAGTTTCTTTATATCCCTGGTTTTCTAAATGTTTTTATAAGGAAGAAGGGCAAGAGTTTTTCGAATGCCTTGTTTTGCCTCAATTGACATGATCTTGTAGCTTTTTTTCCCCCTTCATTCTATTAATGTGATATATGAAATTAATTGATTTTCTTATGTTGAACCATCCTTGCAAACCTGAAGTAAATCCCATGGAATCATGGTGTATAATCTTTTCATATGCCATTGGATTAAATTTGCTACTATTTTGTTGAGGATTTTTGTGTCTATTTTCATAATGGATATTGGGCTGCAATTTTCTTTTCTTGTAGTGTCTTTATTTGGTTTTGGTATTAGAATGATGTTGGCATCATAGAATGAGTTAGGGAGTGTTCCCTCTACAAATTTTTGGAAGGCTTTGGGAAGGTTTGGTGTTTATTCTTCTTAGAATGTTAGGCAAAATTCCTGAGGGAAGCCATCTGGTCCTGGGCTTTTCTTTGTTGTGAGGTTTATGATTACAGATCCAATCTCTTTACTTAATATTGGTCTTAGTATTGAGATCTTCTGCTTTTTCTTGAGTCAATACAGGTAGTTTGTTTTTAGGAATCTGTTCATTTCATCTAGGTTATCTAACTTGTTGACCTGCAGTTGTTCATAGTATTCTCTTATAATAATTTTATATTTATAGTGTCAGTTCTGATATCCTCATTTCTGATTTTAGTTATTTGTGTTTCTCTCTCTCTCTCTCTCATCTGTCTAGCTAAAGATTTGTCTCTTTTATTGATATTTTCAAAGACCCAAATTCGTTTTTGTTGATTTTCTGTGTTTTTCTAATTCTCAATTTCACTTACCTTTAATCTCATCTTATTTCCTTCCTTCTGTTCAATTTTAGGTCTTCTTTCTATACTTTAAGTAGTCCTCTTTATCACCCTCCACCCCCAGAGCAAAAGCTGTCTTAGGGAGCTCAAAGCTTATTTATTCTTTGTGGGTAATAAAATGTATCTTTAAAATACCTCTTTCGCTAGACTGTTCATAGAGCAGGGGAAAAAATCCAAACATAACCACAATTAAATTTCTGGCAGAGTGTACTAAACCAGTAATGAACAAATGGATCAATGAATGATGATTGCACTAAAGACAAATGGGCTGACAAATGGGCTGACACCTTGGTCTTATACCTTTCTTTGCCACCTAAAAATAGTCTATAAACTAGGACAATTAAGAAGGCTAAAACCAAATTATTTGGTGAACTCAGAAGCAGTGAATGAAGACACGTTAATATTCTTGGGACTTATAACCCACAGTCATTAAACTGAGCACTGCAGTAGTCTTGCTTCACTGTTCCTTTTTCCGTTTCAGGAAGCAGACCCTTATTTTCTTTGTAATGAAGCATTTACAATTTAACATTCCAAGAAAATCTTCATGCATTTTATATCCAACAATACCAATTTTGCTAGAACAGTAATTTTAGACATTTAAAAAGTGTAAATTGTTATTAAAATAATGTTTTATATGTGTAGCATTTTATAAAAGCATTTAAAATGTAAATTATAAAATAATAAATTTTATATACACAGCATTTTATTAAAATGTTGGAATAGGTTGATCTAAAATGAACATTTTCTGTAATCCAGAATTTCTTAATTAGGAGATACTAAACTATTATTTCCTTTTATTCAAATATAAGTTGTTACTTATTCTCCCACATAAAATAATTTGATGTGACAATGTAAATAGGAAAAATAAAAGATATTCCAAAATCAGAGAGATTCAGAGAGCTGTTTTTTTCAGTTTATCAGAGTATGATTACTAACTAGCATATCATTTTTTAATGAACCAAGGAAGCCTAAATATATTCATACTATTTTTATTATATAAGAATTATTAATTAGTGTGTGGATTTTGTGAGTGTTTTTCCCTCAACTGAACAATGATTAGTGTTCCATTTTATCTGTACCTAGATTTAATGGTGAAAAAATATCAATCTTCTACTGACCATCCATCTTAGCGCAGTGATAACTGCATCCCCAGGGCAGTTCCAGAAATGCTTCTACAAACAGTGAGTATGTTTAATGCATTCTTTGAAGAGACTGTGCTTTCTGCTAGTTCTCTGGACACCCCATGAAATGAATGCAGTAGCCATGCAAGAAATCAAGGGAAAGAGGAAGACCAGAGAGTATAAACCTAGACTCAACAACTCTTAGCTGTTATAGACAAAATAGCCTGGCATTATCTGATATTTGCAAGAGGGAAAACATTTCCATTCTATATATCAAATCAGGGAATTTTTAAAAAATCAAAGTTAATAGATCACAAGGAATGTTACATTAAAAAACATAAAAAAACAAAAAACATAAAAGGTCCCCATATAACCCTCCACCACATTACTTTTGTAAATTGTATTTTTTGAAGATATATACATCACAAAAAGAAAATGTTAAATTAAAAAAGATAAGAGGTTTCTGTATATCCCCCCCCACTCCTCCCACACCAACAACCTCCCTCATCATTGTGGCACACTCATCACACACGGTGAACACATTTTGGGGCACTGCTGCACCACATGGATAATAGTTTACCCTGTAGTTCGAAAGAGTGTACTCTCCCCCAGTACATTCAGTGGGTTATAGCAGGATGTATAAAGTCCAGCATCTGACCCTGCAATCCCATTTAATACAACTCAAAATCCCAAAAATGCTCCCACATCTCATCTCTTCTACCCTCTCCCTGCCCTCAGCAACTACTGTGGCCACTTTCTCCACTTTGATGCTAAAATTCCTTTATTACTCATCACAACAGTTTTATAGTAGAATATCAGTAAGTCCATTCTAGTCCTTATTTTATTCCTCCATTCTATGGACCCTGGGATGGCAATATCCTCTCCACCTCTAGATCAAGAGGGGGCTTAGATTCTACATGGATGATGGATGTAATTCCTCTGCTTGCAGTTGTTGGCACTCTTGATTCCCTGGTGTGGTGGTTGACCATCTTCACCTCCCTCTTAGCTGACCTGGGAAGACCAACGAACTAGTCGCCACTCTGCCGAGGCTCAGGGCCCAGCTGGCACATGGGCAGTCCAGAGATTCAGGTCTCCTGAGTATGGACTATCCCTAGTGCCAACCACAGGTTCAGTAAAAGTGACAGAAGTGGCTTGTGTAGAAAAGTCACATCTGTGTCTGGCTCCATCACACTCAAGGGAACAAATTCCAGTGTAGGACCCTCTGACATGGCACAGAGCTCCAAATCCATCTGCCATGACTATATACCCTGTGGATCTCTGTAGCCTTCAGGAGAACCAGTACCTAGGGTTGTATCTATTTTGGCTTTTTCTGGGGTCCTGCTGAGGTGTGTGTAAGTGCACCCCCTCTGATGACCTCCTGACTCTTTTTAGAAGACTCTTAGCCATATAAACTCATTTGTCTTTGCCATTTCCCCCCTTTATTCAAGGTCAAAGAGCAGTTTTTAACACTGGATCCAACATGTGGGCTGAGATATTCTGCTGGTCTGAGTTGACCCTTGTATTTGAGGTCTCTTTCTAGTCAAATCAGGGAATTTTATACACAAATATTTAGAGATTGCTGAGAGGAAACCATGACAGGAATTTAAAACAGAAAAATAAAATAGTAATGATTCTTCATCATTCTCATATCTGCTGTTCCAATTCATAGCGTATTAGTTGAAATTGGGAAAAATTTGCTGACCAAATTTAGGATTATCTTCAGATGCAGATATTCAAAAGGTAGTACTGAATATGTTCTCTAATTTTCCTTGTATAGAGCATGTAAGGGCAGACAACTTGCTAATTCCAATACCCAGCAGGTATTCTGGGATTTAGAGAAAGAATTTTCCCATTCAGAAGAACTATAAGGCCCTGGATAGAGTATCCCTTGGGAGATTATTTCTCTAATTACAGAAGATAGAAGACACATAGTGTTAATTCTAATTTATCCTGAATTTTACTATTTTGGTCACTGATGTATTCTTGAGACCTTAAAAACTGTCTAGCACAGTTTTAGATATCTGAAAAAAATCACAAAATTTTTTGAATGAATAAATGCAAACAAATGTAGAGCTAAAGAGAAATTAAAAGATCAATGATCTAGATACTCTTCCCAAGTTTACAGATGATTAAACTGGATTCTAGAAAAGAGTGTTCTCAAAGCCATCAATCTGATGAGTAGTAGAATTAATATCAGAATTCAAATTGTAAAGGGCAGTAGTCATTCCATGATATCAGGTTTTGCCACTATACTTCCAATCATATTTCTCTAATAATTATTTGATTGAACAAGAATTGGCCTATTTAAAGAGCAATTTCATATCTTTCATCATATATATTTATATAGAGAAGTAGTTAGATAGGCAGGTAGGTAGGTAAGTAGATAGGTAGGTAGATAGATAGATAGATAGATAGATAGATAGATAGATAGATAGATAGATAGATGGTAAATAGATGGATATCTAGAGATATGATACAGCTAGATCTATATCTGTCTATCTACCTATCTATTTACCTATCTCTTAATTTGCTAGGCTGATGAAAGCAGATACAATAAAATGGGTTAACTTCCCACACTGCACCTGAGATGACTTCCTCGTCTGTTTGCTTATTTTTTGCTCGTTGATTTTGCGTGATGTCTGCTCATTGTCTGCTTGTCTTCTGTAGGAGGCACCAGGAACCAAATCTGGGACCTCAGATGAGTGCTCAACTGCTTGAGCAGTATCTGCTCTCCTGGGTTGGTTTTTAACAATAGGAATTTTAATAGCTTGTAGTATTGAGGCTGCGAGCAATGTCCTAATCAAAGCATCATAAAGAACATGATTTCTTCCGCAAAACTGGCTTTGGAGAAACTCAGCTCCTTTACCACGTGGCAAGGCACATGGCATCTTCTGGTGTTCGCTTTTGGGATTAATTGATTTCAGCTTCTTGCTTCTATGGCTTTTTCATTCTTTGTCTGAATTTCCTTCTCTTATAAAGGACTCCAGTAAGAGAATTAAGACTCATCCTGAATCAAGTGGGTCACACCTTAACTGAAGTAGCCTCATCACAAGATCCTTCTTAAATGGGTACACACCCACAGGAATGGGTTAATTTTCAGAGTATGTTTTTTCTGGAGCACATACAGTTTCAAACCTCTAACACTATCTATATAGATGGACAGAATTACATATGTATCTATCTATATGTATTTCAGTGAAGTGTTTTACTTTCCCATCTGGATTATGGAAATTTAGAATGCTAAGGGAAAGCACATGAGTCCCTTTGCATTTCCTGCATCATTTATTCTAATTCAGTAAAATGTATTACTAGGACGTGGATAGGGCTCAAGCAGCTCAGCCTGCTTCCCACATGGGAAGACCCAAATTGGATCCCTGGTGCATCCTAGAAACAAGAAACAAACAACAACAAACAAATGAACAAACCGAATTCAGGGGAACCTATGTGACTCAGTGGTCACTTGCCAGTTTCCACACACGAGGTCCTGGGATCAAACTCTGGCCCCCATACCTCAAGAAAAAGGAAAAATATTACTTTCCTTCTTTGCACTCTAAGAAAACACAAGTTGTATTGCATTACATTCAGTGTCTGTCTACAAGAAACATCCCTTCTTCTAGTTGATACATTTTAATCTTTTCTTCAAATCCTTCTTTCCTCTTTAGAAATTAGATCTTCCTTCTATTGGAATACTCAGATTTCAAATATGTTTTTCAAGAAGATAAACTGGAAAAACATTCTACATTGTTTTCAGATGAGGTAGTTTTTAAAAAAATGCTTGCTAGAAGAAATGATTAAGACATTAGAGTAGTATTTTTAGGAATTCTAAAACAAATAAAATGGCAAATTGGGTATTTATGTCTTAGAGATTTACTCAGTTGCAGTGAGAAATAATAAAAGAGGGCATGGGAGGGCCACAAAGAACAGTTTATGTCAACATTTTGAAATCAATACAGAAAATTTCCCACATTTTTTAGGCTGCTTGCATCTGCTTCGGAAGTCCTCCTTGCTCCTCTTCTGTCTCCTAACAGACATGTTCTGGTCAAAGGAGGCTCTTATTTTTATGTATTTATTTTAATTTTCTTCACTTTATTTTAAATAAATTTTATACTACAAAGAAATTACAGGGAAGTGGACTTGGCTCAATGAATAGAGCATCTGCCTACCACATGGGAGGTTCAGGGTTCAGACACAGGACCTCCTTGACCCATGTGGAGATGGCCCACATGCAGTGCTGATGTGCACGAGCAGTGTCATGCCACTCAGGGGTGTCCCCCACGTAGGGGAACCCCAAGCACAAGGAGTGCACCCCACAAGGAGAGCTGCCCAGCACAAAAGAAAGTTCAGCCTGCCCAGGAGGGGCACCACACACATGGAGAGCTGACACAGCAAGATGATGCAACAAAAAGAGACACAGATTCTTGGTGCCACTGACAAGAATAGAAGTGGACACAGAAAAACACACAGTGAAAGGACACAGAGAACAGACAATTGGGGCAGGGGGAGGTGAAGGGGAGAGAAATAAATTTTTAAAATGAAGTTACATAGAAAGTAGAGGGGATTCCCATATACCCCCTTCACTTTTTTGTCCTACTAATAATATCTTCCATCAGTGTAGTAAATTTGTTACAATTGATGAACAAATATTGAAGCATTGTTACTAACCATGGGCTATAGTTTACATTATGGTTTATACTTTGCACCATATAATTTTATAGATTTTGACAGAATGTATAATAGCCTGTATCTCATGCAGGACCATCCCAAATGCCCTACAAAAGTCTATTCTTCCCACTCCCCTAAGATTCTCTGGCAATTACTGTATTTATATCAATGATATGAGTTCTTCCATTATTACAATAATAATAAATCTATTTTGGTCCATGGTTGCATTCTCCCTTATGTTGGTTCAATCCTCAATCTTGAGGATTTGGGGATGTTTATGACTGCTACTTCAGATTGAGAGGGTCTTGGATCTTATGGGGAAATGGAAGGAACTCTTTTGCTTGCAGGGCAGATTCTCTTTGCTTTTGGGGATGGGAATTGTCCATCACCACTTTGTTGGTTGTCCTGGACGAGTTTGATGAAATAGAGAATAGGAATGGTTCAGTAGCCCTGCTGAGATTCAGGGCTCAACTGGCCTATGAATAAAGTTTCAAACAGGGGTGTTCCTGTGGACTCTAGAGGCATCTGAACACTATAGGCAAGGCACACAACTCCACAAAATCAACGCCCCATTGGTGGGCCTTCCCTTGGAATATGTGAAACCTGTTTCCCCAATGTAACAGAGTTAGACTCATTTATAATTTCCCTACACGATTCTTTTAATTCTTTTATTTGAACCTATAATTAGCACCATGCCCACTAAATATGTGTCTGGAAATTTAAATCTTTGGTCTGTTTTTAGGTTTATTTTTAATTTTTTATAATTTTTTAGGTTTATTTTAAAGAGAGATTTCTGGTTAGAAACTGTGATATATAGTCAAAAAGCCATGAATAATATGAGTAGATGTGGGACTCATTAAAAATGGTAATAGAGATACTGGGAGATGTTAAAAAAGGGTGGCTAAAAAGATTTTCTAAGAAATATTGAAGATAAGTAAGAGTGTATGTAAATTCTATCATTACCCTGACATCTAAAGGATGGAAAAATAGATGATTAAAACTCAAGGACTTTCAATATATGAATTCAAGAAGAATGGTGACACCTAATCAAATATCTATGCAAGCTATATAGAAGAGAGTATCTAAATGTCAGAATATTAAATAGCATAGTAGAAATGGCAGAGTTGTAATAAACATACTTTTTGACTTATTTAAGCTGTATATATCAGGGCAAGAAGCTCAAAATTTCCACATATCACTAACCTTTAATTTCAGAATCATTCACTTTAAGTGGTAATTTTTTTCAGAACAGCAGCCTGCATTATCTATCACTTAATCTTCTGTAATCATCATATTACCTCTCAGGAGTATTATGAAGTATAACAAATTAATGATTATAAAGCATGCATTTTGAAAATTCAACATACTATTTTTTACCTAAATATTGATGATAATAACATTAACATCAATTATGTAGTATATCAATGGTCACTTAAAAATGAGAAACTAGTTAAACAAACACATAATAGTCTCATTGAGTGAACCATTATTTGCCCAAAATTGTTTTCTTTTTGTGTTTATATTTTACAAATTTTAGGACAGATAGTATAAAACTTGTCATTTTTTCAAGTTTGATCCTAGAAATCATACGCTAGGGAAGATTTCACAAACTTGGGCTATGAGGAAATTAGACTCCAAAATCTGATTTTTTTTTTTTTACTTCATAATTTAAAACCATTCCAATAGGGGGGAAAAAAGGCTACACACCTGATTACACAAATCCACTTAAGCCCCCATGCAGATGCTTCATTCAGTTTTTGTCTATATACAGATAATCTCAGAATCAAAGCTGCTATGTTTTCAGTGTTCTGAGTCCCTTTCAAATTCCTAAAATAAATTAAATATCCGATATGGGCAAGATCTATTTTTAAAAGTAGGTAATATGTCACTTATTAAATTATATTTAAGCACATTATTAATATTCTTACAATATGGATAATAAACATAGCATATATGGTAATTCAATTGTAAGTAACAGAGTATTTTTGTTCTTAGAAACATATTCTCCTTAATATGGCAGAACATAAGAAGTTTGCTGTATTTGGTAACTGTTTCCCTTCCTAACATTCTCCATGTTTTTGTCAGGGTATAAATAACTTTAGCATTGAGCCCACATACTTTAGAACAGAACCCACCAGCAAATGGGGAGAAGAGTGGGGTATTGGGAATGGGAACAGTTGTGGGATAAGGCTATGTCCTGTTAAACCGACCAACATATTCTGTTTCTGTAGTTCAGGGGTTCTTAATCAGGGGTCCATGAGCTTGAACTGAAATTCAAAAAAACATTATTGTGGGGACGTGTTGGTGAGGGTGTGATATATTTATTAAATAATATACAGTATAGTGTGGACTTAGTAGGAGGTCCATGGTTTTCACCTGACTGGCAAAGGGATCCGTGGAACAAAGAAGTTTAAGAACCTCTGCTCTAGTGTTAACTGTCCTACCTCTAAACCACCAGATACATGGGCCAGTACATTTCTTCTGTTAGTTTGAGATGGGTTTTGCATTGTATACATTGTATTAATTTCTTTAACCAGGCAAGTAGAAATTTTGTAATTATCTCTTGTCATAATATCTGGACAATTATAATATATATTTTTTTCTGTTCTATAATGATACAGATTCATGATTACACAAAAACAAAAAGCCCTAGCTTTTACACATACACACACCATACAGACATTTCAGATGTATGTTTTTTACTGTGAAAAATTCATTGTACACTTTCCTTTAAAAATTAATTTTATTAGGTGAGTTTCGGGGATAAGAGAGGTAGAATTCTTGCTTTTGCATGTGGAAATCCTTTTCTTGACAATGGAGTTGTAGATGCCATGGAACGGGGGTCCCACTAGGATCACTTGAGGTCCTTGCCTCCCTTCTCTCCTGCTCATGCTCATGGAAGGCCCAGGAGGAGGGCAGTCACTTTATTCCTGGAAGAAAAAGGAACTGAGCATTTCTATCACATGCTATCCCTCTTATTCCAGCATCCTGCTGTATCAGCCCAGCTCAATTGCTCTCAAAGTTTGCCGCATATTTATTACATAGGAAGTGTATATATAATGCAACCCATTTGGCCTCTACAAATTATATTCTGATGTGGTGGAGTCCAGAAATCTGTATTTTTAAACACCACTTCAGGTGTTCTTATTCAAGAGCTCTGCAGAAAATAATTTCACAAATACCAGTACAGTATATTTAATGCCATTCCATTTCCAAAATATTCAATTGAAGTAGAGTGAACACAAGTGATTTGCTTAAAGTGAGTGAGTAGAACTGGTAGGAGAATCTGATCTCAGTACTTGCCTTAGGTTCAAACTTGGAGTATAACTGCCAAGTGGAATAAAATGTCCTGAAAGTCTGCCTAAAGACATCCAGCATTTCAGAGAACTACTGGGCATGGAAAGAGATTTTTCATCAAATACTGGTCATGGCATGAGCCTATTCTTAATTTAACTTCCTGGAAACTGCTTTTTAGGGGCATGGCTCTTTGCAAATCAAAACTCTGGAGTTGATCATATGTTAATCATGTGATAGTCTTTTATCCGTTTCATATTTCAATATAAGTCTAATAGATTTTCAGAAGTATTTATGTTTTCAGAAATTCAAAGATGAAGACCAAAGCATAATATTCACAAATTCAATAATATATAATATTTACTTTGTTTTGTGGTCTTTGGCATGTTTCATTTAAACATATGCATTTGTGTTCATGTTATGCAGCAAAAGTTAACTTTAAAGTAGTACCTAATGCAATTGACTCAGCCACAAGCTTCCTGACTTTAATCTGATTAAGCTACATGAATAAAATATATATGTTCTGAATATCAGGAATTTGTTTCTTCCTTACTGTGCAAAACTTATTAGTGTCTTTATTCTTGACAGGAAAAAGGAGTTCCAATTTTTACATTTTAATAATATTGGAACCATATGTGTATGTATAATTTAGCAATTTATTATGAATGAAAAGGCAGGTGGCCAGCTTTAGCAATAATCTCTATTATGAGCAGATTTTTTATGCCTTTAAGTTTTTATTTCAAATGTGTATTTGGGGATGTTCCTTGTGTTGTTATAAATCAAAGAATATTACTGTGTAAAATGTTTAGAGTCTTCTTTTCCTACTAATTAAACTCAGAAAGTTCACTGATAATATATCTTCTTCTCTGACTTACTATTTACAGGATGATGGAAGCAATGATAATGAACTTGGATTAATTAGAATAACAGGTTAAGACCGAGATGCTATAACAGCTGGTAAAATTTGGACTTTGCTTTGCCCAAATTACACTTTGGAAGTGCAATGCCTATCAACTCACTACAAAGGGTTATATGTATCACACATATATATCAAACTCACTTTATTTATAATACTTCCAAATCTGCAAGTTCAGTGTTTGAAAGATTTTTTTTCAGAGCCAAAATTCATATATTGAAAGATTTTTTTAAAGGCAAATTTTAAAGGCAGTAATTATGACGAGTCCTCTGAACTAATCATTACATTATCAGTTTACATGAATGTTACAACTGAAAACATTCATTTAATTGATTTTTTGACATTTTTAGAATTTTTGTTTTCCAATTCAATTGCTCTCTTTATTTACTAAACCTGCTTTATTTAACTCTGAAGAATTGTAGTATTCTCCAATGAATGACACATATTTATTATGTTTATATTTTATACATTTATTCATTTCGTTACTATTGTGAACAGGGACTTTTATTCCTTTGTTTTTTAATTTATTTTCATTACAGAAGTTATGAACTTATAAAACAACCATGAACATGTGTAGAACTCTCATACAACATCCCTTCGCCAACACACCACACAGCTGTGGAACATGTGTTACCGATTATGTAAGAGTATCATTAGACTGTTACTACTAACTATGGTCCATAGCGTACATTTGGCGTATTTCTACATACCCCTCTATTACTAACATAGTACACCTTTAGCCCTGATGCAAGAATATTATTAGGAAACGGACTTTGGCCCAGTGGTTGGGGCGTCCGTCTGCCACATGGGAGGCCCGCGGTTCAAGCCCCGGGCCTCCTTGACCCGTGTGGAGCTGGCCATGCGCAGTGCTGATGCGCGCAAGGAGTGCCGTGCCACGCAGGGGTGTCCCCGGCGTGGGGGAGCCCCATGCGCAAGGAGTGCACCCATAGGGAGAGCCGCCCAGGGCGAAGGAGGGTGCAGCCTGCCGAGGAATGGCGCCGCCCACACTTCCCCTGCCGCTGACGACAGCAGAAGCGGACAAAGAAACAAGACGCAGCAAAAAGACACAGAGAGCAGACAACGGGGGAGGAGAGGGGAATTAATTAAATAAAAAAAAAAAAGAATATTACAATATTGCTGTTAACTGTAGTTCATAGGTTATATCAATTGTATTTTTCACATGTTTCTCTACATTCCCATTATCCTACAATAGTGAGGAACATCTGTTCTAGTTCACAGAAGGACATTCTTGCATTTGTACTATTAACCACAATTCTCATCTACCTCTGGTTCACTGTGTTATTAAGTCCCTAGATTATTCTCTAGCTTTCTTTCAATTGACATTTATATCCCTGGACTACCCTTTTCAGCCAACCATCCCAGCTGCTATTCACTATAATGTGTTACCATCAACTTTATCAATTTCCACACATTTACAGTCAAGTTAATTAAAACGTCTATATGCATTAAGCATTTGTACTCCTCCACAGCCCTCCTCTTATCTCTGAATAGCCTATACCTTTGTTTTAACTCAATTTAATTGATTTTTAAACATTAATTGAGTTTAGCTCATAAGGACATATATAGTATAGAATTATACTAAAGGAATTCAACAAGGCTGAAGGCATACAATGCAACCGTGGCTGTCTAGGAATAAATTTCAGGGAAAGTTTGTCTGGAAAAGGGTATGAGGGAAATTTTTAGATGATAGAAATGTTCTATATAGTGGTAGGGATGTGGTTACATGGATGACATATTTGACAAAAGACATCAGACTGTACATTAAAAAGAGGTGCATTTTAATACAAGGAAATTATAGCTCAATAAATTGAAAAACCATAATTCCATATAAAATAGATGTAATTTGTACTGGAATTGTTTTCTACCATGGTACCCAGTATTTTCCACGTCAACACACATTATATTGTTTGTATTTATTTCATCCTCCTTAGGTTTTGAGGACAGAGGCAGTGTTTATTTTGTTTACAATTATAATACCATGACTGAAGCATATTTCATGTTAAAACTTATTGTTAAATAAAAAATAGTTTATAAGAGCCTCCCAAGTCTCTTTTCATTGACAAGCTTGAAACATTGGCTTATTAAATGTGTGCTTTACTTAGAAATTAGAACACTCTAAATGTCTTTCAGTTTAGCTTCAAATGTCTCCAATTCCCAAAAGACTGAAATATTTAAAGTAACATGAATGCACAGGTATATGTATATCTATGTATGCCAGATAAATGTTTAAGGTATCATATTGTTAGTTTAGTGAAACAGATATGTCTTGACAATGTAATTTTATATAAGTAGAAGCTAGATGGATTATGCTGAAAATAGTGTCAAATTGCAGATATTTATATAGTGAGCTTTAAAAATGAATGTGTATTACTATTATAATATTTCTATCAGTTTTAATTTACTGATAAAATGGGAATAATACATAGTTAGATTAAATACTTAGATGCCCTCCACTTTTCAACCATTTATGGAGCATTAGTACATTTCCAAGGTAACAAGAAATGACTTTTCTGGAGACCATCTCAGACCACAGATTAGCTAGTCATACGGATACCGTTAAAAGAAAGGCTCCAGCTAAGAGGAGTGAACAAAATGTGGCAGATTTCTTTTGTTGTTTTTTTTTTTAAAGAATTCTACCTGAAAATTAGAATAGGAAATGAAATATGAAGTGTGAGGTTATCTTTTTAGCATTTAGGATAAGATGCAATAGCTTTTACTTTAATTTTTTAAAGATTTATTTTATTTATTTCTCCCTACCCCTTCGTGGTTTGCACTTGCTTTGTCTGTTCATCTTCCTTGTTTCTTTAGGAGGCACTGGGAACTGAACCTGGGACCTCCGATATGAGAGGGAGGCGCCTAATCTCTTGAGCCACCTCCTTTTCCTGAGTTGTTGTGTCTCTCATTGTGTTCTTCTTCTTGTGTCTCTTATTGCATCAACTTGTTGTGCCTGCATGTTAAGTCAGCTCACTCACTTGCTTGTCCTCTTTAGGAGTCACCAGGAAACTCTGCTTCCTGCTTTGTTGTATCTCATTATGTTTTTCTTCTTGTGTCTCTTGTTGTATCGCTTGCCACACTTGCCCATCACACCAGCTAGCTGTCTTCTTTAGGAGGCACCAGGAAGCCAAACCAGGGACCTCCCATGTGGCAGGCAGGAGATCAATCACTTGAGCCACATCACATCCACTTCCTGCAATAGCTTTTAGATTAGTACAGATCTTATCATTTCATTTCACCAAACTCTAACGTTTCCACTGAACACACAAGTAATGTCTAGTTAAAATGACCCATAGAAGGGACTTTTTCTCAACTTCACAGACACTAGATAATATGAAGAAATAGGACAATTTCTTGGATCTTACATATCTTCATATTATTCTGAAAATTCAGCATAATATCTACAATTTAATACTTCCTCAATACATATTCATTGTCATAAGAGAAGTCATAATTGAGAAAAGCTTCATTATTTCATGCTTCTAGATCATAATTATCTCTTTCTTGACCAATTTGTAAGCATTTTAACATTAAAAATATTTTATATTTTCATATATTATTAATACAACTCCAAAGATTCTCCTTCATGCTTTGGTGTAAAGTTTTCAATATCAATACCTTGCACACAGAAAAACAAGCAGATGGATATCCTGTGCAGTATTGAGTACCTTATTAATTATTCAAGGAATTGTAGGTCTAGTTACAAGATCAAAAATGTCATTAATCATTAATATTGCTTGCTTTAAATGCATTACTTCTCACAACAGCAACACCAAATGTATAGATTGCCCCTGTTTAAAAATTGCTTTCTCATTTCATTCACTTAAAAGTCAGGTCATGTCAATCCTCAAAGCTGTCATCTCACAGAGGAATATTGCTTTCATTCTGTTCTTTAAATGAATTAATTTAAATGGATATTTAAATTATTTTATTATTTTTATATGTACTTTCATATGGAAATGCTGTCCAATTTTAATATCTTTAATTTAAAAACAAAGGAGATTCTGAAAGAATCTTAGACTCCCATGAGCATGTTAACACTATTAAGTAGAATAAAAAGGCCAGAAATTTGAAAGCTACATTTGTGGGGAGTTAAAATGAAGTGAAAACTGAGGTAAACATAAGGGATTGGAAGATATTTGGGCAATTTAGGCCAAGCTCTTCATTTTACAGAAGAGAAAACTGAGACCATGCAGCATTGTGGCAGGTTCAAGTTCCCACATGTAATTAGAATAAGAGCTAGTGTTAGAAATAAAATCCAGAGTCCTTGGTTATGCTTTGCTAGCTCTTTAAGCTACTATATGATTTATACAATGAAATTTCAAACTCATCCACTTGAATCATGTAATAATCTAAAATTTTACTTTGTTCCTTGTCTTGGTTTGCCAGGCAGCTAAGACAAATACTACACATGTGGGCTGGCTTAAACAAGAAGCATTTATTGTGTGTGACGAATCTGGACTCAGATGGGATCTCTCTTCATAAGACTTTCATGCTAATGTGCTGGAGGTGCAGTTAGTGTCGGGGTTTAAGATATATTTAGGGGATTTGAATCTCTGGACTGACAATGTGATAGCCAGGTCCTGAGCCTCAACAGACTCCAGCACCTACAATCTGACTTATTGGGCTCACCATACTCAGCTAAGATGGAGTTGAAGAAGGACAACCACCACACCATGGAGCCTAGAGTGATTACAACTGAAAGTAGGAGGATTGCATCCAGCATCCAGGTGGAATCTGAGCCTCCTCTTGACATAGAGGTGCAATGGACACAACCAATCCAATGTCCACATAGAAAAGGTGGCATTGGATTGAGAAAAGTGGACATGATGGCTGATGGGTATGGGGAAAGGCAGGAAGAGATGAGAGGTGGAGGCGTCTTTGGGACATGGAGCTGCCCTGGATGGTGCTTCAGGGGCAATCACCGGACATTGTAAATCCTCACAGGGCCCACTGGATGGAATGGGGGAGAGTGTGGGCCATGGTGTGAACCGTTGACCATGGGGTGCGGGGGTGCCCAAAGATATACTTGCCAAATGCAATGGCTGTGTCATGATGATGGGAGGGAGTGTTGCTGAGGGGGGGGAGAGGTGGGGTGGGGGAGGTAGGGTTCAATGGGACCTCATATATATATATTTTTAATGTAATATTATTACAAAGTAAATTAAAAAAAATTAATTAAAAAAAAAAAAGAAGCATTTATTATCTTGTAGTTTTGGAGGCTTGAAGTTTAAAATCAAGCACAATGCTTTCTTCCCAATGGGTGTCAGCAGCATGCTGGCCCTGGCTTACCACAGTGCTCTTCTGAAGGCCTGCAGTAATCCAGACTAAGACCCACCCTCATTTAGATGGCCGCACCTTAACTAAAAGTACCATCTGCAAAGGTCCTGTTCACAAATGGTTTCATACCCACAGGAACACAGAATACAGTTAATAACATCTCCCCTATTGGGGCACATAATTCAACCTATCACCCTATGAAAACAAAGCCGTAGGGTAAATTTGTTTGTCCTTTTCTAGAAGTATAATCTATGATTCTTAAATACCAAAAACAGTGAAAGCACAGGACCCTTTGTAGCTAAAACGAAATTGTGCAATTTCCAGAAAACTCCAATTTAGTCATTTTACTTTTATTTGCATGGCAACAGCAAACACAAAAATTAACTTTTGAAAATATCTGTTAAAATGTGCTTTTCAAAAAGTTCTTTCTCATTAGTTCATTGGTAGGAATGATGACATTTATGTAATTAATAAGCCTTTGATCAATTTGTTACCCTTGAAAAACATGGGCCCAAATATGATTCTGTGAAAAGCACTAATTAAAAAAGATTTATATTCTACAGTCTCTTTGTTCTACTTATTCTGACTGTTTCTTCCACTGCTAGGTTTCTTACTGGAATTCTTTTCATTATTAAACCCTCTCTATTCCTTCTTTAATCACAAATACTAGAGATCCCATGTCGCATCCCTAGGAGACACTGATTCTCTGTAGGACAAGATCATTAGGGATAGTCCAGAAGTGAAGCAACTCTAGAAGTTTACATTATCATAGAGATATGGAAAGATGAAATAAATACAAGTGAACAAAATCTATACAGGTATAGATAAAAGATGACAGGTATTAGATGATTGATAGATGATAGATATAAACAAACATTTTATAATTCAAAAACTGCATGAAGAAAAAAGATAACTTGACAGAATATTAATAAGATACAGACAGCCTTTTGGACAATTTTCTGAGATGTTTTTGTAAAGAAGAGGAACCCTGATTTGTAAAAATAGCTAAAGAGAAACTCCAGTAAGACTCAAAGATTACACATTTTCTTTCTGGAAGTACAAATATATATGGGTTACCACAGGATATGGCTCACTCCAGGTGGTTAAAAGTGCTTGAAAATGGGAAATAATGAGCTACTGTACAATTTTTCTTGAAAGGAACAACTTAGCAAAACCATATATTAAAATATACAATCATCTTTAATCAAACTTAAAGAACTTCATCGGATTTTAAAGTTCTTGAAAGAAATTTCTCTTACTGCTTCAGGATGAGAGGGGATTGGATATTATAGGGTAGAGGACAGACCAAAGCAGATATATTATTATTGTAGTTATTATCAAGTGTTAATGGAGTAGTAACTTGTAACTTGTAACATTGATATAAAAAATAAATTAAAATTTAAAAAAGTTCACCTCCAAGTGTTCACATAGTAACATAAAAAGTCACTTAATTTGTCTTGGCTCATTTTTATTCCCCTTTTGATATTAATGCATTTTCTTTCTTTATTGCTTCATATGTTATCAGTGGCCAAAGTTGTTGAGCCAAGATAAAAGGACCATAACTGGATTCATCACTTGTACAGAAAAGACACTAAAACTAGTTACTTGACTAAACAAAAATTAACTGGTCTTTTAGGTTTTTGCCAATAGAATAATCCTACTTACTATTTAGTAGTAAGTAGCATAAATTAAGGTCTCTGTCCTTTCTGGATGAGAAATTATCCCATTGCCATTTTTTCTTCTCTTTTCGTGGTTAAATCCTAATGTAGCCTGCAAAAGGGAAACCCTCAGGTGGTGAGTTAAAAACATTGAAAATAGTTGTGGTGTACATTTGCTAGGGATTCAAATCATTTTCCTCATGTATCAGTGTTTTGTATTTCAATAAAAAATTTTCATTGTTTAGATCAATAAATAAACTTTTGCAGTTGTTATTTGACAGACCATTAAAATAAGTACATTCTAAGGCTTATGTTTAGTTTTATTTTATGCTTTATTATAGTATAGTATGTCAGGGTTGCTGAATTCTAATAGTGTGTTTGGAATTTGGGAGTAACCAACTACAGTGATGGTGAATAGCCAAAGATAACGTTCACTGGCTAAGGAGACAGAGTTTTTACTAAGTCCACTCAGTTTTCAATGGCTCAGCTTCCTAATTTTTAGTCTACCAGCTTCACTGTCCATGGGAGTTGGATAATTGGCACTGCTGGTTACCTTTAGAACTATTGCCTGTGAATTACTAGGTCTCAAGGTAGCAGGCAAAAGTGTTCATTGTACACAGTTTTAATCAAACTAATAAATAAAATCTAGAGGTCTAGAGGGTTTTTCTAAATTAAAATACACAGAGGAAATGAATGCTGTGGTATTTCTTCAGTTATTTTAATTTGGGAAGAAAACAAGATTTGCTTACATAGCAAATCCCTCTGAAAACTTTCCTTTTATATGCTCCAGACAGTTAACAGGACACTTATATTCAGCAAAGAAGTAATGCTACTCAAACTTTTAAAACACCTCCATCTGGGCTCCTCCGAGGAGATAATGGAACTAGGCTTTATTTGAAATCAATATTCTTGTTAAAAGACATTATGGCTTCATGGAACTCAGTTGAAAGCACCCCTCAGAAAAGTAACTGAACAAGAGCTGATACCTGATTTTTCTCTTCTCTTAATTTAAGAAAGAAACATCAAAGTTGCAAGCCCTCAAGCAGTAGCAAAAGTCAAGCACAGCCATTAGACTACAAAGCAGTCCTTGTAAATTATTAACTTTCCAACTGTAGCATCAAGCTGGCAACCATGTAAAATCATAAATATTAATCAGCAAAGGGGGTATTTAAAATATATGATTTATTTAAAATTATTTTAAGGAGCTGCATCCTGAGTTTTCTAATTTCAAACCGTTAACCATTTAAAAACGAGGCCTGCAGGTAGCATCTACAGCATCACTGGAGTAATTTAGAGTTCAAGGTTAGCTTTATTTCTTGCTTCAAATGACAAAGTCAAGGAAACATACTCATCCTCAGGAGGGATAAAATTGCCACTGTCAAAGATTTCCTCCTACCAGATCGTAAGTATATTTGACTTGAGGGTTAACATGAGGCGTGTCTGGTGATGTGAAATTTATCCAAGCATAGAGAGGAAAAGGATCAGTACTATTAGTCTCCGACTCCTGTGAATGCTTCTGACTCCTTAAGGATTTTAGTAATTGTCAGCCTGTTTTGTGGAAATAGACTTAATCCAACTCCAGCCTTCCTTTTATACTGCATGAAATGTCCTGATTTGGAAGAACAGCCATCCTCACTAAATGAGGCATTAGATTCTCTTTCTCCCATGCTTACTCCCGTCTTTACAGGATTAGCATGAATTTGAATGTTGGCAGAGAATTACTTTATCTTCAGGGACAGCACTGGGGTTCCAGGGGCATCACTGAGCAGCAGCCCCTAACATGAGCTTTATATTGTATTTTTCTTTTTCATGACAAATCTTTGAGGAATCAAGGACACCATTAAACGGTTACCTTCTAACATTCTTTTCCATTGTATTTCTTGGTCATTTCTGAATGTGGGCATGAGTATTGACTTCATAAGTTCAATTCAGCTTGACTTTAATTCAACTGTAAAGCTATATGGCACAGGACTGTGGGAGTAAATGTTATAAACAAGAGTTAAAGATGCCTTGTCTAAACTTCAGCTTTCTTTGTCCTATATAACCAGATCTCTAAGAATGTGGTTGTCAACTTTGTGCTTCATTACATTAAGGAGTATCTGGATATTTATTTTACAAACTTAAATATTTATATTTTAATAAATAGATTTTACAATTGGAACTGGTGAAAAAATTTGAAAATTTTATCAATGTGGCTTCCTTGTACAAATAATGTGATGTTTGGAGAGTGGTGGGGTTTGATAATATAAATAAATTCTTGCATATTTCTCAAAGACAATGAGTGAACCAAAGAGGATACTGTAATAAAAATAGAATAGGGTAAACTTTTTCAAAACTTTAGGGAGGAGCAAATAGAAATGTTACTACATTTGATGATATGAGATCTGAAACATGTGATATTATGAAATGTATTTGTATTTGGATTTTGGATTTTTTAGCAGATCTGAAATAAAAACAGTTCCTGCTTTGTTCATGATCAGCAGTATTTGACAGGTTTAGCATAAGTGATTTCCATGTAATTTGACAGAAGTAACACTTAAGAATTAGAATGAATTTGATAACATTAGACTACATATTACTTTTCTCTTCTCACCTAAATCACCTTGTGCAAGTGCTATCGAGAATATATTTAAGAAACTCATGTTACCTAAGAAATAAAAATATGTATATCAGTATCATTAGAGATAAATGCATCAAATCCCAGACAAAGCAAAAGTAAACTGTATTCTGCTGACTTCATACAACATGATAAATTGTTCCATTGACTTTCAAAATATCATATGGAAGCTGCCAAAATGATTACATCTGCAGTACTGTGATCTGCAAATGCTGTGGCGTGCTTGGAGTTCAACTGATATCACCACCTTGGGTATGAAAATAAATATATACATCTTGGTCATGTGGGCCATGTATATGAGTGAGAAAGCTTTCTTTATTCCTTCAGAACCTTGTTATTTGATTCACTAAGAAAAATTGAGATATAAGAGATAGTAATAAATCTTTTAAATATCTTCTTTAAAGACAAGGCATAAAAGAATCACTGCTAGGTGCATATCACTTAATAGTCTATCTGCCAACATCATTATTCCTAATTATTCTTGACATTTTGTCTGTTATACCAAGGGGATAGAAATAATCAGCTGGAAGTAAGGACTAGCTAATTATCTATATTGTATAAAAATCTTTGTGGTATTGTAGATGAAACATCAGTTATGGAAATTGGTGCTAAATCCTGACAATGGAGATACATCTTGTAAATAACTTTTAGCCACAAATTAAGTAATCTTTGTCTTCATTTCTTCTTTCTTCTCAATAAGAAAGTAAAAACTCATTTGCAATATGAAATATAGAAGAGAAGTTTAAGTGAATTAAGTCATAAGGAACTATTTCATAAAATATAACCACCTTCTAAACCTGCAAATATAGTGGTTTTAAAAATTATTTATGTAGAACAATTATAATTCTTGTACTTATATACATGGGAAAAGATTTTTAATGGTTATTTAGATTTTGTTCATATTAAACAAGAAAGCACTGGTAAATTTCATAAGCATTTATTGTAGTTGTGATTTTTTGTATGTTCTTAACCCAGAATCTGGACTGTTTGTGCTTTTGGATCTGAATGTGGGTTGCTATAAAAGTTGTTTTCATTGGAACTTTTCCAGTGTACCTTCAGGCAAATGTTAACTTAGGAAAATAATTAGCTTAGGTGCAATACTGTAAATGAAGTTAGTGTTTCTACATAATGCTATAACAATTGAATTGTTATGTGGCATATTATCTATATTTTGCAATTTCTAAAATCTACATTTCGCCTACTCTCACCACAAATTTTTCAAAGCTTTCTGAATTTACAGCTTATGTTAGTAAATGCAATGTTATGAATCCTATTGACTGGAGCAACCCAGGCAACTGAGTCTATCTGTAGCTGGGAATATAATGAAAATCCAAGTGTAGTCAGACTGCCAGGCCCCATACTTTTCTCTGGATTTCTATTTCAGTATTAGTCTCTCAATCAGGTGGAATATGGCTATCCAAGGTGACAAACAGACACAGAGGAGTTTTTGTTCATCTTAATGGCTAGGTGGGGTAACAACAGGAATTTAGTAAGAGGTAGGGGTGCCACTTTATGGGTATTGTCCCATTCTAAGTAATAATTGCATACCGGTGGTAGTGTGTGTGCAAGACAAAACATAGTACACAGAAAAAATATTGGAATTTCAATTTCAATTTACTTGTTATCTAAAAATGATAAAAGCTTTATAATATCAATATACAGATTAATGTGAGTGTGATGGTTAGGCTATTGTGTCAACTTGGCCAGGTAATTGTGCCTAGTTGTTTGGGCAAGCAAGCACTGGGCTAATTGTAATACAAGGGCAATTACTGACTTTAGTCACCATTGACTTTAATGCAGTGGTAAATCATAGATAGCTGGTTATAACTACATCAGTCAGGGAGATTGCCATCAGCAATGAGTGACGCTTAACCCAATCAGTTGAATCCCTTAAAAGAGGAAGTGATTCTGGCATTGAGAGAATTTCCCAGCTTGTCTTTGGACAGCCAACATCTCCCAGAACTCATCAAGCACCTTCACTGGACTTTCATTGCAGCCCCTGGGTGCAGCCTGCCTGCGGAACCTGGACTTGTGCATCCCCACGGCTGCGTGAGAGACTCTTATAGAATCGCATACTATTGACAGATATCTCTTGTTGATTCTGTTTCTCTAGAAAGCCCTGATTAATGCAATGAGTATGTGTGTATGGTGCATCACATAAATATGCATATTCTGTAATACATCCTCAGATTTTATATTACTTTACTGACAGGGATTGCAATAAAATAAAAGAATGCAATAAAATTTTCAAAGATTCCTACTTTAGAAAGACAAATATCTATTAAGTTATACATTTTAATGAGCAGATCTTCAGTATTATCAATAGGGTTTACTGGAAACTTTCTTTAATTTTCTCCTGGATGAAGGGACTAGCAAAGCATTTCTTCACAGCAATTTTCCTTCCAGATTCAAATTTCCTTCAGCTTAAGTTGCTCAGCGTAGTTGTATCAGTGAGAGTTCATTCATAGAAGCAGACTATGCACACATACACAGCGCTTGTTATAGGGATTTGACCATACCCAATTGTGTGCTCCAGTTAAGTCGTCGCTGTGAGATTGCCTTTGTATCTGATGCTAGAGCTTAACATCTGCAGAGCAGGCAGTCAAGAAGGGAAAAGGGACATAAGATTTCCAAGACAAGCTGGAAACAATAAGCATAAGCTAGCAGTTCTTATTGTCTCTAACCTAGCTGATACAGATATCCTACAGAAACTGGAGCTTTATGTGACAGAATTAAGCATACACCTGGCCCTGAGTCTCAGAAACTGAAGGTGGATACAGGGGAACGCACAGTAGTTGTAAGCCAGCCGCTGTCCTGCACCAGCAAGGTGAGCTTGCAGGTCAACGTGGGTGAGCTACAAAATGGCTGTGGCCTTACTTCCACCCTCCAAATATCATATGAGAATCCCTTTTGTGTCCCACCCTAATAGGAATCATCTAGAGAAAGGAATTTTAGGAGATGTAGTTCAGGCTGGCCAGGTTGACACATTGCAAAAAGTCCACAATAGTCATTGTGGAGATGAATGTGTCTCCTATTCTAAGGCTTAAATGATTTATATAATCTATTGTCATAGATTCTAAATTATTAAGTGCAGGCTCTATGATTTGTAACAGGCCAATGGCAGGCAATGTAAATATGGACTGAGTTGTAAATGGCCATACAACTCTGAAGCAAATGTGTTTTCAATGCTCAGATATACAATTAATATCTATAGAATTGATTAGTTAGGGTGCAGATTAATTTAATGCAATATGTTATTTAAGTTCATTTAGAATTTAGTGGCTAATGTAATCTGTGGAATACTAAAGTGCTAGAACATGACAAGAAATGCAGTAGTTCTGATTAATGCTTCTTTGGTGCCTCCAATCTGCATCAGAATGGCATTAATCAACTTTACGTCATGGTTTACTGTGCCTTGTTGCAATCATAAAATGATTCTTTATTATTAATATTTCTAAAACAGTAATAATCATGTTGTGTCCTCATTGATAAAACCATAGCTAACACCTAAAACTGCATATAAAATAGATTATTAAATATATGCATGTATTTATCTTTTGTGGAGAGTGAAACTATTAGTTATGAAGTTCACGAATTTTAATTGGTAGTATTTGTTCATGTATTCAATATGTGTCTGTATGTGTAATTTCTTTTCATTGAAAAGTTTAGTTATAACTGTAAAAGGCACACTTGCACTTATTCCCCTTATGGAACTTTGCAAACTGCCACATAATTATTTATATATTTGAAAATATAATTTACCTCCACCAAACTATAGGACATAATTGAGGGCAAATTGTATAAACATGAATATTTGGTGTGAAAATCTAGAAAAATGTTTTGGAAAAAAAATGCTAATGCCTAGTACCTACACTGAAACTTAACTATACAGGTTATCATATCTCAAATCCTTCATCTTTGAAATAGGGAGCTAAACAAGATAAATTAAGAGTACCTTCCTCTCTATTTTTTTTTGTGAACTGTGATTCTTGCTTACTCCAACTTTGCTCCTTTTTATTAACTATACATTGAAGAGGCACATAAAAAGAATGGATCACATACTTATAAAACACAGGAGAAGAAAGGAACATGGACTACACCATAGCTTTGCCCAGGGTTAGAAGTCATCTTTCTGTGGATCCTGCTATATGCACCTAAGTCCTGTTAATTTTCTCTAGAAGGCTAATGTCCTCTTGGTGGCACTTTTCTGCTTTTCTCTTATCTAACCATTTTAGGCAAAGGCTGCTAAATAAATCCTTCGTGCATTGTTTCATTAAGTAAGATCTGTATGGGAAGAAGAAAACCAAGTTACTTTAAATGCTTAAGCAAATATTAGATTTTGCTGAATTTTTGACAGAAATGGAGTTTGTTTCCTCATCAGTATATTAGATCACAGACTAAATTGGATTTTTCCCAGATAATGCTGTAGCCAATGGATTCTTTCTTAAAATATGCTAGATAGGGTTCATTGCAAGTTGTAGTCCCCTGTAAACAGATTCTGAAATAGGAATTAACATGCAAGGGGCGATTTTAGGGCACATTCCAGGGACTAACATGGGATGAATGGAAGGGAGAGAAACAAATTAATCTCCCATACTCCATACCCATGGGCACCTACTTTCCTGATTTCTGTGAATAACTGGACTTTAACTCAATTTACCTTTTTCCTGTTAATTTAGAAACACTGAAACCAAAATCCTGATAGAACTAAATTTCATATGCATTCATAGAAACAAAAGAAAAATGTCAGGTCATGCTAGAATTCCATGTGTGGGTGTGGAAAAAAATCACCATGATTTTGTTTTTTTTCATTTTAAACCAAGGATTAAAATGGTTAATCAAAGACTTTTTTAGATGAATAATAGCCATTGTTTTTATTCAATGATTTGATTTAAAAATTTAAAATTGTTTTTTAATATCCCATGACCTTACAGAATAAATACAAATTTTTAAAACAACAAAATGAGAGAATGAAATATTAATTGAAAAAAAATTTAAGAGTAAGAAGGTTGATAGATTATGGATTATTTGGTGGTGAACTAGGCATATATGAATAGAATAATACCGGAGAAAATAATGGAATCTCTTTATATCAAACGAACATAATTCAATATAAATATACTGCGGAACGGGAGGGATAAAAATAAAGGAAAGTTTCTTGATGGAAAGAATTATTTTGCTGTTAATAGGCAGGGGATTCTTTTCAGGTGTTTTGTAGCTTACTCTATGGGCTAAAGCATTTTATTATTCCTCAAATAGGTCATGTGGTAGGTTGCATTTGTGTTTGTTCAGAGAGGCAGGTGATTGAGTCTAAAGGCCTGTGCTTTTTTCCTGACATTACTATTTGCTAAATTTGTGATCTCTCATTGTTCAGTATTCTTATCTTAAAATAATAATTGCAACTACCTCAGAAGGCTGCTATAAGTATTAAATGAGATAAATAATGGATGTAAACCTATTAGCACAGTGCCCAGCACTAGATAAGTCCTCAATAAATGTCAGCTGTTGTTGTTTTTGTGGTTCCTACAAGGCATGCAATAAAAAATAAAAGGAAGACTCACATGGATAAATTTATCCTAATGCTTAATTGATAAAAAATTCATCCCTTCATTCAATAAAGATTGTTGCGAGCTGACTGTATATTAACAATAGTGCCAATGAAGTGCCAGGGTGGATGTTACATTGTCTCTATTCTGAAGAAGTGCTTCTAGTGAGAGAAACAGGCCTGTAAAATATTATTACCATATATTTAGATAAATGCTATAATAGCAATATTAACTAAGCTCTACATGTAGCAACATAGAAGACATCACCTTAGTGCAAATGATAGAAAGAATATTCAAATAAATAATGATGGAAACCCAAATATAATGAATGACATACACACAAACACACACACACACACATATATGCATCCAAGATATTCAGTGCACTCCAAACCGAATAAACCCAAATAGATTCACGGTGCAGCATATTACAATCAAACAATTGGATGCTGAAGATGAAGAATTTGATAGAGCCTCAAGAGAGAAGCAAAGAGTCATGTACATGGTAGCCTCAATAAGCTTATGTGTCAATTTCTCATCAGAAACCATAGAAGCAAGGAGGTAGTAGTATGACATATTTAAAATGCTGAAGGCAAAAAAAAAAATCTCAACCAATAAATCTCTATCTGGCAAAACTATCCTTCCAAAGCTAGAGAGAAAGGAGGGCATTCCCAGATAAATGCTGAGGGAGTTCCTCACCACTACACCACTACAAGTGTTCCTAAAGAGAGTTCTGAAGGTAAAAAGAAAATACCAAAACAAAAAAAAAGATCAAAGCCTCATGAAGAAACGAAGGTCTCCAATGTGGCTAACACCATGGAGACATATAAATAAGTAAAAAGTGCAGCTCCACTTTTTATTTCTCGCAGGATCTAAAAGGCAAATGGATAAAATGTAATGATAAATCGGTGTTTTTTTTTATCATAATGTATAAACATATAGTTTGTGACAAGAACCATATAAAGGTAGGAGAGATAGAATATAGGTTGTTTACTGTTAAGTTGGTATCTAAGCACACAAGAATAATAGATTTAGAATGTTCAATTTAAACCCCATTTTAACTATAATGAAAATATCAAAGAGTGTGCAAGCTCATAGACATAGGAATTAGAGTGCAGGTTGCCAGGGGTGGGGAGCAGGGGAATGGGGATTTAATCCATATGAGTATATGGTTCCTATTTGAGGAGATGGGAAAGTTTTAGTAATGGAAGGTGATAAGGGTGCTGCAATATTGTGAATATGATTAATCCCATTGAATGATATGTTTAGGAGTGATTCAGATGGGAAAGTTTATATTGTATTTATGTTATCACCATTTTTTTTTTTAAAGGAAGAAATAGTAACTAAAGCTACAGTAACAATTAAGTGTGATACATCCTGGATGGAATCTAACAAGGGAGGAGAAAAGACTGAAAGGGATGTTATTGGAACATATGAATAAAGTGGAGTATAGATTTAAAGCTTTATAGCAATATTTAATTCCTTGAACTTGGTAACTGACTTAAATTCTTACATAAGCAGATATCCTTGTTCTTATGAATTATATGTGGCAGTATGAAGTGTACAAGGAGTATGATGAATATGACCTACACTCAAGTGCTCACAAAATTAGTGGTATGCATACACATTTTGTAAATATTAAAAGATTTGTTATATAAATTGTCTCATGCAATCCTGGGGATTGGCAATCTGAATTCCATAGGGCAGGCCACCAGGTAGAAAGTTGATGGGGACATTGAATTCCCCAGGAAAAGCTTGCAGGCAGAAATTGAAGTAGAAATTATAGCAAAATTATCAGTTTTCCCTTTAGGGCCTTCAACTGATTGGGTGAGGTGACCTCTCTCCTAGTTAAAGGCATTCTACTTTGCTGACTATAGATATAGTCAGCTATATTGCAATTGACTGATTAATTATTTAAATCTATGAAATACCCTCACAGTAACAATCAGGCCAGTGCTTGCTTGACTAAGACAGACAATATAACCTAGCCAAGTGGACACATAAAGTTAACCATCACAATGAGATTTCCAAATCTGGGGAGGGAAAGGAAGAAATGAAGAAGGGCATATTCTTGGAAGAGGGTTCAGTGTCATGGCAAGGAGATTTGAAAGGGTATGGTGCATCTAAACAGTGGTCAGTCCCTTGTAGAGGAGTGCAGGGAGAGCAGATCAGCTAGAGAGGTAAGTTTGGATCCTATCATGAAAGGTTTAGGGCATGATATTCACCCTGTTGCCTTGCCTGCCTTATTATTGTCAAAGCAATAAACACCATTATCTCTCTAGATATACTGAGTTCAGAGAAAGATGTTATCTAATTAATGGGCACACTTAATATATAAGAATCTAGTATACTTCTTTTAGACAAACAGAGAGGGGACATTGAAAATAAAGAGATAAGGAACTCATCTAGTATTTGACTGCATTTTACTGTGCTTCTCAAACTGATTGATTTTGTCACAATCATATTTGGTAATTCTAATAATCAATTAAGGTCAACAAATCACATTGCTAAGCAGCTAAGGTTTTTATCAATCTTCTTTTTAAAATCTATTTTTACCTGGATAATTAAGCAATTGCTTATTGCATTTTGCAGATCTCACATGTATAGCAAACACCGTGTGTTCAATTCATTTTTTGTTTGTTTTCAAAATGTTCCTAGTAGAGTCTCCTATCTCATAGAAATACTATCTTGCCCCTCTTTGCATCAAGATAAATTTAAACCATGGACTTCATGGCATTTATGATATCATAACATCTATTTGTAGTCATTTGTTAAAATAGAGAAGGGCCTAGACTAGAGGTAATTTCTTGGGGATACTTAGGCATGCTTTATTTCATGTGATATTGGAACAGAGAAGACTGACATAGAACCCCAATGACTAAGCAGATTTGTGTAAGGCCCTAGATTCTACATTTCTAACAAGCTCTCGTGCAATGAAGACATTACTGGTCCTGGGACCATTCTTTATGAAGCAAAGATTGAAAGAATCTATGATTCGGTTGTTCTAATTTGGATTTCAAAATTTGGGCAGGATGGTGGGGAAGTATGAAAGATATTAAAATTATACAACATTCCATATCCACCCTTATTAATAATAACATATGCAAAAGAAGAATGTTACAGATAGGAGTATAAAATTTCTGTCAAAAGTGTAAAGAGAGAAATATTTTAAGGCTGTAGCATAGAGAAGAAACCTAAATTCTTGAGTTGGTTCAAAAATGCACCAGAAGAAAAAGGGTTCAATGAACCCAAATGTATACAGAAAACTCTATGATTACTTACTTTATAAGAATCATATGCAACAAAATAAATTCTTTTAAAAATTAAATTTATATTTTTCTAAGGGTGACCACTTTTTGTGGAACTTTTGTTTTTCAACTTTCACAGGCTTTTGCTCAGAATTGTAAGTATATTGAATATCAAGAACTCTAAAAATTTCTGGACTTTTAAATACCAAGATACCTGTTTATCCACAGGATTGTTTCTGGAAAGGATCTTAAAATTGGATAGGAGGGGAGTGGGTGTAGCTCAGTGGATGAGCACCTGCTTCCCATATATAAGGCTGTGGATTTAATCCCTGGTATCTCCTAAAAAAAAAAAAGAAAAAAAAGAAGAAGGGAATGTATTTAAAATATAATAACTGTTAGCATATTTTTTCTCAAGTTAAAATTTACCAGTTAACAATTCAATTTAAAATATTAAAAATTTTGGGTATTCATGTGACTAGATGATAACAAGAAATATATAAAAAATAGTCAAGCATTTGTGGAGTGAGTTGCTACAATGGTGTGTCATTGGTTCTGTGTACAACAAAAACTTTCAGCAAATGATCCCTTTATTACTTGCACAGAATAAAGAGTCCAGACAGAGCAAATAATCCTTTTGTCATTTACTCAGCACAAAGAGTCCAAAAAGAGTAAGGGAAGAAGTCCCATGAAGGCCTGTTTCTCAGGGTGTCCAAAATTGCTCCAACTTGGGTCAGTACATGGCAACTCCATGAGCCCCAATTCACATTGGGGGAGAGAGACAAATCTATAATGAGTGTGGTGTTATCCACTTTGGGGAAGGTGGTCTACCACTGAGAATTCCTGTTCTTATAAGTATCTGGCTTGCTTGTTCCTGGTTTCTAGATTTAATATCTTTTCAGGTCTTTTCATTAGACTTAACATCTCTTCCAGTTTGTGGAATGGTACATAGTAGAAAAAAATAGGTGGGAGTAGTGGAAGACAGAAGTAGGCCACTTAGCATGTGTTTGTAACTTTCCCAAAGAAAGAGGTAAGGTATGTGAGGTCTGGGACAAAGCTACTAAATAGGTGTTTGTGGCTTCCCTAACAGCAATGCAGTAATCAATGTCAGGTAACACTAATTGTAGTGTAGACCCAAATGATATTCTGAATTTTTTTGTAATTAGGTTTTGTGTTGGACCAGAATGATTGTTATAAAAATATATATTGCTAAGTCGCTAAAAATGTTACTCTCATAGCCTATATATGTATACATTTTGGAATATTAAATCTCATAAATCTTCATATAAACAAACTTAAAAATAAAAAGAAGTTCCTTAATATGGTAAAACACAATAAAGCAAATAAATATAAAGGTAGGCTTTAACAGAAGTTGGAGACACAAAAAGTATAAGACCTACACAGGCTAAATAGCAAAATAGCAGAAGAAAGACTTTTATATCAATAATGACTTTAAATGTAAATGGATTAAACTCTCTAGATAAAAGGCAGAGATGAGAAGAATAGATAAAAGCATGACCTTATTATATGCTTTCTGCAAGTGCTAACCTTAAAGTCAGTTGTAAGTAGGTTGATGGTGAAAGGATGGAAAAAATATATTATACAAATAGTAATCAAAAAAGCTTGGGTGGCTATATTAATCTCCAATAAAATAGACTTTAAGTATAAGACAGTTATCAGGATAAAGATGGCCATTATGTACTGCCAAAAGGGAAAATTCAACAGGAAGATGCAGTAACTATAAATATATATGCACCTAAGAGCAGAGCCCCAAAATATATGAGGCAGATTTGAAGGGAAGAGATTGAAATTTTCACATAAATATTAGGCAACTTTAACAAACCACTCTCATTAATAAATAAAACATCTAGTCAGAAGATCAATAAGGAAGTACAGTACTTTAATGAAGCACTAAGCCACTTAGAACTAACATACATAAGTAGAATACTGCAACAACAACAACAAAAAGTTTTGGTAATAGATGGTGATGGTAGTAGCATGACATTGTGAATGTAATTAACAGCACTAGAATACATAGTGAATATGATTAAAAAGGGAACTGTTAAATGTATATATGATAAAATAATAAATTTTTTAAAAATCCATGGAACTACACCACCCAAAGAGTGTCCCCTAATTTAAACCATGGATTTTATTAATAGCACAATCGTAAAAATATACTATCATCAATTGTTACAAATGTACCACACTAATGCAAGGTATTTGTGGTGTGGTGCTATATGGAAATCCTGTATTTTATGCATGATTGGTCTATAAAACTACAACTTCTTTAATAAAGGAAAAAAAATGAAGAAATTTAAAAAAGAAAATTTCATGCTAGTTTCTCAGATTTTTGGGTGGTTTGTAAACCTCTACCACTACCAATTTCTTTTTCCCCTAATTCAATACACCTTTTCTTCAAGCAGACAAATGGCTTATGAAGAGCATGTTAGCATATCCCCCTTCTTTCTTCAAATGGGAGAATGATGAGGCTCACTATACTTCTTCTTTGTACACAGAGAAGAAAAATAACTTCAAAATACCATACTTTCTTAGTAGATTCTGATATTTGGAAAGAACCCAGACTACCTTTAGCACTATAGAAGCAAATTTATTCATTGTTAAATTAGTTCTCCTATTTTTACTTCATTATAGGTTTTTATGCAAATTCATCTGGTTTAGGAGCTTGAAAAGCTCTACAAAGGTGCATTGCATTAGCAGGACATGTTCATTAAATACCTGGAGAGTTCAAACTGATCTTGAGATGGCATTTTAATTTTGGTAGTTTGAACCATCTTTTTTTTAATAGTCAATATGGACCAATTAGCTTTACCTTAAATGTTGGATTGATTTCTAGCAATTGTTCGATATTATTTTAGGGTTTTTTTCCCTAAGATCCTTCCTTAGGTGATTTATTTAACATAATAGTTTAAACAACCATATGTACATCTGCTAATTACTGTGATACATAGCGTTTCCAATATTAAAATGAATAACTATTATGTAACTGTTTTAGTCATGGTTCTCTAGGGAAACAGACCTTATATGAGATATCTGTAAATATTATGAGACATTATAAAATTGTTTCATGCAGCTGTGGGGATGCACAAGTCCAAATCTCATAGGGTAAGCCACAAGCTGGAAACTCTGATGAAAGCTATCTATGAAATCTGTAGGAGAAGCTAGTTGGCTGAAGTGGAGATGGAAAATCTCTCTTATGCCTGCTGAGATCATCACTTCTCCGTTTAAAACCATCAGCTGATTGGATCAGCCATATCTCATTGTTGAAGGCAATCTCCTCAGTTGGTTGTAGATGGAATCAGCCATAGATGCAATCAATTTACTGATGTTTAAGCCCATGAAATATTCTCATAATAACAATCAGGCACGTGCTTGCCAGAACAAACAACTGGGCACCATTACCTGGACAAGTTCACACATGAATGCAATCATCATACTATCTTATTTTTTAAAATATATTTTGTATTGCAGAGTATCATTCATACATGAACATACATAAATAATAAGTGCATAGTAAAAGTTGCAAGCTTACAAAATGAACATGCATAACATCACACAGGGGTCCCATACATGACCCCTTGACCAACACCTTGCATTGTTGTGATACACTTGTTACAAAATATGCAAGCGCATCATCAAAATATTACTACTAACTATAGTCTATATCTTACATTTGGTGTATTTTTCCCCCAACCCACCCTATTTTTTTAAACAAAGCCCTTTTATTGATACATACTAATAATGTATATGTTTTATTCAAAGTGTAGTATCAGTGGTATTTGGTATAATCACATAGTTGTGCATTCATCACTTCAATCATTATTAAAACATTTTCATCATTTCAATAATAATAATAATAAACATAAAACAGACAAACAAGGAAGCTCCTCCCCATCAATCTCTCATATTTTCCCTGCCCTACATAGCTGCTATTTCTTGCTATTCTTGGACAATAATTTATTTGTTTATTAAGCAGTTTTATTGAGATATATTCACATACCATATGATCTATCTAAAGGGTATAATTAATAGCTTCTTTTTAGTTAGTAAAAGGCATTTATTGTAAAATTATAAAATAAAATAGAAAATTAGATGAAAAGAAATTACAAATTTTAAAAGCGAGTGTAAAGCCAGGTTAGATTTAATATAATCAATTATAAGAAATAGATAGCATAGCAACATTTATAAATGTAAATAATAATTTTAAAGTAATAGAAATTAATTATATTATTAATTAATAATATAATCTAGTATATCAATTATATTAATATTTCAACTCACTATTGGAAATAATTTCTAAGAATGAAATAAATTATTGGTTTAGTTATTTAATTTCCATTTAGGCCATAATTCTTTCTGGATAATCAAATTCCTATTTGGGAATTCTTCACATCTTATTGGAATGAAATACCTCAGATAACAGTATGCCAACTCATAATTTTATGAAGTGGAAAAACTCAAAAATTTTTTAAAAAGTGGTCAGGCTACATCATTATTGAGTCAGGTAGGTTATTTTATTTAACAAATATGCATAAGAAAGGGTTAAAAAATGAAGTATCCAAAAATATATCTCTTCTCCTCAATTAAAAGCAAATGTTTATTTCTTATGAAGAAACTTACAGAATACTGATCACAGGAAAAATTTGCAAGTTGCACTAAGTGACTATTGTTCAAATATTATTATATTGTTATTTTACATTTATCTGGTTTACTCCAGCTCTTTTTTGGTTATTATTTGCATAAGGACACAACCAGGCTAAAAGTGAAAAGTTGGAAAAAGGTATTCCATAGTATTCTATTGCATTTACTATATATATACATATACATACATGTATATACACTAAGATATATTTATTAGTCTGTTTTTTATTTTAGTTACTTTCCTATTTTGGTTACTTCTCAGTGAAAGTGATTTATGTAGGAAAAATTCTGTCAGTTTTACGTGGTAAACTATGTGTTTAGATGTTAAATGCACATTCAAAATTTGTGACACTTACCTAGATCTGACATGTGTATTTGTTTTAAGTATGTACATCATAATTACTTAAATCTCTGTACATTTTGGCTTTTACTAAGTGAACATATGCCCTTCACATTGCAAGTGATTCTTGTGAGTGGTGAATGAGTACTTGTTGATAAAGCTTTGGCAGCACTTAAGTACCTAATAGAGGTTTGGAATATAGTGACTATGGAGTGCTTTAATGAATCATGAGATTTTTAAAAGTAACATTGATGTCAGGCTTTATATCTACAAAATGATTTGCGTTCTCATTTTCAGATAAGAGAACTTGAACCCTAGCGTTGTCATACGAACAGTGAATGACTACTTCAGAAAGTGAATAGAGAATAAAGTATTTTTCCCAGCACACCATTTACATGGAGATGTTTCTAAAGTAAGGAGATTTAATGGCATAATAATCATCAAAATGTTCCTGTGTTCACTGACTTTTATCAAAAATATATCAAGTAACTCTGGATCAAAATAAATGCACTCTTGGTGGTAGGTGCCATTAAGTGGTGTCTGTTCTTTGCCAGGTTTATTTCTTAGCTATGAGTGAACTAACAGATACAGAGCAATTCTCTTCTTTGAGGGATGGGACAATGGTTTTTTACTTTTTTATTCTTGGTACCTTCACATAGCAGGTAAATAATAACTGTTTGTTGAATATATCACTTGGTACAAACTGGCAATTCTGGGAGGAATTCATCTATGCTGAAAAAAAAATCAATGGATTTGAAACCTGAATGTTTTGAATCTCATACAAGATTTAAGTAGGCTCTAGGATAGCATCAGATGGTTCCTAAACCCTAAGTACAATTCTTACCCTGTACAGGTGGACCTCTTTATACCTGTTGATAATGATGGTCTTTTATAGGATATAGAACAATGAGTTGAATCTCCTCCTCAGGATGATAAAGCAAGTTCTTAAACAGCCACAATGGTCAGGAAGCCACAAATGGTAATATTATTTCTTGCTGTGGTCATTTGCCTCATTAAATGTACCTTTTGCATAATTTTAGATGCAGTAAGCATCAATACAGTTTTTTTTTTTTTTTGCTAGCTGCCAAATTATTCCCTCTTGGTGAGAAATCAAAGAAAATACAGGCAAGAATTTTAGGGATAATGAAAACATACTATTAAATTGTCATCTTGAATACCAACATTATTTGTTCCATTAAATCAAGGCATAACCTTGCTTAAAGAATATCTTTAATATGTTTGTCTTACCTTTTTCCTTCTAAGGTGTAGGGTTTATATGTGTGTGTATGTGACATGCTTGATCTTGGTGAAACGTCAACTGTCTGAATTTTGAAGATCTGGAACTATGTAATACAGATTTCCCAAAGGAGTCTACATTCAAAAATTCCTGTTTCAAGCTATGCACATTTACAAAGGATTGAGTTTTATCTGGCACTTTTGTAATAAGAGAATATACATTTTAGCATCTTTGTATTTGTACTAATCGGAATTTAGCTCTTATTAGATGAGAAGTATGCTTGGTTTAGGATACCAGAGTAATTCCTCCTCCTCTCAAGGAGTATTACTCATTTTTAGAAGAATTTTTCCATTTAAAGTACCCAGGAAAATAATAATATGATTTATGTTTGGTGAAATTTTTAAGGAAATCATTAGGTGTGATGCAAAAATTAATATTCATCCTAGAGTTAAATTGTAAAACAGTTTTTAAAAATTGCATGTTTAACATTTCACAGTAAAAACAATATGGATATTAATATAATGGAATATTGCATATGGAAAATATTTGTGAAACAATATTAATTGAGAAATGCAAGATACACACATGCCTATATGTCTCAAGTTTGTAGTGTGTTTGTGTGTAAAAAAAATTGGAATAAAAGAGCCCAATATATAAAACAGCTCTCATCTATGGATGGTGAGATTATAGGACTGTCATTCTGTGTGTGGTATACAACTGCTGCTGCCAAGATCTTAAATATTTAGTGAATTCACATTCAGGGAGAAGAATTATCTTTATATTATCTCACTGTCCCCATCTGTTCCACTTGTTTTCTATAGAGCAAAGCAAAAAGACAGATGTATAAGCAGGAACCCACTCTAGAAACATAAAATATTAAACAAAAATTTGATGCCAAGTAATTTATAGAGAAATTTGCAGTTTACATGGCTTTAACCACTCTTTATTTCTCAACTACATATATTTTGTGTGCCTTGTTTGGATAGGTCTTTAATTATACAAGGCATGAATTTTGCATTAAACTTTGTCCTTAAACGACAAAGTAAAACAAATTTAGTTTTCTTGGATCCCATAAGTTCCTACTCATCATGTATGCAGCTACAAGGCATAATTTCAAGATCATGTGGTGCTTTTTATTAAAAAGATATAGGAACATTGAAAAATTTCCAGAAATATGAAATTTTAATTTGAATAATATTTTTATATTTTCATACCAGTGTTCCTTGGGTCCTGATTTTTTTCCTTTTTGTGATGTTCATGTAGATACGTATTTACATAGATGATGACCTATCACAGTTATGTAAATAAATCCCTATTTTATATTCTATATGAATAAAAATTACAAGAGATATAAATAGGTAATGAGGTTCAACCAAGACACAAGCACTTTGTCACATCTACTGCAAGAATAAAGAGCATTCTCAGGACATAGACTGCTGAAATTCTAGAAAATGTTGACATCATGCTGAAGGGACACACACTTACTGAAAATGGCCCCAAAGGAACTCTGCTGAGGGACTTCAATTGCATCAATGCAGAATTGAATCCTTGGGAAGAAAAAGAAGAGGTTCTGGTTGACAAATGGCAGGAAGTGGCTACCATGTGCATTAGGTGTAGTCACGTACAGAACATACAGAACATAATCAAGGTGCTACACTGGGCTTGGGTTACAAGATGAGGTCTGTGTGTGCTCTCTTCCCCATCAACAACATTATTTAGGAGAGTAGATTTCTTGTTGATATCTGAAATTTCTGGGGTGAACAATATATCCAGAGGGTTCAGATGAGGTCATGCCTTGCCAATGTAGTAACTGAGCCCAGAAAAATGAGTTAATTCTTGAAGGAAATGACACTGAACTTTTATCAAATTCACCTTCTTTGATTCAGAAAGCCACAACATTAAACACAAAGATATCAGAAAAGGGTTGGATATCTATGTCGATAAAAAAGGAACAATTCAGCAGACTGGTGAATAAGATCTAAGAGTTGTCCAGCTATGAATATAACAATAGGTCGGATAGACCTATTTGTAATAATTTAAAGATGTAATAACATTGATCCATGGTAAAAAAATATAAGAACACAAATGCGCAGATTTTTAAGGATGGATGCATTTTCTCAACGAAAACAAAATTTGTTATTAAAATTCATGATAACCAAATGAACAGTAGTACATGTTCTTATTAAGTAATTGCTCTTATAAGAAACAAAGTTTATCAGAAAAACAAATCATGGAATAAATTTTAACAATAGAAATTTATCAATATAAAAATATATATTTTGTAATATCTTAGCATTTTTATGTTAACAGAAAATTAAGGAACAAATTTCCCATAGGAATTTTTACAACTATTGCCAATGAAACCCAATGCCATCATTATACTCAAAACAAGTTTTTCCAGGCACAGAAGGAACATAAGATTGAAGACTGTGGCCTCAAGTCTCCCTTGCTCAATAAAAATGAAACTATGACTGGAAGTCAAATATATAAAAAATAAAGATGCAACAGAATGTTTTTATTTCTGATCATTTTTTGTTAATTCAGAAAATATTACATAGTGGTTAAAAGCAAGAGACTTGTAACACAGTAACTGTATTTGAGTTTCTGTTGTGCTTGGATATGTTGAACTCCTAGAAACTTCCATTTCTGCACCTTTATGATACCTATCATATAGAATCGTTATAGGGATTAAATAAGAGTTATTTTAAAGAACTATTTATAACAAATATCAATAAATGGTGGTAATTAAAAAGAAAATTTCTATATGCTGAAGGATTATAGCAGTAGAATAGGTACCATGTCTATGCAGAAAAGATTTTCAAAACTATTAGTTGATAATGTGGGGCAAAACAGATCATATTATTGCAATGTTGATCAAACAGTGAATATATACTAGCTAATACCTGCAACATTGAAAAGAAACTATCAAATTATTTAATTTTTTGTACATTGTGTTCCAGAACTATTTTTAAAATGGTTTTCCTTATCCTCTTGTCAATTGAAAGTTGCTTCTGTTTACAAGTATGTTTTAAGTTCTTCAGTAGTACTTTTCATAATGTTATATATGTGAGTATAATACATTGGTTCTTAACAAGGGATCTGTGAGCTTGAATTGACATTCTAAAAAACATTATTCTTGTGGACACATGTGGGTGTGATGTATTTATTAAATAATACAGTGTGTAGACTTAGTAAGGTGTCTGTGGTTGACCTGATTGGCAAAGGGGTCCATGGAATAAAAAATGTTAAGAACTGCTGGTATAATAGAATTTCTTAGTTTAAAAATTACACATAGTTATAAAAATAATGCAATTCTTTATACACTTAAAATTACTGGTTTAAATGCTGATTTTAGTTAATTTTATATTTAAGTATCCATATGTCCTAAAATATGTGATATATTCTTGTTTCAAAAGCTTACATACTATACAAATCATCAGTTAACCAATGAAGGCTCATTCTCAGCTGTCAGTTTTACTTAAACCATTTAAGAAGGTACATAATCCTACTCAATCTAATTAATGAATATTCCTCATTAAAATATCACAATTTTATCCTAATCAACATATTTACTCTATGTAGCTTAGTTATTTATATATACTATGCAAATGGAAACTGATTCAGACTCCCAAGGAGAATAAACATATACAATTTGAGTGGTTTGGAGGGTAAAGGGTGCGAAAGAGGAAATAGGCTGCTAATCATCAAAAGGATGAGAGAAAGGAGTGACAGTATGAAGAATTTTCCAAGGACGGCATAACTGTCAAGCCAGGTACTGAGTTAATTTTTATGCTCTTAAGCATAGGCTGCATAAACACTTGGTGGGGATATTGTAAAGGGGATTTGTAATTAAATGATAGAATTAGATGGTTTTTTAAGGGTTTACATTTTTATATATTATCAACTCTGTGCTCAATTGCATGCTACTCTTTTACTCTTATAATGAATTATCTCAATAACAACTCCATAAAGTCTTTTCCTTGTTTCAATCCATATTATATGTTACTCTCCCTATTGCTGCCAGAGTCATCTTTCCAAAGCAATAATTTATCATGCCACAACCCTTCCCCTACCATGTGTCCTTATTCTAGCTATGCTGTACTACCTACTATTTGCTGAACTTGTCATACTATTACAAACCTCAGTGCCTTTTCAAGAATGTTTTTCCTTTCTGTACACCAAGCAAATACCAATGCATTTTTCAGCACCTTCCCAGAATATCTGGGAACCTTCCCTGACCACTATTCTGATTCTTTTTTTGTCATCTCATAATGTCTTCTTTAAAGCACTTATTACATTATGTTATAGTTGCTTCCATATTTATTACCCAACTTAAATATACACTTTTGGAGGGTGGAGACATTTTTTTCAATTTTGAGTTCATTTCTTCGGCAGAATGCCATGTATATATAATAAACATTTAAGAAATATTGGTGAATGACCAATTTAATTTATCATCTGATTTCTTATTTATTTTTTTAAGATTTACTTATTTATTTCTCTCCTCTTTCCACCCCCAACCCCTCCATTTTGCTAATCATTTGGGTTTAGGTAAGTAATAGTTATTCACTGAAAGACTGTGAGATGAATTTTCCATATTGGTCAAATAGAACTGATATCTGTGTCTACCATATAGACAATCAGGGAAGTTGTATAAGATAAAGTAGGATGTTTTTCTTTCTGACCAACAAATACTCCTCTTGGGGAGTGGGATTTCTTTAAATATTTGGCCGAATGTATCCTTGAGGACAAAATGGGTGACTATTCTAGAAACAGATGACTGAGTACAAGAAGAAAATTGGTAGCTTGCTAGAAGTAATGTTTTGTATATGAATGAGGGAGCAAGAAATCAGGATAATTAAAAAGAAACTAATAAGTTTCTTCTGGAGAATAGAACAAATTAGGAGAGACATGAAACAGTTGATAAATGAGATAGTTGTCATAGGCTCTTCTTCTAAAAAGGATATACTTTATTTTGTTCTTCATCATCATAATCATCTCTCTCATTCTATCTATATTATCTACCTATATGTCTAAATCTATCTATATCATCTATCATCAATTTTTCACTAGTTTATTTTTTCATTGAAAATAGCACACAAATGTTGAATAGTTCAGAAAACAACAATTGGAAATTTTTGTATACATGAAAAATTCAAGAAATGTTCTATAATCATAGAAACATACTATTTTTCTGCATAAATATTATGCATGTTGCTTTCTGTTTAGCTAAAGAATGTATATGGAGATTATTCTACACCAGTATATTTTGATAGATTGACGAATAGTATTCTCTTGTATTATTGAGACTGTAGTATATTTACTCCATCCTGTGTCAATGTAAATCAAATTCATTTCCTATTTTGTGTGCTTTCAAATAGTGCTGCAAAGAAACTCCTTCTACATATGTCTTTGTATGTTGTGTGAGATAACCCCAAGCTTTTTCTAAAAGTTGTATTTCTAAGACTTACAGTTGCTATAATATCTTGTTAAACATATTCCAGTATTTTCAATTGTAATAATAGATTGTTTCTTATCTTTTATACTTTGTTTTACTTTGTTATTGTTCATTATATAGGAAATTTATAAATATTTACATGTTGATTCTGTAATTAACTATATTAATAAAGACATTCTGTTTTTTTACATTTAAATTATTTTCTTGGGTTTTAAAGGCATACAATCTTCATATACTAACTTTATTTTATGCTTTCCAATTATTATTACTTTTTTACATTTCTTATTCCTGATTTTAATGGAACTATTTAATCATAAAACATGTTGGCTTTTGGCATTAAAATTCTGTTACAGAATTATTTGTTCAAATTTATCACTTCTCAGTCTTTTAGCTAAGATAAAGTGTTCAAATACTATTAAATATAGTTGAGGGGACACTATGAATAATATTGAATAGTAATAAGTGCTGTTCTACCAGTGTGGAGAATATTTGGTGACCACTGACCTATTCATGTCGTGAATTATATTATTAGAGTTGAAAGAGTTGGAATATCTTATTCGGTATGGTATATTAGTCTTCAATGTGTTCCAAGATTCAAATTTTCTAATATTTTATTTTGGATTTTTAGATTAATAATCATAAAATAAATTGGTGGGGTGGTTGTGTTTATATGTGTGCACATGCACTCCTACACACTATGTTGAATGATATATGTTTGTAAAAAATTAGTATGTAGCCTTTGTCACTCTGTGCTCTAGTATGTCAATAATATTAGAATGCTTTATTCCTCAAGCCTTAATAGAATTCATGAGAAATTCTTTCATTTGTGGATGGGAGGCAGTAATTCTTTGAAAACAAAGCAATTTTAGTTCCTTATTTAATAGATTAATTATTCTAGTGGAGTAAATACCCATGACATACAAGCGAGAACCATTAGGTTTTTGAGAATGTTGTATCAGCAGAAACACTATTAGCCCGGAAGTGTAGGATCAGAGAAAGGATGAAACGAAAGAAGACTGCTACACTCCCAGAAGAAGGCTGTTTCTTCCCCAAAAAGAGTTTGGGGAGTCCAATGCCTTTCTTTCTTTGTCCCTACAGTTTCAGGCTGACAGTATTTTGGACTTCTGTCGAGATGCCTAAGCTCTATCAGTCACATGCCTATCTCTACACAGCTTCCTCTCAGTGACTGAAAACTGTGACCTTTCGATCTATCCCAGGTACTAGGAAAAGGTGTCCTTTGCTCTCTAGAACACTTTTTATTTTTTTAAGGTGACTTTCCTAATTTTAGTGTCTTTTTGCAGTCTGGAGAAGTTGAGAATTTCCCACGTCATCAAGCCCTAGTTTCCTTTTCCTTAATGTTCTTCTCTAAAGAAGAAACCAGTCCACATCTTCCACGTTTTGCTTGGACGTTCCTCAGCTTAAGTATCCAAGAGCATTGCCCACAATTTCTGTTTTCCACATAAAAGTTGTATCTATTTCAGCTAAGCTTTCTTAAACAATCCAAAAAGAATTTCCCCTCTTCCAGTTTCCAGGAATATGTTCCTCATTTACTTCTGAGCCCTCACCAGCAGAATTTTAATTAAGATATTTCTACTAAGAGTTAATTTATGATGATATTGGTCGTCTCTAAGACAATATAAGTTTTCTCTACCATGCTCCCAATTTACTTCCAGCCCTCCAGCCCAAACTTTAATGTTCATGTTTCTATGAACATTCAATTTATGATAACTTAGTTTTTCAAGACAATATAGGTTTTATCAATTGTCCTCACTTCTTTCTCAGCACTCTCAACAGATTCTGAATTCCGAAATTAATGCGGTAATTTCTGTGGGACTTGAAGTTTTTTTTCCTTAAGAAAGTGGTAGTGTGTTCTAATCAGAAATCCTTTTATTCTTTCTGAGTGCATAGGAAAACCACAATTCTAAGACTTCATTGATGTGACACATGTCACTTATACTTTTTTTATTATATTTTTTAAAAGATACTTATATTACACAAAATGTTACACTAAAAAATATAAGGGAATCCCACATGCCCCACTCCTCACACCACCTACCCTTCCCCATATTAACAACTTCTTTCATTAGTGTGGTACGTTCATTGCAATGATGAGCATTTTTGGAGCATTGCCACTAAGCATGGATTATAGTTTACATTATAGTTTACACTCTCCCCTACTCCATTCTGTAGGTTATGGCAGGATATATAATGGCCTGTATCTGTCATTGCAATGTCATTCTAGAAAATTCCAAATCCTGAAATGTCCCCATATTACACCTCTTGTTCCCTCTCCCAACCTTCAGCACCTCCAGTGGCCACCGTCTCCATATCAATGATGTAATTTCTTCCATTGATAGAATCACAATAAGTCTAGAGTAGAACACCAGTAAGTCTACTCTATTGTATTCCCCATTCCTGAGGATTCTGGGATGGTGATACCCACTCCATGTCATTCATTCCTAAACAGTGACAGAAATCATTGCTTTCACTCTTTGCCCAGTGACTGAATGAATGCAGAAAGTCAGCTCAGAATTCTTAGAAGATGGTGAGAAAAGACAGAAAAGGTGGCATGATCCATGAATACAACTTACAAGAATATCTACTGAAACCTGACTAAACTATTTACATGAGTGAGAAATAGAGCTTCATTATGTTAAACCAGTGGGATTTGGAAGTTACAGTTGCTAACACTACCTACCCTGACTAATATGCTATTTTTATCCATAAAAATGCTCAGGTTTTCAGTATCCAGTATTCTGTTGCTCATGTATACAATTGTTATTGACTTTTGTCTCTAATTCTGATAATAATTATGTGTACTATCATTCTTTTATTTTCTATGTGGAATATCATATTATTTGTGAATAATAAAAAAATTGTTTCTTTCAATCCTTATCTCTTCCACTTGTATTTCCTGCCTTCTATCACTGACTAAGTATGCTAGGCAATATTGAATAGGAGTATTGATATCAAAGAGTAGGATTCTTTAATTTACTTCAGATTAAGTGGAATTAACATCAGTATATGATATCTGGGATAGGCTTTTAAGTTGCTGTTTTATTAAGATAACTCTAAGTTATTTTCAGGATCAGATTTCCTTTCTAATTTTAGTTTGATAAAATACTTTTAAAATCATGAGTACATATGGAATTCTGTTGATTGTTTTATTAAGCATATATTGATATAATTGTATGTTTATTCTTTTATTTGTTGTGGTGGCAAATTATATCCAGTGATTTTCTAATGCTTATCCAACCAATCTGCATTCCTAAAATAAACTCAACTAGGTTATGATGCATTATTTTTGCTTACCTTACTGCCTTTTAGTTTATATTTTATTTAGAATTTTTACCTCCAGTATCATGGGTTTTTCAAGTTACAAACAAATTTTTTCATGGTATTGTCTCATTAACTTTTAAAAGTTTGAGGCATCTGGTTATTTCCCTTTTGCTCATTGTATCCTCTTAATAACTTTTTAAAGTCTGGAGAATCTATAGTTATATCTCTTATTTAATTCCAAACATAGTTTATGTGTGCCTACTCTCTTTTTTTTCTTGATCAGTGTTACCAGAAGCTTGTCAGTTTTATTAGACTTTTCAAAGAAACAACTTTGGCTTTGTTGATAACAACCATATGTTGGTTTCTGTTTTATTACTTTCTATTCTTATCTTGACTGTTTTTCTTTAATTTCTTTATGGTGGTTTTGCTGGTCTTTCATTAATTTCTTTAAAAAGATGCTTTGATAAGCTCATTATTTTTCCTTTCTAATATAAGCATTTAAGCCAGAAGTCAGCAAATATTTTGAGTAAATGGCCAGATAGCAAATATTTTAAGCTTGGTGGGCCACATAGCAACTGTGTTGCATATCCCTATCCCTTTTTTTTAACAACTCTTTACAAATTAAAAAAAAAATTCTTATTTCAATAGCTATATCAAAATAAGCAGTGGACTGGTGAGTCCCAAAAGTTTACCTCTGAAATGTCATAAGCTTCTCTCTAAATAATGTTACAGCTTCAGCAAACAAATTTTGAAATACAGTCTTTTTTAAATTTCAGCTTCTAAACATTCCCCAATTTACAGTAGCATTGTGACATAGACCCATGAGTATCTGGAAAAAAATTTACCTTAATTTCTTAACATACTTTTTTCTGAACATCATTTAATTCTTACTTTCTAACTTAAACTCATTCTGTATAATGTAGATTGTGATGACATTCCAAACTTGACTTGAGGCATGCGTTAAGACAAATAATGTTCTATGTATGTTTGAAAGGAAAATGTATTCTGTAGTTATTGGATTCAGTGTTCTTATATATTTTGCTGACTTGTTCTATCAATTCCTTAGGTAACTTAAAGGCTCCTATTATAATGATGGATTTATCTGTTTCTTTTTGTAATTTATATTCATTTTGAAGATATGCTACAATTGCATGTAATTAAATTTATGTTTATTTTCATGATGAATTGAATTATGTTGTAACCCTATTCATCTCTGGTAATTCTGTTTTAATTTAAAGTCTTTTTGTCTGATATTACTATTACTACACAATAGCTTTGTTGTAGCTTTTATCACTGTTTGAACAACTTTTGTCCTTTGCATTTTTAACCTAACTACATTCTTATGTTTAATTTTCTCTTGTAAACAATATAAAAGTATACTTTGTTTAAATATACAATCTCTAATTAGGCTATGCTTTCTTCTTGAAGAATCACAGCAATCCTGGACTCCTATGTCACATGGCAAAGTCCATGACAACATTGGCTGATCTTTCCCTTCTCTTCTGGGTTTTTATTATTTTATTATTATTTTTTTAAGATTTATTTATTTCTCTCCCCTTGCCCCCCCCAGTTGTCTGTTTCTATTTGCTGTGTCTTCTTCTTTTTCTGCTTCTGTTGTCAGCGGCACAGGAATCTGTGTTTCTTTTTGTTGAGTCATCTTGTTGTGTCAGCTCTCCGTGTGTGCAGCACCATTCCTGGGCAGGGTGCACTTTCTTTCACGCTGGGTGGCTCTCCTTACGGGGCGCACTCCTTGCGCATGGGGCTCCCCTACACAGGGACACCCCTGCGTAGCAGGGCACTCTTTGTGCGCATCAGTACTGCGTATGGGCCAGCTCCACACGGGTCAAGGAGGCCCGGGGTTTGAACTGCGGACCTCCCATGTGGTAGACGGACGCCCTAACCACTGGGCCAAGTCCGCTTTCCCTTCTTCTGGGTTTTGTTTCTTCAGATTCTCACTTCCATCGCTTTCTCTCTTCCTCTGAATTTCATTCTCTTTATAAAGGACTCCAGTAAGAGGATTACGACCCACCCTGGGTCATGCCTTACTGCTATAACCTAATCAAATTGCCCTTAACTGAAATAACTTAATCAAAAGGTCCTACCCACAACAAGTTTATACCCACAAGAGTGGATTTACTTTAAAAACATGGTTTTCCTGGGTCCATACAGCATCAAATCATCACAAACACTATAGAATTGTTTTGTGTGGTATTAAATGTATTTAAATTGTGTATTACAAGATGTGTTCTTTTAGGTCAAGTTTCTTTGTTTCAATATCAAGTCATCATTTCAATTTTAATTTTAGTTATTATATTTTTCATTCCTATAGTTGTGCTTCTCTTTTCAAGTCTGTTTGCTATCTACCAATATTTTAAGTCTTTCTTTTATTTGCTAGAATCTTTATATTACACTAGTCATTTATTCTCATACTAATTGTTCCAATAGCTGGAAATTTTGTATTTCTGCTTCCACTATATGTTGTTTCCATTGGTTAAGATTCATAATACCTGTTTTTTGTCATGTATTTAGTGATTTTATTTTTTATTTTTACTGTGAACGCTATTTTCTATATAATTTAACAGTGAAAATATATGTGATATGGGATGAAAATGATGTCCTCCAGGCAGGATTTAATTTGCTTTGATAAGGTATAAAAAGGAAATAATATTCTGAGACTTTGAATACCATTCTGGGATTGAGATTTCTCTGGTCATTAATGCAGAATGAATTTGAGAAATACCCCTTGTGAGATCTGACTGTTTATTTCAAATTCCCATGGATATATATTTTTTTCACCTTTGTAAAATAGAATATATTTATTGTACAGACTGAGTAGGGTGGTGACACTATTTATTTTACCTTTAAACTGATGGCATGGCTGTTTGGGATGCTAGTTCTAAAGAAAATTCTCTTATTGGACCCTCCATCTGCATCTGTATTGGACTATAACTGATTAATTAACCTTCACAACCTAGAAAAACGATGTTTAATTTCACTAAGTTTATAAAACTCCCTCAAGAAAAACTGATTTTAGAACTCTACTTACTTCTCTGAGTTCTCTCATATAAATTTTGTCTGAAAATTCTTTGTTTTTGTTAGCTCATAATTCTTTGAAAAAAGATTCTTTTGTGTGGCATTCAGCATTCCCCCAATCACAAGCCTTGGTCCAGCCATTTACTACACAGTAATACAGAAATGGAAGTTTCCTTTATTTGAAATTTCTAGTTTTATTAATTTCTAGTTTTATTTGAAACATATTATATTTATTTTAGTAAGAGATGGTTTCTTATTTTTACACAATATTGACTATTTTGGTTATCTAACCTGTAATTATTATTATTTTTTTGTAAATTAGCTATGGCTAGAATCTCTACAATGAGCAGAGTCCAACTGCATAGTCAGGAGGAGCAGCCCCCACAGATTTCTCTCACTTCAGACACTAGCTACAAAGTTGGGGATCTCCAGGACATCCTCAGTTTTGACCAGCTGGCTACAAATTTCAAGACTCCCATAACTACCTTCAAGTTTTCATAATCCACTAGAATAACTCACAGAACTCAAGAAAGCACTATACTTAAGATACTAAAGATACAAATCAGAACCAGTCAAAGGAAGAGACACATGGATATACAGAAAGGTCCCAAACACAAAAATACTCAGAGATGTAGTATCCTCCCAGCATTAAAGTATGTTTATACTTAAAACATATTGCTAACAGGGAAAGCTCACCTGAGTTTGGTATTCAAAGTGTTTTTTGAGGCTTCATTATGTTGGCTGATTGACTGAATCTTTGCCCTTGTGGTTGAACTCAATTTCCAGATTTCTCCATTCCCCCAGGATGGACTAACAACATTTAGCTCAAAGTCCCAAACCTCTAATCATGTACTTTGCCTCCCTGGAGTGGGAGAAACTACCCTAAGAATACTGGTGTGTCTGGACAATCCTGCATCATCTTATGCACATAAACTATCAGGTGAGGTTTCAGGGGCCTAGAATGAAAAACAAAGACATTTCTAACACACAGAATACTCCACAAGTTTAGAAATTATCTTCCAGGGTTATAAGGTTACTTTCCAGGAACCAAATATAAGGTGAGCCAAATTCTTTATTACAATCTCCATAGAGGTTATTGAGTTTAATATATATGTAGTAGATTTACCTCACTAATTATGACATTATAGGCACAATACTTTTTTAAAATCTACTGATTCTTCATTTTCTTCAAGGACTTAATTATATTCACATACTAAATTAGTATTTTTCTTATTTTCTGTGATTTTTTTTCAATTATGAAGTGATATTGATGCATAAACACATGATTATTCATTAGAGATAGAACACAGTATCAGCATGCAGGGCTATACTTATCCTTAGCTTTTTATATTGGAGTCAAGCAAGTCTGTTAATAATAACCTGAACCCTCTGATTTTCCTTTCTTGGACCACATGTACTACCATGGTGCAATAAACATGACTAATGTGATGTAGTACTCTGATTAACCAACTTGTGACTAATGAAAACCTGTGATGGGGTTGGGAGTGGGGCATATGGGACTCCCTGATTTTTTTTTATAACATTTATGTAATCTAGGTATCTTTTAAAAAAATTAAAAAGTATATTTTAAAAAAGCAAAAGTCTAAAACAAATATAAAAGTTTTAAAAAAAGAAATAAAAGAAAAGAAAATCTCTGTGATGATGGAGATGGGATCTGGAGACTCATTAATAAGTACCACCAAGGGTAAGGGTAAGGAAAATACAAAAGGGATGGGTATAGGATACTAGATAGGCAAAATCAATGGAATGCTTATTAAAGTAATAGATGAATCAAGGTAGCTAAAAAGAGATGCTGCAGCTGGAATTGGAAATTTGAAAGTTTGGATGGAAGGAGTACTCAGGAAGGCAGAAGGCTTGACCATAGGAAAATAGGTATGGTTTATTTTCTAGAAAAGAAAGGAAATATTGCTAAAGGTGATTTCTTAAGATAATTCACTTATATGCCAATTCACTAAATATACTTATTTCTTTGAACTATGGAATTTCAGTTTATCATATTTATTGAATCTTTATAACATCTTTCCAAGAAAAGTTCATTTTGTCCCTACTAAAGATCCTCACTGTGCAGCTGGAGAATTAGAGTGTTAAGACAGTTTATTGAAGGGCAGAGAGATGGGAAAGCCTGAGTGAGAGAAATGGAGGCTTAGAAAGACTTTCGTTCTTTCCTCTTTTTTGCCCCTGAATATAAAACTTAGATTTTGCTCCTCAGTCTACATCTACAACAGCAGGGTATACCATTGAACATTTTTCAAAATGTTGCTGTAAAGTCCAAATGAAATCTGGTTGTAACTATTAGTGTGCTAGATAAGCTGCTATTACAAAGACCAAAGAACAGTAGCTAATAAATGTTAGAGTTTAACTTCTCTCTCAATTAATACTCCAGCCCTGAAATGGAAATGCTTCATGATGTCAGTTAGCAAGCTCTTTCTCGCTTACTTATATGAGGACTTCAACACATAGTTTCCATTTTCTAGCCAAAGGTGACCCACGATTCCATTTGTCAAGTCAATATCTTCAACCATAAGAAAGTATAGGAGGGACATCAAATAGCATGCTCCTTCCCTTTAACAGTTTGGCATAGACATTGAACTCATGCCTTCTTGATCCATCCTGGATCAGCGTGGACTTAGTGACATGCCAAATATTGTTGAAAGAAATGTACTCTTTAGACGTGTGGTCATGCATGCAGGTACAATTTAGAGTTTCTGTAAGTAAAATAATAAGCAAAGATAGTGTGGGAAAACCAGTTTCTCAATCACCAAACAAAACTAAATATTGTAGATTGATCTTTAGGTGAATTGATCTGTTTCTGAGAAGCTGTAGGATTATTTAGAAATAATATACATGGAAGGTATAAAACACATTTTGAATGAATGAATGAGTTAACAGCTAGGCTAGGAAGACTGAGTTATTAATGACACTAGCAGAGTGTACCAGACTCACAGAATGAATTCGTAACTAAATATTGTGGGACTGTAGGCCCCACAATGTGATAAGCACTAGGTCCACAAAATGAATAAGGCATAGAAACTACTCTATTGCTAAAAATTTAGGAAGAGGAGGACATTTCAAAATGACTATATTAAAATATGTAGAAATTTTAAATATTCTTGAATTCTCACACATCAATATTAAAACACCTCTTCAGGGGTTTTAAATCCTATTGCTTACCTCCAAAGCCTCAAGGGTGAGTTTCCTGTGGTACAGGCACCACTAGCCAGGTTTGTCTTTTTCAGCGTTGTTTTGTTTTGTTGCAGATTCAGAAATATATTATTAACCAAATACATGAATTTGATGTACAAGAAGAATGTGATTGTATTCTCTTCTGTGAAACATTCATAGACCACAGAATAATATTTGCATGATGTGTGTCCTTTCTCTTTAGTCTTGTCTTTCTTGCAGGAAGGAGAGTCTAAATCAAAGAGTTGCTTGGTGAATATGCAATATCAAACATTGTATTGGATAAATTGAATATTTAACATGTCTATAATAGGCAAATGCATTCACTTTATCATAGAATTTTCATCACCAATATGATTAGAATGTATTACAATATGATTGTAATACATTGGCAAAAGCTGTTTCTCTAGTGTTTCAGTAATGGTTTCAACCCTCATTTATCTCCCAGTCTCTTATTTGTATACTATGTTTCCATGTGTGCCCAACCCTGCCTCACTCCAAATTCATCCCTGAGCTTCTGTCTGATATATATTTTGCTTAAATATGTTAGTTTGTTTTTTATCAGGTAATTGTGGAGCCATCACATTTCTTCATGTGATTTTTTTTTTCTTTTGAATTAGGGGGAGGAGACGATCCCAGTCTCGTTATTAAAGTCTTGGATTCGTGGTAGTGACCGTGTCGACCGAGGGTGGAGCGCCGCAGGGCGGTTCTGGAGCTTTCGGGGTTTCAAGGGTGATGCTGCTCATAACCAGGAGTCCCTCCGAAACTAAGGTGGTCATCAAGTTGTCAAGAGGAGCTTCGAGGCATGTTCTAGAGGGACAGAACGGGGGGCCACAGAAGAGGCCAGGCGCAGCACCAGCGCGAGGGGGGTCGTCCTCCGGCGGCCGCGCTGCTGGGCGGAGCCCCCTCCTCACCAGCGGGCGCAGGGGGTGCCTTGGCGCGAGTCCGGTGTCTGTCGGAGCGGGTGTCGGTCCCTCGGGTCTTGGTGATGAGCACGTGTCTGGATATCTGAGTCCCTTGGTCTTGTGTCCGCTTTTCCTCGGGGGGCGCAAGGTTCAAGCGGTGGCCGGCGACTCTCAAGCCTCGTCGGTGGGTCTTGGCTGATCCGGGTGGGGGTTCCTCAGAAGGGGACAAGGAGACCTTCGGGCTCCACCCGCGGAGGGGGCGGCTGGCGGCTGGCGGCTGCCCTGCGGCTCCTCATTCCTGGCAGGAGTCGATGCCATCCCCCTTGGTGTCAGTGGCGGTTCCGGAGCCTCGTTGCTAGATGTTTTAGGGGTTCCAGATCCTAAGACAGGGCGAGAGGATGTTCTCCAGCAGGTCTCCCGGGCCCCTCCCGCCCGTCCTCCACCGCCCTCTAGGTCCCTCCTTGGGGCTCTTCAGGTGCTTTTGAATACTAAATTTTATCTTACTCCCTGTGTTAATTTTATCATTACAAATTATTAAAAGGTATCAGGAGGTATCTTATCTTAGTATAGTCCTCCAATATTTAAAATACAAAGCAAACGGGACTAAATGCTATAGTTCACGTAAGATAAAACACTATTGAATCACAGAGGCAGAAGGAATTATATTTGATTAAAGGCCTCAAGAAAAGCTCTGTGTCTAAAAAAATTATTTGAACTGGAGTTTCAAGGATGAATAAGATTTCAAAAGTTGAGGGATAAATGGTAAATAACAATTTAGGCTGAGGTAGCAGTGCAAAAAAAGAGACATAAAGATTGAAAAGCATTTTTACAGAGTGGTAAGTAATGCTGAATGAGAGAGGAAAAAAGCAAAACATTTGTAAAGAATAATCTAGCCAGTCCAAGTGTTGCTTATTTAAGGATCTTACACTATAGAGCATTTGAGTTTCATCTTCCCTTCTTTTCTCTCTTCTCTATCAACAGACTCCCTGAAAACAGTGGCATGTTGACAGACAAGATTTTCTGGATCCGTAGTATATCAACTGATATGATAAAAGACTGTCCTTCAGGATAAAAATGTATTGAGGCTAAACGAAATCATCATGAAAAGCAGACTTCTGAGCTCTCCAGGAAAAACAGTGCTGTTTTGCATATGAACTCCTGAATCTGATATTAAACACCCTGCAAATAGAACCTCTCTGGAGAATTTTACCAAAACTGTGACAGAAGTTGTCTTTCTTTGGACATTCTGTTATCACTGCCCTATCTTTATGCAAAGGAAAGAAACTGCATGTGTAGGTAAGAGACAAAGAGAACTATAGAGAAAAACGTTTTGATTAAAAACAGATAAAATTTATAAATAAAATTATAATGTCTCTGCTGGTAATTTGTCTTACTATTCTTCACCATGAGATGCAAAAGTTGTTTAATTTAAAATTGGTTTCCCAAATATTGGGTTAGAAATATATCCTGGGGGTTTTTGAAAACTACTAATTCTCAGGAAACCTGATGCAGATTTTATATAAAGGCTCAAAAATCTTTACTATTTAAAAATTCTCCTATATTTCTCCTTCATCATACTCCTTAGAGAAAGCTCGTAGGCACACAAGATGCCAGCTTAAGTCCACTAGGTGAAGGACAAATTTGGGGATGAAAATCCCAGTCATTAAAATTTTACTAGTAGCTGTATTTGGAATATCTTGCCAATTGTAGTGTAACCCATGCTGAGATATCTCAACAATATTTTCCTGGCAAGGGATTAATTCTAGAATATTTTTGTCCATCAAAAAGTTCTCAATCATTTGTAGTTCTGAAAATTTGAATTTAGGCTTTGTGTTTAGGCTGATATGCAGCAGCTGTAGGAATGCCATCTTACTCTGTTCAACTTTCCTAGGAAGTTCACTTTAACAAAATACAAAGGAAAACTAATTTCAAGATTTTTTTAAGGGATCATTCCACTGAATAATGAATATTGGTCACCCAATTTCAAGTCTACTTAAATCTACCTGAATATTGAAGAAGTTGGAGACAGGAGTCATTACTAGGGAAGAAGAGATACTTCAAATAATTCCCATGTCTTTTTATGACCAACTTTCAGAATTCTGGCAAAAAGAGCCAAGGAAGTAGAATAAGATATGGAAATGAAAGTTTTTAAAAATTTTAAAAACTATAGTGCACATTTTAATAAAAGAACTATATAAATCTGCCCTCCCCATTCCCCCAAGCAAAAGCTTTTGAAGTGATTTGACTTTGGACCTAAACATTCAAAAATCTGCATTAAGATGATTAAGCAATTTGGGGGGTTAGGCAAGGGTGCTGGTTATAGATCAGTCTGGAAAAGAAAATGAAAAAATATTGTGGAGGTCCGTGGAAGGTTGAATTAGGTATCCCAACAAACACATGTTCTTAATTTTAATCTGTGTCCCTGTGGGTGTGAACTCATTATAAATAGGACCTTTTGAAGGTGTGATTTTTAGTTAAGGTGTGTCCCACTGAAGCAGGGTTAGCTTTAATCTGAATGACTGGAGACTTTATAAAGAGAAAGGTACAGGCAGGAGCTGGAAACTGTCAGTCAGCAGGAGCCCAGGAGAGAGAGGAGAGAAGATTGCTGTGGAGTGGGACTGCCAAGGAATCCCAGAATTGCTGCCAGCCAGCTCCAGAACACTGTACTCAGAGAGGAGAAAGTTAAGGCTTTCTGATATCCTTATTTTGGACTTTTACATTCTGAAACCATGAACTGGGAAATTTCTGTTGTTTAGGCCGAAATCAGTTTGTGGTATTTGTGATAGCAGCTCTGGCAAACTAAGACAGGGTCCTTCAGAGAACTGCAGTTTTCCATCCCAACTCTAGACAGTAAATCTGGTGTTGATTCAGCAAAACACTCATCTTTAAATGATGCTCTGAAAATTTCTTCTTTAATTTTAGTGACCATAATCACTCGATCACTTATTTTGCTACAATTAGCTCTTTGGAGCCTGCACAATAGCTTTAAACACAACTTTTGAGGAGCACTCTTAGGTCTTCTCCATTTGCATTATGATAATTGATAAGTAAAAAATGAGCACTTCTATACACCCTTATTGTTTGCTTTTGAGCCAGCATCTTTGATCATGCCACCAATGCAGTAACTGAAAATTAGAATATAGTTCCTTTATGTATAAGTTTAGTACAGAAGGGATGATTATGAATCATCTAGGATTCTTTAATAACAATAATGCAAGCATTTAGTGTGTACACATTTCATGCTAGGCACAATTTATAGTGTTTTTTAAATGTTTTTAATCCTCATGAAACAGTTAATTATCTATCATAATCAAAACTTTCATATCAGGATATTAACCACTGGGAGGTAAAGTCACTTTCCTATGCTTACAAAGTGTAGTGGTAGAGCTAAGAATTAAATCCAGAGTTTCTGAATCTAGATGCTGTACATATTATCACATGGTCAAATTCATTGACAACTATCACTATTATTTCTGAAGATAATTTATAAATAGAAGTAGCTCAAGGTTTTCACATCTTGAATATTTTATATTAAAATACTAATTTAAGCTCAGTAGGAAGTAGTCTTAATAACTCAAATTCAAGGCAACAAGAGCAACTACATTTTACATTTCTATTTATGTCTATCATGTTATATAATTTTAAACAATCAATAACCATGAAGCTTGCTTTAGGGAAAAATATTACTCTTGTATGTGGCTACTCCAACTGCCTATGAATTCAGTCCAACTCATCTCCTGACCGCTAAACTTCCTTGTTTTTGATGGTCTTTTTTCAATTGATTTTATTTACTTTCAAAGTGACATTTCAACAGAGGTATCCACTCTCATTTCCACTCTCCTTTGACATTTCTGTGACTTAGAGTGCAAGAAGCTGCTTGCCAAAGACTTGCTGGATTGATGTTGGGAGGGGAAAAAAAATAAACCTTCAGATAGCAGATGTTCCTTTTCTTCTTGTTGTGCCTATTACTTTGAAAAACTGACACTGCTTAAAAACAGATTTCAGATGTTCTGTCTTTTTGGCAGCAAGAGTCAATATGTTGCCCAACTAGGAAAAAATGTAAGTATTGTCTACATATGCAAATTGAAAGTGGAGGATGAAGGAATGACTAAACTCTAAGCTATGGTTTGATTTTTACTCCCTTACTGAGCAGTTGACTACAAGAAATCCTTAGGTTGACTGTGTACCTTGGCTAGTCATTTCATTTTGACCTTACCTACGTGTGGATAATATTCTAATAATACACTGGTTCATACATAAATATGTATATACACACATACATGTATATATATAATATATATTATATATACATACATATATATGTATACCTTGGGCTATATACATATATATATAATACATTAAATATATACATACATATATAATATATACATATTTTGTTATGACAGTAAAAAGAATTTTTTGGGAAATGGGGGAAAGAACAAAGCTTGCTGAGAAATGGGAGAGACAGAAATACACCAAGGTTTGGTGCTGGCTCCTTAGGCAGAGATAGCAAGCGCTGCCTTATGTAGTTACCTTTTGAACTGTGAATTATTCCTCCCCCTTGATGATCTATATATTTTACTCTTTTTTTTCCTATTTAATAAGTGACACATGGGAAATATTTTTAATTTCCCATGCTCAGAGATTTTCTAGAGGAGAGAGGGCGCATTTCCAGAATTATAGATGAATAAATGAGACTATAAATATCATGGGACTGTTAGTATCATCCCAAAAGACACGAATCAGAGTTTCTGCCAACACATGAAGGATCTTGCACAAATTACAAAAATATCCCTCCTGCCCCCCGTTACACTAACTGGGGGAAAAAAGTGACCCTTTGAGAAGACCAGTTAGAAAAGGACATCTGGCTTCCAGGTTAAAGGCCAACGCATGCGGAGTGCATATTAGGACAGCTAAGAATGGGCTCACTTGCTGCCCCTCATTGAGCCCCACTTGGTGTATCGGGACAGAGCAAAAACTGCACAGCTGAACTCCATAGCCCTGCATATGGACTAAAAGATCTAACCAGAGATGTTTTTCCCCCAAATTTACTTGATCTAATATTCTCCTCTTGTAAATCTCCCATTCCGTGCACTTTGGGACCTAAACATCGGTTTAAACTGCCTATGAATGGCAAAACAATAAAGATACAAGACCAACTCAACAAAATTCAAGAATGTGATAGTAATAGTTATGACATGCCCACCATGCATCTTTCTTCAGGTCCCCCAACTTTCCAAACTTCTAATATGACAGGCTTTATTGTTCAATACATCAAGCTCTTCACTGATTCTCCCTTTTCAGTTTGTTACATCAGTAATGAATTTACAGTAACTACTTAAAGCTGCTGTTTTTGTCATCTTATTATTATCATTATTTGTGGTTAATCTGCTTGGGCTATATAGCAGTATTATAATGACTCCTTTTATTCATGTAATTAGAGTACAGGCAGGTTAAAGTATAAGAACCCTTGAGATACTGAATGCCTTTAAAGAGTTGCCATGTCTTTGGTATGCAAGACTACTTTTTTTGAGAAACGGTGTAATATTTTCCCATAAACAGCACAGGATCCTATAGGAAATGAAGGATAGAATCACTAAATATCCTGATATTCAAAGTTAGAGACATTTGTGGCACCTTGGTGACCCTACCCAAGGAAGGAAGAGTCTAAGAATATAACTTAAGTTTAACAAATATTTTAAATAATTTTGGCACAGGGCTGTTTACAGAAAAATGTTTGCTCCTACAACTTCACAGATGCTGCAAGAATTTCTAGACCCTGCCATTTGGATGGTATTTTAGCTTTAGGAAAAAGTGACTGTGCATGTAAGAACTGTAATTTTTCAGACTAAGAATATGTATCAGTTGGTCTGCTCAGGAAAATGGACTAGCAGTGTCATGAATATAGTAGCTGAGCATCTATGAGAGTGTCTCCTCCACAGCAATGCTGAGGGATATGGAAGTGAAACAGAAAAGTGGACTTACCAGACAATGAGAACCTCTTTTATTGGTATGTGAAAGCAGGGCAGACCCTCATTATAGATTCAATAACACAGCCAAGTGTTTGTTTCTTTGCTTGTTTTTTAACGTTTGGGTAGGTACGGCCCTCGAGAGGGAAATACCACACTTCCTGCTAATAAGGCAGGTAATGGCAAGAGTGATCGTTTGTGGAAAACAAGAGATGTTATTGTTTTACCCCAGATTAATGAAGCAAGTCATACCAGATATATAAAGCATCTATCATTATCTGTATAAATTTGTGCTCTTTTATTTATCTTGTTATTCTGAAGGATTACAAGTAATTGTGTCTTTCCTCTACTGTTAAAGTGTGATATAAGATTATAATATTAAAAAATATATAGAAAAATGATATTTCTATCCTTCACCAGAGCCTTATAATGAGATTCTACTCCAGTGCAGAATGACATTTGGCTCTATCCCTTTTTATAGTTTTGTTCACTGCCACTCCTTCCACCCCCACCCCGTATGTCTCTGTCTTGCTTAGAAAAAGAAAGATTTATTGAGTTCTAATTGGATTTTTCCCAACAAGTTACCATAACAGTGCTAGTCTTAGTCAAGAGAACTGATATAAAATGCTAACACATGTACAGTACTCTTCCTGATCTGATTTTGGGGTGCTAATTAGTAGAGTGAGATAAATAGCAAGTAAAAGAGCAAATCATTTATTTTTTGATACCATCAGATTCTAAAATTAAGCCTAACAGGCAGCAAAACACTGGATGAATTTTCTAAAATACTACATTATTATCATACACACAGACACACACGTATGTGTCTATATGTTTATATATGTCTATATGTCCATGGGTCTGCATGTATATTTGTATATTTTTATTATATTGAGTAAGACTTACTGTTTCCATGTGTTGAATAACAATAGTAAAGAGTATCATAAGCTATCACTAAAAGTAAATAAACTCAAACAAGTCTCTTGTTTTCCATGCACTTTATTAAAACACTTGTAACAGTTTACCTAATGGCAATAATATGTTTAATACTATAATGTAAAATAGTCTTCATCTTGGGTATATTCCATATAAACACTAAATCATGTTATAACTAAAAATAAGTTTAGACTTCAGTGGAAAATATTCCATTTTTTGAGAAATTAAATCATTATCCAATTTTTATCTAAACTCAAATTGTTATCTGATGCTAATTCTCTAAACTTAACAAAGTGTTATACAAATTAATTTTTCACATGTAAAATGGAAAATAAAATCCATTTAAATAATAGGGTTAAATGTCCTACTGAGGACAAAACAAGCTATGCAGTTTGCTGAAATTAACTACAGATGGTGTAAAAGAAATAAAATTATTGCATAGGTAAATTAAAGTGTTTTTTACTCGAGTAAAAAATAGAAAAAATGTATACAAGTCTCAATAAAAACTGTATTACTCTAGATAACAGATACTGCAAAAGTAGAGATACCATGAAAGGTAAACTGAAAGACTGTGTAACAGTTTGATATAATTAATGAATTCCAAAAAGAAATATTGGATTATGCTTATAATCTGATCTGTACCTGGGCATGATTGAGTTCTGATTAGGGCACTGATTCCCCACCCAATCCCCGCCCCTTGGTGGGTGGGGACTCACAGATAAAAGGTATGGCAAAGAACAGAGTTGAGGGTTTCTGATGTTGGAGTTTGAAGCGGAAAACTTAAGCTAGAGCTCCAGGAATTAAGTTGGCAGAGAAAAGAGAAGCCAGCCTCAGGAAGGAAGAAACCTTGAACCCAGGGAAAAGCAAGCCCTAGGAATGTAGGAACCCAGGAAGCCTGAACCCTCCAGACTTCGGCAGCCATCTTGCTCCAAACAGACTTTGGTGAGGAAAGTAACTTGTGCTTTATGGCCTAGTATCTGTAAGCTCCTACCCCAAGTAAATACCCTTTATAACACCCAGCAGATTTCTGGTATTTTGCATCAGCACCCCTTTGGCTGACTAATACAGACTGCATATTTAATAAGTACAGAAATTAGCAGGAAAAATGCAATTACATGTCAACTGGCCCTAACAGCAATTGGTGCATACCATGTTAAATAAATGTTGATGAGTGAGTGACCAAAGCTATTGAATCAAAAAATAATTGAGGCATTCATATTTGAATTACATATAAGCATGGGAAGGATTATAAGATAAGGACCTAAATCTTTTATGGAAGGCAGTAGGAAATAATAATGGCAGAAGTTTTAATTATAAAAAAAGCTATAGTTGGAAAATGAGATATTTTAAAAATATATATGGTAAACTTTCCATTGACAACAATGATGACATAAGATACTCCAGGGTGCTGTTCCCCTACAGAGCCTTTAAAAATCTACTGAGAACTGGCAGAGCCATCTTCCTGAAAATTCCAGAAAACAGCTAAAGTGTTGAAGTAACTAGGTGTGTGCCAAATCAAGTAATATCCCTTGATTAATTTTTTTAAAAAATTAAGTTAATTTTACTCTTATTATTGTATCACATTCCATATTTCTGAATTGAATCTGTTGAATAATATATTCCCAAGGCCTGAGAGTAATTCAGTCTTCTTACTATCTATTGATTACCTTAAAACAGATGATGTAAGGTTTCTGTAATGTCTGCCTGTACTCATATGTGAATGTATGTATATATGTTTTGAGCAATGTGAAGTTCATATAGTACCTGAGCTTTAAATAGTAGAACAACTCTTTTAAAAGTAAATAAAATATAAAATAAAATAATTTTTATTTCACCATTGATATTTTCCATTAAGTATTCTTTTAAAAATATTTGATATCAACATGTGGCATCAGGTTCTAGATGAGGTTCATGAAATGGTTAATAAAACAAGACAAAGAATTGTGCTTTATAGGATAATGAATTCAGCATGGAAGAATTTGTGACCAGAAGCTGTGATTCCAAGAGACTTTGAAGAGTTTGGGGCTGACGCCAAGCCTGCAGATAGAGTGTGCATTTGTGCAGGATATTGTATCTTTGGGCCAATCCATGGGTCTGAAGTTCAATGCTGCTGATGTTGGCTACACTCAAGCAGCTGTGGGGAAGCCCATGTAAAGAGGAATCATCTTGTAAGCACTGAATTTTCAGTTAAGTGACTAAGCCACTTGGAAGCAGATCCTCCATCTACAGTCAGGCATTCAGATGATTCCAGGCCTCTGAATTGCATCAGTCAGCTGAGGCCTCCAGGCATAATAAAACAAGCACAAAACATTCCCTCTGTGTCCTGTCCAAATTCCTGATCTACAGACTCTGTGAAAGATAATAAAAGTCTGTTATCTATGGCAGTTTGAAGTTTTTTTATGAACCTCCAAAAGAAAACAATTATGCTCTTGAACTAATTCATTCCTGTGAGTGTGGGGCCCTTTCGATTGGACTGCTTCAGTGAGATGTGACTTAGGTTGGGTCTCTGCCCTGTTACTGGAGCTTTATATAAACAGAGACACACAGAGAGAGACACAGGCAACTTGATCTGTGGTTTCTTGGAAGCCAACTAACATATAGGACTATTAATGCCCACGTGATATCTTGCTCAGAGAAACACAAGCTAGAGGAGATGCAGTAGAATGAAATCTTATATAGAAACAGACAAGTCAAGGAGGCAGAGGCATCAGGCATATCTCATATGCCTGTCATGTTGGATACCCATTATAAGCAACCATATGAGACCCCAAACTGGAACTCCACAGTTGAGTTTGCCAACCCTCAGCACTGTGAGAGACAAAAATGACTTAAAGCTGTTTTCTATGCTGCAGTAGTTAATAGGAGTAGTTGGTCATAGTAATTGTGAGATTGTTATTCCACTCTTCTAGTGATTGGTTTAAGCCAATCATGGAATACTCCTTACCCTTCTACAGTGACTTGTCTAGGGTATGTGACCTGATTCACAGCAACTGGAAATAAGGGGAAGATTGTTGTAAATACCTAGGAGAGTTTGTTTTCTTTTTAATTTGTCACTTTTCTCTTGTTTAGAGAGTTATCAGGGCATAAGACACTAGTAGTTGCAACAGCCATCTTGCAACTGTGAAGAAAGATATCATCCACTTTCTAATGATATCTAGTTAAAGGATAGAGATATATTGGCAATTGATGGCTAATTTAAGTCACAGAATCAACAACTGGGCCACCAACTTTGGAAATTAAAGAAGCAATAACTGCTGGTATGAGTTAAGCCAGTTTTAATTTCATTTAATTTCATAGTTTCTTTTTGTAGTCAAAAGTTCCAGATAAAATACATAATAAATATTAAGATATAATATAAAATTAAGAGTTGCTTTTTGGCCCTTATGGGAAAATTACTTGAAAATAACTTGTGCAAAATGTGCTGTGAGAATGACAACATAAAACGCTTTGAAGTGAACAATTTGAAATCTGTCTTAAGATAATTAAAAGTCATTGACAATTTATGCATTTAACCATAAATATTCATGAAAGATCCATTTTGAGCCAGGCTCTCCTTTGTTTACTGGATAGCTAGTACTGAACATGGAAACAAAAACCAAGTTAAAACTGTGTATTTTGTATATCCTAGGTAGTGATATACACAATATGGAATATATTTTTAAACAAAATATGCACTAAAATACAAAGAATAAATCTCAAAAGTAAAATAAATTTTCTTAGAAAATTAAAAGAAGATAAAATATCATCTCTTATATTGATGGGAATTATATGATTTGGGTAATTTTAAATGATATTATAGCTGCTAATTTAGGGAACCTCATTTCATTATTAGTCTTGCATAAAAGTTTGATAGAGTGATAATGCCATTTCAGATTTTGTATCATTATGCAATTCAATGTTTGAATACACACAATGTCAACTTGATGCATATCTGTAAATATAGAAAACAACAAAACACATGCTATGAATAATGATAATATTGAATTACATGTTTTCAAAATCATTTCTTCTAATCACCACTAAACACATGCTGTAGAACATACCCATAAGCACGTTGTTGATATATTAAAAGCCCCAAGAATAATAAACATAGTAATAAAAATTGACAGAAAAACATTAAGCTTAATAGCATGAGAATGAATTAGACGACGGTCATTTATTCTTTCATTAGATATTAAATATGAGAATATTAGCTTATTAGAGTAGTATTCACTTTAGTAATTAATATCCATATTCTAATGTCATTAGCTATGATGCTAAAATGGATTGAATTTTTCTAACTTTTCAGAAGTCATTAATTACAGATACTCATATTAGCAAAAGCAAAAATGATAAAATGTGATGCAAAATAACACATATATTTTATTCTCACTCTTGACCGAATGAGGAGAAAAGTCATTTAGCTTATTAAGTTCTCCGTAAGAGTAACTGCCTTGATTTTCTCTTTTGGAATAGAGCATGTTACCTAGCCTGCCAGACAAGCATGGTAAGTATGTAATTCTAACTGATGTGCTCATCTACATTTTCTCCTTTACCTAGACTCTTTTTGGTGGGAGGAGAGAAGATTAACATTATCAAGGCATCTAATACAGAGTCACAGACCCAATCATTTGGTTTTAGATGAAAGCATGACAGAACTATTATGGTAAGCGACTGACTCCAGCCCCATTGAAATTCTTTAACATATACCCTGACTTCTCTTACTGATGGTTCCTTAGCTAAGCATGTCTTTCTCCCTTCTCTGTAGGGTCGGTCAATCTGTATACCTGCACCTTGACTGCATCCCTTCATCCTTCATCATTTGATTCCATTCATTTACCTCCATCCCACTGCCATCACTGTAGTTTAATCTACCATATTCACATTTTGACTACTTCAATAGCTTCTTAATTGTTCTTACATGTCCTTTCATACTTTCTCCGTGCTTCAGGTGCAATGATTTTTTTAAAAAATGTGAATCTGATCATGTTAGTCCCTATTTAAAATCTTCTTGCTTTCTATGATCCAGAAGAAAGTTCTGTGTGCATAATCTGGGGTTCTCTGCCTTGTCTGAACTGTTTTACCCTGATCCCTCCAGACTCACCTTGGACCACTCTCCCCCAATTTATCAGAACACCAGTCTCACTGACTACTTTCTGTTCCTTAAAATGCCATGTTTTCTGACAATGCTGTTTCTTTTGCTTAGAACCTATTTCTTCCACCTTTTCATTCAATAAATCCCCACTCATCCTCACACATACAACCCAATTGTTTTGTTGTGCAAACTTTTGCTGACCCAGATTACAAAGTCTCTTTAATGACTCTTACCACCTTTGACCTTTTACATTTTTCTGTATGATCATTAAATTTATGCATTTTTCTTCTACTATACCCCAAATTGCATGAAAGGTATAGATTATGTGTACCTTTTCTCTCCATCAAGTATTTAGGATCAGGCTATATGCTTAAAATGTAGCAGGTTCTCAGTAAATATCTGTTGAATGAATAGTATTTTGTAGTTTTTAATTTATATTCCTTCCTTTCTGCCTCTCACAATGTCATAGATGATGAAATTATTTGTCTTTTTATTCTCAGTACCTTAATCAGTTCCTCAAATCTGTTATTCAAAATCCATTTTTTCCTAAAGAGGGTAAGGTGGGAGGTAAAGGGAAATTTTTTTAGAAATGGTCACAGTTATAAAAATATTAACTGCTTATTGTAATTACATTGAAATCACACTGAATTTGAAATTATTCCTCTTTTTTTTTGGTAAGTGCTTTGTACTTTGATTTTGTTTCATTACTCTTTTAATTGTCCAATATAAGTTATTAAGAAATAACTGGTAATATAGATAAAAGAAGGAATTAGTGCAGTGAAAGCTTGTCAATTTCTATTATCAGACTCTTGTAAGTTATTTATAAATTGGCAAATGGTAGGGAAGCAGTATTGCCTCATGCTCTTCCAAATTTATTGGTTAATACCCATTCCCTAATAAAATCATTATATAGAATACAAGAAATTAATTTATCCAACTTTCAAATTATAATCTCAGAATGTAAAAATAGACAATGCCTTTTAATGTTCAACATAAACTAAGAAATGATTGTGATTCTGTAGTAAATTGTAATTTGATACTGATCTTATATAAAAAATTCACATATAAATATTGCATCATTTTCACACAGGGCTTATGTCAGTTAAGCACATATTAAATCATGAGGCTTGTCATTCTACTGACATTAAATATGTTTATTGCTTGAATTGAGACACTGAGTGTCCAAGTTTTCTCACATATTTGTAAATAATGCTGAGAAAATATTTTGACAGACTGGACTGAAATGTGTTCATTAAAAATCAAATACTATATAATGATGTAAAATATTATTTTCACAGGTTTTTTGGTTTTGTTTTGTTGATGCTATTATTCTTTCTCCCAAATGTTGTCCTTATTATAAGTGGAGAGTGAACCAGCAGTTTGTCTCAGAAAGATAAAAAAAATGTTCGCAATTTGGTGTTCCCCAAGTGCGCATTAGTCAGGCAGAGTTAATGGAGCTATCTATCACTTCCAGCTCTCCTCTGTGAGCAGGGAGCAACCGGTGACCCAGCTGACTCAGCTCAGATAGTTTGTTATCCATAGGCTGACTGCAGTGCCTTTAGAGTTGGCTCATCACAGAGATCTAAGTCTCAGCTGGGCAATGGTATCTGAACTACCTTGTCAAATCTAGAGGTGATACTCGCAGACTAAATCTTAATTCAGGTGGTGTAACATGGAATATTGTTAATTTAATATTCAATTTGTGGATAGAAATGTAAATTTGTGAGGTGATATTTTAGAGAATCAAATTACAAAACGGATTTAGTTGTGGCTATTATAAATGGAGAGAGATGGGGAAAATATCTATCAGTTCTAATCTATCTCTGACAGAAATAACTAATTCAAGAAGGCAGAAAGAAAACTAGAGCATGATCACCAGGTGCTGAAAATAACTTGAGGCACATTACAAAGACAAGATTATGAATAAGGAAAATTGATTATTAACTGTAAGTATCAGGTTATTAAAATGTCCTAATATATTTGTACCACAGGTCATTTATTAATTACTAAAAAATCCATTTCAAAAGATATGACTGACTACTGAAGTTAAATGAAATGTTTGCTTATCCATCTTTTTCCAACTTTGAGATTTCAGTGCATGTGGGGAAAAAGTTGAGAGTAAGGTTGGATACATATAATGATATATATTGTTATGTTCTCATCCCCATGCCCACCTGAATACCCTGTGAACTATACCATTTTTCCTTTTTGAAGTATGAAATTTTGGGTATAAGACTCTGTCTTTTTTGTTCCTTTCTCTATATTCCATCATTTTTGAATAATGTAGAGATCCAGACATATACCATCTTTGACATATCAGAATGATTATTTCTAGACAACTGTCAGGTTAGATCAACTTTCATGTTAAAGCTTAAACTGAAGTATTTAATTCAAGGAGAGCCTTTCTGAATTTGACAGTATGTAACTAAGAATATAGTGTTAGATATGAGCTATATACCTGGAATTTGGATGATGTACCTAATATTTAGAATCTGAATATAAATCTTAATAAATACATTAGTTTTAATAATAAGTAAATAAAACATTATTCTTGACATATAGACTATATTGACTATGAGATTATTCTTTAGTCTTTATTAAAAGCAACATAGTAATCTATATTCCAAATTTTATTGTAATTTTTATTCATTGGTCTTAAATATGTTTTAAACAAATAAGGTAATTTTAGACATATTTTAAATATCCTTTTAAACTATATATAATTTTAAAAACTCTGTATGACTCCCTATTTCAGAGTGTTCTTTTCCCCACAGGACATAAGATAAACTAAATGTGAGCCAAAGAAGACTCAAGCTCAGATCAACTTTAGAGGACATTGGCCAATAAGAGTTAAAAACAGGATTTTTTTTTTTCTTCCAAAGATATTTTTTCCTTGAGGAAGAGTTTAAACATTTATTTTTTAAATGATGAGTATAGCTTCACTAACTGAAGAATTGGTCATTACATCTCAGAACACTGAAATGGAATTTTCACCAGCCAAATTCCAAGTTCATTTTAGAGACATAATAATTCAGATTCTTTTTACAATTATTTTTAAAGAGTAGATTTAGATTACATTTAGATTTAACATTTAGATTACATAATGTTACATAAATGTTACATAAAACATATAAGGGATGCCCATATGCCCCACTCCCTCCCCTTCCTGTACTTTCCCACATTAACAACATCCTTCATTAGTGTGGTATATGTTTCAGTAATATAATGATCCCCTATTGAAGCACTGCTAGAAACCACGAACTACAATTTACATTATACTTTACACTTTGCCCACTCAATTTTGTAAGTTATAACAAAATATACAATGGCCTATATCTGTCACTGCAATGTCATGCAGGACAAATCCAATGTCCCCAAAATGCTCCCATATTACACCTAGTCTTCCTTTTCCCATCCCTCAGAACCTCTGATGGCCATTGCCTTTAAATCAATGATAAAAGTTCTCCCCTTGCTAGAATAATAATAAGTCTATAGTAGAATAATAATGTCTCCTTTAGTCCATTGTTTATTCCCAAATTGAGGATCATGGGGTGGTCATGTTATTTGCTTTTAATTGAGAGAAGGCTTAGATCCCATGGGGCAGATGGATGGAGCTATCTTGCTTGCAATTGTAGACACTTTCTACTCCTTGGAATGGTAATTGTTCATCATCATCTCCTTGTTAGTTGTCCTGGGTGACTTCAGTGAACCTGAGAGTAGGTGTTGCAACTTTGCTAAATTCATGGCTCAACTGGCGCATGGACGGGCCAAAGACTTAAGTCTCTTGGATATATAAGTAGAGTACTAATTATGGGTTCAAATAAAAGGGGCAGAAGAGCCATGTGTAAATAACCTATAAATAAGTCTAACTCTGTTAAACTGGGGAGCATAATTCCCAAAGTAAGGCCCACTGACAGGGTGATACATTTCTGAGCTGTCGGCCTTGCTTATATTTTCTGGATATCCCTGGAGCCCTCAGGAGCTGTGCCTGCCATTTTAGGCATTGTTTAATGTGGCAGTCAATGAGATCCTGCTGAGACTTGTATAAACATAATCTCTGGAATGGCTTCCTGACTCCCTTTGAAATCTCTTAACCATAAAAACTCATTTGTATTTACAATTTCTCCCTTTTGGTTGAAGTCTTTTTCCATATGCATTGCTAGTTGGTCCTTGGTAATAATATCTCCCTGCCAGAAAGGATCTTCCCTGGGTGTCATGTCCCATGCCTAGGGGAAGTAGTGTGTTTATATGCGGAGTTTGGCCTAGAGCCAGGCCACATTTGAGCAACATGGAGGCTTTCAGGGGGTAACTCTTAGGCAGTATATGATTCAAGGCTAAGTTTCAATTTCACAAGAAAAGGTTCATAATTGCAATCATCAATGTCAAGAGCCTGGCATAATGGTCTGTCTTCCTATATTAGAAATTCCCATTGCACTTGGGGATTCTTGCTGTCCCATAGAGAATATAACAGAACTCCCAGGAAGGGAATTCAATATTTGTTTAGTTATTGTGTATATCTCCACCCCCCAAGACAATGTCCCATTAACACTTGTACATATTCATATGTCCCAGAGGCATGCACCAAAAGAACCCCTTCCCATGCATCCCCACATCACTGACTCCCCACACCAGTGATCCTCCCCTGCAGTTGCTGTGACCCTTCAGTGATCAAAAACCTCTCCAAAATGAATCCAAAAAAAAAAAAAACTGAATAAAATTAAATAAGAAAATGAAATAATTTTAAAAATAAACAATAAAATACAAAAAAATTTAAAGCAGTTTGACATAATAAAAAATAATTTTCCTATTGTGTCTTTCATCACTGTGAGATTTCATCGTTTTTGTGTGTGCAGTGACATTTTCTTCCATATATTCCCCCAGTGTCTTACTTTTTTCCATTTTATCTTCAAAGAAGCTTTAGGATACAGAAAAGTCACATAGAGAATATAGGGGATACCCATATACCAAACGTCCTCCTCCTTTTCTCCCTCCCTGATTAATAATATTTTACATGCAGATAGAACATTTGTTACAACTAAGGTACAAATATTGAAGCATTGCTACTAACCATGGTCAATGGTTCACATTATGGTTTACATTTTGGATCATACACTTTGATAGGTTTTGACAGAATTCGAAGGGACGTATATCCATTATTGCAAGCTCATGCTGATCAATTCTAATGTCCTAAAAATTCCCTATGTTCCATGTACTCTATTCTTCCCTCCTCCCCCCCTCAAAACCTATGGTAATCACTAAGTTTCAATTTTTGAAGAATAATTTTTATAGTTGCATAAATATCGAGGGCTTGACATATATTGGGCTGTCTTCTTTTATTAGATACTGCCTATGTTCTTACGGGATTGTTGTCCCTCTACTTGAGAGCAAACTAGGACTCTGCAGGATGGGAGTTTAATATTATCTTGTTTATTGTGTGGGTCTTCACCCACAGATATAACACACTATGACAAGATGAACACTTACATATTCTTAGAAGTCTGTCCCAGGTGTGCCCTTACCTGTATACCCCTCCATCTGACACCCTATATTAGTAACCCTCCCTGCCATATTTGCCAAAAGAGTATAAGTTTACCCACAGACATGCAAATCCCTAGAGTTCAACTGTTCCATACCGCAGCCTCCTCCCACTCCCAAGAATAGTCCAACCCAACCCCCCTTCCATACTTCCCCTGATGGACCTGCACCCCCAACCCAATCTTGGCACTGCACCACTATCATGCCCATCCACTGCCCAAACACACCCTTCCAGTTTATCATATATTTTGCCCTTATGGGTGTCAGCTCACCACTCTCTCCTCCCTTTCTTTCTCCTATATACCTGTCTTCCAGACTCTAGCTCTGTGTGTCTGCTCAATTTGCTTAATTCATATCAGTGAGGTCATTTAATATTTGTCCTTCAGTGCCTAGCTTACTTAATTCAACTTAAGGTTCTTCAACATTGATTCCTATTATTCATGTGTTTATACTGCATTCCTTCTTAGAGATTCCATTGTATGCATATAATACAGTTTGCTTATCCATTCATCTGTTTGTTGATGGACATTGCATTGCTTCCGACTTTTGACAATGGTAAATAATGCCACCATGAACATTGGTGTGCATATATATGTTCATGCCCCTTTGATTCTTCTGGGTATTTGGCCAGCAGTGGGATTGCTGTATCATATGGCAGTTCTATATTTACTTCCTGAGGAACTACCAAACTGTACTCCACAATGGCTGCACTATTCAACATTCTCACTAGCGTGGATAAGTGTTCCCTTTCCTCCACATCCTCTCCAACACTTGTAGTTCCATTTTTCTAATAATCACCTGTCTAATGGGTGAAAGATGATATCTAATTGTAGTTTTGATTTGCATTTCCCTAACAGCTACTAACATTGAATATTTTTTCATGTGCTTTTTAGCCATTTGAGTTTCTTCTTTGGACAAATGTCTATTCAAATCTCTTGCCCATTTTAAAAATGGGTTATATTTTTATTTTCAAGATGTAGGATTTCTTTGTATATGCTGGATATTAGGCACCTATCAGATAGTTTGTTACCAAATATATTCTCCCTTTGAGTAGATTGCCTTTTCACTTTCCTGACAAACTCCTTTGAAGCACCAGCTCTTAATTTTGAGAAGGTCCATTTATCTTTTTTTTTTTTTTCTTTCATTGCTCAGACTTTGCATGTAAAGTTGAGAAATCATTTACCGCTATAACATCTTGTAGATGCTTCTCTACGTTATCTTCTAGGAGCCTTATGGACTTGGCTTTTATATTTAGATCTTTGTTACAACTTAAGTTAATATTTTTATAGGTATGAGACAGTGGACCTCTTTCATTGTTTTGGATATGGATATCAATTTCTCCAAGCACCACTTGTTGAAGAAGCCCTTCTTTTCCAGTTAAGTGGCCTTGTCAAATATCAGCTGATTATATATGTGAGGATCTATATCAGAACTCTCAATTTGGTTCTCTTTGTCAGTATGTCTATCCTTGTGCCCATACCAGGCAGTCTTGACCACTGTGGCTTTGCAGTATGTTTTAAAGTCAGGTAGTGTGATTCCTCCAATTTAGTTTTTCTTTTTCAATGTGTCTGGCTATTCAGGGTTCCTTGCCCTTCCGAATAATGTTTGTAGTTATCTTTTCCAATTCAGTAAAAAATGCTGTTGAAATTTTTATTGGGATTTTTAAAATATGTAAATCCGTATGAGTAGGACAGACATCCTAATCATGTTTAGTCTACTTATCCATGAACAGGGAATATTCTTCCATTTCTTTAGGTCTTTTTAAATTTCATTTAAGAATTTTGTGTAGTTTTCTGTGCACAATCCCTTACATCTTTAGTTAAGTTTATTCCTAGGTATTTGATTCTTCTGATTGCTATTGTAAATGGAAGGTTTTTCTTGATTCCATCCTCAGATTCCTCATTATTGGTGTACAGAAATGCTACTGATTTTTGCACATTGATCTTATATTCTGCCATTTTACTAAACTCCTTTATCAGCTCTAGAAGATTTTTGTAGATTTCTCAGTGCTTTCTATGTACAGAATCATGTCATCTGCAAATGGTGAAATTTTTACTATTTCCTTTCCAATTCAAAAGCCTTTTATTTCTTTTTCTTACCTAAGTCCTTGAACAAGTACCTCTAACACATGTTAAATAAGAGCAGTGACAGTGGGCATCCTTGTTTTTTCCCCAGATCTTAGAGGAAAAGCTTTTAACATATCACCATTTGTTGGCCTCCGCTGCGGCACTGCAGGCGGGTCACTGCAGGCGAGTCGCTGCCGGGGATCGGGCCTACGCCACGGCCTGACCGGGGCGGCAGCGGGCGGCTCAAGGCTTGGTGGGGACGCGCGGTTCGATGGAGGAAAAACCACGGAGACGAGGTCTATGCGCAGGTCTGATTTTATTCGGGAAGTACATGGGGTTTTATAGTGTCATGGAGGCGGGGAGGTTGTGGGAGGGGCATGTCCGCGGGGCAGCTGAGGATTGGCTGCAGAGGCAAGGGCGGACCTGCGGTTTATGACGTAAGCCATTGATGGCAGAGGGGGTTGTTTCCGAGGTTGTGCCTGGGCGGATACGGGATGAGGGCGGTTGAAATGAGGCGGGGAGAACAGCGATCGGCTGGGAGGGGGAAGATAACAGTGGCTGGGAGGAGGGGCGGAGGGAGGCAGCAGCACAAACTGCTGCTGAGAAGGGCCATAATACAGGGAGGTTACGAGGAACAGGCGGGCAAAGTATAAGGAAGCGAAAGGCAGGGTGGGAGCAGGGGACAACCATTAAATATGATGTTAACTGTGGGTTTTTCAATATATATCTTTAATCATGTTGAGGAAATTTCCTTCTATTCCTATCTTTTGAAGTGTTTTTATCAGAAAGGGTGCTATGTTTTGTCAAATGTTTTTTGTGCATCAATAGAGATGATCATATGATTTTTTTCTTTTGATTTGTTAATCTGATATTTACAATTGATTGATTTTTTATGTTGAACCATCCTTGCATACCTGGGATGAAACCCACTTGCTAATGGTTTATAATTCACTTGATATATTAAATATGTTAGCAAGTATTCTGTTGAGGATTTTAGCATCCAGGTTCATCAGAGAGATTGGTCTATAATTTTCCTATCTCGTGGCATCGTTATTAGGCCTTGGTATTAGGGTGATGTTGGCATTATAGAATGTGTTATGCATTGTTCCCTCCAGTTCTCTTCTTTGGAAGAGATTAAGCAGGATTGGTGTAAGTTCTTTCTGGGATGTTTGGTAGAATTCACCTGTGAAGCCACCTGATCTTGAGTTCTTATTAGTTGGGAGTTATTTGATGATTAATTCAATCTCATTATTTGAGATTGGTCTGTTGAGTTCATCAGTTTCTTCTTTCATCAATGTATGCTATTTGTGTGTTTCTAGAAATTTGTCCATTTCATCTAAGGTAACCATTTTGTTGGGATACAAATTTTCAGAATATCCTGTGATGATATACTTTATTTCTGTGGGGTCAATGGTGATATCTCTTCTCTGTTTCTTATTTTATATATTTACATCTTCTGTCTTCTTTCTTTATTATTCTAACTAAGGGTCTGTCAATTTTATTAATCTTCTCAAAGAACCAACTTTTGTTAATTTTTTTCTAGTGCGTTCTTATTTTCAATTTCATTTAGCTCTGCTTTAATCTTTATTTCTTTCTTTCTACTTGCTTTGGGATTAGTTTATTGATCTTTTTCTAGTTCCTCCAGGTGTGCAGTTATGTCTTTGATTTTAGTTTTTTCTTTTTTTTTAAATAGAGGCATGTGTGGACATTAATTTCCCTCTCAACACTGTTTATGCTGCATTCCATAGTTTCTGATAGGCCGTGTTGTTATTTTCATTCATTTTAAGGTAGTTACTGATTTCTTTTGCCATTTCTTTCTTGCTGCACTGTTTGTCTAAGTGTGTTGGTTAGCTTCCATATCTTTGTGCTTAATCTGGTTCTCTGCCCCTTTACTGATTTCCAGCTTCATTTCACTGTGGTCAGAGCAATTACTTTGTATAATTTAGATCTTTCGGAATCCATTCAGAGTTGTTCTGTGGCTTAGCATGTGTTATATACTGGAGAAGGATCCATGTGTGCTTGAGAAGAATGTATATCTCACTGTATTTGGATGTAATGTTGTGTATATGTCTATTAGGTCAAGATCCTCTAACATGTTATTCAAGGTCTCTGTTTATTGATCCTCTTCTGAGATATTCTGTCTAATGATGTTAATGGTGTATTAAATTTCACCAGTATAATTGTTGAGGCATGTATTTTCTCTACTAAGTTTTTCCAATGTTTGCCTCATGTCTTCTGAGGGTCCCTGGTTAATTGCATTAATATTTATGATTGTTCTTTCCTCTTCCATTAATACATCATGTCCATCTTTGTCTCCTTCAGTTGTTTGGCATTTAAGTCTATTTTGTCATATATTAGTATACCTACTCTTGTGCATTTTTGGTTATTGTTCATATGTAAAATTGTTTTCCAGCCATTCACTTTCAGCCTCCTTGCATCTCTGGGTCTAAGATGAATTTCTTGTAGACAACATATTTCCTTATCCATTCTGCTAATCTTTGTCTTTTGATTGGAGACTTTAATCCATTAATCTTCAATGTTATTACTGCAAAGGCATTTCTTATAATACTGATATATTCTTTAGGTTTATATACACCTTTTTAAAAAATCTTTTAATTTTCTTTAGTAAGCCTCCTACCTATACTTTCCTCCAGCCCTCTCCTGTTTTTTCCTTTCAATCTGCAGAACTCCCATTAGTATTTCTGGAAGGGCAGGTTCTTGTTGACAAAATCTCTTAATTTCTGTTTTCTGTGAATATTTTGAACTCTCTTTCAATTTTGAATATCTGCTTTGTTGGATAGAGAATTCTTGGCTTGAAGTTTTTTACTTTTAGCACCTTAACTATGTCATACAACTGTTTTCTTGCCACCATGGCTTCAGATGATAAATCAGCACTAAATCTTATTGAGCTTCCCTTGTATGTAATAAGTCTCTTTTCTCTTTCTGCTTTCAGTATTCTCTCTTTTTATTAGGCATTGGACAATTTGATAAGTGTATACCTTGTGGCAGACCTGTTAGGATTTACACTGTTTAGGATGTGCGGCACTTCATGGACATGTATGTTCATGTCCCTCAAAAGAGTTGGGAAATTTTCAGCCATTATTTCCTCTAACACTCCTTCCACCCTCTTTCCATTCTCTTCTCCCTCTGGGATGCCTATAATGCGTATGTTTGTGAGTTTCATGCTGCCATTCAAACCCCTAAGTCCCAGCTGAAATTTTTCTATCTTTTTATCCATTTTACTATCTGTCTGATTTTAGATGTACTCTCTTCAACATCACTGATTCTTCCCTCTGCTGGTTCAAATCTGCCATTATGTGCTTCCATTGTATTTTTTTCTTGCACTGTGCCATTCATCACTATGAGATCTGTTATCTTTTTATGTATGTTTACAATTACCTAAGTATGTTCTCCCAGTGTCTCCTTAATATCCTTTATTTTTGTCTTACACTAAGTTGATTCATTATATATCTTTTGGACATCCTTGATTAGTTGTTCCAAGTTCTGTTCTCCTCCTGTTTTTTAGTTTGTTAATTAGACTGGGCCATGTCTTCCTGTTTCTTAGTATGGCTTGTAATGTTTTTTGATGTTTAGGCATCTGTTTATCTTGATGAGTTTATTTAGGTGGTTAGCTTCTCTTTCTATTCCAGGGTTTTATTTTGTTTTGTGTGTGGTAAATTTCCTTTTTTATACTTTGTTCCTCTTATTCTATATCCTTGCTGTTGTCTGTTTTCCCTTGGGAAAAATTATATTAGGATCAGAGAAAAGGAAAGAGATAAGAAGAGAAAAAGAATAACTGTAATCATAATAAATAAAAGGTAGAAGAGGAACTGTACAATAGCTAGGAAGCTAAATAAACAATATGAGTAAAAAATCATAAAAAATACAAAGGAGAACCAGCAAGATGGCAGCAGAGTAAGGAGCTTCTAGAGTCAGCTTCTGCTACGGGGCAGTTAGTAAACACCCAGTGCTATAAGGAGCTAGCTGAAGCACCTATTTGGGGACTTCAAGATGCCAGAATAGCATCCTGCAACATACTTGAAGGGATGGAAGAAGGAGACTGCCCATCTGCAGAGAAGATTCGTAAGTCGAGCACTCCACGCCATGGAGGCTGGCATACATCATTCAATGGAGTTACAAGCCACCTTGAGTCTGTTCCATGGCTGGAATTGAAAGCTTCATTTCCCTAAAACAGGGGAGGAAGAGAGTTGGGCACTAACTTCAACTATTGATGAATAAATTCGGCAGGCTAAAGCATAATCCTGAGAACAGCTAAAGTTTGAGACTGTCCAAGTCAGAAAGATGCAAGTAGCCTCCATCTTAGCTCTGCGCCTGGCATGAAGGGAAGTGGGGAGGACTGAAATCACAGTGATGGTGGGGATCGGCTTCCTTACATCCGGGTCAGATTGCAGCTCTAGCCTAGGACATAGTGCCACCTCTGGCAGGGAGGAGGCTGTGAGGATCTGTGCCAGCCTCTCTGGGAAATTGACAAGCAAGTCACAGAGGCCAGTGATTGTCCTACTCTGGCAGTGCAAGCCACCCCAGGGACTGTTCTGTGGCTGGAATTGGAAGCTCCATTTCCCAAAAGCAGGGGAGAAGGAGATGGTTGGTTGCCGATTTTGGCTACTGATTGGTAGACTCAGGTTACTAAGGTATAACCCTAGGAACAAATGGGATGTGAATCTGTCCACGTCTGAAAAAGGGCAAGGGTCACCATTTTGACTCCACCCCCAGCCTGAGGAGAAGCCAGTCTGACCAAAAATCACAGTGACTGTAGGAACTGGTTTCTTTCATCAGATCAGCTTATAGCCCTAGACTAGGATTCAGCCCCCACCTCTGGCAGGGAGGAGGTTGGTGAGTCCTTTACCAGCGTTATCTAGGTAAATGTGGGTACCTTTGGCTAGCACAAACTGAATAATTAGAAGTCTACCAGGGCAACTGCAGTCATCTTGGACCCACAACTGCATAAATTGCTGCAGACATCTGCAGCTCCATCCCTGCCCCAGGTAGGGGAGAAGCTTCATTGGTCCCTGGGACAATGAGGGCATCTTGAGCCTCCACAGATTATAGCACCAATTACATCCTTGGCTCCTACTGCACAACCAGCAAGGGAGAAAGGGCAGGAAGCCCTAAACTAAAGAGAAAAACTGCACCCGAATAAATACTCTAGTAAGCCAAATGCCAAGACACTAACAAAAATTACAATCTACACCAAGAAATAGGAAGATATGGCCCAGTTAAAGGAACAAGATAAGCCTCCAGATGACATAAAGGAGTTGAGACAACTAATCATTCATGTTCAAACAAAACTCCTTAATAAATTCAATAAGACAGCCAAAGAGAATAAGGATATTAAGAAGATACTGGATGAGCACAAAGAAGAATTTGAGAGCATACATAGAAAAATAGCAGATTTTATGGGAATGAAGGGTACAAACAATGAAAATTTAAAAAAACAACATTGGAATAATATAATAGCAGAATTGATGAGGCAGAAGGAAGGATTGGTGAGCTTAAAGAAATAGCCTCTGAAAGTGAACATATAAAAGAAAAGATGAAGAAAAGAATGAAAAAATTGAACAATTTCTCAGAGAAATAAATGACAGCAAAAGGCGTGTAAATATACATGTCATGGGTGTCCCAGAAAGAGAGGATAAGGGAAAAGGGAAGAAGGAATATTTGAAGAAATAATGGTAAAAATTTCCCAACCTTATTGAAGGATATAGATATCTGTGTCCAAGAAGCACAACATACTCCCATCCAAAAAAATCAAAATAAACCAACTCTGAGACACATACTCATCAGAATGTCGAATGCCAAAGACAAAGAGAGAATTCTCAGAACAGCAAGAGAAAAGCAATGTGTAACATATAAGGGATACCCAAAAAGATTTAGTGCTGATTTTTTACCAGACACCATGGAGGCAAGAAGACAGATGTCTGATATATTTAAGATACTACAAGAGAAAAAACTTCCAGCCAAGAACCTTATATCCAGCACAACTGTCTTTCAAAAATGAAGGCAAGATTAGAATATTCACAGATAAACAGAAACTGAGAGAATTTCTAAACAAGAGAACTGATTTTCAGGAAATACTAAAAGGTGTGCTAGTGCCTGAATAGAAGAGACAGGAGAGAGGGGCCTGAAAGAGAGTCTAGAAATGAAGATTACATCAATAAAAGTAACTAAAAGTGTGAAAGAGTGGTGAAAATAAAATGACAGATAAAAGTCAAATAGTCAGGAATAAATCTAACTAAAAATGTAAAGCACCTATATTCAGAAAACTGCAACTCAGTATTAAAAGAAATTTAAAAAGGCTTAAATAACTGGAAGAATATTCCATGCTCATGGATGGGATGACTAAATATCTAAGATGTCAATTCTACCCAAATTGATATACAGATTCAAGGCAACCCCAATAAAAATTCCACCAGCATTTAAAAAGAACCTTGAAAGCATGATTATCAAACTTATTTGGAAGGGTAAGGGGTCCTGAATAGTCAGAAATATCATAAAAAGGAAAAGTGAACTTTCATCTCCAGACTTTAAATAATAATAATATTTATTAATAATAAAAAATAATAATAGTGGTAAAAACAGCATGGTACTGGCATAAAGACAGACACATAGACCATTGGAATCAAACTGATGGTTCAGAAACAGACCCTCACATTTAAGGTCAAGTGATTTTTGACTACCCTGTCAAACCCACACAGCTCGGGCACAAGAGTCCATTCAGCAAAATTATGCTGAAAGAATTGTCAATCCATAGCCAAAAGAAGGAAAGAGGACCCCTATCTCACACCTTATCCAAAAATTAACTCAAAATTGATCAAAAACCTAAAAAATAAAAGCAAGAAACGTAAAATTTCTACAAGAAATTGTAGGAAAATATCTTCAAGATTGGTGGTAGGTGATGGATTCTTAAAGGAGATAAGAGAAGGACTGAGATGGACTACTGATGTTTAATGTATGTAGAAGTTTTAATTACCTTTATTGTAAAAGTGTGGAAATGTATAGAATGGACAGTAACAAATAGTAACAGCTAGTTTATAAATGAGGATGTGGCTGAAAATGTAGACTACGGATGCAAATGCCATTGACAGAATGCTAGGAATAATCTAGGAACTGAACAGCACATTAGACCAAAAGGTGGATGAGAATTGTGATTGATGGTACAGATGCATGTGTGTCCTTTGTGAGCTAGTGCAAATGTACATCACTACTGCAGGCTGTTGGGAATGCATAGGAATAATACAACTGGAGTGACCTATGGACTGTGGTTAGCAGTAATAATATAATATTCTTGTATCTATGCCAAAGATCTACTACGTTGATAATGAAGTAGTATGGAAAATGTGAGCCAAATGTACACTATGGACATGATATTATCTTATCTGTAATAAATGTTCCACCCCAGTGTGCTGTGTTGATAGAACTGTGTTGTTTGGGAATTCTACACATGTGTATGATTGTTTTATAAGTTTACAACTTCTGTCATAAAAAAGTATACTTAAAAAACAATTATAGGGTGGGTTGGGGAAAAACACACCAAATGTTAGATAAGGACTATAATTAGTAGTAAGATTTTGACAATATTCTCTTATACTTTGTAACAAACATCTCACAACAATGCAAGTTGGTGGAGGGTTGATATATGGGACCTCTGTGTGATGTTATGCATGTTTGCTTTGTAAGTTCACAACTTTTACTATACAATTAATTGTTTATATATGTTCATATATAAATGATATAAAGATAATAATAATAGGGAGGGTTGGGGGAAAATACTTTGGTTAGTAGTAATATTTCAATGTTCTTTAATCATTAGTTGAAAAGGTTTAACATCAATGTAAGGTGTTGTTGGTAGGATGAGTTATGAGAGTCCAAATGATGTTATATATGTTTGTTTTGTAAGTTCACAACTATTACTATACACTGATTGTTTATGTATGTTTGTGTGTGGGTGACATATTTCAATAATTTAATTACAACAACAAAAAAAAAAACAACCCAGGAAAAATGGCTCCCTCTTAGGCCCCTAGAGACCTCAGGCTGCTGATGCTTATCACTTAATCGCCCTGCAGCCTGCCCTTCTCAGGTAATGTACCCAGTTTTAGCAAATAACATAAAGGAAAAAAATTACAGATCCAGAAAATCTTAAAACCAAACAACAGAATCTCAGTCTGTACATTCCCTATCATAAGGTTCTGGCTGTTTACCTGATAACTCAGTGGATCACTCCCTGGATCCCTTCTCTTAGGAGATACCAAAACTCAAACTAGGGAACTTCTACATTCAAGGCAAGTTTTCCTCCACTGCATTAAACCAGTTCTACTGGTTAAATATTTTGAAAGCTTGTCTGGCTCTTCCTGCCCCTATTTCTCTAGGCAAGTTGAACTTTTAGCAAGAGTTTTCAGGGGCTGGGCTAATTAGGTGCCTGTCTCTACCCCTCCCTTACCTAATTCTTCTCTCCCAGGGTGACTGGGAGTGACAACTTGCCTGAGCAGATTCTCCTTTCCTCTCCCCAGAGCCACCTCAGTGCTGGCTGGGGTTCTCCTCTCCAAAATTCAAAGGGAGCTCAGGTGGCCAAACCCACCATAAAGAAACCACTCTCGACCCTCTGCCATACCCCTCTTTCTCCCAGGGACTGGTCTCTCCCACTCAGCTGGTTGGAAAGAGCCAGGGGTTTCATGGAGGCTATTTGCCTTGAGAATGTAGCTTACTCTCCTGCCATTTCCAGACACAGGGGCAAGTAATTCAAGGTTTTCCCTTGGCCTCTTTGTCCCTTTGTCCTGCTCCCTCCTGGATGATGTTCAGCAGTTTTCTGTTCTGTAGATGCCCAAAGCCACCCCCTTGGGTAAGTTTTTGCCCTGTCTCCATCATTCACACACATCATTGCCATTTTCCCAGAAGTCCCATAATTTAGTCTTGAAGCATATATTTATACTATAATGATTCATTTTTGTGATGGAGTGAAAAAAGAACATCATGATGAACCATGTAGGAAATACTAAAAAATTTTAAAAAAGGGAAATACCTTACAAGCATTTTTCAAATGTATAATAAATGAGAAATATATATATATACACACACATATATATATATATATATATGTATCCACATGACATTAAAGTAATCTATACACACATTCAGGATGAGAAATTTGTATTATTAAACATTTTTATTAGGCATTTACAAAAACTGAATAAAACAAACATGTATAGATTAATAAATTATTGTAATGAAAGCCCATGTAACCACAACCCAGTTCTAGAAAATAAATGTTGCCAGCATTCAGATCCCACATGTGCTTTTCTTGTGTTTATATTCAGTTGAAATTGATATAACATAAAAGTAAATATTTTAATGTTAACAATTCAGTGGCATTTAATACCTTCAAAATGATGTGCAAATCCTACCTGTTTCTAGTTCCAAAACAGTTACTCTGCCTTCAAAGGAAACCCCATACCTACTAAGCACTAACTCCCCTTGTCCTCCTCCCCATAGTCCCTGGCAACCGTACACATGCTTGCTGGATCTATGGATTCATCTATTCTGAATATTTAATACAAATGGAATTATACAATATAGGACCTTTTGTGCTGGTATTCTTTCACTTATTATAATGTTTTCACGGCTCATATATATTATAGCATATGTTAGAACTTCATTCGTTTTTAGGGCTGAATATTTGTACATGTACACCACCATTTGTTTAACCATTCATTCACTGGTGGACATTGGGGTTATTTCCAACTTTTGACTATTTTGTATAGTGCTGCTATGAACATGTGTTTAAGTATCTATGTTCAACTCTTGGGGTATATGCCTAGGAGTAGAATTGATGGGCTATATGGGATTTTATGTGAAACTTTTTAAGAAACCACCAAACTGTTTTCCAAAATGACTGAATCACTTTACATACCTACCAGCAATGCCTAAGGGTTCCAGTTTCTCTATTCCAGTTTCTCTATTTACCATTTTTTATGAATTTCCATTCTAGTGTGTATGAGTAGTATCTCATTGTGGTTTAAATTTGTATTTATCTAATAACTAATGATATTGAGCATCTCCTGTGCTTGTTGGCCATTTGTATATCTTCTTTGGAAGAAATATCTATTTAAATCCTTTGCCCATTTTTAAATTGCATTATTTGTCTTTTTGTTGTTGAGTAGTAAGAATTTTTAATATATTGTGGATACTAGATCCTTATCTGTTAAATGATGTGCAAGTGTTTTATCCCATTTTACAGGCTACCTTTTCATTTTCTTGATAATGTTCTTTGATGCACAAAGGTTTTAAATTTTGACAAATTTCAATGAATCTACTTTTTCATTTATTGCATGTTTTTAGCGACTTATCTAAGAATCCATTGTCAAATCCAATACAGTACCTCAGAAGATCCTCTCATTCTTTTTTTTTTTTGTCATGATAGCTTTCCCCCAGGGTAAATGCTATCTTCACTCCTAACATCATACATAAGCCTTGCCAGTTTTTGTTTGTTTTTGTTCAATTTCAGCTTTATGTGAGCTATCAGCTTTTCTTCTATTGTTAAATCATTGAAAAGTTTTGTATTCTATTTTAGATTTTTCTCTCTAATACTGTGACAGACTCTATAGTACCCCTAGGTAAAGAGGTTTCAAAATAGGTCTTAAAGATCACGGGAAAGAGGAGGAGAGAAAAAAAGGAATATTACCACTCAAGGACAAATTGGTAAGTAATACGACAATTTAAGACTAGTGAAAAATGTAACCAAGTGGATAAATGTTATGAATTACTTGCCATACAATTTACAGGGAAAATAAACAGTCTTGCTATAAATAAATCAAATATTATACCTAATGCACTTCCTGAATAAGGTGTAATATTTATTAATGGTTTTGCTACTCAGATTTTTTAATGTCTGAGTAATTATCATTTCCCTTTTATATATATTTAAATTTTTCTACCTGTGATTTAATCATTTATACTTTTCAGGGGTAATTTTCACTTTTAGCAAAATAAATCACTGTTTTAATGAAGAAAATTGGTATAAAGCAAGATTTGATTAATAGAAATCCACCCTTCATTAAACAATCAGGAAATGTTTCTAATCTGTCAATAGACTTTGGGGTTAGCCACTTAGAAATATTACTGTGTTTAGTATTTATTAAAAATGTCTATTTTCTGCCTTTCCAACCCATTATAAAATAACTTTAGCATCAATTTATTTTAAAAAAGTGAAAATAATAATTTTGTTTCAGAGAATCATTACTGGTCTTGTAAATTATTGTAAATTTAAATGATTCAATAAATGAA